>NC_141687.1:1594463693-1595069050 GCF_964263255.1 Lissotriton vulgaris | reverse complement strand
AGAAAGATGTCACTTACACTATGTTACATCTTGGGAAGTTAGCATAGCTCCCATTCACAATAGCAGAAATACCTTCTGCTTTCTGGTTAACACATGGCATAATATCTTTTTCAATTTCAACATTTCAATTTATAGCTTGCTTGAAACATGTCCCTGTTGGTAGATAAGAACCCCTAGAAGGCAGCTTCATTCATGAGGTATGGTCACTTCAATTTTCTTATCAGTATGAACATGCAAACAAGAAGGTCTTCCTCACTGGAAGGAAATGCAAATCTTTTGTCGGACATTCACTTATTTGTAAACACATTACTTCATGGCACATGTAACACATCACTAGCTAATTTGGCCTGCTTTCTAAAAGGAATACCAGCCCCTTCAATTGTCCCCCTAATTCAAGATCTTTCAAATGGAAGCTATTTAATGTCAAGTGATCAGAATTATTGTGTAATGAAAACCGGAATCCCATATATTTTATTGGTTTCCCAAATATAGTCTTGCTGCAACAACATGCACTTCCCTCCCACTCAAAGCCATTTTGATTGCTTATTGTGGCCTCCATTCCAACTTTGAAGGCCGACTTTAACAAGCTAAGAAAACTCAAAACATTATGTGTCAAAAAGATGTGGCACTAACATCTGCTTGAGAAACCTTTGAATTACAAGTCACAAGCACCTGCAGCAAAATGTATTCATTGCTAAACACCACCCTCCCATTACATTTCGGCAATTCAGTTAATCACATTTTTAATGCATCTACTACTGCTGGGCTGGCTCACTTTTTTTTTTAAAGTGTTCGGTTCTGGCTCAGTCACTTAATTCCAGAAAAGCTTTGGACTAATACCAGCTCTTATTCATTCAATTTTTTCCAGTGTGTTTGGGGGCATACTGTAGGTGTTATTCCTCATTGAGACATTTTGATTCTATTTTTGCTCCATCGCAATGGATGTTCCATCTCAAAGCCCAGTGGAACTATCACTGGTCCAGCTGTCCCATGAACACATGCTAAGGTTCTTTGTAATATTCCTGCTCCAAGAACTGGACATTTATTGGTTATTGATTTTCGGCTTGTCTGGTTTGCCTGCATCCAACCCGTGTTTTATCATCTGTGCTGCACCTTCAAATGGGCAATGGATATTTGCTTGGCTCTTCCAACGCCAGTTCCTGTGGACATGAACATGTTGATGAGTCCTCTAATGACCCATTTTCAGTGTGTCCCATGGGCTTGCGGCTGCTGCACAATGTGAGGTACAATCTCCTCCATTCATGGGATATGAGGGCTTCAACACATGACACAGTGATCTTTGGCTCTAAAAGCACGCATGCAGCTTGCCTGGATACTTCTTCAGCATTGGCTTATAACGAGGATCATGTCTGTTCCCTGAATAATTTAAACTGGGCAGTTGTAGAATAATCGTCTGCGGAGATGGAATCCATCATGGATTCTCTTTCCGTTGAATTCATGGTAGCATCATGGATACCTCTGAGGCACGTTAATTTGGCCATGTTTTTTTAAATTGACATGTTATGTTTTCAATGCTTATTATTAACATTATACTTGTTTTTATAACATGCTTATTAGCAAAGTATTGAATTTGCTTGGCTTGTGCCTAATGTTTTTATTATCTAGTTAGTCGCTAAGTTACTTTCTCGACCAAGGAGGGGTGTATTGAGTTCCTAATTAGGCCCACTGTAGTTTTCCATTATGTTAGCTTAACTGCATGTTGCAGGCCATATTTGCTTTGCACTGCCAGATGTAACACATTTATTTTTGTGCCACAATATTATTTAACAAATAGGCATTACATGTTAAAATTGTTATTCAGCTTTTCTGCTGGGATTTAGTCTGAGCGTTTTGTACAAGGTCAAAAAACATTGTGCCCTGCTTTTTGTGTTTGTTAATACAACATCTAACATACAGACACAGCAAAAGTGCAGCTGCTGTTTTCCAACATGGGACTTCTTAACATGTAAATCCAGACATGCCGTATGAAACACAGAGAGGAGAATTCTTGCAGAGGGAAAGGTTCTGGAATGGACATGCTCAAGAAATCCATCAATCACGGGTTTATAAAGCGCACTACTCACTTGTGAGGGTCTCAAGGTGCTGGGGGAGGGTGGGGGGGCAGTTCCAGGTTAGCCGAAGAGCCTGGTCTTGAGGTCCTTCCTGAACGTGTGCAGGGTCAGGGAGTGTCTGATGTTCACTGGGAGCGTGTTCCAGGTCCTGGCTGCGATGTGAGAGAAGGCACTCCTGCGAGTTCTGTTTTTGCGGTTGCAGGGGACTTCCATCAACTCCTTGGAGTCTCAGGGGGAACTAAGGTACAGGCCGCCCCCCACTCAAAAAGTACCAAAACAGATAGGGCCTGTCCCTCAAGACACTCCAATTTTTCAGCTAGGCTGCAGGATCTATATGGGTGTGTGCATAATCTTGTCACTACCCCTTTCCTTGTTATATCAAGGCTCTTTAATTCCTGCGCAAGTGTCACTCTTTGTCACAGTACACACAAGGTAAGGTTAAAATTGCCAAACAACCATCACCCATCCCACAAAAATTGTGGAGAAAGAGAGTGAGCACCTCATGGTAGAACCACCAATGGGGTTATCTGGCTAGCAATTGCCAGTGTACCCACTTCTCATCATCGGTTGCTCACTCTCATGAAAGTGGAAAGAAAAAGACAGAAAACTAGAAGGAAATGACAAACAACATGTAATGATCCTTTTCCTCCTCAACAGACAAACAATACCAAGTTCCGTGCCACAGCGAATGGCAAATACCGATCGCTGTTTAAGTGTACATATTCACCATTAACCCCTGAGAGAAAAAGAAAAAGTGAATCTCACGCATTAAAATTGCAGAACTCACTGGCCACTCCTGCTTTCATTCTGGGCTGGGAGTACTCCAAATTAAAACAGCTCACATTGAACCAAGTTTCATGTGAGTCTAAATCGCCAACATGTTTCGTTGCTGTGCTTTGAGCAACTTCATCAGGGCAAATAGGGGTTCGCCGCTTTTAAATTCCACTCATATCTGATTTAAACCTGTGATGGTTGAAATTGACAAACAAAATAAAATAAAGAAATTAAAGAAATTGTGAGCCCATAGGTCCTGGCCTTTAGTGGCCGTCCGGCCTAGTCAGATACATAACACAAGTTAAAAGAGTCACAAAGTGTGGCACTTGGATCGTTTTAGCATAATCACCTGAGGGTTGCATATCTACTGCATACCTGCTACCATTCTCAGGTGGATATCCGTGTCGTCAAGATCACGTATCCTAATCGAAACCCGCCACAGGTCAAAGTTTCTGTAAAAACATATACATAAACATGCGGGTCAGGAAGTCACAGCTATAGCCCACATCACGATATGTTCCCATAGGCTGCTAAGCTGTACATTGCAATATCTCTCCCAACATGCATAATGACGGAATATTTGAGAGACGGAGCAGCACCACCTAGTCTTTTGGTGAGGTTAGAGCCCAAAATATTTTTGGAGGACAAACAGTTCCGTACAGATTGGAGCTTTATTGCAAACAAATGCACGTGGGATTGGCTTATCTTAATTATTAACACCGCCAAGAGACTTATTGAGGATCTATTAAAAGAAATAATCGATCTAGAAGAGAGTTTACAGAATAACTTGGTTCAATGTGAGCTGTTTTAATTTGGAGTACTCACAGCCCAGAATAAAAGCAGGAGTGGCCAGTGAGTTCTGCAATTTTAATGCGTGAGATTCACTTTTTCTTTTTCTCACAGGGGTTAATGGTGAATATGTACACTTAAACAGCGATTGGTATTTGCCATTCGCTGTGGCACGGAACTTGGTATTGTTTGTCTGTTGAGGAGGAAAAGGATCATTACCTGTTGTTTGTCATTTCCTTCTAGTTTTCTGTCTTTTTCTTTCCACTTTCATGAGAGTGAGCAAAGGATGATGAGAAGTGGGTACACTGGCAATTGCTAGCCAGATAACCCCATTGGTGGTTCTACTGTGAGGTGCTCACTCTCTTTCTCCACAATTTTTGTGGGATGGATGATGGTTGTTTGGCAATTTTAACCTTACCTTGTGTGTACTGTGACAAAGAGTGACACTTGCGCTGGAATTAAGGAGCCTTGATATAACAAGGAAAGGGGTAGTGACAAGATTATGCACACACCCATATAGATCCTGCAGCCTAGCTGAAAAATAGGAGTGTCTTGAGGGACAGGCCCTATCTGTTTTGGTGCAGGGGACATCTGCCAGGGCAAGGTCGTTGAAGCGGAGGTTCCTCTTGTGCATGTGGAGGATACTCTCTCGTTGAGGAATTTGGGTCCGATGGTATGGAGAGATTTGTAGGCTTGGGGCAGAAGTTTGAAGGGGACTCTCTTCTCGATGGGAAGCCAGTGTATGACTCGTAGGTGTTGGGTCATGTGCTCCTGGCATGGTGTTCCCAGGACGAGTCTGGCTGCAGCATTCTGGATGGTCTGGAGCCTGTGTAGGACCGTTTGTTGATTCGGCATAGAGGGCGTTGCTGGGGACTTCCGCCAGGGGAAGGTCAGTGAAGCGGAGGTTTCTCTTGGGCATGTGGAGGATACTCTCTCGTTGAGGCATTTGGGTCCGATGGTATGGAGAGATTTGTAGGTGTGGGGCAGAAGTTTGAAGGTAACCCTCTTCTCGATGGGAAGCCAGTGAATGTCTTGTAGGTGTTGGGTCATGTGCTCCTGGCATGGTGTTCCCAGGACGAGTCTGGCTGCGGCATTCTGGATGGTCTGGAGCCTGTGTAGAAGTGTTTTGTTGATTCGGCGTAGAGGGCGTTGCTGTAGTCTAGTCTGCTGGTGATGAGTGCGTGGGTGACGGTCCTTCTGCATATGGAGGGATCCACTTGAAGGTCTAATGGAGTATGCAGAGGCAGTTGAAGCTGGGGGAGGCAATGATGTTGATCTGGTGGTTCATGGAGAGGGCGGGGTCCAGGATGATGCAGAAGTTCCAGTGTGGTCCGTGGGTGTGGGTGGGCTCCTGAGGGCAGAGAGCCACCAGGTGTTGTCCAAGGCGGAGGTGCAGGGGCTGAGGATGAGGACTTCTGTCTTCTCCGAGTAAAGTTTGCATCCACCTCTGGATGCAGAGTCTAGTGTCTTCGGGGTCCCTGGTGAGCGTGAGGATGAGCTGAGTGTCGTCGGCATATGATACGATGTTGAGTCTGTGGTGTCTGACGAAGGTGGTGAGGGGGAAAATGTAGATGTTGAAGAGTATGGGGCTGAGTGAAGATCCTTGGGGGACTCCGCAGTTGATTCCAGTGGGTTCGGAGAGGAAGGGGGGAGTCATATCCTCTGGGTTCTGTTGCAGAGGTAGGATTTGAGGGCAGTTACTTGTATTCCTGCGTTGTGTAGTCTGGCAAAGAGTGCAATGAGATACTGTGTTGAAGACTGCGGAGAGGTCAAGAAGGATGAGTCTCACGGCGTGTCCCTGGTTGAGCAGCATGCGGATGTCGTCGGTTGTGGCGAGGAGGGTGATCTTGGTGCTGTAGTTGCTGTGGAATCCGGACTGGGAGGCGTCCAGGATGTAGTTCTCTTCAACGAAGGCGGTGAGCTGGGTGTTTACTAACCTCTGGGTGACTTTGGCTGCAAAGGGGAGGAGAGAGATGGGCCGGTAGTTCTTCAGGTTCGTTGGGTGGGCCGATGGTTTCTTGAGGAAGGGTTTAACCTCTGCCTTCTTCCAGTCATCCAGGCAGATGCCTGATCTGAGGGAGGTGCTGATGGTTCGCTCTAGTTCAGATGAGATGATGGTGGCCACCCTGTGGAAGTTGTGTGTTGGGCATCGGTCCGTAGGGGCTCCGGAGTGGGTCTTCTTCATGGTGGATGTGATGAGTTTGGTGGTGGGAGGGTCCCAGGATGAGATGATGGGTTAATCGACGGTGGTCAGTAGGGTGGGGGTGCTCATCTTTAGTTCACTGAAGTTGCCCTAAAAGGGACTTGATCTTCAGATGGAGTAGGAGCTGAGCTTGTCGCAGATTTCCTGGGAGGGTATGACGTCTGTGGCTTCGCATGTGGATTTTACGAACTGACGTATGATGTTGAACAGTTCCTTGGTGTTGGTCGTGTTGGTTTGAACTTTGTCTCTTATGAAGGTCCGTTTGGTGTCCCTGATGCGCTGGTGGTATTCCTTCAGGGCGTACCTGTGGTCGTTCCGTGCTTCAGTAGTTTTCAGATTCCGCCAAGATTTCTCTAGGCATCTGCAGGAGCGTCTGGCTTCCTGGAGTTCTGTGGTGAACCAGGCGGCTTTCTGTGGGCATTGTTTTATGCGTGGGCGGAGAGCGCGAGCTCTTTGACGCAGCAGGAGACCCATCGGTGAAGATCCCTGGCTGCAATGTTCGGGTCTGTCGTGGTGCTGGGAGGGTGTTGGCGGAGGGTGGTGTTGAGGAGTTCCTCTGTGAACTTTCTCCAATTCCGTTGTGGCTGTAATGGGATGGGATTGGGTGTGGAGGTGTCCTTCAAAGTGAAATGGATGCAGTGGTTGTCAGTCCAGAGAGGCAGGGTGTTGTGGTGGAAGTGGATGCTTGATCCTCCCGCGAAGATGGGATCGAGGGTGTGACTGTGTTGTGTGCTTCGGGTCGCAGACGGGCGCAGGCGGGCTTGCCTAAGGCACACCTTTGGGAAAGGGGGAGGGAACGGGAAGCTGGGAGGTGGGAGCGGGGTGTCCAGGGGCAGGGTCACAGGTGGACGTTGCAGCGGGGAGACCAGAAGGAAACGGGGGGAAGAAATTACAGAGTAGAGTAAAGCGAGGAAGAGAAAAACAGGGATTACAAGTCAGGGAGATGATCCACAGTTAGCGCTAGCTTTGGGCAACCTGAGACGCAGACCAGCTAACTACAAATCGCACGTATGGGGGAGGTTCTGATCCCGAGATTAATGATATATCACTGTGCTGACATAATGTAGGTAGGCTTAGGCAGTTTCCTCGTAATGCTGATTACTATGCTCAGTTGTATATGTTTTCTAATTGGAGCACAGTGGCTCTATAAAAGAGCACAATAGTTTCAATAAATATTGTAAATTCTCATTGTGTCTTTCTTTTATTTATTATTGACATGCATGAGTGAGAAAACGAAAGGTAACAATCTTTTTTTCCATGGTTCCCCTAGGGACTGGAGAGTTGTGTTTTGGGGTGCCTATTTATAAGTATGGGCGAAATTTGCGAATTCGCGGTCTGCGAATTCACGCGAAATGGCAAAAAAATCAGCAAGTTCGCGAATTTTCCCAAGAACTTGCAGACTTATTTGCAATTTGCACAAATATTTGAGCACGTGTGCCTGTAACTTTGCCGATTCAGAAAAGGGGGTGGTGATGAACAGAGTGTCTGAATTAAGCAGACCACTCTTACCCAGTCCAAAGATCAGGGCTTGATCCATCACCGTTATTTAGCTCACTGCACCATCCCAGCTCATAACCTGGCTATATGCAAATCAGTCTGTCCCTGGCCCAGTGCATCATGGGAACAGGGCAGACTAAACTACCAAGCCAATTCTTCACCAGAAAGGAGACAAGCTTCCGGGGACCGGTTTCTGGCATTTCAGCCGTCGTCGGCCCGGCTTGCTTGAATCCTGATCATGCAGTGAGCAAGGGACTCATGTCTGAGTATACCCTGCCACACCTATAGTGGCCAAAAACGATTCAGAAAAGGGGGTGGTGATGAACAGAGTGTCTGAATTAAGCAGACCACTCTTACCCAGTCCAAAGATCAGGGCTTGATCCATGACCGTTATTTAGCTCACTGCACCATCCCTGCTCAGAACCTGGCTATATGCAAATCAGTCTGTCCCTGGCCCAGTGCATCATGGGAACAGGGCAGACTAAACTACCAAGCCAATTCTTCACCAGAAAGGAGACAAGCTTCCGGGGACCGGTTTCTGGCATTTCAGCCGTTGTCGGCCCGGCTTGCTTGAATCCTGATGGTGCAGTGAGCAAGGGACTCAAGTCTGAGTATACCCTGCCACACCTATAGTGGCCAAAACCGATTCAGAAAAGGGGTGGTGATGAACAGAATGTCTGAATTAAGCAGACCACTCTTACCCAGTCCAAAGATCAGGGCTTGATCCATCACCGTTATTTAGCTCACTGCACCATCCCAGCTCAGAACCTGGCTATATGCAAATCAGTCTGTCCCTGGCCCAGTGCATCATGGGAACAGGGCAGACTAAACTACCAAGCCAATTCTTCACCAGAAAGGAGACAAGCTTCCGGGGACCGGATTCTGGCATTTCAGCCATCATCGGCCCGGCTTGCTTGAATCCTGATGGTGCAGGGAGCAAGGGACTCATGTCTGAGTATACACTGCCACATCTATGGTGGCCAAAAACGATTCAGAAAAGGGGGTGGTGATGAACAGAGTGTCTGAATTAAGCAGACCACTCTTACCCAGTCCAAAGATCAGGGCTATATCCATCACCGTTATTTAGCTCACTGCACCATCCCAGCTCAGAACCTGGCTATATGCAAATCAGTCTGTCCCTGGCCCAGTGCATCATGGTAACAGGGCAGACAAAACTACCAAGCCAATTCTTCACCAGAAAGGAGACAAGCTTCCGGGGACCGGTTTCTGGCATTTCAGCCATCGTCGGCCCGGCTTGCTTGAATCCTGATGGTGCAGTGAGCAAGGGGCTCATGTCTGAGTATACCCTGCCACACCTATAGTGGCCAAAAACGATTCAGAAAAGGGAGTGGTGATGAACAGAGTGTCTGAATTAAGCAGACCACTCTTACCCAGTCCAAAGATCAGGGCTTGATCCATGACCGTTATTTAGCTCACTGCACCATCCCTGCTCAGAACCTGGCTATATGCAAATCAGTCTGTCCCTGGCCCAGTGCATCATGGGAACAGGGCAGACTAAACTACCAAGCCAATTCTTCACCAGAAAGGAGACAAGCTTCCGGGGACCGGTTTCTGGCATTTCAGCTGTCGTCGGCCCGGCTTGCTTGAATCCTGATGGTGCAGTGACCAAGGGACTCATGTCTGAGTATACCCTGCCACACCTGTAACTTTGCCAGCGCGCCAAAAGGCGCTGAGGTCCCTTGAGTAAGCTGGCCATTATAGTGGGGATGGGCGGGAAGACGTTTCATGGTGGACAAGGCCAAACGGGCGGGGCTTCTATGCGAGTTCACATGCATCTTGTTGATAAAGAGTCAGAGCACGAGCAGAGCAGCAGATGAGGAGAAAGCAGCCTCCTGGTCACAGGAGGTACACAGGGATGGTGCTCGGGAAACTCATGGATGCAAAAATACGCTTGGCACATGACCCCAGAATCCTTCAGATGTCCAAGATAGCTCTGCTGCACGTGTTGGTAAAAAGCCATTCTGATCCTGCTCAGTGGGTACAGGCGCATGCAGCTGCTGCTGCTGGACAATGTCCCATGTCATACTAAACTGCCCCTTACAGAAATATGCTAGTGCTGGGCATTAGGGTGCAGCGGCATAAGGGTGCTGCACACCTGGTACATGTGCATACCGGTGCCATGGGGGACACGTGTTTATTGGTGCTGTGTAGCAAGTTATGACTTTACATTTTGACTGGACCAGACGGTGGTACCACATACAAGGATCAGGAGCATCCAGGCACCAGAATCCATGGTGCAAGAGCATAATGGTGCTGTGCGGTATGGGTATATATGTACTGGGGGCAGGCGAGCATTTGGCACAATGTGTTCTCACACCCAGAGGGCTCCCAGGCAATTGAGCACAAAGGATTTTCACACTGAGAGGGCTCCGGGGCAGTTCAACAGCACGGGGGCTCACACCCACTGGGCCCCTGGGCAGTTCAGTAGCGCAGAGGCTCACAACCCCAGGGCAGCTCAGCAGCGCAGGGCTCACACCCACAGGGCTCTCAGGCAGTTCAGCAGCGCCACCCTCTAGTTCATCACTGCCACCCTCTGGTTCATCACTGCCACCCTCTGGTTCACCATTGCCACCCTCTTGTTCATCACTGCCACCCTCTGGTTCACCACTGCCGCCCTCTGGTTCACCACTGTCACCCTCTGCTTCATCACTGTCACCCTCTGGTTCATCACTGCCACCCTCGAGTTCATCACAGCACCCTCTGGTTCACCACTGCCATCCTCTGGTTCACCACTGCCACCCTCGGGTTCATCACAGCATCCTCTGGTTCACCACTGCCACCCTCTGGTTCACCACTGCCACCCTCTGGTTCATTACTGCCACCCTCTGGTTCATCACTGTCACCCTCTGGTTTATCACTGTCACCCTCTGGTTCATCACTGCCACCCTCTGGTTCATCACTGTCACCCTCTGGTTCATCGCTGCCAACCTCTGATTCATCACAGCACCCTCTGGTTCACCACTGCCACCCTCTGGTTCATCACTGTCACCCTCTGGTTCATCACTGTCACCCTCTTGTTCACCACTGTCATTCCTTGGTTCACCACTGCCCCCCTCTGGTTCACCACTGCCACCCTCTTGTTCATCATTGTCACCCTCTGGTTCATCACTGTCCCCCTCTGGTTCATCACTGCCTCCCTCTGGTTCACGAATGCCATCCTCTGGTTCACCACTGCCACCCTCTGGTTCATCACTGTCACCCTCTGGTTCATCACTGTCACCCTCTGGTTCATCACTGCCACCCTCTGGTTTATCACAGCACCCTCTGGTTTACCACTGCTTCACCACTGCCACCCTCTAGTTCATCACTGTCACCATCTGGTTCATCACAACACCCTCTGGTTCATTACTGTCACCCTCTGGTTCATCACTGCCACCCTCTGGTTTATCACAGCACCCTCTGGTTCACCACTGCCACCCTCTGGTTCATCACTGCCACCCTCTGGTTCATCACTGTCACCCTCTGGTTCATCACTGCCAACCTCTGGTTCACCAATGCCACATTCTGGTTCATCACTGCCACCTTCTGGTTCATGACTGCCACCCTCTGGTTCACCACTGTCACCCCTTGGTTCACCACTTCCCCCCTCTGGTTCATAACTGCCACCCTCTGGTTCACGAATGCCACCCTCCGGTTCACCACTGCCACCCTCTGGTTCATCACTGTCACCCTCTCGTTCATCACTGTCACCCTCTGGTTCATCACTGCCACCCTCTGGATTATCACAGCACCCTCTGGTTCACCACTGCTTCACCACTGCCACCGTCTGGTTCATCACTGTCACCCTCTGGTTCATCACAGCACCCTCTGGTTCACCACTGCCACCCTCTGGCTCATCACTGACACCCTCTGGTTCATCACTGTCATCCTCTGGTTCATCACTGCCACCCTTTGGTTCACCACTGCCACCCTCTGGTTCATCACTGCCACCTTCTGTTTCATCACTGCCACCCTCTGGTTCACCACTGCCACCCTCTGGTTCACCACTGTCACCCCCTGGTTCACCACTGCCACCCCCTGGTTCATCACTGCCACCCTCTGGTTCATTACTGCCACCCTCTGGTTCATCACTGCCACCCTCTGGTTCACCACTGCCACCTTCTGGTTCACCGCTGTCACCCCTGGTTCATCACTGCCACCCTCTGGTTCATCACTGTCACCCTCTGGTTCATCACTGCCAACCTCTGATTCATCACAGCACCCTCTGGTTCACCACTGCCACCCTCTGGTTCATCACTGTCACCCTCTGGATCATCACTGTCACCCTCTTGTTCACCACTGTCACCCCTTGGTTCACCACTGCCCCCCTCTGGTTTATCACTGCCACCCTCTGGTTCACGAATGCCACCCTCTGGTTCACCACTGCCACCCTCTGGTTCATCATTGTCACCCTCTGGTTCATCACTGTCCCCCTCTGGTTCATCACTGCCACCCTCTGGTTCACGAATGCCATCCTCTGGTTCACCACTGCCACCCTCTGGTTCATCACTGTCACCCCCTGGTTCATCACTGTCACCCTCTGGTTCATCACTGCCACCCTCTGGTTTATCACAGCACCCTCTGGTTTACCACTGCTTCACCACTGCCACCCTCTGGTTCATCACTGTCACCATCTGGTTCATCACAACACCCTCTGGTTCATTACTGTCACCCTCTGGTTCATCACTGCCACCCTCTGGTTTATCACAGCACCCTCTGGTTCACCACTGCTACCCTCTGGTTCATCACTGCCACCCTCTGGTTCATCACTGTCACCCTCTGGTTCATCACTGCCAACCTCTGGCTCACCACTGCCACATTCTGGTTCATGACTGCCACCTTCTGGTTCATGACTGCCACCCTCTGGTTCACCACTGTCACCCCTTGGTTCACCACTTCCCCCCTCTGGTTCATAACTGCCACCCTCTGGTTCACGAATGCCACCCTCTGGTTCACCACTGCCACCCTCTGGTTCATCACTGTCACCCTCCGGTTCATCACTGTCACCCTCTGGTTCATCACTGCCACCCTCTGGTTTATCACAGCACCCTCTGGTTCACCACTGCTTCACCCCTGCCACCCTCTGGTTCATCACTGTCACCCCCTGGTTCATCACAGCACCCTCTGGTTCACCACTGCCACCCTCTGGTTCATCACTGACACCCTCTGGTTCATCACTGTCACCCTCTGGTTCATCACTGCCACCCTCTGGTTCACCACTGCCACCCTCTGGTTCATCACTGCCACCTTCTGTTTCATCACTGCCACCCTCTGGTTCACCACTGCCACCCTCTGGTTCACCACTGTCACCCCCTGGTTCACCACTGCCACCCCCTGGTTCATCACTGCCACCCTCTGGTTCATCACTGCCACCCTCTGGTTCATCACTGCCACCCTCTGGTTCACCACTGCCACCTTCTGGTTCACCGCTGTCACCCCTGGTTCACCACTGCCACCCTCTGGTTCATCCCTGCCACCCTCTGGTTCATCACTGCCACTCTCTGGTTCACCACTGTAGATTATGGGGAGAAAGCACACCTGCCCAGCCAGCCTCAACTGAGACAAATTAATTTGGGGCTGGCTAATGTGTTACTGAATTTGAGCTTCAAGTCCGGCACCTGTTTCCTTATCTGTAAGTGCTTCCTGTGGCAGTTTAATTTTTGTGACAGAAGCCATACTTGTCACTATTCTCTGACCCTGCAACAACTCTGAAGGCGCCTCAGGAAGCACTTACAGGGTTACAGCAGGTGCCCAAGTTGAAGTTAATTTCTTTGTAACCATTTTGTAAATTGTTACAAAGAAATTAGCTTCAACTTGGGCACCTGCTATAACCCTGTAAGTGCTTCCTTGCAAAAATTCCTCCCGCTCGCGAATTCGCAGATTATTCCTCAATTGCGCGAGATTCGCGGAGCAGAACGAATTTATCGGTGCATACTTACCTATTTATCTGTTACTCTGGGAAGGTTGGGAGGGCAGGTAAGGCATTATGAGCTAATGGGTTTTGGGCTCATAGGTACTGATGTAGTGCTGTAACTCAGTCCCTACATTGTAACATCCTGTGATTACAGGCTTAGTTCTGTTTCCAGACAGAATCCCTGAAACAACATGTAAAGCCAAAATTAATCTCTCCTCGCATAGTTTATGATGGATCGCTCATGCACTCACACCATTCATTAAAACAAGCATTGGCAATGCAATGTTTTTGTGTATGTACAATGGAAAGAGTTATACCAAGCTTCACAACAAACATGGTCAGCAAGTAGCAGTAGCAGAAAGAATATCACACAATTCTCTTAAACAAACATAACAGTCACAACAAAGCTAGTTACCACATAAAAGAGGGAGGGAGAAGAGTTAAGGTTTTACACTCTGTATAAAGAGACATAAACTTACAAGACTCACAACACTCCTGGAAGAAACAGCTGCAACTTATATGAAATTACCATATAATACATGTATCTATATTGGATGATGAACCCTCATATACACTGTGTGGTACTCTTTGTCTGTGTGTTCCACACCTGGAACGGGGAAGCATCCTAACATACTAATATGCTCTGGCTGTACATTTTCCTATGCATGGGTTCTCTAGTTTAGTTGAAGTTATGTCCCTTATTTCAAAAGGTATGTTCTCCCATTGTTAAACTGTTGGACCTATATTACAATTGTATGTAAGTGAGCTAAAAAGTTTTTTATGTCATGTCCCTACTACAAGATTAAATACAGGAGGGCCAAGTAATGAACTCTGCTTCTTTTTTCCATCAAGTGGTTTCAATGCACAAATACATCCCCATGGCGTCAGGCATTTTCTCAGGACCAAATGTATCGCATATTAAAAACTGTGAAAAAGTCCCTAGTTCATATGTCATTTTTACCATTGTAAGAAGGTGAAGGGCAGATATGACAAAATCCCCTGTTGCAACTTGTGCTATTGGCGAGGCTATTAGCACTTGTAGTATAATTTATATACGGTGAGTCAGTGTAATCGTAGCTTGCTCAATGTAACAGGCAATGACCACGCTGCTAAGCCACTCTCACAACTGACTGCTGTGGGTGGCAAACATGCGTAAGACTTGAGACAGCAAGCCTTTCGACCAACACCCCAAACATCTCCTGCTTGGCTACCACCATCAATGTAGCAGTGTCAGAGAGGCAGTGATGGCCGAGTCCCATAATTTGCCACAACCCAACTTTGTTGTATCCTTAATGGAAAAGCAGCCTATCATAGGCTGAGGAGAACAGCTCATACCCCTGTCTCGAATTCCTACTCTTCTGAAAGTGTCACTGAATGTTACTTTATATATAGCTGAGGTACAAACTTGTAAATAAAAGTTTATTTTTTATTGTTTCATTTCACCATATTAAGTTGTAACAATGCTCTAAGTGACATTTATTAGAATTAGTGAACAACACCATTTCTGCTCGGGAACGTTTATTAATGTCTCAAGAGGTAAAGTCAGTTGTTTTATTTCCTCATTTATAGGCCTTTCTTTTTTTGTAGATGGAGTAACAGTATGGTCTATACTTTAATCCAAGAGCGATTTTTGTACACTGCACATCCCAAACAAGGTAGTTTAGGAATCTCGTATATGTGATGATCATGAAAGAGAGGCACAGTGAAAAAATGTAATTGCCCAGTGTCAAACAGTTTGGTCAAATTGGGAAACTGAGATTGAAACCTGGGTTTCTGGGTCAGGATCCTATCACTGGTTGTTGGCTTGAATCCTGAAAAATCTTCTGGATGGCCTTGGCATGTTGCACTCAAGTTTAAAGCTTTTATTCGGTTAAGTGAATTAACCATAGAAGCGAGAACAAATATACATCATTATTATCATTATTCAAAGCAATACACAAAAAAAGATAATGATGATAAAATTATCCATATATAAAATAGTAAATGTGAATCAAGAAGTCTTAGATATGAGAAAACAGAATAATAAATGCAGATACATGATTTGTATACTCCCCCTGAATATATGTAAACATGAATAGTCTGTATCCATAAAAAAGTGCAAGTGCAGGAATTACTTAAAAGGCCCTATAGATCATACAATCAAATAACTTTGGTATATATCTCTTACAGGAGGACTGTTGCTGTATAAGTACATAATTCATATACTCTCCCTGGATTTATATAAACATAAGTAGTCCAGATCTATGAACGTACGAGTGCAAAAATTACTTAAAAGCCCTATAGATCCTACAATCAAATATCAAAGATCATTGATTTCCTAATATGAATCACTTTCAGAAGGAATGTTGCTGTATAAAAGCACAATCTTGGTTCCTCTAGTCTTAGGAGCAGATTCATTGCGTCTTTAGTAGATCTAATGTTAAGACGTATGAAAAACGGTTTTAAATACTTTTTCCTAAAATTATAATACAAATTACAAAGTAATAACATGTGGCAACAGCTCTGACGAGAGACTCCATCACATGGGCAGGGTAGGGTAGAACCTTGTTTCATAACAGGAAAATTGACAAGGTGGTGTATGGTACCCAATCTTAATCGTGTTAACACATAACGATGTGATGCTCTTGTTACAACAGACAAATAGCTTTGGAACCCTTGTTAAAGATCCAATTGCATATAAAACATCAAAGGTGTTTGATTCAAAAGCACATGGGAGCGGTCCGCTGTTTTATGGGCTAACAGGGATGTTTTAATCTCACCTCTTGCAATGAAATCCACACATTCGGGATCTTGATGGATATCACAATTAAACAAGGCTTTAAACCAGTGGGAGATGTAGTTGAGCCAGGGAATTCTTAAACAATTCTTCATTTTAAGGCAATCTCGTATTACGGATTGTGTAAACAATGACTCTTCCTTTGACCATATAGATTTACAAAGTAAAAGAGGACGCACTGAACCAGATCTGAAATGTAATTAATACCCACTTTGCGGTGAATGATTTCCGTAGAGGCCGATCGTGGGGCACGCAACAAACGTTTTAAAAAAGAATGTTCAGTTTGTAATAGTAAGTTGCCATGACAGTGACCCCAGACCCCAGCACCGTAGAGTGCAGCTGTGACGCATCCAGTCTCATAAATTGTCAGCATATCTTTAATACGGCGACTGCCCAGTTTAATAGCAAATCCGAATATGCCATTTATGTTCCTCAACATCTTTGCACGGGCGTTGGCCTGTTCCTGTACCCAGGACCCACTCCTGCAAAAGTAATGCCTAGATAACAGAGGGTTTTAACCATTTCAACCTTAGAACCTTCTATAAAATAAGATCTGGATCTGGTCGGGTTTCTGCCTCAAGCCATTACAAAGATTTTGGATTTATTAATTAAAAGCTTCCTTTTTGCGATAAAAACAGTAAAACTATTGATAAGATGCTATAACCCAATGGGGGTACGTGAAAGTAAAACCGCGTCATCAGCATATAAAAGAATTGGAATAGGATTTCCTTCAACCCTCAGGGGATCCGCGGCTATCGGCTTCAGGGCTGCGTCCACCTCATTATTAAATAAGGAAAATAGTAGTGGGGCTAGGACGCAGCCCTGATGAATGCCTCCTTTAACTTTAAAGGCGGGGGTATATTCACCTGAGGATCCATACCGCACCTTACTCGATAATTCCTCATATAGTCTAGACAGGAAGTATACTATCTCTTTGGGTGCACCCATTTCCAACAATAAAGGCCATAAGATGGAATGGTCTACCAAGCCGAATGCACTACTAAGGTCAGCAAAACATAAATATAAATTACCCTCCTTAGCTATGGTATGTTTACCAATCAATAGATCCAAGTTGACACACTGCTCTAATGTGCCAACTCCTTTTCTAAAACCATATTGTACATTTGTAGGGATCGACTTCACGGTTACCCAAGCTTCCAGTCGTGAGAGCATAACCTGGCTCATGATCTTTATAGAAGAGTCCAGGAGGGAAATCGGGCGATAATTGTGAGCATCGGATTTATCCCCCTTCTTAAAAATAGGTATTATGATTGACTGTCCCCAAGCTAGGGGAAATTGGATCTCAGCGGCGATGTTAAAAACTCTTGTTAAGATCGGGTACCATAGGGCCATTTTTTTTTTATAAAGGTCATTCGGGACCCCATCTGGTCCCGGTGCCTTTCCCCCTTTACTGCTAATTATAGCCTTGGTGACTTCATCAATGCTGAATGACAGCGGGATAGTTGGCCGCTCCTTTGTGGGTTTAACTGTCAAAGCGTCCTCTCTATCAGTGGGATTAAACTTTTTCGAAAAATGCTCTACCCAGCTATTACAATTAATATGGCAATTAAGTTCTGGGATATGTTCACCTTTCAGAAAAGGGCTGTTGACCGTATCCCAAAACAGTTTACTGTTTTTTGTTTCAGCAGCCTGACTAAGGTCTTCCCATGCTGTTTCTTGCAGCTCTACTTTCCTATTTTTAATAGCTAAAACATAAGCTGCACATAAGACCTTAATAGTGTCGGGATTACGAGGTTGCCCCCTTAGGGCTTGTTTCAGGTGGCATAAAGCCGCAGTACGATTCGTATCAAATCATCTAACCTTAGCTTTATTTTTTCCTCGGGCTGGTTTTGTCATTAAGCTCTCAATTGTAGTATTAATCTTGATACAGTTAATAAGAATCAATTGGGGGTCAACCTCGTCCCTTAGGCATATTTGAATTTCACTATGGCAATTTTTGATGATCTCATGCTGAATTTTCATGGGGTCTAAACCAGCCCATTTAATACGGACACCATTCGGTCTAGTAGGAGCTATAGGCGGGCTGTTAAGGACCTAAGTTACCCTTTCGGGACCCAACAAGATAGGTAAAGAGAAACACTATTGTGGTCACTAGAAGGTTGGATCGTTATCCAGGGTGTGGAAAACCAAGATAAGCTATTGCATGAGATAACAATGTGATCAATATTAGACGTGACATTCCTTCCTATAAAAGTGGGGCATTTCGCCTTTTGTTTATCTGTGGCACATGACAACAATTCTAAATCTGACTTCTCCATTATGTTATTTAGGGCTAATCTGTATTCACAGTGGGGGAAATACATGTAGCTGTCATCATCAAAATCCCCTCTCCTGGTTCCACAGACTTTAGTTAGAGAAAAGGAACATGCCTGAATATTAAAATCACCTACCCAGAGGAGGATAAATGGTTCTTTAATGATATTAGTCAACCTATCATGTTCCTTTCCCAGGGTGTAAACAACTTGCCCTCTTGGAGGCTTAAACATATTGTTATAGAAATTAATCAATATGACATTGTGACCGGCGGGGTAGGGAAGGGCAAGAGACGTGTCTTGGTTCTAGAAGGTTTTATTTGTTGGAACAGATAATCGGTACAGGTCTTTCTCGGTGCACTCCTTCTCGGTGATCGGCTTCTCTCTCTTCGGGTCTTTCCGAGTTAACCTTCCTCCCTTCTCCGTGTCGGGCTCCTCCTCCGGCTTCTCTCCTCCGGCTCCGTCGTGGCCCAGGTTCCACAGGTGAGGGGGAAACACAAGAGAGGGACGTATCAGATCACACTCAGGGGAAGGGAAGTGAGGGAAACCCCAAGTGCTGGATTACCCGCAGGACGTGAGAGTAGTGGATACCAGGGGGACGGGGAAGGTTCAGGGGAGGCTTCTGCCCTTCTTTCTAACCCAGCCCATGATACGGGTACGCACCTCGGATAGCCACACCCCTCCTGGTGTGCGGCTGGGCGAAGAGTGGTGATGTTGGCCTCCTGGCTTACTCCTCTCTGCCGTGTCCGGTCCGTCCTCGGCTTCGGCTCTTCCTTGCGGCTCCTCCGCCTCCGGTAACAAACGGGATGTGAACGCCTCCGTAACTTCTCCTGTCTCCAGCTTCTCCTCCTCCTCCGCTCTCAATTCTCCTCTCTCTCTCCCTCTGTCCACTCCTCTGGTGTAGTAACACACCTGTGTTCTCTCACCGCTGCTACTTAAAGTGGATCTTGGCTCCTCCTCCTCCACACTCCCGCCAGCCCAGTTAAAGGGCCCGATCCCATCTTCCTCGTCGCAACTGTACTGCTCTTCTATTCGGTTCCAGTCCGGGAGTCTCGGGGGCTGTGGAGACAAGAGGGTGGGGGTGTCATAGGTTATAGGTTTGCCCCGGGTTTCGGGGAGAGGCGGCACTCCTTCGCCTTCCTGGTTACAGACATCCTTACCCACAATAGATGACAGCCACATAATCTGGGAATGGGTACCAACATTGGTGCAGCTCTTAATCCTACATTTTATCAGAGTGGTAGAAACTAGAATCAAAAGGCCCCCTTTGGCTCTACCCGAGGGTGAGGCCTGGGCTGGAAGCCAGTGAGAGGTAAAACCCTCTACATAGATTGGATCAGTGCACCATGTTTCTTGTAAGCATATTATATCGTGTTGGGCCGCTAAAAAATCAGACTAGGAGGGCGTGCCTATTTTACTTTTAAGGCCGGAATCATTCCAAGTAGTTACTTGATGGCCGCTGCTCGTATTGGTTTCATTCATTTCCAGGGGGGTACTTCACGGCCCACCAAATCACTAGTAATGGATGATTCTACTATATTACAAGCTACATCATTATAGATATTTGGGGTCTGTAGTACGTTTCTTGTGAGCACGCTCTCCTGCTCGGTCAAACAATATTTGGTCATATCAGATGAGCTACCATTGGGCCTTTTACACATTTTAAGATTTTCTAATGCATTACAATCCTGAACTGGCTGCCTAGACTGGATAAACCCCTTGCGTCAGTCATTAAAATCAAGGTTACTCAGGGCTTGGTATCTATTGGCGACTGGGATAGCAAAATTGGGCAAAACAGGAGACATAGCAGAAGCTACCGAAGATCCATTCCAGAGTCGGTTACCCTTTCCATACATCGACATCACATGCCTATAAAAGTACCCTAGGGGAAGAAGGGTAGTTTTAAAGTCCAACGGAGATGGAAGTTGGGCGTTTATGATTGAATTATATGCCCAACTTGGGGGCCGGAAGTTGATAATGATACAATCCCCATAAATTTTTTTTGAGGGGTCCGATCCAACCCACTCTTCATGTGGTCAAAATATGACTCACCCCTTCCATAGGAAACCCGCAAATACGTGTTAGCCAAAACACTACCTTATTCAGGAGTGAATCATGATCTTCTACCAGGCCAGGTTGGAGTCTAGGTACATTGGCCAGTATTGCAACATAAGCACTGCATTCAGGGGGTAGTTTTATGAATGAAGCAGGTTTCCCATCCCCTGGGGCTAAGGCCTCCGGCTGTCAGACTTAGCATTGTCAAATCTAATAGGATTGGCTGACTTGATCCCGACACAGGCCTGTTGTCTTGGGGTCGGTCTGGGACTGTTATTAGAATGTTTACCAAAATTATCACCCTTCCCCTGGTTTCCCCCCTCAGCCGTACTATTCCCTTCTTTGTTTGCATTAATACAATTCCTGTCATGTGTGGTAATCAGGTTTGGGGGGGGGGGGCAACAACCTTGGCTTTCTCTAGGGTTCTATTCACTTCATTTTGAAATGTATTTTTAATGTTGTCCATAGATCTACTAATCTTATGTATTTCTCTTGCCAAAGCATCTAGCTTATCATAAAGTGGTCTTAGTAATTCTATTACCTTCTCTGAAATATCCGCAAAGGATGGGCCACGTTGGTGGGGTTAAGGAGTAGCCGAGGGACCTACTTTCTCAGTATTAGGATTCTTTTTGTCTTTTTTTGTCTTGTGATTGACTTTCTCTGGGTCTATATGTTTTTTCCTGCACCCCCTAGTCAATTTCTTGGGTGCAGGACTTCCCGTAATGATCAAAGTTGGGGTCAGAGATAATTGGGTATGATCTCCATTAGTTCCTTCATCACTATGATCGTCAGGGGCTGTTTCCTCCACTAGCAGGTTGGGGTTAGTTGATTTCTCAAACAAGTTCTGGTTAGAGGGGCTGAGGGTAATCCTGACCTCAGCCCCCTGGTCTACCCCCAAATGACTAGATCACATTGACAAGCGTCTTTCAGTGCGATCTATCTCTTCTGAAAGGACGCCTACGGCTTTAACCAGGTATGTATCAATCGTTGTACAAGATCTGTCTATATATGGCTTGGTAACCTTCCTTCTTGCCATAATGGAAAAGGCTGGGGAGGCACCTATTACAGGCCTTGCTACTATCACTATGGAGTGATTTAAGCTGGTTTGAACTAAAGTGAGATGTGCAACGCTACTAATAGGAAGTACAATATATATTGGCCAAAAATTAAAGTGGCACGTGCTTCGCTACTAGTAATAATGTACAATATGGAATAACCTAGAATAAGGTAACGTGTGCCTCTCCGCTATCGTTAAAAGGGGGGTTTGATAAGAATAGCTTATGCTAAATAACCATTCGAACTAGCTGGGGGGCAAAATGGTTTATACGGTACACTTAAAACAGGAAGAAATGTGACTAAGAGCTCATAAAATGTTTATATTACATAAAATCACTTGGACTATTAAAATCGCTAAAATCTAACATTTAACACTCCTAAGTCCAAGGGAATTTCACGACATTAGTGTCTTTAGGGTACAGTACTTCAGGGTGGAGTAGTATCCCTTATGTCTATGACAAGTCAAAGGAAAGTTATGGATGCGCTGGTTACTCACAAGGCATGATAGGCACGGGGAGTTAAATACACAAAACCTTTCTTTTAGTCCCAGGGTCCATTCCAATTCAAGATGTTAGGGGGTGGGCCCTGCCCTGCCTCTTCCTGCCGAAGACGGCCGAAGATGGCCACAGACGGCCCGCCCTTTACCCAGGCTTAGCCCGGCGCCCGCCCGCATGCGTCCAGTGTCAAGGGATACCGCAGGCTGTTAAATACCCCCAGTGATGAGGGGGGAGGGGCTGCCGGTCTGCTCATGGCCCGCTGCTTCCTGGGGCTTAGAGTCCTGGTACCTGCCACACCAACATAAAGCATGTCAAACAGTTTGGTCAAATTGGGAAACTGGGTTTCTGGGTCAGGATTCTGTCACTAGTTGCTGGCCTGAATCTTGAAATATCTTCTGGATGGCCTTGGCATGTTGCACTCAAAAAAATTAATTGCCCAGCTTCAAACAGTTTGGTCAAATTGGGAAACTGGGACTTGAAACCCGGGTTTCTGGGTCAGGGTCCTGCCACTAGTTGCTGGTCGGAATCCTGCAAACAGCTTCCAGAAGGCCTAGGCATGTTGCATTCAAAATGTCCTTTGTTTTCTTCACAAAATGGGAAATACCTCTTCATCATAGGTACTCCTTGGGCAATAACAATGCAAGCTTCCCCATTCTGAGAACAGTTATAGCTAGGAAAGAAGCAGCATATGCTTACCCCATCACAGAACTGGCACAAACCTGTCACAGCCGTGCATGTTTTCCTTCAAGGAGATAGAAGCTTCCCTCTCTTACAGAAGGCGACAAGTGCAATCTTGCATTCCATGCAGGGCAGATGAAGTAGGACAGTCTAGCAGGAACTTTCAACAGTCACAGAACTTGTACAGGTAAGGCATGAATGACATAGGTTACAGACAGATCTCTGGTGTGGTTGCTTCAGTCACTGAAAGGAACACGTAGTTAGTTTAAACCATTCACACTAAGGTTATGATCACATCGGCATCCTAAAAGTCCTGGTGATATAGTTGGAGGTCTGCAGTTTAAGTTGATTATTTGGTCTTCTGCATACTGAGAAGTGCAAGTTACCGAACAGTTTCTTGTTTACTTTATTTTTTTTAAGCAGTCCAGTCACAACCAAAGTCGATATGCTCTAGACAAGCACCCAGGTGGCAACCTATTTGAAATGGTTTTGAATACCTACGCACCACGCTCTGTGCACTCCCACCCTGGATGCTGCACCTGTTAAGAATTGTGATGGCCGACATTGCCTATAGGGCCATCCAATTTCAGGTGCAAAAGTGGGCAAACACAAGTTGTACCTTGGACCTTATTGCAAACATTGTGAACCTTTGATAACATTGGATAGCCCACCTTTATTTATTGGTGCAGCCACATCTCTGTCAATTTCATGCCAAATCATCATGTTCATCATGCGATATCTTTTGTTTTTTTACCACACAAGCACTTTTTGCATTTTCCATTAGTTGTTGCACAATTTATGACAATGCACCTAACTGAAAATATAGTAAAATCATAAAATGTGGACTAATTATAATATGTGCAACTTCATTGCTCATAAAAGATATTAGGTATGCAACATAATGATAAGGTGTACAAATGACAGAAACACCCATGTAAGTAAGCACACCAAACTTTGATACTGCACCTTGTGTGTGATTAACACTATCCTATCCATACTGGTCCATCAGAGACAACAGCCTCTCAGGAAATCCACTATTTTGTGAAATACAGACTATATCTAATAGTCTAGAGCCCTGACTTGTATAAGTCAAATCACTTTATTATCTACATAGTTCATATTGCTTAATATAGTATGCCGAGTTAATTACATGTTACCATACAGTTGTATATTCACACCTGATGGCATATTTTGCCTTCCCTTGGAAATGGTATGTGTGGTAGACAGAAGAAGAACTACCTAAACACTCACAACAAAGAATATCCCAGAACGTCTATAGAATGTTTCCTAGAAGATTGTGTGCAGAAATGTCAATAATATTATCTGTCATGATTTTGTCTTAAATGTTGTTTACAAAAATATCATCTCATTCAGTGTAGATTTTCTATTATTAACTCCAATGAGGTAATAACGTTTACAGATTATACTTATGTTAGACACAGTTATAACAATGTTATTATTGTCTCCTATGAGGTAATAACGTTTACAGATTATACTTATGTTAGACACAATAATAACAATGGTATTATGGTGTCCCACCACATGAGCATAAATGTTCAGATGCCAATAAGCTTGATGTACACTAACCATTTATGAAGAACTTGGAAGGTAAGGAATTGATGGGTGCTGGTAGTACAAACATTTTCCAAACACTGAGTTCGATCACAGTCAGCAGAAGCAATAGAGAGAGATAGGATCAGAATTTTTATTAATTTTCTTGGTCAGGTAGCCTGGTAACACCATTCTGCACCCCCATTTTAATTTGATATATGTGTAAAAAGGGAATATCTGCAATTGTACAGTTTAAAACATCAATAAATCAGTGTGTGATGTATAGATGGTTTAGGATGTAAGGAACCCAGTCACCTTCCCTAGTGTCCTTCGTTGTTGGCATGACCTTTCTTCTGTGAATACATTTGTATCAGCATCACTTTATGTTGTGAAGAAATCCAGGTATCTTGTGTGTTTCACTCTGTTACATTTTAATTTGGAACCTGGAGATATTTCAGCCGATGCTGTGATCTTGAGACTACTATAGCAGCAGCAGCCCCAATGGGATACGTAAACACTGCATAGTTTTGCCTCCGTATGCAGCTCCCTTTGCGGTGAGCCTGCCCTGTAGTTCTCAGGGAGTAATCTGTCACAGAAAACTAACATAATATTCACTCATTCTTTTGAAGTCAATAGAGGTATTGTATTGCAGCCTACCCTCTATGACAGTGTAAATCATGAAAAATGGGGTCCAGGAAAGGTTATCCCTAAAGTATTTCTCTTCCACTTAGACTACAGACAGTACCAAAGCCAAAGTGTCTGAATATTATGCACACCATACCATTGGTGAATGCATCTTAATTTGTTGTTAACTTAGATTACAAGTTAGGGAGATGGAAAAACACAACAAATATATCCTAAATGTAAATTGGTCTGCAAATCTTAAATCTGTAATCAGATTTGCGCAATCTATTTTAAATTTGTGTTTTTTCATTCATGGGATATTGCATACCTAATTCAAATACAATGGTATAGTTGCATTTCTGCTATGGCTAAGACACTTCCAAATATGTTTTACATTTCTGCTCGGCGACCCTATTACACTGCTCAACTAATTATTCTGACATGCATAAAATTGCATATTAGACTGTTTCAAAAGATTTGTTTTGATGACCTTTTTTTTACATTTTCCCTTTGCCAATCATTGGGCCTCTGAACAATATTCTCCATCTTACACTTTGTTTATCACAAGCTCAATCCCCTCCCATCTATACTATGCAACTTCTTTATTTCTTGAATTTTGTTGTATGTGTTGCTAGACATGACTGCATACTATTTTCCCTGAGAATTACCTGATTGCTCTTGTATTGGTATGACATTTGAGTCAAGGTAACATAACAATGTAAGGATTTCAGTGCAGATACAAGTGAGGATGCACAAGATAAGATCTGTTAAGGTCATTATTACTTTTAACTTTCATGAACTGCACCTGCCCTTGTTACACCCCTTATTCCCTCTTTTTTCTCATAAAACATCACCTATTATCCTGGGTACAATTACGGAAAAGATTATGCACTAACACAACAGATTGTTGAAAATAAGAATCTTCCAAGATTCTAAGTACATCAAAAATCACCTCTGCACTAAAAGATGACAGGATGCTATTTTTCTAGCAAGTAGGTTAAGCCCAGCAATCCGAGCATCATACCCAATGTTTGCAAAATTAATCACAGAGGAATCAGAAAGGGCCTATGCTCTTTTGAGAGGAGGCTGTGTTTCAACCATTTAAAGTGTAAAGAGTTGTAAGATCAAGTGTCAGTAAGTGGCATTACTCTCCAAAATCAAGGTCAATGGAAATAGCTGGTCCTGCGAGGTAGCTTTTTATGGTGGCCAGAACTAAATCAGAATGTCTAGAATCATGTGAAACTTTGGGTGTGTCCAAAGCTCCTCATAGCAGGTCAGCAGGATTCCTTCAGCCCCTACCCAAGGCACAACAACCATCAAATATATCCAAGGACTGTATGGTTGAACTGAACAATACACAAAGATTCACTGCCCCGCTGGAGGACATAGATAACTTTTCAAAATTGGACCATTTTATTTCTTTAAAGAAACTTTCCACAGCAATAGACGTAGCGCAAATTTTCTTGAAAGACATCTCCTTACTCTATCGCCTTTCAGATGCCATTGTGAATTATAAGGTCTCTATCAATTTAGAGCATTAATCTGTTCTACTCACATAAACAATTTGGATTGTCACTTTTCAAATCCACCTGTTACCATTGTCACACTGATGGAAAGACCAAGATAGTGAGTCAGTCTATACAACAATACTGTAGGTGCTGTATGGAATCACTGGCCAAACTAGTTAAGGTGGATATTCTTTGCAAAATATGCTCATAATTGATTATCCAGTAAAGTGCTCATTAGGAGCACTCCCTTTATACTACTCTTACAGAATTGTTACTTGCATGTTGCCACCACAATATCAAATATCTTCATTCTGACACTTGTTGCATGACCTAAAAGGCATTCATAAAACAGCATATAGTAAAGTCCAAAAATAATTACAAATCTCACTGTGAGGTACACCGTCAGGCCCCTCCCTACCTATTATCCCACAAATAAAATATAGTTATCTTCCTAAGGTTGTTTTATTCCAGTGTCACTTATAAAGATCACAGCAAAATGTGTAGGCTCTTTCAAGATTTTAGGGTTAGAAGAGAAGGCAGAAGTCACATTAGCACTCCCAACTAAATGGCAAATAAACCCTCTTGTACATAGTTCATGGGTCAAACTTGTTACATCTGAGACAGTGACTCGTTCATTAGCTATACTAATTGATGGCACACCTGAGTGTGGAATAGAGGCTGGTGGCTTGTAATGGATATGGCATCTCTGAAAGATCATAGAGCCAGCCGCCGTTGAACATGCTCCTCATCTGGTTCAACAGTTTCACAAACAGTTCCCTGAGAAACAATATTGTCCTATAAATTCTTCTGTAAGGAAGCCGCGGTCGGTAGTGGGAGTACCTGCCGGGCGGTGACATGGGTAGGGGAAGGGGAGGGTGGGTTTTAGTAAACTATGGATTACGGGGGTTATGTAATGAGCACAATACAATATCTGATAAGACCTGTCCAAAACCTCAGAACGACATGCTCACCCCCATGGCCCATATAAATCATAGAATCTCCCAATTCAGTGTGAGAAGGAGCTAGAAACTCTTAAAAATTGGTCAGTGGCATCCAGTAAACACTAGACTGATAAACGCAGAGAGAGTAGGATCTTCTTAGTGAACAGATCCACTTGTAGACCAAAAGTACTAGAGCATACTTAATTGCACTGTGCTCTTGGCTGTTTGCCTGGCAATGATATTTAGTTGTATTAGCTCACCCATCCCACTTAGTGTGTTCACCTGTCTTTGTATCTTGACATCTTTATTGTTTTTTTCCATTCCAGGTTCTCTTTTTTGTTTTTTGAGTTAGACTCTGCCCTCTTGCTTTCTTACTTGTGCTAGTTTTATATGTTGTTTGTCTACCATATGTCTGCTGCTGTTTGAAGAGTTCCCTAGTCTTTGGCGTTCTGAGTTAGCACTGGTATAGAAAATGTCTGGGGCCAGCACTATTTCTCACCCATGGATAAGGTTAAGCTATTTTATATTGCATGTTGCTTAAATTTACAGTACCTACCATCTCTAAACAAACCATTCTGCACATCTTACCCTCAAGTCAATTAACCTCTTCACTGCGGCGGCATTTCCGCCGCAGTGCTAGGGGGTGGGGGGGGTCGCACAGCTCACCTGTGCTTGTGACGGAACCGCTCCGTCACGCGCCCCGGGTGAGCTGTGCTAGTGACGGAACAGTTCCGTCACGAACGCGCCCGCTCAATAGAACGTGCCGCACAGGTGCGAAATCAGTGCCGCGCAGGCGCGTCGAGCGGGCCGTGAAGGTACCGTTCCGTCACTAGCACAGCTCACCCGAGGCGCGTGACAGAACGGTTCTGTCATAAGCGCCAAAGGGGTTAATATACCTGTCCTATATTCAATGCCAGTCTGGACTAGATCTTACCAACACCTGTTCACTGCAGCACGTACAGCTGTTTTTCTCCTCCTCTTCATATGTCCCCTTCTTGAATATGATTACTCTGAATTCAGGAGAGGCTCAAACAGGGCATGAATTGTCGGCAAATCCACATTTGTTGTTGAAGTTTGACAGAGAGAAACCCCTTTGCATCTGATGGCTGGACTGTGCAACATTAAGTTAAATTCTCACTTGTCTTCTAAACTACCTGTTGTTTTCTACATCTTCCATATTCTACTTATAGTTGACTTATTTAGAATATGTCGTGAAGGGCTTGTCTGTTTGTTCTAATTTCCTACTTACATTTTCTCAGATCAGTCCCATTTTCTTCACACTGTTTCTACAAATGTTCTGCTTGGTGCACTTTTTATGTTTATGTTTAGGAATCCTCCAAAAGATGAATTGTTCCATCGAGTAGCCAACTTTATTTTTGTGTACATAAGTTCTAGCATACCTATAGTGAAGAGCATAACCAGACATGCTTTTCATCAATGTAAACACTGATTTATGGCATTGATAAAAACTACCTTTCTTGAATGCATTTTTATTGACTGAGATCCTTTCTCAGTTTAGGAGTAGTAAAGTTAGGACTCCTAACTTTACTGCTCCTAAATTGAGAAAAATCCTAACTTTAAGACTTTCGGTATTCACAGAAGGCATTTAGGAGGCCTAAAGTTAGGAGTCCTAACTTTACTACTCCTAAACTGAGAGAAATCCTAACTTTAAGACTTTCGGTATTCACAGAAGGCATTAAGGAGTCCTAAATTTAGGACTACTAACTTTTGTGAATACCGAAATGAGTAAGTGCCTTCTGTGAACACCAAAATGAGTAAGTGCCTTCTGCGAATGCCAAAAGGGTAGTAAGTTTAGGATTTTGTCTTAAGTTAGTTCTGTGAATCGGCCAATTGTGCCTCCCACTAAAGTAGTACTTGAAAGCACATCTTAGGCCTGTGACCAGCAAAAATAAACCATTTGTCATGCCTAAACCTTTCTTTTTATTACTTTTAACTCATCCCTTGGGAAGAACTTAAAGGCTCACATGGTAAGGTACATTGTAGTTTAAAAATATGACATGTGTATTTCAAAGTTTTACCTGTCCTATAAGTGAAAAACTCTTACAGTAATTTTGCAAGGTTGCAAGGCCTGTCTCTCCCATTGACAAACACTGGATTACCTTATTTGCTAACTTTAGATAGGGAGCAGATAGAAATATACTACACTCAAATGAATTGTAATTTAAAATCCTCTTTAATGCTTTAATGGTGAAGTCAGATTTTAAGTTATAAATCTGAAAATGAAAAAACAACAAAGTATATTGACTAAAAATATTTAGCAAACACAAATAATTATTCTTGCGTGAGCAAGAAATTTAAATAACCACAATTTTTGTTCCATAGTATGTCTTTTACATATTTCCTTTGAACATTTTGCATGTCAAATCACATACGTTCGATAATATATCCTTCAATCAAATGTCCAGTATTTTCAACGATCCCATATTATTGTATCTAAAAACAAAAATTGTGCATTTTCAAAAACAAGCATACAATTTGTGATGCATTTAAAATCCACCAGTTCTTATTTTCAAAACACAAGAAGTAATTTTTGTTTTTACAATTTTCGTACTCCTAAAACCAAGCATATAGAGAGGTTGTGTCTATTTGTTACTTCAACCTAAACTAAGCACATCATTGTTTTAAAGCTTGCCCATGCCAAAAGGGAACAAATCCTCTAACCTATTGATGCTTAGTGTTAACGCTTTCGTATCATGTGATTCTGGGGTCTCCTCAGGAGCAAGAACTGGGAACAACGGTGAAAAAAGGAAATAATACAGTGCCATATTAAACATTAATTAATTAGTATTTGAATTTATGAGTTATCTTGAGCTTAGCCCCTCATAATAGTTTGGACCTGCTTCCTTGACCCCAGGCTACCTGGAGTGACAGTTGTCTGACAGTTGGCTGTGTGATCTACACGGACACAACACGCTTCCAGAGGCCTCCCTGCAACTGCCAAGCTGAACAGCACCAACTAGACCTGCCAGAGTCCAGCTTCTGGCCTCTGCTGGATTGATTTCTGCTCCCAAAGAGGTGAATAGTTAGCTGGCTGGCATCATTTGAAGCTTTTTAAAGCATAACAGGTAAAGCATCCTGAAGTTTGGCCTACACACAGTGGCAAACAGGACAGTTTGCGCTGAAACTCTGCCCCCTGTGATACCTGCTCTTTGAACCGATAGCGACCAGACTGTTTTGCTACAGCAAAGACATCCCACACTGAATGCCAATGAGAACCTCATGCGGCAACCAGACCTTCATGCTGCAGCAATGACCCTCCACAAGGCTCTACCTACTTTTCATGCCAAAAGCCTCCACCAGGCAACCACCTCCAATGCAAACAAAACTATTCTTGCCGGACTTGATAAGGTAACTCTTCAGTGAGACTAACCTGATCACTGTATGCAACCTGTGTACCATTGTCATAAACCTGAACTTGTTACTTCCCCCTGTCTATCATGACCAGTAACTGTGAGTAGAACCTTGTGCTTATAGGCACTATTGTTACAACAAAAAAATACGTAAAATATTTCCAGTTCTACTGATTAAATTTTATTTGTTTTGGTATGATTTTATTTTGTGAATTGGTTTAGGAAATTTCTTGTGTTGTGTTTTCACTTTATTACTGATTTAATGCTTCATAAATACTTTGTTCATTGCCTTTAAGCTAAGACTGTTTTGTGCCAAGCTCTCAGAGGGTTAAGCAGATGCTAATTTGGTGCCTCTTTGTGGTCCACCTTGATAAGGATTGTGGTTGTTGTCTGAGTGGGGCTTTCACCCCTCTCAGCCAATAACCTAATTTCTTATATTACCCATCAAGATCCCTGTCATCTATACAGTTGCCTTTTCCCTCTAAAAAAAGTTGGTATATGGAAGGAATGAGGGAAGCATAAGGAGGGCACCAGGGAGACCATGGCACACATGGGGTGGAAAAGACCTTGCCAAGGGAAAAGCAGATTAATGCTCATAGAAGGAGATAGAGAATGTAAAAGGAACCTCATATCACTAATTATACTTCATATGTAAAATTGTAAATTGATACTTGTATAGCGCACTACTCACCCGTAAGGGTCTCAAGGCGCTTGTACAAATACCACTGTGGAACCCATCCTGGCTATCCCTGTGAGGCATCCACTCCTGGGCACCCCCAAGGTGGAGGCCAGGCATCCTTAGCGTTGTCGGGGCCGTTGTGGAGATTAAGCAAGCTATTGCCCAGAGTTGCAGAGTGGGACTCCATGATTGGAATAGGCACCGAGGTGAGAATTATCAGGTCCGTGGAATTTTGAGCCCAAGACCCGCCGAGGCGGGGAATTGAACCCTGGTCCTGGGCTAGACCTCTGCATCAGGGTCTGCCACTCTATTCATTGAGCCACACTTCTCCAGTTTGTCAGTCTAATATGTATCTTAGAAACATTTGAACAGAGTGAGAAATGATTTACAGCAATAGGTAATGAAAACTGGTATGGCTCATGATGATGGTAAAACATCTTCCTTTGGCTATTCTATAAGGACATTTACCCTCACTGAAGGAAATTGCGCATACAAACGAAATGAGATAGAGGAATGACTCCCTCAGGAAGCTAAGCTATATTGAGGTTAGTCGAAGGGAGAAAGGACATAGCATAGATCTATGTTTCACCACTCTGAATCAAGAGTAGATGATTTCCCCCATGAAAACTCTGAAAAGCAAAATAGTCAATATAGGCTAAAGTTATACAGGGCAAATAACTCTAACCACTCACTAGGAAGGTAAAATTCCCAGTAAAAATGAAACCTTAGGTTACATCAGACAAATGGGTTTCACTCACTCAACTACTCAGTTAATGCATGTAAAAGTGATGTCCCCATCACCTGTAGCCTCTGTCAAAATGAGTGGCCCTGCTTCCCATGCTGTAGATCATAATGGAGGTGCCCTCTGGGAGACAATGCACACTAAAGAACTGAGAGGTAATAAGAACAGCCTTTAAATGTGAGCTCTACTGTGTTTCATCCTGTCCGAGTTACCAGCATAAAAGAAAAGTCTCTGTGAGATCCAAAGGTCAAATATCACCAGGGCCGGACAGTCCGTAGGGGGGCCCAGGTGCTTCCCCGGTGGGCCGGAGGGTTGGGGCCAGTTTGCTGGCTGTGGGGGCTGGTTTTGTCACAGGGGTCAGTTTTGGAGCAGTGCTGCAATATTGCCCCCCTGGAACCCTAGGGGGTTGTTGAGCACCCCTCAACAACCCCCCCACCGCTCCCAGGCCCGGCCGAGCAGCAATCAGCCTGGGCTGGTTGCTGTTCCCAGTCCGCCCCTGAATATCACCAGTAAAAGAGCAGGGAATCCTGGCCCTTGAACAAAGCAATGGGTGGATAATAATCTTGCATGTTCTAAAGAGGCTAGACAGGAATCCAGGGAGGCCCTGAGAAATACAACACTAGCATGGCTAAATACTTGGACCTGGGATTGTGTGGCAAACAAATCTAAATAATGTAAACATAATTCTGATTAGGAAATAGGCACCTCAGGAATCATGAGATTATTATTGATTACCAAAGAAATAATCCGCCCAGTGCCCTTTGGAATCTCTGCATGGATGGGTTATTTCAGGAAAACTCACACATCAAACTCATTCTGGATTTGCACACATCATGAGAGACCAAATCAGATGAGGAAGGGGTGAAAAATGTAAGCACGTATTACTTCGACCCACAAAAATTAAGCCTTTGCCAAAGTCCCAGTGAGGACCTGTGTGAGTAAACGGATTAACCTTTCCTGATTGGCACTGCATTGATCCTTGGAAACATCAGAGAACAACTTTAATACACAAATGTCCATGTCTCAGGTGTTTTCTGCCCTCCTTTCCCTGCACTTGTCACATGTTTTACGGAGCTTTTAGTAACTGTTGTAATATTGATGTTGGAGTGCATGTCCCCTAAATTTTGCCCTTTTTAAGTCTTATGCAAAGATCGCTTCAGGAGGATCACCTGTCTCATGCAATCGAATACATTAAAATATACAGTCACATATACATATATGGAGAACATTGGGTTCATTATCTTCATTTTTTGGTCTTCTCTAAAGTAGTTCACGTTTGGCTTACCTAATGGGGTACTTGGGTACCCCACATAAAACACTGGTTCTCTTGCACTGTGAATGGTGGCGATTTGACTGATCATATGTGCCCGCTCACCTAAAAAGAAACACACTTCACTACCACGGTTGATGAGCCAACACTTTAGTTTGAGAATGTTTTTTCATTCTATTTTTTAGCGAATCTTCGTAATATTTTGCTATAATGTGCATTAAGATAAAACAAGTTTAGAAACCTTTACACCAGATTGAAAGGGCCCTACCTATTAATTATCAATGTAGTTTTGCTTTTGTGATTGTGTTTGCTCTGAGTGGCTTTCACATCCTACATGCATATTTTTGCCTCTGAATTTTGTCTGAAAAATACGTTTTTCTGCTATGCTGTTCACCATGGGCAAATTAAACAATGTGTGTTTCATTAATTGTGCCTAAAAGACGGAGAAGTACCAGTGATTTATTTAGGTAAATTCTATCTTTGTTCACCTTTGGTAGTTCATGCTGAAGAGAGAAGAAGTCCCTGGATAAATATAATGTACTTTGCTCATGAATCCCAGAAAACAATAGTTAGTGAAATAAAGGCCTTGAATGTATACACAATGTAGTAAAAGGTAGCAAAAATATACGAAATTTTACAATAATAATTAACATTAGCTAAAGGTTTGAGAAGTAATAAAGCACTAGAAATTATCAGCAGTAAAGTTACTAAGTATACACTGTTCAATATTAGGCTAGAAGAAACTCTGAGAATTTGAAAAACAAAAAAATGTTTCAGTTTCCTCTTAGAGATTTCAACAAAACGCAGGATCATACATCTACAATAAACAACGACATATAGGTACCTCTTGATGATGTGCCCTGGCGCTGGTCAAGATTCTACATTTACTGTTAGAAGAATTTCTGCAGAAAGCAAAGCCTAGTGAGAAAGAGCTGCAGGTTGCATCTGAGATGGGCTCAGTGCTTAATTTGTAAAAATAAAATGTATCAGGGCACTTGTCAGGAGGCCACTACAGCTGCCACCACCCATTGCCCTTGATAGAGCTACAAATCACAATACCAACATACCTACTAACCATCAGACCTATAAGTGTGACAATACAGATTATCTCAGGCCCTCAAAGCTTATCGTTTGGCTCGATGATAGGTATTAGCCATTTTTAGTGTATGTTGAATTATTAAACAACTATTGTTGCCCTCATCTCTAAATTATACAAACAATTCCAACATGTGGCAGACTGTCATAAGTGCCGGTGTTGACAATAAAGTGACAGTGCTAAGCCCTGGAAACAGCCGGTTAAAATTAATCACTGGATGGACTCTAGGACTTAGCATACGGTGATCACAAGCTCTCCATTCACACAGCCATAAAGTAAAGCATGGTGAAATGTAGTGGCCTATGGAATTACATAAAATGCTCTTCGGATGTGGCTTTCGTTGGTTCTTCTCTGAAGACTTCTTCCACTTGATTTGACCAAAAGCTTTGCCTGTTGACTTGGGCTGGCTGCAAAGAAATAGCAATCGGGGGGATACAGCTGATCTTGACGTGAAAGAGTTCTCACGTTTTCAAGAAAAATGCCTGAGTTTTCAAAAAGCCTTTTGATACCAAATAATGTATTTCCTTTTCCCTGCAAAAAGAAAGATTTCTTACAATTCTGTTTCAAGTGAATTTTATAGACAACATAGAGATGCATATTTGTTTAATGTGTACTGTCTCCAGTGAACCTGTCCTGCCACTAGTGTTACAGGTCCAATATGTTACTAGTTACCTTGGAAGTCTCTATTTTATCAGCTGTCTCTCCATGTGCCAGGATTTCTTGGATCCAAGCATTCAAGTTTCAGCAAGCACAAACTATACTAACCTATATAATTTTAGAAAGCTGCCAGGAATACCACAGAGAAATCCCTTGAAAGTTATAGAGTAGGTAATCCTTCCAATTTCCACCAGCAAGGCAGCAAAACAGACTCCCCTCTTTAGGAACAAAAGAGTAGTAATTTTCATATGCTTCTTTCCTAGTCTTGATTTGAAATTCAGTGGGCAGTGCACTACTTCATTAAGGGCGCGGGCTAATGTTTGATTGTCAGGTACCCAATACCAATACTGGGTGCTACCTGTGTCAGTCACAACCACCTTCAAAAGCTAAAATGGCTACACTTCTTCGAAAATGTATCATAACTCAGAAGGTCTCTCACAATCATTGGAGGTGAAGCGCAATATGTATAATGTATATCTATGCTGTAAAGAACTCTAATCAAGGAATAGGGAAAATGGTCAGAAAATGATTTCAAGCACCCTCTAAAAGCACCAAACGCAGGTCTTCACATGGCACAGCGCTAAAAGGTTAGTGTAAAATGTTTCTGAAGATGTCATGTCCAGATGGTCATTTTTATGGTCCTTACAAACAGTAACTATACTACTTGCCAGACGCAATCTTGTAATAAATGTGTTCACGAGTAACTGGGAAAGTAGTCGCTGTTATAACGTTCATATCTCAAAAAGAAGACAGGGGTATTCAGTTTTACCTTATAAATGCCCAGGCCATAGCGGATGAAAGCTGCTATGATAAACATTACACATTCAGTAAAGTTCGTTTTAGCATTAAAAGAACAAATTGGGAATTTAGGAGAAATGAAGTTTAGTGGATAACCCATTAGTTATGATTATGATGAATACACTCCACTTGTGTCGATTTTGGTTGTGGAGACAATAACTATAACAGTACCCACATAGTATTTCTAACATTACAGTTAATAGCACCAGACTGTTACACATACTCATTTTTACTCAACAGATCCCACAGGATTGCTAATTGTTATGACAACTAAATAGACTTCCACTTCCAGTTCCCACCAAAAGGTATTTAAGAGACATGCATTCTATATAAATCTTTAGTTACAAGCTCTTCAAGAATAGAAAACATAGTCTAAGAAAAGTGAATGAAAATGTGCAATACACGAGAACTTTTGTATAGTTGTGTGCATGTTTTATTTTTCAAATCTAGCTAAGACCAAGATGGCATATAAACTGAAGGTAACCTAATCAATAAGAGATAACTACAGAAAACCTCTGCTCATGCAAAGGATATTCTGCCTTTACTTAGAAACTGATGGTTGGAAAACATATTACACACTTGCTGGAAGATGAATTGAAGCTGGTGTCTAACTCACTGATCTATTTCAGTGTAGATTTTGTGCTTCACAGAGATATTCTAGTCTTACCCCTTCCACTGTCTTCCATAAAAGTTAAATTTGCACTCCTGAATCTTTTTATTTGACAAAGGTGTACATGAAATTCCTCAGAAAACAGCAACATTCCAGTTGCCTGGGAATAAAAGGGTAAAATAAGAAATAGACTGCTCCTTCTAGGCCCAGATTATTCCAAAGGCTATCTGAAATCAAAATTGTTTATGAATACGGGCCATGAACTATTATTCAAGGAAAGGGAGCCACCCGTACCACTTATTTATTTTAAAATTCAACCTAAATTAAAAATGCATAATTCTTCTTACAACATAGACCAAGGTTAAAGTCTACTTCACAAAGCATGCTGAAGAGCACCCCAGCCATTTGACTTAATGAAAAGCTATACACTTCCTTCTATTTAAATGACGTTGGCACCATTAATGTAAAGGTATATTTTATCTTAGGAATAGTTTATATTATTATGTACTCAAATTCGCCAATTGTTAACGATTGAAGTTTATGATTTTTTTGTGATTTGCAAGGTCTCAGCGTGGTATAATAATGACATTTGATGCAAGACAGATTCAATTCTGTTGAGGCGATTATTTTATGTGCATGTTTTGCACATTTTGTGTTGGCACGGATACTTCCCTTGTTCTGCCACATGATTGGTCAAACTACGTTTATCAATCATTTCCTTCCATTTATCTAAATGGGTTTATAAAAACACATTTCCTCATCTTTAGATCTTCTTGAAACAGGGATTTAGTAATCATAGCACACATCAGAATGACTTCTGGTTGTCAGTCTAAACAGGCACTAGCCAAATATGCTTCTTCTCTGTTTTTTATTCCTTTTCAAAAAGACATCATTGATTATCACTACTGGGAATGTGTTTCGTGCCGTATGCAAAATTAGAGTTGCTGGTTAATATAGGCTTTATTTAGGTGTGCCATACTGCATATATATCTCAATGGTTCCACATAGTGACTGTGAAACTTTAGTTTTGTAAATTAAAAATGTTAACTATCGGAACATTGTATAAACAAATTTCTCTTTTTTCAGAGGGGCATGTCTGAGTAAAACCCATTTCACATATCATTGTCTATACTCCAATATTATTCTCGGTGAGATTGAAAAAACTAAAAGATTTAGGTGGAACGTGATATCTCATACCACAGGAAGTTCAAATCTATGTGTATTGCATGTCAAAAGTATTTTTCAGTGTTTGGGGACTAAACCATCTATGGAATAATCCTGCCTGGATCGGACCCAACACTGACAAATTATTTAAGAGGGAATTTTGGAAAGAGACTCTAGAATTATATTGGCCTTGTCAGGTTCTTCACTGTCCAGCTATCTAAATCAAAGTGTTCAAATTGGCTTTGAGAAATATCTCAATTTGGTTTATCCAGAGACCTGACATAATTTTTTTTGTTTATATTTTTTATTAAATTTTAACACTTTAGATACAGTAAAGCATCATAAATGGTTCCAAACTCAAGTTACATACATGGGTAGACAAAGATAGTTTAGGCATTCAAATGTACAATCATAATTGCTTTCTCTCGTAGCTATCATAATATATCAATACATTCCCAGCATTATACCTATGTTGAAGTTATCTGTGTTAGACTTATGTGTCCTGGAATATGGATACTACTCAGATCTTGATGACAGAGCTGTGTGGGGGGTTTATTTCAGCTATTTTCTCTGCTAGATTCTTGGGCTACGCCCTATGGTGTGGGAAGTGAGGGAGTGTCAGCAATAGGCACATTTTCTACATCAATACATCTATCAGCTGATGTTACCGGTGTGGCAGATGCGGATTGGGCATGGGGGGCCTCAGCTGGTTCTGCTCACATGGTTTGCTGGATAAACTGTAATAAGATTTGCGCCCATTCCATGGATTTGTGTTGTTTGCGCATTCCCCTTCACTTCCCCCTCTTGGATCGCATCTTCTTCCGCAGCGCCCCAATTTTTGACAGCTCCCACCCAGGCCTCCACTAGGTGTCTCCCCGGAGCCCTCCAGTGCATGGCTTAGGCTCTTTTTGCCTTAAGTAATAGAAGGAACGCAAACGCTGATGTACTTTATCAGTTTTCCATCTACAAAACACCCTTAACGAGCATGCCTCTCATGTATCGACCCTGGGGATATTGACGGTTGCTCGGAGTGCTTCATGGATGTGATGCCAGTATTGCTGCAATGCATGGCATCTCCAGAACATGTGTTGGAAGTCCACTGCTGGGGTTTGGCATCTGGGGCATATCAACTGTGTGCTGGGCAGTAGCGTTGTAATTGTTCAGGTGTTAAGAACTCCCTGTGCAAGATGTTGAATTGTATGTTTTTGAACCGCACGTTTCTGGAAACTTTTTTCGGGTATTCTAGCGCCTGCGCCCACTCTTTGTCATGTAGTGTCTGGTAAAGTCGTCCTCCCATGTTTGCCGTAATGAGGTCAGTTGCTTGAGTAACAACCCTCTAGTAGCTTTATAAAGCCATGTAACGAGATGCCTGCCCACCCCCATATGCAGTATAGTGTGTATGACTGGGTGCATCAGCGTTTCACCTTTGACCGGGTCCCAGAAGGGGCGGCTACTAGCCAGAAGTCGTCGGTGCAGTAGGAAGTGTCCTGGAGGGAGATTGTACTCTTCTACTAACTGTTCGAAGGGTCGCAGTTGACTCCCCTCAAACAAGGATTCCCACTCGGTTAGTGACTTGTCTGTCCATGCTTGTAGGGTTTGGGCTGTGTACTGGGTTTCTCGGTGAGGGAACCAGGGACCTGACATACTTTATGTATAAAATCGTGTCTGCGTACCCTTCTAGTCAAGGCATATAATGCAAAGCGGACTAAGGCCTTACAGAATAATCATTTTTATGATTTTCCCTCTGGGAGTTAAGATACAATAATGCATTGTATGCTCTCTTGCCCAAAACATACAGATTTACACTTTTTTATCAGAGATTCTGTTGATGCACTTTCACTTTGCAACACATTTGATGATGTATTAGTGTCTCATTCTGTAGCTTCTTATTTATTGTCAGCCTTGTTTGCTATAAGGATGCCCACTTTGTGGTACTACCTTGTATTAATGTAATGCAAATGCTTCTACTTTTTTCAGAGATAGAAGACAGTTACTACGATTTTTTATCTTCTGTTTTATATTTATATTATACGATGATCAAGGTATCTTATATGTACCCGTATTCACTGTGCAACTATATTATGTGATAAAGATATTTGAGTTTTTAAAATTGTCATTACTAAATCTCAAAATAATAAACTACTTAAGACTTACTTTTCGTGGCTTTGTGAAGCATTTATAATTAAAAGTCAAATTTGGCCGTTAAGGGCATACATTACCAGAACAATAGCTCTTCTACAGTTTCAAACATCGTTAGCAGAATAGTGTGCTCAATAGAACTGAGTAATGCACAAAGATTCAGGATGACAAAGGTGGGTGGTTTTTCCCTTGTAGACAGCAATTTTCTCTGATGGAAAAGATGAAAATGCAACCCTTTGGTGTAGAAGATATAGGAAAAGATTCAAAAATTTTGTTCAAGGAACAGGCTGTTTATCATCGGGGTCCTGGAAAAGAAGTGACTGCAGTGACATGAAAGATGGTTGTTGATGCAGTTTAGGAGAGAAGAGGTACTTTCGCTTTTCAAGGTGACTGGGAGGCATATGTTTTAAAGTGAAATATCATAGCATAAGGGCAGGAGCAGCTTCCAAGATGACTTTAAGAAAACTGTTTTGAATTAATATTTGGAACGTTAAGGTAGGCCTATTGATCAGTGAGTTTGCTTAATAGCAGCCATAGTCTGAATGGAACATATCCAAATTTAAATTTTAATCCCTTATATTATATTCCCGAATCAATGCCAAAACACCTATAGATTTAACAGACACCTAGGGGCCCATTAGGATGGTGGGCGGCCGGCAAGGTGGGGGCAATCCGCCCGCCATCCTAACCAGAATTACCCACCGCCATATTAGCATGGCTGGGGGGTCCACGGCGGACGGAAAGACCGTCCGCTGCTTTTCCGCCCCGGTCGCGAAAAGGTTTATTATGGTGAAGGTGTCTATCAGACACTGCCAGCCATATTACAATTGGCATCTATCAATTCCTTTCCAAAAGCAGGCATTCTTCACTTCGGGGGCCCCCCTGGTGGCCCCCAGAGTGAAGGCGAGGTGGGGGTGCACATGGGGGGTACCTATGGTACCCCCCAGCATTTGCATACACAATATAATATAAATAAATAAAACGAATTTTGTTGCACGCACTGCATCACCAAATGCGATGTAGTGCACGCAACGACATTTGTTTTTTTTATTTATATGTTTACTTACCTGTTAAACTCCGTAATCCATACATTACTACCCTCCCCTGCCCCTCCCCCTCTCCACATCACCGCCCTGCAGGAACTCCTACTGCCGACCGCGGCTGTCCAATATCCGGTGGAGAGAACCTTTTAATCATCATCTCCTAATGATCAGCATTTCAAAATCATTTGTGAGAGTAAAAAAAAAAGAAATACCTTACACAAACTCCTTAAAACTGAAAAACATTACAATCCAGCAATACCAACATGGTGCCTATATGTTCCCCAGATTAACGTTAAATCTCTACTGGATTTAACTTTTAATATAAAGGACCATAACCTTGATTGGTTAATTTTGACTACCTGTGTTAATGTAGAGATTCTATTTGTACTCGGCTGGCAAGAATCCTCAAATTCATACACGTACTGCCTTTACTTGATAATATTTATATGCATTTGGAAAAAAAAGTTCAGCCAAGGGAGATAAATCCACCCATTTATTCATGATCTCATCATTTTGTATCCTATGATATTTTCTACTGGGAGATGCTTGTTCCAATTGCACAGTCTAAAGTATTTACACCGGACAATTAAAATGCCATATCATTTGAATTTAGGTCATGTGTTCTGAATGTCCATTTAAATTTAGTTTGATTGTAATTTGAATCATTTTTTTGTACTTTAAATGACTCTGTGTTCCTCTTTAATAAGCATTGTATTTGGTAGTTCACAAAACCTATTACCTCAACATCATTAGCTAAAGATAAGTCTCCATTAGAGAGCAAGATTATAGATTATCTGCATCAAAGTCCATGGATGAGTACATTTAAAATTTTAAAGAAAAACTTTAATTGCGTGCAGAAATATTGTCATCTTTAATCTATACTTGTAAATCAATGCCATAGAATGGATATGTATGTATGTATATATATACATACATGTATTTTATTTTGTTTAAGAAGTAACTTCTAATTAAACCATTGTTGCATCAGTTAATAGTCTGGGAAATTATAATAATGTCATGATAGAAAGGGAAGCCGCTACTTTTTTGAGTCATTCTTTTTTTTTGTGTTGACATTTTTTTTGGGATTATTCAATAAAATACAAAAATAGCTACAAAGCAATAAAATATCATAGGAAAAAAGAGAAAATACAAGTAATAGTAAATTTTATGCAAAGTAGATCAAATATGAAAAAAGAAAACATAAAAAATAATCAGCATACATTCCATGACCTAATACAAAGTAATATTAGAAAAGGTGTGGACATAGCTTGGTATCTAAGGTTAGAGTAATTGAAAAGAAAAGAAAATATAAAGCAAAAAGGAAAAAACAGAAAAGAAAAAAGAAAGACAGTAAGAAAATAACAGAGTAACAAAAGGGGGAAAGGGGTAAAAGCAAGGAGGAAAAAATAAACAGAGTAAAGTAATATAAAAGAAGACACTGAAGGAAATAGGTTAAGTAGATATAGCATGTATTGAAGAAGAGGAAGTAGATGCAGAATCATCATCTGCCGTAGTATCCAGAAATGGGGACCAGGTTTGAAGAAAGATGGCAGCTTGGTCCTGAAGATTGAAAATTGTGCGTTCATGAAGAGCCGTTTGTATCATTGCCACTAACCATTCTTCCTGAGAAGGAGCTGAGGAAGATTTCCAGTGATGTAAAATACAAATCTTGGCTGTAGCCAAAGCAGTATGAAGGAGACGAATCTGTGTCTTGGAAAGTTTTTGGAAACTACGAAAATCATGTAGAATAATGGTGGCAAGTGTAAGAGGCAAGGTTAGGGACATTGTAGAATGCAATGTCTTTCCCACAAAGAGCCAAAAGGTTCTTGGACGTGGACATTCGCAAATAATGTGTGTTATGTCACAACCAGGAGCAGAACATCTCCAGCAAGAAGTATGTGATAATAACTTAGCTTGATGTAACTTAACAGGAGACCAATGCCATTCATGAAGGATTTTAAAGATACAGAATTTAAGACAGGCTTCCCGAGCACCTTTATGCAATCCCTCTAAAATATTATGCCATTGAGTGTTGGAGAACATAATAGATAAATGGGATTGCCATTTCATCTGAAGGGTATGTGAAAGAGGCTGTGAGAAGAGAGGATGTAAAAACGTTTTATAGAGACCAGAAGTCACTCCTTTAGAATTCCCCCACAACTGTAAATAAGACAAAACGGGAGATACTTGAAGCAGGCATGGAGGAGAACCTAAGTGTTTTTAATACATTGTTGAAGTTGGATGTTGGAGGATTGTAAAAGTGGGAGATGAAATTCCTCACATAGTTGGGGAAAGGTTTTGAAATCTAAATCATGGAGAAGTTGATCTATCGAACACATACCAGCCTCATTCCATAGAGGCCAAGACAAGATACGGCCACCAATGCGAATAGCTGAATTGTGCCATAGGGGAGCTTTAAAGTGAATTCGCGGATTAGAATTTAATATGCGATGACTCATCTGCCAAGATTTATGCATTGCAGATAAGATAGGACTTTTAGGGTCCGAAGAACTAGTCCCAGTACCGTATAAAAGGGATAATCCCAAATCTTGAGTTAAAAGGCGACGTTCAATTGATACCCATTGAGGAATATCTTTAGATTTGGGTAGAAAAAATGAGAGTTGAGAAATATGAAGGGCAAGTGAATAATGCTCAATAGAGGGAAGACCCATATCCACATATAACTGATGTGCTTTTAATTTAGCAATGGCGAGACGCGGTTTAGCCGTTCCCAAATAAAGAGTTTTATTTTGGAGTCAATGGATCTAGGAGTAGCTAAAGGAATGTGGAGAGGAAGCATACCTAAAACATAAAGGAATCTTGGTAAAGTGACCATCTTAACCACTTGAACTCTTCCCCAAAGAGATAATCCCAAAGCCTTCCATTTGTCAAAGTCCCTCTGCATTTGGGTAAATAAAGGAGTCAAATTATCTGTAACCATATCGCCCAAGCCTCTGTTAATCAATAAGCCTAAATACTTAAGACGTGACGGTTGCCAATGAAAAGGGAATCCAGAAATTGCTGTCCTCGTAGTACCAATTGAGATAGGTAACGCTTCACTCTTATCCCAATTTATTTTATATTCTGAGAAGGAGGAGAAATTTGTGATAATTTGAAGAAGGGCAGGAAGGGAGCGGGGGAGGTCAGTACGAGTAAGAAGAATATCATTTGCATACAGGTAAATTTTGGAATGACCAATTGGGAGAGGAACGATTACAACTTCATTAGATTGTCGAATTGCCACAGCCAGAGGTTCCATTGCCAAAAGAAAGAGAAGAGGGAATAACGGGTTACTCTGCGAATAGGAAATGAAGTTGATAGGAAACTTCCACAATTGACCTGAGCTAGTGGACTATCATATAGTAAACGCACTTTGTTAATAAATTAATCTCCTAAGCCAAAGCGTTGCATGATTGTAAAGAGGTATTCCCATTGAATGCAATCAAATGCTTTGTCAGCGTCAAGTGAGAGAACCAGAGCATCTTCTGTCATATGCTTAGCTGACCATAAAGTATGGGACAAAGTGCGAAGATGATTCCGGGATGAGCGGCCTGAAACAAAACCCACTTGAGAATTATGGATTAAAGAAGGCAAAACTTTGCGAAGACGGGATGCAAGAATACTAGGTTACGACTTGCGTTGTAGAGGACGCGTCGTAACAGCACTGCGTTGAAACATCCGCGGTGTAAAGGATGTTTCCCGTTTATACCCTGGTCTAGAGAGACCTAAATCAAGAGAAATAAGAACAGGAGAGTGGCCAGATATGGCAGCTTCTAAGATTCGTGAATCTGTAACCAATTGAACTGCCTTTTGTGAAAGAAGGAAATAATCTAGACGGAAAAATGTACCATGCATGGAAGAAAGGAATGTATACTCCTTGTCCTGTGGATGACTAAGCCACCAATGATCAACAAGACCATTGTCAGCAAGAATGTCTTGCAATATGGCCCTATCAGCAGCATTGATATTATCAAAGCGACCAGTTTTGTCAAGGATAGGATCTTGAACCAAATTCCAGTCCCCTCCGATGAGGTACTGAGAGGCATTAATCTCTGTAAGAAGACGATTCAATCGGAGGAAAAATAGTTTTTTAGCACCAATTGGGGCATATATAGAATCAAGACAAATGAAAGACTTCCCGATTTTTAATTTAGCAAAAACATAGTGACCCTCCGGGTCAGACCATGAGATCGTGAAGGGAAGTGATTTAAGGACAAGAATGGCTACACCACATTTACGCACAGGATTAGGGTTGGTGGGATCAGTCTTGAAAATACTACTATGGATAACCTTCCCAACCCAGTCTCTACTGAGTTTATTAGATTTAATGTCATCTAAGTGTATTTCCTGCAGTAGAGCTATATCCACATGTTTAGAGTGCAAATATGAGAGAACCTTCTTTCTTTTGATATAATGGGTAAGACCACGAACATTCCAGGAAACCACTGATAGAGAATGATTATGAGACATGGTAGAAGAATTCAAGAACAGAAGAGAGAAAAGGAAGAGGAGTAGGAGTACATGGAAAAATGGAAAAGGGTGTTACTCTGGATATCACATGGCAAAAGCTGAAAAAGTACGAGAAACTGATGAAAGAGAAATAGGAAGGAAGAAATAGAAGGAATAAAAGGATGTGAGGAAATTAGAAAAGGAAATAAGAAAAATTTAAAAATTAAAAAAATTAAATAGAATTGGATAGAAAAATAAGATAAGAGGATAGTTAGAAAACATAGACTGTGAACTGTGGGTCTGGGCACACCAAAGAAACGTTGTGGGACAGGACCCCATCCGAGAAAAGAAAAATGCGGATCAAATAACTAGAGGTCAATATGAAATATATGAGAAATGCCATAAATATCAAATATTGAATGCTTTACTATAATAAACCTAATAAACCTTAACGGACAACTTGATATTGCAAAGCAATTACATAGGAACAATCAGAGGTACACTGTGATAGAACTATAATAATAAATTAAGAGAATATTGCAATAAATGAAGACAAGAAATTGAAAATGTGGAAAAGCAACAGCATAAGATAAAAAAAAATATGGAAAAGAAAACGAACATCCATAAAGAAATGAAGTAGCAGTTGATGAACAGGCTAGAGAAATATAAGAGATAATAATACAATAAAAAAGAATAAGATGTAGAATGAAAGGAATAGAGAAAAAAGAAGAAGGAGAGTTAAAGGGAGAGGAAAACATGTACGATAAAAATATAAAGAAAGGAGACATCATAGCTTACCATATCAAGAAATAAAATAAAATGGTGATCAGTTCGTAGAAAAAGGTCAAAGTATTCTAACATGTCACAAAGAATCTAATGACAAGAAATAAACACACTATGTGTTAAGAGAAGGAGGAAAAGTATATATAGTAATAACATTTGAACATGGAAAGCAAGTGAATATTTTTATTAACTACAATCTTTGAGATAACTAAGAATAATAAAATGCAATACAAAATAAAAATAACACTAATTCCTCCAAGGAGATGACCAATAATGAAGAAAAAGTATGCGAAATGCTATGTACTATATCATAATATGCAATTAACATTTGAATATTGGGAAAACATGTGTCTTTTCATTAAAAGAGAGAAAAATAGTGCTGATCAAAAATTGCATAATAACATTGAAAAAGGAAACAGAATTGAATACATACAATATATGAGTGAAGAAATAATAAAGTACAAAAATAAACAATTGAACAATAAAGAAGAATTCAGTCAGCATCTGAAGGTGTTTTAAGAGGTGATCTAGATTTGTCTATGTGCGGATCCTAAGTAAGAGTAGAAACAGAGTGCAGAGCTGACACCCTATCATCCTGAGGGCGAGGAAGATGATTTAGATCTCTACCCCAATGCCTGGAAGTACTAACATTGTGTGGATGTTGCAATGTTGTAATGGCATATGTGAGAAGGGAGAAGAAGACGACTGAGACTGTTCACATTGAGAAGAGTTTGTTTCCATGTCTTGAGTTGTGATGTCATCCAGAAATTGTTGCAGAAGAGCAGGATCAAAGAATTCTTTGGACTCTCCATTGCCGTTAATACGGAAGCGTGCAGGTTCAAATAAACCATACTTGATGTCTAGCTGACGTAATTAAGGCCGCATTGAAAGGAATGCCTTTCGTCGTTCATTCGTCTCTTTGGAGAAATATGCAGCTATATGAATGGTGTGACCTTGAAAGAGAAAGAGACCTCGTGAACGGGCTGCAGACAAATTTTTTCTAGTTTCTTCGTGCCTAAGAAAACAAGCAACAATTGGCCTTGGACGCGCATAGGGATCTGGACGTGAAGGGCCAAGTCTGTGGGCACGTTGAATTTCAAAAGGTGGAGCAAAAGAAATACCAGACATTAGTGGAAAGTATCATAGAGGAACAGTTTCATGTCATTCCTTTCAATGATCTCTGAAAATCCAAAAAAACGGACATTGTCTCTTCGACTGCGGTCTTCCAGATCGATGATTTTACTGTGGAGAAAGAGAAGATCCTGATCCGAGGTTTGAACTAAATCCAAACGATTCTCCATGGCCAGTATTTTAGAATCAAGAGTTTCAATTCTTGTATGAAAAGTGGTGAGGTCTGCCCTAATCGATTTGGTTTCATCAGCTAAGGATGTGATTGTGATGTCCAGCCCTTCCAATCAACGATTGACCCCAGAAAGCTCTTGCAATATTCTTTGCATGGTGTTGGATAATGTCTGGTCACCGTGAGGCAGCGAAGCTTGGGTAGCAGTTGATGGCGAAGACAAGGTCCCTTTCGTTGACAAATTACCAGATTGTTTCACAACCTCAGTAAAGAGTGGTTGTTTAGGTATTTTACTACCGTTCCTGTGGTTTGACATTGTTGCTTTCCGCTTCGCAGGTGTTCTACAGAAGCGAATTGATGTGGGAGCTCTGTATGAAGCAATATTGTGAGCAACTTCGTATTAAATGACAGGAGATAAAGAGAGTATCACAATATGAAGTGCAGTGACGTAAAGCTGCATACATAACACTCAAGAAAGCAGAAGTGAAATTATACACCATCAAAGAGAAAATCAGCAAGTACTCCGTTTTGTAACAAATAATCATATGTAAACTGCAGCAAGTCAATGAAGAGAAGGCCTGCAATAGGAGACGGTTTAGTATCAATATCAAATATCACATAACATCAGGCCTGGTGCTGTAATTCATAACGTATATATAAATGATACACGTCTAAAAACAACAAGCTTGAAGCAAAGAACGCTGCAACATATGAAAGACTTCAACCCCATATCTGGCAAAATGGGTGAACACCTTAAACGTATTATAGGAAAAAATGGCCCCTTCATATATACAGGCTCGTTATAGTAATAGAAAGCATTGTACACTACAAAGCATCATGGGGAAATTATAGCGTACACAGCAAGAGTTAATTAAGGCAAAAAATAATATGCTCATGACAAATGAGAGTAGTTGTGAAATTCCTGCATAAAGAAGGAAACGCTGTCATAAAGAGGCGCAATGTGAGCATGAGTACACACAAAGAATGAGGGAGCGCGCGCTTGTGAGGTAATGAAAGCCAAGCGTTCCGTGGCAGAATATCTCATGAGAGCAATATAAATAACATAGGGGCATATTAATAAGGTGAAGTATCACCACTTTTTCGGCAAATTGTGCCGAGAAAAGTGGCAATACTTCTAGAGCCCTATCCACAAGGGCATGTTATCGCCTGCCACAAGCCCACATTGCATGTCAGCAAGAAACATCGCTAATGACATGCAAAGTGGGCGTTCCCACGTCCAACCACATGTAAAATGTGGTTGGAGGTGGGAACACCCTATTACCAAGGCAGGCGTTGGGAGACAAAAGCCCGCGATAAACTTGTTTATCGCAGGTCTCCCAACGCCTGCTCTGACCAGGCGTTAAGGCATTGATAACTTGGGGGTTTGGATCATAACGCTAAATCCACCCCCCCATATTATCAAGGCACACATTAGCGCATGAAAACAACGTTTGTTTTCATGCGTTAATGTGCCATATCGCCGACTATCGTTGGATTTAATTTCGCCTACATGATGCGCATTGATAATTACGCGCTATCACGGCGAAAAAATCGGGCGATAGCCGGAGATATGAAGATGTGCGATGTGCATTTTTTAACGCACTTCTAGATAATATTCCCCCCAGTTATCTTTCTCAGAAGGCTATGTTGCAAAATAACAGGCTGAAGTCAGTGGAGATGGAATATGTGTAAAAATAGCACATGAAGAATTGACTATAAACAGATTGCCAACAGTAAAGTTAATTGCTCTGCTCATTAATCATGAGGGGACTGCCCATGGCATAATGTGTGAGGAGAAAGTAGCATGGTGAATAATATTTGCCCCTTTCCATAAAATGCCATGTGGAGTTAAAGTATTTTGAGAGGCAATGAGTAAAAACCATAAGCTGTGAGGCTCCGTTGTGCAGAGGGGCACTGTGGTAAGGAAATGTCGCTTTTAGTTTTATTTTCCCGCTTTCTTTATTGTTCCTCCTTTTTAAAAAGAAGAAAGGACCTTACTGGCAATGCAAAGGAGAACCCTCTCCTACGACCGTAATGGGAGGCACTTCAAAACCGGTAAATGTACAATACTTGAAGAGGCGTGGCATTACAAATGCAAGGAGGCGCGGCCCTCTAGTAGGAAAAGGTGCAGCCTTGCAGTGCAAGGAGGTGCGGCCTCAGACTACGCGCATATCCGGAGTGCGTCAACAGAATGGGCGGTCACCTCACCGGCAAGGAAAGAATAGGAAGCAGCGCCGCTCCGTCGAGAATGAAACCACCAGGACTGTTACCATGCCCTCCAGTGACTATGGAGCACGTAAAGGTAAGTCTGGCGGTCTAGGTGCGGGAAAGCAGCTCATCAGGAGTCCGTCCCACAATGGAGCTTGATCCTCAGGCGGCCATCTTCTTGCGTGGCCAGACAACGCCCCCCTAGAGTAAAATTTTAATCATTTTTAAATACTTTTATGAGAGTAGTTTATTATTGAATTTCAGGTAGCAATGTCTGGCACAGCCCTTGAATACTTTCTGTGTTTTTTAACAACCAGTATCAACAAATGCATATACCCTATTCGGTTTCTTTCTCCTTTATGGTACAATGCAAATTGCCACATGGAACCTGTGTCCCTCTGCCTTTCTTTAATATATACATGCTTTGCTTTGCTCAAGTACTGTGTGTGTTTTGTAGTCTGGTAAACTTCTTGAGGTACAAAGATAATACCCAGTTACACATCTGCCTTGAACTGGCATGCTTCCATTGTGGAGTGCCTTGACCATGCCCACTGCAGGATGAAGTCCTACTCTTTGGAGGGATTGTTTCAGAGTTGTCTCCTTTCAACTTTTCTTGAAACCGTGTTTCCAAATGGCCAAAATATGTGATTCTTTTTATACTAAAATGTCATCTTTGCCCTATCGATCAAGGGAGTGTCCAGGTCAACTGACTTTCTGCCATTTGGAAAACTATTCACTCCCACGAAGGAACCTCAGATTAAAGATGCAATAAGCTCTAGAAAAGTGCCAAATTGGATTAATGTCACATAGTTTACCCAGGACTCACATTAGGTTTCAAAACACTGTAAAACCAAGTAGTTAGCAAGTGCCTGCATTGCCAGTCATGAAAGCTATCCGCAGGCTCTCAGTTCAATTCAGTTCGAAGTTAAAAAGGTTTATTAATATGTATAAAATATATTGAGGCAAAGGTTAAGCATCTTTTGAAAACCAAACTTTTCAAATGTGTTTTTGCATCCAGCATTTACATTGTAACAAACAAAGAATGCTAGATCATGGTCAATCTATACATTAGACTGGACACACTATCACCCACTCAAATCTCCCATTGTCATGGTGAACAGAGGCCCTAAAATGACCAAGTTCACATATAGTGCGATTTAAAAATCCAAAATATAGAGGTAGATAAATAATTTGGGGCTTATTTACAAGCCCCTCGCGCCGCTGGTGTGCCACTCTTAACATGGGAAAAAGTGGCATACAGCTGGCGCAAGAGGCTTGTAAATAAGCCCCTTTGTCTGTGGCTCTTTATTTTTTAATTGTATATTGGAAATTGGAAAGGGCTGCATTCAAAAATTCCAAGTCAACTTTTCTACCAACACAAAATGTCTTTTAAACATATTCTACTTGTATCCCAATTGTCAGCAGATCAGTCATGATTTTAATTTCATTCATGTAATCAGTCATGTCTACAATTTCAATAGTCTCAATCCCCTTGTTGTGGTAACACATTTGAAATGGCTCTCTCTTTAAATATGACAGGACTGCCTGTAAATAGTGTCTCTAACTCTAAAAAGCATTGTGAATAGCACAAGTGTGGCATTTTATCATTTGTATCATTTATTTTTATTACACTGAACAATGAGATTTGGCTTGAATGAGTTGTGAATGATATTCAGTTTTAGGAGTAACGTGTTAGTGTCAATCAGCCAACAGTTATTATTAACGGATTAATTTATTTAAACATTTGATGTCCAGAAAACATGCAGAGATGCAATAATACGGAGCCGTAGTATAGTATAGACATTTAAATACATAAAACCACTATCAATTTCTTTAACAAAACAGCCAAGTGAAATACCAATCGAAGGAATGTCCAATGTAAATTGCTGCTGTGCGCTGTGGAAACCTATTTTCTTCAAAATAAAATGCGGATAAGATATTTACCCTACCTGTAGCTTGGACAACAGGAAAGTTGATGCACCAATTCATTGAGACTTTTTAAAATCACCTACTTCAATAAATGCTAAATGCAGCATACCTTTCTTATGTCATGCCACTTTCCCCGATACATCAACGGCAAGACTAGGGTGTGTACAAGTACTGACTAGTTTTCATGATATTCTTTTATGAAATTAGGGTTTTTACAGTTGTTCTTTAATAACGCCTAAAAAAATTGGAAATTAGAGAAATGTAAAGTTCTGTTCGTTTTTCCTTAATGAACATGAAAACTGTCATAGAGTTCCTGGCGATAACAGCTAAAATGTGCCCCAGTCCATTAAAACTTTATTTCATTTCATAGATTCAGTGACAGGCAAACTACAACATTGTTTTATTGGCAAGTTTATATAAAAACGTGGAAAAAGATGTCCCATTCTCACGTTGCAAGGACTGTGTTTTTTCACAGCAACTAATTTGTGGCCCGAGAATATTTTGGCTCTGCAACATCTGCTAATTTGTCAAAAGGACCATTCTAAGGGATTCGCAGACTCATGTCTTTAATATTAATGATGCATGATTTTGTTTATGAGTCCCTTGAAAGGTTTGCAATTGCAATAAGGAGGCCTATGATCGACAGCAGTGCTCCATCTCTGCAGTCACATTTGTTTTTGTTTTTTACAGGCACAAATATGGTGACAATCCATGTGAGTTGAGCTGCAAACAAAAAATAAAATTGGCGTCATGGGATGTCTATTGGAGTGGTGATCTGAACATCTGTGTGCTGCCCCCAGCGTTCATTCACATTTCAGGTATCCAGTGAAAGATTTTCAACCCCAACCAATGTGGCAGCCATTTTATAAAGTACATTATAAATCAAAAGGAATGGGAATCACACACTTCAAATCTATTTCCAAATAATTTTCAAAACTATTTCAGACTCAGTGTAACTTTGATACATTGCAACTTTGGGTTTCTGTTGCAAAGCCTGCAAGTTCGTGAGTCACACTTTTGCACCCACACAACCCTTTTGTACATCTGGCTCCATATCCTTGCCAACTCTGCTTCATATTTCAGAGGCTAGCTAAGGTCCTAACTCCATGTTCAGTATGTCAATCCCAGTTGAGGTAGGAAGATTAAATGCTTTGTTTAAGCATTTGCTTGCAAGTTCAGGTGGTCCATTGAAAAATTGCTACATATAAAAGTGCTATTAGTGCAACCTTTGAGTTAAGTACCATAAGTTAAAGTCTCACGGAGAGGCTTTGATGCACAGTTTTGGACCAAATAAGTCCATCCATTGCCCTTCATCACAACATTCCAGCCAGTGGCGGCAGGCATGACTCGCGTTTGGTGCTTTGAGTGCGGAGGGAGGTTATGGGGGGAGTTCACGCAGTGGGGGTGAATATAAAAAAAATAAACTTACCTTGCTACTGGGTCTTCTGTCTCTGCCCTTGCTCTCCTCGTGGAACTAGAGGAACAGGAAGCACAGCCGTCCCCACTGACCAATCACAACACTGCAATGCAGCGTTGTGATTGGTAAGCACCCAGGCTCCCCTGACCGAACACAATACTGCAATGCAGCATTGTGATTAGTTTTGAGCATTCTGGTTTGCTGATCAACCAGAAAATAGGGTCCTGGGCATGTTCTCCACCCAGGCTGTAATGCTGCCTGCATGGAGAATGGGGAACTTGCACATGTCTGGTTTGGGAGGCCCAAGTGGGGATGTATGACGTTATAACACATACTTTTACAACGCCTACCTTTACAACGCAATTTTTACACCGCAACATCCATTACAACGCATACCATTACAACGCATGGCATTACAACGAATTCTTTTAAACTACCTTTACAACGCATTCCACTACAACGCATACTACCTTTACAACGCATACCATTACAACACATAACATTACATTGCATGTAAGGTAAGTGTTCGATAGTGTAGGGGTTAAAATTACTATTCTAATTCCTGGAGGTGCAACAGTAGGGTAAGTGTTGGATAGTGTAGGGGTTAAAAATACTATTCTAACTCCAGAGGTGCAACAGTAGGGTAAGTGTTGGATAGTGTATGGGTAAAAATTACTATTCTAACTCCAGGGGGTGCAACAGTAGGGTAAGTGTTGGATAGTGTAAGGGTACTATGTGTTGTAATGCTATGCGTTGTAATGGTATGCGTTGTAATGACTGCGTTGTAATGGCATGCCTTGTAGTGGTGTGCGTTGTAGTGTCATGCGTTGTAATGGTTGTGTTGTAAATGCATGCGTTGTAATGGATGTTGGGTTGTAAACGTTTCGTTGTAATGGTTGTGCGGTGTAAAAGTTGCGTTGTAAAGGTTGTTTCCCCCCAAGAGGGCCAACAAAACAGTCATTGCGCACTTAGGAGTGGGCAAACCAGTCCTCCCCTGCCCTGCTCCGAGAGCAGAGAAGCCCTACGCACCCACCCGCCCGCAAAGCAGCACAAAACATATAATGCTAATAACGTAAAGTTATCAACATTTTATGTTTTTACTATGCACTGCTTAAAAGCAGTGGGGCAACGCTCCTCCGCCATAGCGGAGGAGCTGCCATTTATTACAGCTCCACTTCGCCAACATATCAGCCAGTTTTTTGTTGTTTATAGCAAGCTCTTCTCTTATGTCCTGGTCTTAGTGAGGGGGTCAGATAGATCGGCATATTTGATTGGTTAATAAAAACGACTAAAATGTAAGCCCCAAAAGAAGATTCCTGAAGCTCCTTGAAAAGCAAGGGGGGGGGGGGTGAACCCTGGCCAAGCAATAGCCACAATCCCATGCACGGTGAACTACAAAAAGTCACCAAATTAACTTGTACTTAACCCTGGGTAGCTTAGCACAAAAAGCAGTCAGACTTAACTTAGAGGCAATGTGTAATGTTTTCATGCGGCATACAAACAGCAATAAAGTGAAAACTCAACACAAGAAGCACCGACACCAATTTTAATACATAGAGTACATTGTAATACAATATTTAACACCAAAATGACAAAACTGTAATCAGTAGAACTGGAGTTATGAATTTTAGATAAAATAGCACCTTAAAGATCAAAGCGCTAACCGCAATCATCTAGTTGCGCAAGAACGGTTCAAACTAAAAAAAATATGTCCAACAGTAATGGAGCACGGGTTTGACATATGAAGCTGATTGGGCCCGAGCAGTGCTTTCCTCTGGACTTAGAAGAAATTTTGAGAAAAAGTGTTCTGAGAAGGTAAACTTCAGTGGGGAAAGCATGCGGGTGGTGTCCGAGCAGGGAGCGTCATCGTCGGGGAGACTTGGGTCGAAGCTTCAGTGAAGATTTCTATGTCTCTTTTTGGAAGTCAAGGATCTCCAGCGGGACAAAGCAGAAGGCTGTGGCCAAAGACAGTTCCTGGGGCTCAGGTACCCATTTGGTGAAGGACCACTGAACAGGACTTTTCTGCTGTGGAGAAGAATGTAGTGGGAGAAGCCACAAAGTCAATCCGACTGGCATTGCACCTCCGACGGTCAGGAGAGCAGGTTGGTCCTAGTCACCTCCCTGTTCTCACAGCAGTTTTTGCCACATTTCTTTAAGTCCTCAGTTTAAGGTTTAGGCAATCTGGGCACCTCTAGCACCACAACCAAGGGTCCAGGAGTCGTGGTAAACCACTTCGGGGTTTAGGATTTACTCAGGTTGGATCCAGGTGCAGGATCAAGATGGTGGGAGTAATTTGTGTCCCTGTGGCTTTGAACAGGAGGCCATCAGACAAGATTAGAGTCACACTGATAGTCCTGGGTTCAGATGAAGACACAGAGCTCAATAGTAGTGCTGGCCTCTGAGGGTTCAAGGCAGGGTCCAGGCAGCAAAGCAGTCCTTCCAGGTACAGCAAAGCAGACTTGCAGAGTGCACAGCAGGTCATAGCAGCGGGCGGTCTTCTGAGAGTCCTTCTGTAGGTCCAGGAGTGATCTGAAGAGTGGGTCTGAAGGTCATATTTTGATACCCTAGAGCCCTTCCTCTGAAATGTGAAAGAAGCTTCTAGAAAGGTTATTTGAAGTGCACCGAAGTGTTTGCTTCCCTGTCCTGGCTTTAACCTGGCTAAAGTGACAGCATGGATGTGACAGGCCCTACCAGCAGATGGCGACCATTCAGGCACACCTCATCCCCATATAGTGTGACTGTCTGGGAGGACACTCGGCCATGTGGTCCAAGGCAGGCTGAAACGACTAAAGGGCAAAAAAAATGCAACTTAATAAAAGAGGCATTTTCAAATTGTAATTAAAAATCAAATTTTACTATTAAAGCGTATTTGTTTGACAATCACATAAATACTGAAAATTAACTGGCTACCAGGTCCCAATCAAAAGTTAGCACTTATGAAAGGTAATTAGGCAACCCAATTGTATCCTATGGGACAGATAGGCCTCACAGTAGTGCAAATGCATTTAATAGTTTTTCATCACCAGGACATGCACAACTTAAAAGTACATGTCCAATATTTTGATTTTAAAACACCCAGCCCTATTGCCTCCCTTAGTGGTGATCTATATGCAATAAAAAGGAGGGTTTAAGGCTTGGCAAGAGATTTATAATGCCACATCTAATTGGCAGTGTACAACTGCATTCAGGCTGCAATGGCAGGCCTGGGACATGTTCTAAAGTGCTACTTGAGTGGGTGGCACAAGAAGTGCTGCAGACCCACTGGTAGCATTTTATTTACAGGCCCTGGGAATACGCTGTACCACTCTACAAGGGACTTATAAGTAAATGAAATATGCCAGTTAGATGTAAGTGAAACAAACCATGTTTAGTGGAGTAAGCACAAGAACTTTAGCACTAATTACAAGTGGTAAACTGCAGTGAGTCGTAAGGCCAACCACAACTAATGTCAGCACAAAAATGGAGTTAATTAGGCAAGCAATATGGGGGAAGACCACCATAAGGCTGACAGGTCTAACAAGTTATTTTAATTCATGCAAATATTTTTGGCAGATATTGGGGGCCACTCCTAAAGGTACATGTAAATGTTGAGAATTAATGGCATGTAAATTCACACCAGCACTTAGGGGATACAGCTCATTCCAAATACAATTTGCAAATAGTTGGTAGAAATGTATATCTATTAGTAAGGATAAAATAGCTGTTAAATTGCAACTAGCAAATTGAAAGATATATATTGGGTATGAATCAAACAAACCTAGGGGCATATTAGCAAGAACCTTGTTAAAATTATTGCCGTTGTAGCGGCAGGAAACTGCCACTAAAACGTCCGAAAATGGGCTTGCTAATATGCGCTATAGAATTCCAATAGAAGCCCAGGTTAGATGTCCTGCACATCTAAACTGGGCTTCTATTGGAATTCCGTAATGCATATTAGCAAGCCCATTATTGCTGTTTTACCGGCAGTTTCCTGCCGATATGCCCCTTAGTTTTACAGAGTCTAGATACGGATTTCTGCTTACACCAGGTAGAACTATGACTTAAGAAGACTATTGCAGCAGGCAATGCCTGAAGAAGACAAAACATGCACAACAAACATTACAAGTGTAAGCACATACATATAGTCCAATCCCTGGAATCTGCCTTTTTCCCTTGTTATGTGAACAGTTGTTTAGAATTAAATCAGTTGTTGCCACCAAGTTGCAGACCTCCCCACTCAACAGGAATAGGAGTTTCATGGAGGAGACTGTCAGTGTAGTGATTTATATAATGTCTCATTGCATGATCTGCCTCCAAATATCCCCAGTGGAATGGAAAGAGTGGTCATGTGGCAAGAGGTCCCTTACATGTTGAATTATTTGGGGTGGAGTACTCTTCTTGTGTTTGCTGTCGTTTCTGCGGCGTTCGTCTGGCCTCTGCTCGAGCAGATTTTCTATTGCACTTGTTTTCTCGGCCTGTTATCAGCATGGTGAGGAAGATCAGGAGTGTGGCGGAGTTTGATGATATCCTGGCAAAGTCCCACTCGAAGCTGATCATCACTGCGTCTTGGTGTGGGCCATGCAGAGCGATCGCACCTGTGTTTCAGAAGTTCAGCACTGAGTTCCGTAGCGTAGTATTTCTGAAAGTGGATGTTGATGACAACCCGGTGTTGGCCGAAAGATACAGAATAGAAGCAATGCCCCCATTCTTGTTCATCAAATATTTTAAGAAGGTTGCTACAGTTAGAGGAGCTAAGGAGGCAGCAATCAAAGCAAAACTGAGCGCTCTTTGCTGATTTTACAAGTTTGTTTTGCACCATGGCAATTTGGAGCTTCACTGAACCAGGACCACGGGCGAAAGTGAAATTTGAACTCATGTTATATATTTTATAAACCTTTATTTATATAAATAAAAACTAGTTATAGCAGGCCCTTTTATTAAGGGACTGATTATTTAAACATTTTTCACGAACAGAAAGCAAAATTCCCGCAGTTACAATGTTATGTTGTGTGGGGTGGTGATTTTAATGTCTATTTGTGTAGCAATTATAAAAAAGGTATCTGCGGGCTCCAAGATGAAAATGATTCCCCTATTACACATTTCACTCACTCTAATATTGGTATCTCTTTGAATGAATGTCTTTTTTCTTTAGAACTTGAGTTTGCCAATGAAATAGTGTATCCCCCTGTCGAGTTTAAGCCGACCTTTCACGGCAGAGGCCTTTCCACCACCATCGATTACATCCTGTGTTCGCAAACCCTAAAGAATCGCTTAAACTACTTCAAAACTGGTACTGATCTTTCAAGCGATCACTACTCTAACAGTATTACCATCATCCTTAACTCAGCCTCATCAGCCCACACTAAGACTAGCCTCTTAACCCAGCAATCTCTGGCTATGGACAAAATTAACGGCTACACAGTAAAATGATCAAAGATAAATCCTAATGAGGTTACTAAAAAGATTATTCAAAAAACTCTTCCCCTAATAAACATCTGTCTAGCGGAGACCTCATCTCCTCATATGATCCTCTCTAGTTTTGTTAACATCCTAAAAGCTATCTAGCAGGAGCTCACTCGCCAACATAAGGCCCATGACAAGGACTCCCGGGGGTGGTTCGACACCCATTGCTGCAAAGCTCTCTGTGCGCTAAAAAGAGCACTTCATAGTCAAGATAGGGACGTGGCTTTAATAGCCACATTAAGAAGGAAGTACAAACTGGTCCAAAAAACCCGAAAACGGGAAACAAAAAAGAATCTTTGGGCCCAACTGCACAAGAGTACAAGAAGTAAGGATAGCTCGCTATTCTGGCGAACAGTTAAGTCCCCCTTCTTAGAGGATGCTACAGCTGTCCGTCACCTAGATGTGGCAGTATCTGCTGAAAAATGGGTGGCTCATTACTCACAGATTTTTGGGGATCCCTCCTCTGCAACCTTAACTTCCCAAACCGAAGAGGAAGTCCTTACCACGGATAATATTTATCCTATCAACCTCCACTTCGACCTCACGGAGGTCACAGCTGCATTGACTTCCTCGAAGACTGGGAAAGCTCCTGGCCCTGACGGAGTTCCCCTCAATATCTTTGTGAGTAACTTAGATTTATGGTCCCCAATTGTCACACAAGTTATGACCGCAGCTTCCCAGGCCGGCCTAATTGACTCCTGGTCTACATCTGTGCTTTTACCCATTTTAAAAAAGGGTGAACGCGATAACCCAGCCTGCTACAGACCCATCTCCCTCTTGGACTCACTGGGTAAGGTCGCCGGGAGACTAATCCTGGAGCGTCTCCAGGATTGGGCCAAAGAGAAGAAGATCATTACCGAACTCCAGTATGGGTTTCAAGAGGGACTGGGTACTGTAGAACAGGCCCTTAATTTGACACTGTTAATGGGTAAATATGCTATGGCCAAAGGCGGAAACCTCTATCTGGTCTATGTGGACCTAAGTTCCGCATTTGATTGCGTAATACACTCCAAGATGTGGGAGATTCTGAGCAACCTGGGAGTAGACCCTCCACTCCTTAAACTCCTCCGAGAACTCTACACGGATGCTAAAGCATGTGTGAGGTACGGCATTAACGGAGAGTTATCGGATTCATTCAGCATAGCAAAAGGCGTCAGACAGGGGTGCGTCCTCGCTCCGTTTTTATTCAATATCTATACAAACGGCCTGGAGCAAGCGATGCTGAAAGACAACAAGGATCTCCCCTGCATAAACACCCGGCCTATTCCAGCACTATTATATGCTGACGATTCCGTCATCCAGGCGAGAACCCTAAATCAGCTCCAACTCCAACTGGACAAGTACTGTCAATTTATGCTTTCGCTTGGTTTAAAAATAAACAAGTCCAAGACTTTTGTGATGTATATAGGTAAGAAAGCCCAGAAACGCAAACCTCTTTTGATAGATAATGTCAGATTACAAAACGCTAGGGAATACCCTTACTTGGGGATCCTTGTTGATGATCATATCACATGGAAACCTGCTATCACCAGTAAAAAAATGCAGTTCCAGCGCACAACCGTGGCGCTGACTTCTTTTTCCAGGAAGTTGGGCAAGCCTGCGCCCGATGAGTTGCTCAAAATTTATCAAGCTAAATGTCTGAGTGTGGCAACTTACGGAGCGGGCGTATGGGGCTACGCTCCTGCCGGAGAGCTCCAAGTAATCGAAAATGACTTTCTGAAATATGTATTAGCCCTCCCTCGAAGTGCTCCAAATTACGGAAGCCACATCGAGCTCGGTCTGGACTATCTAACTGACACCATTAGATACCAACCGATCCTCCTCTGGCACCGTATATGGACCAAAGAGCAATGCCATCTCACTCGGTCATTAATAACCGATTGTCTATCCCTAACCCACTGGAAAAAGATCCCTTGGCAACTTTATGTGTTTAATTTTCTGAACGATCTGAATTGTTTAGCTTTTTTTACTAATCCTTCCTTACTTATGGACATGCCTAGAAAGACTCTGAAAAATGTATGTGTCACCCACCTAAGAGATCTTCTCATGTGTTCAGAAATTGGTAAACATTCAAACAGCCAACTAATGACGATTCAATCCTCCTCTGGCATTCAACCATATCTGTCATTTTATTTGTCAAACTTTGATAGATATGTTTTAACTAGATTTCGCTTTGATTTCTTTTATCGTCTTGTCTCGTTCCCCGAGGTTTCAGACTGGTCACGTGAATTATCTAGATGCCCTTGTGACGGCAAAACTCCTCAGTCTACCTTGCATGTAATTTTATTTTGTAGTTTCTACGAGTCCCCGCGTAAACGCTGGTTGGTCCCACTTCTCCGTCAAACGGGACTGAGAAGATGCAGACCTGCTCTCTTGGCACTACAGTTTTTAGACACGCAATTTGTTGCTAAGTGTATAGCTTGTTTTTTAAAGGCATGTCTGAAAACCCGATCCCAATTGGCTGTTCCTGCATTGTAAATCTTTATACGCACAATTTACATTTAACTGTTAATCCGTGTCACATGCATAGGCGATACCCTTTTTAAAGTCTGAACTCACTGTTTTGTTCATGTATTAGTTAACATTGTACATATAACAACTCTTTTACAAAATGAGATGTATTACTAAACAATGTACATACAATTACTTTTTTACAAATTTGATCTAAATGTTCTTCTATTATGCACTTTTATGATTGTAAAATCAATCAAAATAAAGTTTATTTGATGATGATGATGAGTCTAGATACGGATTTCTGCTTACACCAGGTAGAACTATGACTTAAGAAGACTATTGCAGCAGGCAATGCCTGAAGAAGACACAACATGCACAACAAACATTACAAGTGTAAGCACATACATATAGTCCAATCCCTGGAATCTGCTTTTTTCCCTTGTTATGTGAACTGTTGTTTAGAATTAAATCAGTTGTTGCCACCAAGTTGCAGACCTCCCCACTCAACAGGAATGGGAGTTTCATGGAGGAGACTGTCAGTGTAGTGATTTATATAATGTCTCATTGCATGATCTGCCTCCAAATATCCCCAGTGGAATGGAAAGAGTGGTCATGTGGCAAGAGGTCCCTTACATGTTGAATTATTTGGGGTGGAGGACAACACCATGGAGGGCATAAAAAAGAAGTGGCACAGGTGAAGGTCATGTTTGTCAGGATCCTGATGGCTTCCTGGTAGTGGTCCTCAAGCCTGTCCCCATCTAACCCCTTTAGTGAATGTATGCTCTCCATCATGCATGCTGACCAGCAGTATGCACTGCCTTACCTAGGCAATTCTAAGATCAGACCCTTTAATATCAGCACACCACTACTTTTAAAATAGACAATCATAGAGTGATTAGTTTTTTATCACTGGATTTCTCACTTTCTCATTTCATGCTATTGTATGCCTCATTCTACTACCATTGCCCCTAGCTATTAGGAAGTTCATTAACTGTGCAGCATTGACAGGTTTCCTCAATTCTCTGCTGTGATATTAGGATGTCACAACAGCAGCCGCTAAGCAAAGTCCCCATGTAACCTTAGGGCCCACTCAGTTGCCCCTGTAAGTCTGTGGCCCTAATAAATCCACTGAAACGTACATCCACCTGCATCTCATTGATCACATTTATGATCTTAAACAAATGTCTCTCCAATTATTAAATTGTCCACGTGTAAGAAATGTACTATATTTTCCTTTAACATTGATCGTCATCCACTCAAGCTGTCACACATATCACAGTTGTCCACTGTCACACATTCATAACTCCAATGTCTTTCATTATTCATTTCTGCAATGGCTGCATCAATAGCCAACCTTCTGCCGGAGCCTGCATAGAGTAGGTGTCAGCAGCTAACATCACAGGGACCATCCAGATAGTGCAGTGAGCTAAAAAACGGTGTTGGATCTAGCCCTGATCTCTTGACTGGGTGAAAGCTTTCTGCTTAATTCAGAGACTCTGTCCCTCACCACCCCTTGTTGTAAATATTTTCATCCAGATAGTAAGCATCTATGGAACTTCTATTAAAGACACACTCTTATTTCATGTTCATAAACCAACTCCAAGCAGCAGTAACTCAATATACCAATCTTTTATCTATCAGCCAATCTCCACTGTTTCTGTATGTCCTTAAGTTGCATTACATCTTTTATTTTTTTATTTTTGTTTGAGATGGTTTGTTTCTCCACACTCATAAATATCAAAGTTTCAACTACGATGTCACGTCTATGGCAGTAACTGGAGACAGTGAGCCCAACAATGTCTGCTCATCCTTGAGTAGAGGATGGCATGCACTCCTGGGAGAAAATCCCCTGCTCCTGCAAACTGTCTTCATGCACATTGCAAACAATGATTACAGTGTTGGCTTCATTCAACAGGACACCTCATAGAGCTCCTCACTTCTTGCCAGCAGTCTTCTCCATTTGTCAGTCTTCCTGATTGCATGTCTCCAAGAGTAAGAACCAAGGCCATGGATTACTGTCCCACCTATGCAGGACTCAATTCAATGTACCACTTATTCTGGATATACTCCACTTGAGTTCATAATAAGAGTGACTCTGGTATTCTCCCCATCATCTCACAGAGAGGAAACTCAAGATGAAGCAGGGGTCTCCCCAATGAACAATCTCTACCCCACTACTTCACAGATGTCCAACCTAAATGTGAGACTTTGGGCAATGGCCAGTCATGCATAAGGAGTTGGCATGGCTAAGTGTTATCTTTTGGAAGGATGAGGTTTTTGGGCAACAAGCATCTATGGGGTCTGAGATCCGTATAATGAAGGGCCATGTGCACTATATCCACCCACTTGAGGAACATTGCCACCCACCAGTAGGACCTCCAAAGAATGTTGTAAATACAAACATATGTCTTCGAGAACCTACACAGACCAGGGCTACATTGATTTGTAATAGGAACTACTTCAGGTGTCTAGAGTGGAGGATGAAATGTGGCATGCTGAGGTTATGCAGAATTATAGAAACATTGACCTCAGGGCCCTCAAGCTTCAGGGAAAATCCTATGGCTCAAGATGCTGGGTCCACCAAACCTACTATTTCACTTGCTCCCAGTGCACACCTCATCCTCGCCCCACTGTAAGTCCAGATTTGCATTGCAGGGGATACAAATAAGGCTCCTGTGGGCAGGGTCACCAACCACTGCATCCATAAACAATCCATTCAACTTTTAATGGCTGATCTTCATATGTCCCACTCCTATAGATATGTCAAACCATATGTGTTGACATATGTGCTTCAATACCTTCTATCTACTAACTTGAGAAAAAAATACTATTTGAATCGATGTTTCTGCTGTGAGTCGTCTCAAGTGTACCTGTGTCTAATGTGAGAGTATTTTGCAACTAAATTAAAACGTGTAGGCCTATCACAGCCATGTAGCCAGCCAGGTCTGGTGACTTAGTGGACTATTGAACCCAATGCAGGGGCCAGTGTTCGACCTCATGGTCACAGATTCAAATCCTGGCAGGTCCACTCAGCCTATCATCCATTTGAGGTTGATAAAATGAGTACCACTGAGTCGGGTAACAATAAACATCTGTTATTCAGTGCCTTGAGACCCATGGGTGATACGTGCACTTTACAAATACACGTGTTATGTTACGATATTACAGAAATATGCATCAATAGGCATGTCACACCGGAAACATACTAAAGTTGCTTAAAACATAACACTGTTTCGATACTCAAAATTAAAAGTGGTATATCAAGGGAAATGCAGTCCAGAGAAATGCAATTGTGGTTGAGTGAAAAGAGCCATTAAGGAACCAACTATCTATTAATATTTTCTGAGTCCAGAGACGAACAGTAAACCTGGAGGAGGCAAACTAAAGTAAATAAAGGCAGGGATCTGCGAAAAAAGCCTAATTACATTGTTCATAGGTAAAAATAAGTCAAAACGAAAAGTGCTAACAGAAATTTGAATAATGCAAATCAATATCCAATATAATCATTGCCGGACTGGTCATATGTTATGTTATGTTGTGTTATGCGTTTTTATTAGGCGCACAGATGCTCCAGCGAAGGAGCGTCCTGGCGCCCAACAAGGCAGCAGCACAACATAACTGAACACAGAGACCCGGGGATCAGAATATTAAATGAATAAAAACGTTTTCACCGCACTACGAAAGGAAAGCAAATCCCTAAGGGCACGAATTGCAGGGGGAAGGGAGTTCCAAAGCACCACAGCACTGACTTGAAAGGAGCGTCCACCAGCCCTGCTGAGCTTAAAGCGGGGGACAACAGCCAATTCTAAATCAGAGGATCTTAATGGTCGGGCCGGGATGTAACGGATCAAGAGCTTGGAGAGAATTGCAGCCGGAGATCCCTTAAGAATTTTATAGGCAACACAGAGGTCCTTAAACCGGATCCGCTGTGCCATCGGGAGCCAGTGCAGCGATCGCAATGTAGTCATACCGGGCACCAGGCATTTCCCTGGGAGGCTAGTAGGGTGGGGCCGGCTTTGAAGTGATGGGTCGGGTTTGTTACTTGAGAGCAGTTTTACAGCGGAGCTGCAACATCAGCCTCTAAAAAAACCAGCAGTGCTTCACACTTGCACCCTGCTGTCGCCCCGAGGGCTATTCTGACAATATTGCCAGGACTGCTTTGAGGTCCCAGTCAGGCCCTGAACGTAATGTAAAGTCAAAATAGTTTAAAAAATGTGAAAGTAATGACCCCAATGCAGACATGATCTCCTCTTGAGTTCCTGAGCCTCCTCAATGTTCATGTCAACAGTTGTTTGGTTGGCAGGGTAAGGCATGGCATCTCTTGATGTGGCTGAAACACTGAGATTGAGGAAAGAGCAGTGGTGAAATGTGACCTGAGGCTGATCAAGACAGATATGTTAATGGGAGCAAGTTAAAGCAGAAGTCCAGAAGTACAATTTAGGAGGTGATTGGCTTGTGCTGGGCAGTCTGTTAAGTAGTAGCTAGTGATGGTTACTCCCCATCCGCATTTATACCCTACTACATTCCTGCCATCTTTAATCAGCAAAAAAAAAAACATTATAGCAGAGAGTAACGAACAACACAGGCAACCCCAGTATAGGATGAGCTTCCGTTTACTTTCTGAGTATTAGCGCTATGTTTTCCCCAAAACACAATTGTACAATAGCATATTAGCATATGCTCGTTCATTCACCACTGACAGGTTGTTTTTAACCCACTAATTATAGTTATATTTCATGAGCATGCTAATTCTTAACAGCAATAGAATATTGATTCAATGTTCTTCTAAACTTACTTCACCTAGCAATAACGAAACTGTGGCGAAAGGGAGAAATTGATGTGAATTACTAACTTAGAAAATATTATACAATATTCGCATTACTTTTGACTGGACAAAATGTACTTCAATTTCTCTTACACCACTTCCTTTCATTCACTGCCAGATGAAGTGGCTGTATGTTAAAATATCAAGCTACAAAAATATTTTATCCACAATATTGACTATGACTAAATCATCAAAATAACTACATATGGGTAAATATAGATGTATTACTTCTAACTCTACAATTGCTAAGCTTTACGGTTTGCTGGATTCAATAATGAAGATATAATGTTTCTGCAGGTTGATACATCGACCACTATGTTATGGTATGATATGGATGAAATTTTTAATTTAAAAATATGCACATATATCAAAACATTGTTAGCTGAAAAAACGCTTTCAGATTTAAGAAAAGCTGCAAAAAACTATAAACATTAGGATCAGACTATGATGTGGAACCATAACTAAACAGAACAGATATGATTTTAATCATTAGATGCTCTTACCAACAAAAAAAAGAACAGATGTATTTGTGAGAAGTTTGATTTTATATCTTCCCCCCAAAACATGCTATTTATTGCTATGAGTTCCCTACATAAAAATGTATAAATTTAATGGGATGCAAACTACATTTTCGGGGTATCAAAGCGAAGCATTCACAGTGAGCATGTGTTTTTCTGAACTGAAGGCGGTAAGTCTCGGGTTGCCTTTGGTGCCATGTTAAGAGAAACTGTCACATTTCTCTTCACACATTTGAAATCCCACGTATCAACCTTAACAAGTGCTGTTCGCCAAATCTAGTGCCCGTGATCTTTCATTTGTGCAAGAAAATTACACGTTTAGGATTTATTAAGACAAAAAAATATTTTTAAATAGCATGTCGAAATTCTCCATGGAAAAAAAATCTCATTACTTAATACCCTGAAGCTATATTTACCATTCCTAGGTATCCATCTTTTTCCTACTTTTTATATGTTCCTGTTTCCAGAATCTTGTTTCCTTTCGTAATGCTATAACGTACTACAGTCTGCTCAAAAGCACTCTCTCTTTTCGCTCTTAGCTGGTGCAATACAACCCCTGATCAATTATTAAAGTGTTAGCCCTGCAGAAAGAAGGCCGTTATTATGGCAGGCAGATAAAAATGGAACCCGTTTAAACGAGGTGTATTTTATTTAGGGTCTCAGAAAATATACCTACTATACTCTTGTTTATTTTGTTTTTTTCGGTGTAACGCTATTTCATCCGGGCTTAGAAGGAAACATTACGAAACAAAGCTAAAGAAACTGTGACGAATACACGGTAATAAGAAATTCTTAATAAGTACATTGTATGGTCCAGACAATCAGGAAATACATTAATGCTGGTAATATACTCGCTGACTTTGAGCATTAACGTCATTTGTTGGTCTGTTTTGTTTTAGTAACAGCAACAAGCACAGAACATGCACATGTCGATACAACCAAAGAGAAGGCTTTTTTTCTGTTTGGCACCACGCGGGAAGAATTCTCCACTCTTCGAAACACAAAGACAAATTCAGATTAGATTTGGAGAAATTGTTGTAATAAAACAGGGAAAAGCTAATCACAATTGCTTCATTCGTTCTCTTTCTTTCCCGCTCCCATATTCACAAAGGGATGGGAAATATGTTCTAATATTGAGGAAGCATGCACTGATATTTAATTATATAGAAGACATCAGCCACAGTTGCCAATTTAAGATCGGGGGTGTTCATCTTGCGATGGTGCGGCGTATGCACCTGCAGAGAAGATGTGGGGCTTGGGTGTTTAAATGTCTGTATTGGGTTTTGAAGATTAAATGGCAGTCAGGATGGCTGGAAGTGTTCCAGAACTTCATATTCTTAAGTCACAATTTAAAAAGAGAATTTCTACAACAACAAAAAAACAACATTTATGTTTCATTTTGAATGGATGCTGAGAATGTTAGCATTGTTTTTTTTTAAACATTTTTAGACATGCAGACTATGAATTGCTTGTTGTTGGTGTTTTCCCGTCCAATTTTGGATATCTTATACTTATCATTTCTTTTTCACTCTGATGGAGTCGGCAACATGGCAAAGGCTAATATTGTGGGAAGATACCCGGTTATCATTAATTGACTTTTTACAACGCTTATTGCTACTTTTACTGTTATTCTCAAATAAAGCGTGAAAAGTGTGCATAGCATTAACCTTCACTGCTTCGAAAGCCACATTTTAATATACTAATATAATACTATTTTAACAGGATGTGTGTATTATTTCGAAGCAGATCTCTGACAAATGGGTCCCTTGTTGATGAAAATAACAACGCACACTTGTTCTGACCTTAAAATAGTATACATGTGACGAAAATAACATGAGATTTACTGGACTTCTCAACCCAAATTCAAACGTAAAAATCAAGAACGTAACGTGACATATGAGGAAAATAACATGAGATTTACTGGACAAATTCAAACGTAAAAATCGGGAATCTAATGTGCGTTGAAAATGCAACCATGGTAACATTGGAGATTCACTCAGGTCTGTGAACTGCAAAAAGTTGAGTGAATTCTGCTCTGATACGCAACAAATGAACATGATTTTAGTTTTTGGAATGGATTTAGTCTGACCCATAAATATCAGATCTCATTGTAAAAATCTATCTCAAATGCAAAGAGAAGTATTTTGAGCGTGGAAGTCCAAAAAGAAACCCAAAAAGAAAATTAGATTGAGGCACGGAGCCACCTAGACTCAATGAAAAAGAGTGCCGATAATAAAACAAGGCTAGGACACCTTAGTCATTTTATTTGGGACGTATATTTACAATGTAATTGGTATCCTGTATGGACTCGGCGTCGTGCGCCCTCAGTGAATCATCCCGTGCACAGTCTTGTTCCGTTTCTCTTGGATGATTCAAAAATACACTCACATACCTTCTCTCTTTTAGGTTAGATCCTACTTCACCAGGTTAATCTTGGTGTATATATTTTTAATTGTTCACTGTATTTATTATTACGTTTGCTTCCATCATCCAGCTTTTTAAAAGTATTGTACGATTTTGTGTTTTTTATGTGATGCATCCATGAATAAACGTTTTTATGACGCCTAATTGTTAATGGTGGTTAAAAATCCAAGCTGCACCTCCACAACAATAGGAATTCTACTTAAGTCTACTCAATTCCAGGAAATCTCTTTTGGAAGCAGTAATATGCGTACAGTCTTACTGGAAAGGGGCGACCATTCGGTCCCCCCAAACGTATGGTTGAGTACCACGATCCCCCCGGGAAGCCATCTTAGGCGGGAGGCGAGTCTCGGCTGGTATGCCCGAAGCGGCGTAGCCGGGGCGCGCCTTTTTCCCGCCCTAGAATGGGCTGGCCTAGACACTGACGCGGCCGGCCACGCCCTCGGAGGCAGGCGGGGGCGGGTTTACGCCCGCCCTGAAGATGGATAAAAGGAGCGGAAGCCAAGAAGGCATCCTCTTGTTCCTGTGCTCTGAAGCTGCACCTCCCCGCTGCACGTGAGCTCGAGACGGAACGAAGAGCCAATTTTGAGCGTTGTAACCTTTCTTTTGTCTTACAGATATCCCGTCCGAGAATGCCTAAGAAGGTCGGAAAGCGGGTCGGTACCGAGCAGATGCTCCGCATACTCATGAAGGAGATAGCCGATTTGAAGAAAAAGGTGGAGGCGAAGGACGGGGAGGGAGGACCGAAACGACCTTCGCAGGGAGCAGTCCCCGGTGGAAGGAGCAAGAGGCCCAGAAGGGGGGCACTTGGGGGGACACCCCGGTTCCCGAGACCCCACGTGAGGAGCCAATCCCGGTGCCGAAAGAGGGGAATCCAATCCCTGTGGTGGTCACCCCCGTGAACAGGGATGATATGCCCCCCGAGTTAGCGGCACAATTGGCAGCGTGGTTGGGAAAAGATAGCGAGGGCGCCACGGCTGACGACGCCCGGGCAGTAATGAGGCAACTGCGGGAATCTAGGGAGGCTGCGAAGGCGCCATCTTCTGTTCCCCCACAGGTTCCGGAGGCTGAAGGTGCAGCAGGCCCAAGTTCGGCGGCAAGTGCAGGGTCTACTTCAGGTAAGCGGCCATTGCCGATTGCGGGGGAGGGGTCTGTACCTTCTCGAAGGGAGAAGATTGCACAGCATGTTCCACTAGAAATTAAGGAATTGATTTGGGCGGATAAGTATGTAAACATGTTTTCATTGCTTACCGACCATTACGAGATAGAGCATGTGAAGAGCCAAAAGGAGCTCATGCATCCGAGTGTTTGGCGCGCAAAGATGGCCGCCTTTAAGGTTGACGAGAACATTGGTACTTGGGGCAGAGCGTGGGGCATATTTACCTCCATCATGGGCGAGCGCAGGCCCGAGTTGCTGACCGAGTTACCTATTTATCAGTCACGTATTATGGAGTATTCTGTAGCATATGGGGGCAATCAGTGGTTCTGCTATGACAACCTTTTTAGGAAAGCTAAGGAACACGACCCATTGTTGACCTGGGATTGTTACGACTCCGTGTCATGGCAAAAAATGGAGAGTACAGGAATGTTGAAGGTACCATTGGTAGGGAGTAACGGAGGGGAATCTTCCCGCCAAAACTCTGGGACACCCTTTCGGACGGGTGCAGGTAACGAGTACCACTCGAAGCCGAGTGGCAACACAGGTAAAAGGGGGATCTGTTGGAATTTTAACAGAGGGAAATGTACGAGGCCCCAGGGGTCATGCAAATTCAGACATGAGTGTGGGGGGTGTGGGCAGCCATCCCATCCTGAGTCCTTGAGCAGAGCCAAAACGGGTGATAACGGTGGTAAGGGAGGCACCAAACAGGTCTGATATAGTCCGAGGGGCGCCTTTACCTACCCCGATTGATTCCATGGCAATGATTCCTTGGCTCAACGAATACCCGGATCATGCTTCCGCTGGGGTGTTGCGAAATGGGTTCTCATATGGTTTCCGCATCCCAGTGGGGGATTTCCAGGGTGTAGCAAACTGTAAGAATCAACTATCGGTCTTGCAGCATGCGGCGGTGGTACAGGTAAAAATTGGGAAGGAGGTGACTCGAGGTCGTGTCGCCGGCCCATTCGATTTGCCACCGGTTGCTAACTTTGTTTGTTCCCCTCTAGGGGTGGTCCCCAAGAAGGACCCGGGTGAGTTTCGGCTGATACATAACTTGTCAGCCCCACGTGGTCTTTCCGTGAATGACGCAATAGACCCGGAAGTGTGTTCAGTGCGGTACGCATCTTTCGATGAGGCCGTAGTTATGTTGAATCGCCTGGGGCCCGGGGCGCTGATGGCGAAATCAGACATCGAGTCAGCGTTCCGGTTGCTCCCGGTACACCCAGACGATCAGCGTCTTCTTGGTTTCAGGTTTCAGGGTCGCTATTACATGGATAGATGTATGCCAATGGGGTGCTCAATTTCATGTGCCTATTTCGAGAAGTTCAGTTGTTTTCTGCAGTGGGTATTCACAAGGAAGACAGGTTTTCAACATGTTATGCACTATCTCGATGACTTTCTGTTTTTGGGGGCAGCCGGGGATCCTGAGTGTGGACAGGCTTTACATGAATTTTGTGTCCTAATGAATCGATTTGGTGTGCCATTGGCGCCAGGTAAGACTGTGGGTCCCTCGACCTTGATCGAGTTTCTGGGGATCGAGCTCGACTCGGTAGAAGGTTGTTTTCGATTACCCAAGGAAAAAGTGTTGAAATTCAGGTTATCCCTTGAGACATGTATTCGTGCAACAAAAGTAAACCTGCATCAATTGCAACAGGTGGTGGGTCAGTTGAATTTTGCCCTAAGAGTAATACCAATGGCGCGCCCCTTTTCCCGCTCGATTGCACAAGCCATGGTCGGCCTGAAGGAAGGACATCACCGCACGAGACTCTCGGCAGAGGTTCGCCAGGACATGCGCATTTGGTTGGCATTTCTGGCGGATTTCAATGGTCGAATTGTCTGGAACACACCAGCGGTGTCCTCCGAGGAGCTGGGGCTTTGGACAGATTCGGCGGGGAGTATAGGATTTGGCGCCATATTTGGTACACAATGGTCGGCTCAAAAATGGCCGTCATGGTGGCATGAGTGCGGGTTGACGAGTAACATTGCTTTTCTCGAACTTTTTCCTATTTTGGTGGCCCTGAAAACGTGGCCCGGGGGTTTCCGTGATCACTCTGTGGTGTTCTGGTCTGATAACATGACCGTGGTTGAGTGTATCAATAGTCAGGCAGCACGATGCATATTGATTCTGAGACTGCTCAAGGAAATTGTATTGTTATGCATGCAACTGAATGTACTGTTTAGGGCGAGACATGTGCCGGGGGTGATGAACCAAGCGGCTGATGCGCTTTCTCGTTTCCGTATGCAGGCCTTCTGGGGTTTTCTGCCCACAGCGGACCCGGTGGCGGCACCCTTTCCCGAAGCTCTCTGGTCTCTCGGTGCCCCGAACTACAAAACCTCGTGGGAGAGAGTTTAGCACCCAGGACGAGGAAGGCATATGAAGGGGCGTTCCGTTCCTATTGGGCCTTTTTGGGTACTGCTAGGGGGGAGCTTTGGGGTCAGGAAGAGTTTGTAGTGAAATTACTGCTCTCTTTACATCAGGCAGGCAAATCAGTAGCTACGGCCCAGAGGCATCGGGCCGCCATTTCCTTTATGGCAAAGGCTCATGGGATCCAGGACCCGACAGCGTCTTTCGTTGTGCAGAAAGCGCTACGTGGGTGCCAACGCCTTGAGGGTCGCGGAGTAGATGAGAGGCACCCGATAGGTCTGGATAGGTTGGCCCTGTTATCCTCCGTACTCCCTGCAACATGTTCATCCCAGTATGAAACTGTGTTATTCCGAGCCGCATTTGCGCTAGCATTCCATGGGGCTATGCGGGTAAGCGAACTAGTGGCAAAGAACAAGCGGGATACGATGGGGGGGTTGTGCCGGGAGCACATTCAGGTCAGGGGGGAGACGATGACGGTCTCATTTGTTAGGTCCAAATCCGATCAAGGAGCAATCGGGGACTGCGTAATCATTCAGAGGATCCCCGGGTCTTCCATGTGCCCTGTGGTATGTGTAGAGGATTATTTGGCACAGAGGGTTGCAGCATGGGGGGGGACCTTCTTGAGACACGCTGACGCCACCCCACTGACGAGGTTTCAGTTCCAGAGGGTGCTTGCGATGTCGATTTCGGCCGCGGGCTTGAACCCCGGCGAGTTCGGGACCCATTCCTTTCGGATAGGGGCTGCTACTGAGGCTACAGCCAGGGGTCTGAGTGTGGAACAAGTAAAACGTGTGGGGCGTTGGTCCTCGAACTGTTATAAAAGGTATGTGCGGTTGCACATGTTGTGAAGCTGTAATGATATACTCACGCTTCTTGTTTCTGTTTGATTTTCAGTTACGCAAGCTTACGAAGACTGTACAGTCGACCCGACTCCTGGGGACCAGCGGTCAGAAATCACCGTCTGCGAATAAGGAGGTTTGGGTCGTGGGCCACTCATATGTGAGGCGTGCCGCGGACGTATTCAAAGCAGGTGATATGATTCACGTGGCTGGGGAATACGGGTACAGGGTGTCCTTCTACGGAAAGGGCGGGCTCTGTATTGACCAGTTTCAATTCTTTTTTGAGGGTTTGTTAGAGCGGACAAGGTCACCGCCGTCTATAATCATAGTCCATCTTGGGGGTAACGATCTGGTGGCCACTGGTAGACGACTTCTTCTTGAGGCAATGCTTTCCACAGTAAGTTGGTTGGCAAGAAGAGTTCCAGGGTGCACAATTGCATGGTCCCATATGATCCCACAGAAAGTGTGGCGGGGGGCTATTTCGGTTACTGCTCTGAATCATTCAGTAAAGAAAATAAATAACAAAGTGAGTAGACTGTTTCGTTCTAATACACTACATTCTGTTTCGCATGGTTGTATCAAAGGGGACAGTATGTATTTGGGGGACGGTGTTCATTTGTCCCGGGTGGGGAATGAGTTACTCATAGGAGACTTCGTAGCCTGGTTAAGGAATTTACAGCATGACCTTTAGGTAGGAGTTTTTTGTGGGGGGTCCGGATAGCCGGTCAACTATCCGGCCTGTGGCGGTAAGGTCATGATCGGTGAGCAGTAATTGGAAGATCCCTATGAGGGGGCGTCACCCATTACGGATGGGAGCGCTCGGGGGAGGTGGCCAATTGGCCCCTCAACGGGGAGGCGGTCCCGTCTAAGGAGAGGCCGCCGGAAGGAAAGGAAAGGTGGTCAAGGCCCCTTCCTGGATAGGAGGGGCTACGGCCCCTCCTGGGGAATTTCCCGGGGCCAGGACATCTGCGACGGCAGATGGGTAAGTTGTATGGGGTGCGGGAGGGGGTTTACGCTACCTTTTAGACACCTCACACGAGTCCTCGAACGACCGTTAAATGGCGTCGAGTTTATTGGGGCCCCCGTCAAGTACAAAGGGAAATTGGTAGATGCACTTGAGGTACGCCTCTGTGCGGTCGCTCCTCTCACAAGTGAGGGGGGTATTTCTGGTTTAGGGATCTGACACCGGTTACGACCTTGCCGTTGGCCCTTAACGTTAGGATGTACAATTTCAAGTCAAATGTTTTGTAGGATGTTAGTTCGGCTAGGAGAACCTTTGTATTAGAGATCTGTTAAGGTTAAGCCAAACATCGTAATGTGGAAATGAAATTGTACATAATATGAAACTGTTATTTTAATGTTTTTATTTTGTTTCATATTTTAATAAATACGGCCGGGAAGGGTAACTCCCTTCCCGCCTTCCAAAAAGTTCAAGAACTGTTTCCGGTTTCCCAATTCTTGGGGATTGTGTTGAGAGGGGGTGGCGGGTATCTCAGCCATATGGAAAGGGGCGACCATTCGGTCCCCCCTGAACGTATGGTTGAGTACCACGATCCCCCCGGGAAGCCATCTTGGGCGGGAGGCGAGTCTCGGCTGGTATGCCCGAAGCGGCGTAGCCGGGGCGCGCCTTTTTCCCGCCCTAGAATGGGCTGGCCTAGACACTGACGCGGCCGGCCACGCCCTCGGAGGCAGGCGGGGGCGGGTTTACGCCCGCCCTGAAGACGGATAAAAGGAGCGGAAGCCAAGAAGGCATCCTCTTGTTCCTGTGCTCTGAAGCTGCACCTCCCCGCTGCACGTGAGCTCGAGACGGAACGAAGAGCCAATTTTGACCCACCCACCAGCCCCTGAGGACAGCAAGTCGTTGTGAATACAGTTTTGATATGGTATCTCTTTTGTTTTTTCTGTTTTCTTACAGGTTGTGATGATGGTCGTAAAATTTAAGATGCAATAAAGAATGGTTATTTTCAGTATGTTTTGCAAATAAAGTAAATTTTGAATGAGGATTGATCAGTATTTACGCTTGGTAATAAGTTATGTTTGCTTTGTAATCTTAGTAAGTTAGGTAGAATTGTCGTATTTATTTTGGTCGGGCGGTAAGGTCATGATCGGTGAGCAGTAATTGGAAGATCCCTATGAGGGGGCGTCACCCATTACGGATGGGAGCGCTCGGGGGAGGTGGCCAATTGGCCCCTCAACGGGGAGGCGGTCCCGTCTAAGGAGAGGCCGCCGGAAGGAAAGGAAAGGTGGTCAAGGCCCCTTCCTGGATAGGAGGGGCTACGGCCCCTCCTGGGGAATTTCCCGGGGCCAGGACATCTGCGACGGCAGATGGGTAAGTTGTGTGGGGTGCGGGAGGGGGTTTACGCTACCTTTTAGACACCTCACACGAGTCCTCGAACGACCGTTAAATGGCGTCGAGTTTATTGGGGCCCCCGTCAAGTACAAAGGGAAATTGGTAGATGCACTTGAGGTACGCCTCTGTGCGGTCGCTCCTCTCACAAGTGAGGGGGGTATTTCTGGTTTAGGGATCTGACACCGGTTACGACCTTGCCGTTGGCCCTTAACGTTAGGATGTACAATTTCAAGTCAAATGTTTTGTAGGATGTTAGTTCGGCTAGGAGAACCTTTGTATTAGAGATCTGTTAAGGTTAAGCCAAACATCGTAATGTGGAAATGAAATTGTACATAATGTGAAACTGGTATTTTAATGTTTTTATTTTGTTTCATATTTTAATAAATACGGCCGGGAAGGGTAACTCCCTTCCCGCCTTCCAAAAAGTTCAAGAACTGTTTCCGGTTTCCCAATTCTTGGGGATTGTGTTGAGAGGGGGTGGCGGGTATCTCAGCCATATTATCATGTTAAGCAAAAAACATACAAGTCATATTAAACAGTTTCCAGAATTCTAAGTTACCACAAAAAATACATTTTCTACTGTTAGTCTGATGTGTTCATGGACCACAAATGTCTGTGTCTGTACGGATTTACAATATGCACTTTACACTTAAGGCCAACTTTCCTCAGACGCACACATATACATTGTGCTACCTAAGTGTCCTAGCAGCTGGAACCTTCTGAGAGTGACAGACACACTGACACCTGCTGTGTTTGTGCTGGTAGTTGCCAGTTTGCTAGAGAGTCCCTTTGAGGGGGACTACTAGGCAATTAAGTCTTCCTACTCCGTCCAATGAGAGTTGCACTATGGGCCACAACCTGGAAATATAGCCATGGTCCCTATTAGGCTTTGCAAAAGGAGTTAAACAAATATTATGTAGGTGACATTTGTATCGACAACATCTGCATGTGTCTTGTCATCTTGGTCCTGAGACTGTCTTGATTATCTTAGTGCGATAACAGACATTTTACATTTTAGTGTCCTTCTCTTTCCACTAAAGTCAGTGCTTCTTTATCAGTGAATCGACACAGACAGCGCTTAGCTTGGGCCAGATGTCGCTGGTGGGGTCCACCTAAACACTATTTTGGGGATTGTAAGAAATTGGGTTACTGTTTGAGGGGGGTGGTACCCTCCTCAAGGAACAACCACAATTCTTCCCAGGGTGAAGTCACAAGCAAACCCTAAATTAGCCTATGCTCAACCCTCTGGTAGCTTTGCACGGAGCAGTCAGCCTTAACTCAAAGGCAATGTGTAAAGTATTTGTGCAACAGTTCAAACAGTGACACAGTGAAACACACCACTAAAGGAGCCCACAACAGTATTAGAAAAATAGAGAGATTTTCAGTAACGGTCGGTGGTGGAGTGCTGCTGGGCGGTGACGTCGGGCGGGGAAAGGCAGGGTGGTAGGTAGTAAACTTCAATGCAACACCCAGGTAGCTCCTCCTAGACGGAAAGTAAGGCAAGAGAAGCACTCTGCTTTACTTTTGGGATAAAATACTATGAAAATCCACATAAATCTTGATGTTGCCTGGCTTGTTAAATCCCAACATGGATTTTTCTTCAGGGCTATGTCCCAAAAGTGGCTGTAACCTAACAATTAAAACACTCTGTGCCAAGGGAGAATCCCAGGGATGATGGGAATGGGACGAAATAAAGAAAAGAGAAAAGATACTGAGACCTCTGGTTCGTAGTACCTCTGGTGCACTGCCAAGCTTCTACCTTCAGGTTCGTTTTTGGCACTACTTTGTGGCACTGTGCTTTTATCTTTAAACAATAAACAAGGTATAGGTATTAAAAAATGGATTCAGATTACTCATACCTCAACTAGTGTATAATATCAAGATACGTCCAATGCTTTCTATTATTTATACCTCTCTAATAAAGGTTGCAACTCTTATAAACCATTACTATTCATCCTATCATTTGTGAAGACATTCTTTGGTAGTGTTTCTTAATTACACCTTATGCTAGGAAAGAAACAAAGCATGTCAACCTTTACACAAGCTTAATTCTTGGTATAACTGTCTCTCATAATAATACAAACTGTAATTGTCAATAACTTACTTTTTGATAACAGAGTTCTTATTCAAATAAGCCTCCTGCTTTAAAATGCCAAAGAAACAACAATTCTTTATTATCATTGAATATCTTTATTCGGCAACTTGATCACCATAAAAGAATACATATAAAATACATTTCCAATACACAATAAAATATTAAAATACAGTAAAAGAATAAGGTGCAACACAATCACCAATTTGCTACCAGCAGATATGGCATCAGACCGTTGGGCCCCCCGACTGCAGTTTCAGTAAGCGGGATCGCGTCATCCATGCACTTCCCAAGAACTTTGCTACCCCACAAATCATAAAGGAAGATGATGAGTCCGTGGAGAGTACACGAAGAGCCTGTCTATGGCACCTCAACCCCAGTTCCCTGCAGACAGGTTTCAGCCAAAATTTCCGCGCCCCTTTATAAGCTGGGCAGGCAAAAAATAGATGGGCCACAGACTCTGTTGGTGCTACACAGCCAGGGCATGAACGCAGGGGGGCACCAGAGTTTGACCACCTCACCATAAAGTCATGCACCGGAAGCGTCCCATATCGCAGTTTTAGGTATAGTGCGCGATCAAAGGGTTTAGTTATCAGGTCGAGGAAGGGCTCCAATTTCCTCACACATTTAAATAACAAAAATTGGTCCGTGAGTGAGCCCCCATCCGTGGCCCTCAACACATTACTCTGAACCCAGTCCCAGTATAACTTTTTGATCACATCCTTTGGTGGCGGCGATTGTGACTCCCAAGCATCTCTTAGCCCTAACTTAAGAACCAAGTCTTTCAATTTATTCAACCATCCAATTTTTTTTCCCGTGTCCAGTACAAGAAGATCGTCCAGCTCCTCAGCATATTTTGCAAGCTCTTCCGTTCTTCTTAAACGGGTCCAAAAGAGCAACGGGCGTAGCCTTACCAAGTCCTTAAATGCTCTTCTGCCCAGATCTAATCTCAGGGGAATTAGTGGGGTGGAAGCAGGAAGAGCCACCACCTTCCTTAGAAATTTATTTTCCGCTGTCGATAGATCTGATACATTTTCGAACCCCCAAAGTTCAGAGCCATATAATGCAGCTGGGAGAATCTGACCCTCGTATATGGCCATGGCCGGGGAGACAGGTTTACTACATGATTCACGGACTTCCCTCAGAATCTTTTATCCGGACACCAAGGTAGTCAAAAGACTCAACCAGCTCCAAAAGGACACCATTAAGCAGGAAATTATTTTTGAATCTTTTAGAGGGGGAGAGTGCCATCAATTTAGTTTTTGAGGTATTGATGGTTAAGCCTCGGGCGGTACAGAAGGAGCTAAACCGGTTCAAGAGTTTTTGTAGACCCACTGGGGATTTGGAGATTAATATGGTGTCATCGGCGAAGAGTAAAGTGGGTATTCTTTCCCCCGCCAGGGATGGGGCATCCGTCTCCTCCCCCTTCAGATGGTCCACCACTCCATTCACGAATAGGGAGAAGAGGGTCGGAGCCATAACACATCCCTGACGTACTCATCTCCGCACAGGGATCCTCTCTGTCAATTGTCCCTGGGGTCCCCATCTAACCTTCGCGTAATTCCCCTCGTGGAGCTTTACGATAAAGTTCAGGAGACCACTTGGGAAACCCATCTCTCCTAGAATCTCCCATAATTTTGCCCGGGGGACCAGGTCAAAAGCCGTCTTGAGATCTATGAAGGCCATATATAAACAATTCTTGTATTCCAATAAATCTGAACTTAATTCTTAATTGTCCTGAAATGAAATGTTCTCCAATTGCAGTTTGTGAGTAAAAGTATAAATAAAGAGTACCCGTTTTGTGACCGAATTCACAAACCGCGTACAAGGGGAAACACCTTGTTCAGAACTTTGTCCTCTTTCTTTTGATTTCTTGTTGATTAGCTGCTAAGGGAATCCAGAAGCGACACTGGACTCTGGAAGGTTACCAAGGAAACTGGAGCTGAAGAGTGAATGACACACAGGAAGTCCGGGCGGAGAAGATGAGCCCAAGAACCGGAGCCAGATCAACGAGCTGGGTATGCAGGTAAGCGGGAGAAATAACGAGGGCAAGCGTTTCTGCTAGAGAGATATTCCTTTTTATAGCTCTGGGACAGGTGGGGTTTACTCGTTCAGGGTGTATGACTCATCATCAACTGGCAGAGTGCTACACATGGAAAACAGGTGTGGCAGGACATGTGGATAAAACCTGAAGGTCTTAGTCATGCTTAAAAATAATTATTTGACACATGTTACTCATACAGGGAGTATGACTAATCATCAACTGGCAGAGTACTGCACATGAAAAATGGGTGTGGCAGCACACGAGGCAATAAGCTGAAGGCCTTATTCCTGCTTACAATTCGTTTTCAAAACACCAATATTATTTAAGCACATAAAATGAAATAAAACAAACAAAACAACATGTCCACTTTCCAATATTTTGCATAACTTCAAGGCATAGGTGCCTGACCATAACCTCAACTCAAAGGTCTTGCTTCCTGTCATTCTGTGGTTCCAGAATTGGTTACACTTTGTGCGTAGTTCTGAACATCTAATCTCTAGAAATATCTGATTAATATTTGCTCAAAGTTCGAGAAAGCAACATGATCTGTTCAGTGCCTTTATTATTAAAATATTTAGTCACCAAATTCAGAAATATTCTTCCGTGTTGATTAGATGTATTTACCATTATCTAACATTCAGGACATATTTAAACACCACAGCATTTTCAGACTGAATTCATCACTATGCATGCTATAGATTATTCTTTCTGGTATCCCTTCAACACAATGATGTCCTCTTTTGATGAAAGCCCTATTTCACAGACATCAAATAACAATAGATTTCTCTTGTCTCAGTGCCCATATCTCCCTGTTCCAATGTCCGTGACTTTGGTCCCATCGTTCAAATATCCCTTCCTCATGTCTGTGCCTCAACAACCTTGTCGGCCTGCTCCTAAAAGAACAACTTTCTTTGCTAGGGTCAATTTCTCCCTATTCCCCTGTTGCTAAATCTTTCTCCCTTGACCAGGCCTTCTACATCTTAGCTCCCATTTCTGCTATTAATGTATCTGTTCCATTTCATGGTTAAGATTTGTTTATCCTTAGAGTCTGTTTCCCATCTTCATGTCTTACTCTCACTATCCCTCTGCCTGTTGTCTCTGTGTCCTAATACAATTGTCTTTGTTTCGTAGATGCAGTGTGTGTTTAGACCCTGTCATTCAACTTGTTTTCCCATTTCCCTGTCAGGGCATTCTTGTTTTTGTAGCTTTGTTTTCCAGTTTCTTTACCAGTATCAGACACCTCATATTCTCCTGTTTGTACCTCATGTCCCATTACTCTTCACAGTGCTTTATTTGTACTTGTTTTTGTTAGAACATTTGCACCTATTTCCCAGTCCTTGCGTCCTTAACCTTGTTTTGACTTGGAGTTGTAGTGAGCTGCAGTATAAAATGGCCACCTGTTAGAAATGGGGTCTCCAGCGGGCACTCTGTCCAAGTAGGGACTAACACCCTAGTCAGGGTAAGTCAGATACACACCCTAAATTAACCTGTGCTCAACTTCTGGTAGCTTTGTAGAGATCAGCCAGGCCTAATATAAGAATTATATTATTTGTGTGATACTTAAATTACAATAACGCAATGAAAACACCTCAAAAAGACTCCACACAATTTTATAAAAATAGAGAATAGTTATCTGAGTACAACAAGACCAATACAACAATAATCCAATTAGAAGCTGAGATATGGATGTTTATAGAATAAACCAAAAATAGTGCTTAGAAGACACTAGCGGTCAAAAGGTGCAAGTTCCACGAAAAACAAAAAATCAGGCTAGCCATGCTCTGCAGAAAACATGCGGTGAAAGGAGGGTCTAAGGGATATTTAAAGACCAGCCTAGGTTACAATCCCCCAATAACTATATTCATAACAAAGAAACCTAGGGGTCTGAAAAGAGGGAAAAGGGCCTCTAAATATGATTAATGATACCTCACAGAGTATATCAGAAACCATAAGGCTGAAAACATCTAGCTAAAAAGTAAATCATTAATACAGAACACAGACCAATGGTGATTGTAGGTGAAACTCATAAACAAACATTGGATTCCCATCAAAGTCTTGTAATGATCAATTTTATCACTTGGTCATCCATCAGGGATAGTGTGTCTCTAGATCATTGAGACAAATACCATTCCCTCTGGCAGGGTTGGGTTCCGACTCACAATCACCCCGGGACCATGCAAGATTGATATGGATGGGATCGTGTGCAGTGCAAAAAAATAATAAATGATCTGCGACAGAACCCTGTCAGGTGTCACAGAAGAAATTCTGTGGATGGAGTTATTGTCGATGTCGATACTACTGCGTTGTTGTCAAGCTGCGCAGAGAGGGTCTCACTTTGTCATCATAAAATCGCCTGTGCGTTGTCTTGGAGTCGCGCAGGCTGTGGATTGTTCGCCATTGAATAGCCTGTGCATCAGTATCGAAGCAGAAGAAAGTCTCATGCAATCGATGCAATGCATCTATTTTTGACAAAATCATCTGCAGATCCCACTTCTGAGACCCATGACTGGAGGGGGAACCTCAGGTAAGGGTAGGACTCACAGATGGCAGAGTCCATCAGCACCAGAAGGATTGCAGGAAGTCTTTTATGACCCTGAGACTTCATATGCCTTGCTTTAAAAATCCAAATTACCTCATGGGAGACGCTTTGTCTTCACCATTGTGAAAATTGAAGATGGAATGTACTGGTATAAAAATATCAATGACAAAATATCGAAAGCAAAATTTTGAAAGGTAGTAAGTATACATTTTCAAAACCAAATTCCAAATATATGTACCATATACTGTTGACTACTTGGTTTGCAATACATGCTGCTTGCTTGTCCTTCACAGATGAGACTTCTAGCACAATGAAAGAGTACTGCCGGCTGTGTAATTCATATATAGACTAAAGCAGAGATTCTTCAATTTTTGACCTCTGCAGACTCAAACTTAATTTTTACTGGAACCGGGGACCCCCACTGAATACATTTGGATTCTGAGGACCCCAGCCTATTCGTTTTCGATGATTTCACAGGCTGAACAATACACACAAATCACAAAAAAAAACATTCATCAAACAAATGCAAATAAGATTAAATAGTTCAATTTATAAGCAAATATGAAAAACATTATTTTATTTTAATTTGAAGGCTGGAGATCTTCTTAATTCAATTGTGGCCACTGCTCATCCATGCTATATTTTGTTTCAGTTTCAGTTTCATAAACTTTTATTCGATTATCAATAGTATAATCATAAAAAGTACATACAATACAAAAGGCTTTTCAGCCCATGAATGAGTTTAAAAATGAGTCGAGATATAAAAGAACATACTAAGAATAAAATTTGCAGTTTTGTATGCTTCTAGTTAGCTTAGAATATTTTGACGTATTATTAAGACTGCTTTAAGAAAAGTCACTATAAGTTTAGCTTCATGTGGCGTGTTCAGAGACTGCAAAAAGAGAAACGCAGAATGGCATTGTCTATGGCCACTAGATCGGAGAAGTGGAATAATCCACGTTTTTCGTGGAAGTTTGTAATATTTACAAAATAAAACAACGTGGATCGTTGACTGTTGGGAAATTCCATCACATGGACAGTTCATCAAATTGCGGGACCAATTTTGAGTTTCCGGAAATGAAACTAAACGGAAAAAGATGTTAAAACGAAGTCTTGTTAATAAAAAATTTTCGTGGTTTGATAAGAAATACGTCAAATATTTTGTTTGATGCACCTGCTCTGCTCCCTTGAATCAATCTGAGAATACCAATTTAATTTTAACCCCCAATTGTGAGATCATTCACATTTACATAACCTTTTAAAATTTTCAGTTGTACATTTTGCTTCTTTATTTTTACACACTTTAATAATCTGTTAATAATTTGTTATATTATAAGCAGTCAATGACCCCTGAGTAGGCTTTGCGGACCCCCAGAGGTCCCAAGACCAATGCTTAAGAACCACTAAACTAAAGTATACAAAAATAGAATGGATGGAATGTTTGAATGTATGTCAGCCACTTGTAAATAATCGGGCAGCATCCCAGTCCATCATTATTTTACAGACCATGCCACCTCAGTTTGAACCCAGCCATATGCACATCAGTTTTCACCCTGCTCAAATGGGAATAGTGCAACCTGAACTGCCAGGCCAGATCCTCTATGAACCGGAGCACAAGCAACCCAGGATTAGTTTCAGCCTGATTAGGGCTCATCAGCCAGGTATAGCTTTGTTCAAGTGAAGTGATACAGTGTGCATCAAACCCATGTCTGGGAATACCGATCCCACTTATGGTGACATACTAAAGATCATATATAACCACACTTCATGGGGTATGTGTATCTTTGATCACCATTATCTTCTGCTCCCAATACAGAGGGAAACTGTTTCATCAAAATGACCCAGATTAAAAGTTATAAGGAGTGGAATTCCTGTTTGGAATGCCAGTCTGCAACACTGTAAGTGGGCCAGGTTCAGAATCACCAGACCCAAATTTACTGCCCATTGAAGTTGAATTGGAAAACAGCAGTATTACAGATCAGCCAAAGTTCCTCTCTCTCCCCAACTCTCTGCTAAGGCATGGGGAGCAAAACAACTATTTGCCTACCAAAACCCTTCCTTTGCCTCTCCCATGCTGCGCAGTCCTCCTCATACACATTCATCACTTGTACCACACTTCGTGTGAAATATTAGCTAACCATACCCTTTCTTTTAATTTCTGACCGTTAATTATTGTAATAATGCCTTTTTCAATGATTTTGTTATGTTGTTCTATGTTTGCACTGCTTCACCTCTTCTGGCATCTATCTTCAATTTGCTTTATAGCTCCAAATTACCTCATGGGAGATGCTTTGGTTTTACAATTTGTGTATTGTTACTGAATATAAGAATGCAAGCATATCTCAGGTGAGGTTATTTATTTTGTAATTTGTTCACAAAACATAAATGAAGATAACACCAATACATCATCCTTTAACTTATCAAGTATGTATTGCTTATTTTATCTTGAAGATATTGTACGTGTAGACAAAATAGGAGACTGGGCAATGATTCTTAAGGTTAAAGAACTTCCTATGAGAAAAACTTGCCTGAAGATGAACAGAAATGTATAAACCGTCCCTTTCTCACTTTAGAAATACTTGTAGAACGCAAGTAAAGCTCTTAGGATTGTCCTCCGAGGATGCAAGATTTAATGACTCATAACTCAAAAGAGTTAATGCAAGGAAAAAAACATACTTTCCAAATAAATTTATAAAAGCACAACGTTTGAGAATACTTGTGAACTAGTAAAATGGTAAACTATACTTTCAGCTCTTGTAATTTAAAGTAGAGTCACCATTATCTTAGATGTTTATAGAAACCCCTGTTTTCCTGTGGGAAATAGGGCAGAGTCAAATGTAAGTTTCTTCATGGTTCTTTTTAATTGGACGGTTAAACTCACACTGACTCACACATGTTGCGTTTTCAGAGGACTTGTACTGTTATTCCAATCAATGAACAAAGTTGCTTTGAATGCTTTTCTGAAGTTCATTACCTTTTAGCAGTGATTCTCTCCGGGCTACACCGAACAATCATTCCAAGGGATCAGAGAGGTTGCCCTTGAGGCTGTAGAGAGCATGTTTAGAGAACATAACTTGGCCCCTGGTGGGGTACAGTCCGTTTTGTTGAGCGATGCTGGGTCAAAGGTTATTAGATGCACTTAGCTTACCTTCAAAAATTCGTCTTTTGTAACGGATTTTAGATGATGTTTCTCTCCAGTTAGTGCAGATCACATACTGAAGCTGAATATCGTTAACTGACCTCTGATCTGAGCTTGCCGAGCATCATGGTATAGAGGAGTTTCCGAGATGAAAATTCAGCAAAAAATACTTATGGCACCCAGCACATGAAATTCCGTTTTTTTATACTGGTGATGTAACTATATCCTGGTTTTAATTGATAGTCAGAAACATTTACATTCTTCAGAGGTGAGTTTTTACTACTGATGGCATTCAGCTTCCAGTTTTCATAATCATTCAGTCAAGTGTTTGCAGTCTTGTTTTTGCAGTTGAGGCAGGACTCTTAAGAGGATGTGGGCTAATTGCTAAAGCGGTTGAACTTGAAGCTGGGGAACCGGGTACAAGTCTCGGCAGGGACACTTAACCTTCTGTGATACGGGCTAAACCACTTAATCTCCCTGTGATTTGCTAAATGAATGTGTCTGTCTGTAACGCACCAGATGCTCGTGTAAAGCATTCCGATACCTTCAGGTCGCGTTTGCACTATATTAACCCCCCCCCCCCCCCCAAAATGGTCCCCTTATGAACCAGACTTTGTCAATGAATTAAATCTCCTTCCTTTAATATCTGGCTTTCAAATGTTGTGAAAAGGCCGACTGTGGACTCAAATTAATTTGTATCTGTATTCTTTTTAAAGCCCTCTATTGGTCATGATTTCAAAGTTTAGAGTATATCAGGTTTCTTGGCTTAAAAGACTCTAACTACTATAAAGAACAAGGGAACCCGCTAGGTAGGCAAGGACCTGGGGTATCAGTTTTACGAAAAACAATGGTCCTTGACACAGGGATAAAAGGGTACAATAATTATAGGCCACAATGTGCGCTATAATGGCAAAAAAAGTCCAGCCGGACTTGCAAAATGTATTCAATAATTCATATAACCAGTTGAAAAGAAGCAATAAAACAGTGGGACACAGTCCTGTATCCACAAAGCTTACACAGACTTAAAGACAGTACAAACATATACAAATACATCAGGCATGTAAACCAAAAATGGAGCAAGAAGGGGACTCTGTGATATACTTGCTTCACATATGTGGGGAACAAAACATATTATGCACATAATAGTGAACTAGTATTGAGCCCACATATCATGTCGACGGCGTTTCGATCCTTTCATGGGTAACGGATCATCATCAGGACTATCATTGTATGCCTGAAAAAAGCATTAGCTTGGTGAGTGAGACTTGCGAATCCAGTGGTGTATGGACGTAGTTGCGGTGAATTAACCAAGGTACAACTGGGCGCTGGTAACTGTATCAACAGTGATCAATTGAGCGTGTGATTATCTAGGAGAGGGCTCCGTGGGAATCAGGCAACTGTGTGCCTGTCAATGATTGCTGAACGTCCTGTGGTCTGTAGCGTGGACCAACGTGGCACTGCTAGAAGGGGCAGTGATTAAGCGCTTCTAGGTCGGTAAGGAGCTCGCGTTGAGGCGGAGGGCGGAGATCCAATGGGGAATAAGCCCGCAGTTCCAGCGAGGGATAGGCTGGATCGATACCTGCGTTCGAAGTTGAACGGCAAGGAGGCGTCCCGGTGCAGGACTCTTAAGAGGATGTGGGCTAATTGCTAAAGCGGTTGAACTTGAAGCTGGGGAACCGGGTACAAGTCTCGGCAGGGACACTTAACCTTCTGTGATACGGGCTAAACCACTTAATCTCCCTGTGATTTGCTAAATGAATGTGTCTGTCTGTAACGCACCAGATGCTCGTGTAAAGCATTCCGATACCTTCAGGTCGCGTTTGCACTATATTAACCCCCCCCCCAAAATGGTCCCCTTATGAACCAGACTTTGTCAATGAATTAAATCTCCTTCCTTTAATATCTGGCTTTCAAATGTTGTGAAAAGGCCGACTGTGGACTCAAATTAATTTGTATCTGTATTCTTTTTAAAGCCCTCTATTGGTCATGATTTCAAAGTTTAGAGTATATCAGGTTTCTTGGCTTAAAAGACTCTAACAGCAGTTACACAGCAGCAATTGGAGATCAGTCTAGTCCTATGAGTCAAAAACTACATTGTAATCCAGAATGTACTGCAGATACTTGTAGGATCAGGTTGTCATAGCTTAATGAGAAAGGCTGATTACTGTTTCGAAATGTTTAAACAATTAAAATAGCAATCTTAAAGACTGATTTTGAGAATGGTGGGCAAACTTCCAACTTGTATGCAGACAAAATATCGATTTTTAAATATCGATATACAATAATATCAATGTTTAAATATCAAAGGTCAAGAATTTCAAAGGTAAGTAATATCGATTTTTGTAAATATCGATTTTAGTAATATCAATGTTACTAATATCGATTTTAGTAATATCGATGTTACTAATATCGATTTCTATGTATATTATTAGGTATTTAATATGTTTTTGTTTTTTTTAATGTCATTTTAGTAAATTTAGTATTTTAGTACCGTAGCGGGTTGTGGGTTTATATGGGGAATAGGGTGGGAAGTAATTTAATTATATTAAATTTATTTTTTATTTTTGGGAATTATAAATTAAATTTCATTAATTGGTAATTAATTTTTATTAATTGGTAATTTTTTTAAAATAATTGATAATTATGTTCTGTAGGTAGCGGGTTATTGTTTTATAGGGGAATAGGGTGGGAAGTAATTTAGATGTAATTAAGTAATAATTTATTGTCAATAATTGTTTTGTTAATTATATTATTGTTAATTAATTATTAATTGGCAATTCATTTTTAGTAATTGGTATTTAATATTAATTTGTTGTTACTTAATTAGGTATTTAATATGGTTTTTGTTTTTTTAAATGTAATTTTAGTAAATTTTGTAATTTAGAACCATAGCGGGTTGTGGGTTTGTAGGGGAATACGGTGGGAAGTAATTTAATTATATTACATTTATTTTTGATTTTTAGGAATTATAAATTAATTTTAATTAATTGGTAATGACATTTTAATAATTGGTAATTAATTATAATTAATTGATTAATTGATAATTATGTTCTGGAGTGGGTTATTGTTTTTTAGGGGAATAGGGTGGGAAGTAATTTAAATATAATTAAGTAATAATTTATTTTCATTAAATGTTTTGTTAATTATAATTTTTGTAATTTAATATTAATTGGTAATTAATTTGTATTAATTGGTATTTAATATTAATTTATTGGTACTTTATTATTTGGTAATTCTGTTTTTAATAATTATGTATTGGTATTTGTAAATAGTTTACATTTATTTAATAATTATTTTCAATCTATTTTTAAATGTTAATTTATTTATAAGTTTGTTATATATTATCTTCTATGCTATCCAACACTTTCTTTACTGTTGCACTCTCTGGAGTGGGAATAGTAATTTTTACCCCTACGCTATCCAACGCTTTCCCTACTGTTGCACACTCTGGAGTGGGAATAATAACTTTTACCCCTACGCTATCCAACGCTTTCCCTACTGTTGCACTCCATGGAGTGGGGATAGTAATTTTTACCCCTACGCTATCCAGCGCTTTCCCTACTGTTGCACTCTCTGGAGTGGAAATAGTAATTTTTACCCCTACGCTATCCAACGCTTTCCCTACTGTTGCACTCTCTGGAGTGGGAATATTAATTTTTGGCCCTACACTATCCAATGCTTTTCCTACTGTTACACTCTCTGGAGTTGGAATACAAATTTTTACCCCTACGCTATCCAACACTTTCTCTGCTGTTGCACTCTCTGGAGTTGGAATAGTAATGTTTACCCTATGCCATCCAACGCTTTCCCTACTGTTGCACTCTCTGGAGTTGGAATAGTAATGGTTACCCCTACGCTATCCAACGCTTACCCCACTGTTGCACTCTCTGGAGTGAGATTAGTAATTTTTACCCCTAAGCTGTCCCAAGCTTTCCCTACTTTTGCACTCAGTGGAGTTGGAATAGTAATGTTTACCCCTACGCTATACAATGCTTTCCATACAGTTGCACTCTCTGGAGTGGGAATAGTTATTTTTACCCCTACGCTATCCAACGCTTTCCCTACTTTTGCACTCTCTGGAGTTGGAATAGTAATTTTTAGCCCTACCCTATACAATGCTTTCCCTACTGTTGCACACAATGGAGTGGGAATAGTAATTTTTACCACTACGCTATCCAACGCTTTCCCTACTTTTGCACTCTCTGGAGTGGGAATAGTAATTTTTATCCTTACGCTATCCAACATTTTTCTTACTTTTTAAATTTTTTTTACATTTTTATTTAATTCTTATTTATATTATTATTTAATGTTTTTTGATATATTTGTAATTTGTAATATTTGTAATGTTTTATGTTATTAACAAAAGTATAAAAAATTGTTATTAAGTAAGTATATATTATGTTTTATATGTATATGTGTAATTCATTTTTTATTAAATTATGTATATTAATTATAAATTTTAAATATTATAACATATTTTTAACTATGTTTATTACATTTATGAGTATTATTTCATTTATTTTGCCTTTTTATTTAAAAAAAAAAAGATATTTTTAAATTACGATATTTTTGACATTTTATATATTTTTTGATATTTTTGTACTCACCTTTTTGGAGATATGATGTCGATATTGTTGACATCAATATTTTTGTTGCGATATTTTAGCATGTAGATATTTTGTCTTTCGATATTTTGTCAGACATTCCTTCCAAATATCAGAGCTCTTAGCAGCTGCTCTGAAAGCACTGAAAGGTTGCTGAGTGGCTGCCATGTTTAACGCAGTTGCTTAGCCCACATTTTTGTTTTTAAAAAACAAACAACTAAGCAATCATTTAAAAAAGAGTGGGTGAACCTTCAGTATGGCAGACAGGGTATTCCACCACATTAGTGGCAGAGAACCCTGTCTGTCAGACTTAAAACAAGGCTCTTAGTTTTAGTTTAGGTGACATACATTGATTTTTCAGAGTAACATGGTCAGTGGTCGAAGTGCAGAAAAAAAAGCAGTGGAACTGTGGGCGGAGAATAACCTGAGGATTCGATCAGTGGGTGAAGTCAGAGGTGTGGCCAAAAAGAGCAAGACATACCACTTTTTAGTATTTGTTTGGTATTTCGCTGACCAGTTATAGCTTATCACGATATTTAATTCAACCAATGGATTCATGTCTATTTAAGGTTTAATACGAGATATTGAAATTAAATACATTAACAAGTTGGATATGTTTCTAATCACAGAAAGTCTGAAATACGCCCACTTTTCATTTGTCTCTGAGCCATGCTGTTTTTGTCATCAGCACTTGTCCTCCCTTTTTCCACAAGAGCAGTTCAAACATGAAGGGCAAAATTTCCTAGTTTGCAAAGGTTTTCCACATAATTATAGCTTTGCGTATTTGCCATATAGTACATCATCTGCTGCATAATCTGATGTTTTATCCAAAAAATTGTTTGTAGCTCAAACGGATCAAAAGTTACTGAAAACTGTGACTTGTATTGCTGTGAAGTGGAAGTCTCTTTGCAAACGTTGACTGGTCACCTTTCTCACAGTTACATTTGCATGTTATACTGGTACTTAGGAGGAAACATGTTTGCAGAGAGTGTCATTATGTGTAAAATGTAAAAATAGTAAAGTATTAGAAAATGTACTGCATTACGCTGCAGCTTTTTTTTATTCGTAATTTAGTCAACACTGCAACATAATTTTGACCTCACTTGCTGCTAAACAAGGCCAATGAAGGTACCGATGTGTGAGGCAGACTGGCCTCAAGGGTCCTGGACCTCAGTGAGAGTCACTGTCGCTCTAGGGTGTGCTGCGTAGTAGGCCTGCCCGCACCACTGCAGATGAACTTCAGTAAGGATTGTGGTGGACAGGCCTTCAAGGTTAACCCACACTTGCTACCGCAAGGGTCCACCGGCTGGTGCTAAGACACGAGGGCTTCTAAGGTCTAGCGGGCTATGTGAGGTCCAGCATGGGAATGTGTTCCCTCAGGATAGTGTTTTGGTGGACTGATCATGAAAGCTGAACTTTGTTCCTAGTTTCAAATTTCACAGCTCTGGCCATGGTGCCACATTCTCTCCCTGACTGAACACCATCCTGCCCCACTGAGAGAAACTCTTAATGGCTGCAGCGACAAACCCATTGTGCCCTGCTATAAAGACATAGATGCAATTCAATTCAAATTATTCACTAGGTAAGACAAGTAATATGCTGCTTGACAAAATAAGAACTGACATCCTGAAAAAAGAAAACACTCATATGGAGTGCAAAAGTAAGTAAAGCATGTGAAATGTATGCAGGAACAATATGGTTACTGTAACACTTTTACACTCATTATTCAGAAATCAATGAGTGTTTTTGCCTGAAATGTTAAGGACATCATTACAAGGCACAGAAGGGACCCATTTCAATGTTCATTGCTTATATCCTTACAAAATGTATATGGTATGGTCTAAAAAGACTAGGCCTGGGCAGTGAATTCAGCTCCATTCGCAGAGTTTGTGGAGTTCTCTGGACTCCATGCTGCGCAGAGCTCACGGAGAGCAGAAAACTCCGCTCAATTTATAGCACAGCAGAGTGTTTTCCTTGCTCGTGTTCACTAAGAGCAAGTTGGCAAACAGGAGATGCCGCTCAGGTAAAATTTTACTTGAGCGGCAGAAAGATCTGCACGAATGGTCCTTTGTGCCACACTTTGCTTCTTGTGGAGTAACACAGAGTTTTTGTCACTTCGAGGAAAACTCTGCGAAGTACGGAAAAGGCCTAAAAAGACCACATCCCTTAATTCAGAGTCACTCTTAACATTTCCATAAAGTAAAATATGATAAACAGGTAATGATGACCACATTAAACATTTTCCACTCCAAGCATCAACCAGGTATTGAGATATCTGCAGGAATGGGGCACTTCCCCACCCTGGGAAAACAATGTCGTTAAAAGAAACACAAGAAAACTAAAGTAGCAATACACAGGCAAACTCTGTAAAGTGGCGCTATTGTGTTTGGGTGGGAATAAAAACAATCTGGCCACTTTGCAACTATTCTGTCTTGCTTTATTTAGTTATTTGTATTTGAACCTTTTTTCTCTCCATACCGAGGCTACACTTTGAAATAGAAACATTTCAGAAAAAGATGACATTTCCAGCAAAAGTGTTTTAAAAATAGGAGAACAGATTCTATTAAACTCAAAAAGTAGAAGCATGCAGTGCCCTGCTGATCCTGCACACTTCGACCACTGAAATGGGTTAAATTCACTGGCATTTCATATGGTGTTGCCAGTTTTACAGATAGGGCTTCTGTCTGTTACCAGTTTTGCTTCAATGCTTCTCCTTGTATTAGGAGCTTATTAGTCTGACTTGTGTTTTATTACATTGTATAGTACTGTAACCTTTTCCTATGGCACTTGAGCCTCTTGTAGGGACCTTAAAGCATGTTCTGCATGGTCAGGTAAATGTTACTCCTTTTGTATTCCATAGTTTAGAAGAGGGTGTTGGTAACAGTCACACCTATTAGTGTTGGCGTTTTGTGACATCTTTGAAGCCCAGAGATTGTGTTGCCATGGCATGGCATGTACATGTGCCTTAATCTTGTGGTGATATGCAGAAGGAATCTGTTGAGGCTTGGGTGCACGTTTGTCTGGTATTTGGGAAATGTTGGGCCTTTAGTTCTCTTCCAAATATCTGATAAATATTGATGTTCCTTTTCTCCTTTGGCAGAATATTCCATAGCTTGTCTGACTGCGGTGAGTAGGAGCTTTCATATAGGCAAGAATTTTGCAAAAGGGAAGTGTATTGGGCATGGTGCCAAGATTTTTCCTTTGTTTGGATTGTAAGAAGTTTGGACTATCCCATCCCACAAATACCCAGTGCTCAATGCAGAGAGATTTGAAGGATAATTTTATTGCCAGAGTCAGTCAATGCGGAGATTTTAGAACAGGGTTAATATAATCCTATCTGCTTGAGTATTTGTCCGGCTGTTGTATTTTGTACACTTTGTAGCTGGACAATTCGCTTTTTAAAGCGTTCAATCGAGGGTTCATTCAAGTAGTCAGTCAGGATGTAATAAGAGTCAGGGAGGCCTATGTCATTTATGTTAGGCCAAAGTAGGGAAAGATATATTCATGAGAAATTGTTGACAGGAGCTAGGACACAGGCACTAGTTTACAACAGATGTGCTTAAATAGCCTAATCGAAGTGAAATAGAAGGAATGTGGGTGTGCAGGTTGCACATTCAGTAAGCTTTTAGTTTAATGTTGAGGGTCTATTTCAGTAGTTTGTTGCTAGTTGCCTGTTCGATTGTCGCATCTTTGCTTTGCTTTGGTCACCAAGGGGCAGATGAAGGGGTATGATTTATGTTAACTGGCGCATCCCGAGGGATGCGCCAGTTAACATGCGCCACAGTGCGCCACAGCTACGCCACCCATGGTGCGCCGCATTTATGATGCGGCGCACCCTTGGGCAAAAACGGCACAGATGCGTGACGCATCTGTGCCAGAAATGTGGCGCATTGCTAGAGTTGCGTCGCAAGCGTGACGCAGCTCCAGCAATGCTCTGGGGGGGCCTATTCTTTCAATGCTGCCTCAAGCCTTACGCCTGCTTCAAGCAGGCGCAGGGTTTTGACGCAGCATTGCCCTGAAAGTGACTGAGTGAAATCTCATAGATTTCACTCAGCCACTTTCAGGAGGCGTTCCTGCGCAGGAACGCCCCCCCCTGCGCAGGAACGCCTCCTCATGGCGCAGTGCTGTACAACGTGACGCATCTCCTAGATGCGTCACGTTGTAAATAGGGCGCAGGGATGCGCCACTTTTCCGTGCCATTGCGTCACGCAACGGCGGCGTAAACGTGGCGCAAACCCTTCATAAATCTGCCCCCAAGTATGCTATGATAAGAGTTGGTTCTCGTGATGCATCTGGTGCAGTGGAAGATAAGCTACCAGGAATGAGAGTGCAAGGACTCAGCCAAACACAGTTATTAAAATGCAGATGTAAACTTGGACCCTTTTACTCTATGCCCTCAACATCTAAGTGATTTTCCTTTTTTAAATCCAAGATCTTTGGTTTATACTTCAGCATCAAGTATATTTTTTTATATTAGACCTTTTTCTCTCTTGGTCAGTAAATAGGAACTGATGACATTATTTGTCCAAATCTCATTAGTGAACACAAGGTCCACTATGTAACATCCTTGTGGTGATCTGTAAACAGCTGCTTACCGAGCATTCCATATATGAATTCAGGATGTGTAATGTACTGTCTGGTATTTTTAGGACACCCTCCGATCCCATTGTAGACTGATGTCTCAAAGCAGAATAAATTACCGCCCTTCGTCTAACCTGCTATTTAGGTTGTATGCATATCATGCCAATTAGAATTGCATCAAGGCTAAGCCATAAACCTATAATACTAAATACGTGATGCTATCCTTCTATGCATTTTATGTAGCCGCATTACTGTAACATCCAGAGTGTTAGAAGAACTAATGATTGATCTCCTTAAAGGTGTGCAAGACAACAAAACAAATTCGATCATCCTGGTAGGATAGTTCTCCGGATAATAATAACCTTGTAGCTTGTATGTTTTCCTTGCTTTTGAAGGATTATAGATATTCAAAAGAGTGCAACCCAAATAAGTATAACAAACTTATTGAGCTGAATGGTCCATACATATTGCAGTTTGACTTTAAACATAGGTTTTTAAAGTGTATTCATAATCCCTAATAGAAGAAAAAAACATGTAGGTTATATGGAACACAAAAATAAACTGCATCGGCTTTCTTCGTGACATTAAGAGGGGGGACACCTGTTAGTCCCTTTTCTTGTTTGTTTGCCTGCCTGCCTGCCGACCAGACATCTAGACCCAGGCTGCATCGCAGCTTGTTACTGCTGCCAAACCTAATTTCAAGCGACAGGAGGTGCTTTAAAAATCAGAGCGGGCTCCCCTGGGCCACGCCCGTCCGCTGCAGGACAAGGCTGGGATGAGCCAGCTCTCTTGTTTTTTTTACAGGATCCAACTCTACAAAACTGCGGGAAGGTACAACACTTTTAGTTTTGCTTTTAGATTTTACTGCTGTTTACCGTTAAGGCAATTTGTACCATGGGAAAACGAAAACCCACCCCCACATCAAAGACAGTGGACATGACTTGGGACGGCTATCTTCAAAAGGCAATAGGGGCGATAATAAAGGAAATAGAAGTCAGGGAGCGAAGACTTTCATTAGCTCCCTGCCCAAGCATACCTGTCTCAATTGATCCCCAAGTAACTACACCAGAATTTGTTTCTGTAGAGAGACCACTACCTTCTTTATCCCCTACTGTGAATATTCTGAGTTAGGACGTTACACACACTTCCAATAAAGTTGCTGATTCTACATTTTGTCCAGCGACGAAAGCTATTGTGCCGCCATCTGCTCCCCAAAAGAAACAGAAATGAACAGATCTGGCTAGGTCATACGATCAAACATGGGGAAGGGGATTGTGTAGTGCTTAATTTTAGTAATGCATGGTGCGCTTGTTTTGCGTTATTGCATTTTAGAAATTTGCCTGGCGATTCTATAGAGATCCACCCTTTGAGCTTTTTTATCCCCCATATCATAAATTTACTGCAAGAAAACAGTCCGCATGGACGGACTGAAATTAATATCCCTTTATACAGCCACCCTCATTCATTCACCCTAACCAGTTTGATGTCCTTTCGGGGTTGTCTGATTGGATTGGGTTTGCTCTGTAATCCTTAGGGTCGAGGAACATATATAGACGAACACAGTAACAGGGGCTCGGTGGAATCACTAGAATCCCCTTCCTCTAGATTAAATAATAGTAGGGAGAGCCGAGATAAACCCATAGTCTGCTCAACACACAATAACCTGAATTCAAATGTCACTACTATTAGTCAGGAGCTGCACCTGTCTCCTACCGTAGTTGAACAAATTACGGACGAAGAACCTGTGGGACTGGTAAACCAAGGTCACATACAGGCTTCAAATGTTACTACTACTAGCTAGGAGCCACAACTGTTTCCCACCGTAGTTGAACAAACTACGGACAATGATTCCATGGGGTTGGTAAACCAGGGTCACATAATGGCTCCACTAAAATGTATTTCGTGGAACATAGCAGGAACTCCTGCCAAACTGATTGATAAAGTATGGCTAAATAATATTAGAGGCTTTGATGTTATTTGCCTACAGGAGGCGTGGCATAAGGAAGATATAGTGCTGAATGGTTATTGTTCTTACACGGTCCACGCAACACCTTCCCCAGCTGGAGAGCAAAAGGAGGGTTGGTTCTGTAGATTTCAGTCAAATAAAAGGCCATAAAAATCACCACTGTTGTTACATCTCCTTGGTTCCTATTAATTCTGATTGTTAATATGTTACAGGTTAAGCTGTTAATTGTCAATTGGTACTACAACATTTTAACCAAAACAGCTGTAAAGTTATTGAGGCTCGGCAGGCAGAAATTAACAAAACCTCTGAGAGATGGCAACCTCTATGAATTCTTTGGATAGGTGATTGTATTTGTTTTTCCTGCCCACATAGCTCTAACCAGGCTTCTGCATTCCTAAACACAGAGGGGCAGCCCCTCCCATACTTTATTCATACTCCCCAGGGTGATGCCCTAAACTATATTATTATGGAAAACTATTTGGGCTTCATTAATGAGTTAGCTCGTAATTGCTTAATGGAAGGAGGAGGAAAAGCTTCATTGATTTATGTGTATTTCATGGAAGTTCTTACTGCCGTGAAGACTTCGAGGTGGAGCCAAATAATGCCATTGATCACAATCCCCTCATACTGACTTCTAGTATAATTACTCAGTCAGGGAAAGTTGAAGACTGCCCAATTAATTTTAATACTAATAATAAAACGGTAAGACTCAACTGGAATAAAGTAAACCCTACTGAATTTGAGGCAAAAAATGTCATAACCAAATATGAATCAATCATGAGGTGTTTACATCATGGTTCACCCCAGCTGAGATTAACATGATTTTGAATTGATATGTTCAGATATAGCAAAAAACCTGACCAAATCGACCAATGTCAGGAATCTCCCAGAGACAAGGTGGTTTAATGCTGCTTGTTCAAGAGCACACAACACTAAAATCTGCTCTCCACGCTAACCTACATGACTGGGCTTAAATTAAAAACACCGGGAAGATTTATAAAACCATAGTTATGCGGAGGAAGGAAGAACTAAGGTCACTAGCCTGGGATGACCTGGTGAGAGCCAGCTCCCTCAAAGCCTCCAAAAGCTTCTGGGAAGTTATAAATCACCCTTTGTTCACCAAAGAGGTGAGGAAGATAAATTCCTTGATCCTAGGTGATGTTTGGGAAACTCATTTCTCGGGCTGTCAAGGCCTTGCATGCTCTTTATTGGTTAAATCAACAGTCACCCCCTCTCCATCTTCATATAGAGTGAATTGCACTGGCCCCTGCACATTTAGTGACTGCTTTGGTCCGTGCTGCACGTCTTAACACACACTTTCTTGACTCGATTAATACCACTACGCAGGTCTGGCACACCTCTTAAGTCACCAAGCACTCTCCATACTGTACTCCCCCCTTACGCCTACTGCAAGGTGCATGTGGCTTTCATACCTCATTACACCCAAAATGGTTGAGGCCCTGCACGCATTGGACATAGACAATATTAGCACCTTTTTTAGTGATGGGAAGGGGAAAGATTGGGAGGAATTAATGTCGACTGAGCTTCCGCCTACCCCTCTAATATTATTCCAATATTTTAAGGCTAGAAGCACACTACGCGCGCTGCAGGGGGGAGAGTTACTGGAACCTCCAGAGGTACTTCCTCTTTCCACCATGCGTTGCTCCTCCTCCCTGAACAGACGTCAAAGCTAGATTGGCCTGGCAGGCTTACTTGGAGCATCCTATAGATGATGACATGTGGCGCTATTGTTGCAAATCAACTAAGCGCATTTCTCTGAATAGCGGACAGCGCCTTACACAATTCAAATTCCTCAATCGACTCTACCACACACCTTCCCGACTGCATCGCTTTGGGTTTCACGAAACAAACAATTTTGAGAGATGTGAGATGGGTGAAGCAGACTTCCTACATTTGGCATGGCTTTGTCCCTCTGTTGCAGGCTTCTGGCCACAAGTTTTTGCCAAACTAAGCTATGTCACCAAAGAAACGATAAGTCCAGACCCTCTTTAAGCTATATTGGCCTACTCTGAAAAATTAAGGAAAAACGCCCAACGACTGGTTGACATGGGACTTCTGGTCGTGAAGATAGTAGTAGCCTTGCATTGGTCACATGGTTCTCCACTCTCTCTTTCCCAATGGTCTAGAGATATGACATTTTGCAATACACAAACAGAAGCATACATGAGCTGCTTCCCCCCTGAAACCACCCAAAAAACGTTTGGACTCTGTATAATAGCTATGTTGAAGGCCAGTCTTAAAGGTATAATGCACTAGTTCTAAAACATACATAGGGACAAGCTAGACATTTTATTTCCCTCCAACTCCTATTTGGGATGCTTATTGTACCTTCATGTCCGCGTTATTCTGTAATGGTGTCACCCACAGATTGCAATCGTGCAGAGTCCCTGGCTTTTTTTTTGGTTGTGTTTAGTTTATAATTTCTTTTTTTGTGGGTATTCTTGTTTTATGGTACACGTACAACTCTGCTGAAACAATTCTTCATTGTGATTCATAATTTTTATTGTACATAATTTGCTTTTCAACGTATTATTTGGTATGTTTTCACTCAAATGAGCAATAAAATATAAAATAAAAAAATGTACCTCACCTTCAAAGCTAAGTTCAGCTATCTCAGTGGCAGAAATTGAGGAAGCATTAGCTAAAGGAGTTTGTATGAAAGCTCCATTGCCGGACGGAGTCTCTCTAGATCTTTTTAAAAGTAATCCCCAGCTTTGGGCACTATTGTTGACCAATGTTTTTGAAGCAGTGGTGACTGTCCCTATCCCAGTATCCTGGAGAGAGGCTGTTGTTGTCCCTGTATTCAAGAAAGGTAATCGAAGTGACCCTGCCTGCTTTAGGCCAGTCTAGCTTATTGACGCCACGGCAAAGCTGCTGGGGATGGCAGTCCTTGCCTGACGTGCAACCTGGGCAACAGATATTGGAGTGATGGCAAGAATGCAGTATGGTTTCAGGAGAGGGATGGATACCATTGAACAGTGCCTTAACTTGTCACTGGTTATGGGCAAGTACATGAGGGCCAGGAATGGTTCTATCCACCTGGCCTTAATGAACTTGTCCAGTGCTTTCGACACTGTAAATAGGGAGAAGCTGTGGACTCTTATGGGGAACATGGGAGTGGAGGAGACTTTGATTTCTCTTCTTCGTAAGCTCCATGCATCGAACGCTGTTTTTATAAGATATGGCCACCAAAAACTAAAAAAACCAAAGGCCCATAGCCTCCACTGAAGATGTTCGGCAAGGATGTATCTTGGCCCCCTTTCTTTTTTTAATTTACACCAATGCATTAAAGGCATTTTTTGTAGAAAAAGAAATTGATGGTCCGTGCATTGGTGGAAAACAGGTCCCACTACTCTCCTACACAGATGACACCTTGTTAATGGCCCTGAGAGCAATTGGCTTCCAAAAACTGCTTAACACATTCACAGATTTTATGTTAGCTCTTGATCTAAAAGTACATTTAATGAAATCGTATATCATGGTGTGTGGCTCTAAATTGACAAAAACAAGGAAATATGTGGTGAGAGATAAGAGAATTGATAAACTGAACAATATTAATTATGTAGGCAATTTTTTTGATAATATGTTGAGTTGGGATCCGCTTGTTACTGCAAGGGTGCAATAAGCGGGCATGGTAGTTGAGGGGCTTTTCTTTTTGCCGGAAAGCTGGGGCATAAGCCAGTGACTGAGCTGGTTACACTTTACAAAAATAAATGTGTGCCTGTTGTAACATACGGGGCAGGAGTGTGGGGATACCATAACAGCCGTCAGCTACAAGTTATGGAAAACAAACTTATTAAAAGACTATTGATGACCCCCAACCGTGTTTCTGTCATCAAGAGCTGAGGCTTGACTTCATAGAGGATTGGATAGACATTGGCCCCTGTTATTATGGACTCAAATCTGTCTGTCCGAAGAGTTAGTGTTTTCCCGAGAGGTTATTAAAGATTGTATTAATCTTGACGGAGCCCTTTCTATCCCTTGGATCTGATTCATAGAGGATAGCCTTTACAAGCTAGGTGTGGGACATTTTGAGTGTCCAGCCAGCATCCCTGAAAATGCCAAAAAATATCATAAAAGAGGTACTTTCTACAGGGGCGAACATATCCCACTCTCACCCTGATATGACAGACCACCTTTGTTTATCCCGGGATCAGCAGCCATTTTATTTAACATTTACTATAAATGTACAGACTCAATTTTATTTAACTAGATTCTGTTTACTTACCTTGCACTTTTTGGTGGCTTTCCCAAAACAATTGGGCTGGGGAGATAAATTGGATCCTTGCCCCTATGATAATTTGGCTATTCTGCCCCCTCTAGAAAGAACCAAGAGAAAGATTTTTAGCCACAATTTTAATATAAATCAGGCCCTGTTCTTATATTGAACGTTTTTATTATCTATATTCTTTTGCTACTTATGATATATGCACTAGGGTTTCCAACTACATTAAAGTTGCAATGGCTATTAGGAAACATTGTTAGTCATTGTTACTGAACCCGAATAGTGTAACTCTCTACCACACAAACCGAACCACTGATGTATTTTTATGGAGGGGGTCGCATGCCATAATGTTGATAAGTGCCTTGTAATATTGATTGTATTTTTAGTAGAAGATTGTTCTAAGGTGTATATTTTTCTCTCTTTCTTCGTAATGAATTGAAGTGTATGAATTGCTTATTAGGCTGTTTTGTATATAGATCACTGGAATATTAATTTGTTATGCTGATTTTATGAACTTGTATGGTTTTCTTTTGAAACCGAGTAAAGTTACTTTGAACTTGATATTAAAAAGGGAAACAGCAATAACGGAAACACAAAAACATAAAGAAAGTCTGCCAGAAAATAGTTACATAAATTTCGCTCTGTCTTTTTTCTCAAGATCTGTCTGTTGAAATTGTTACAATGGTACAACACATTTGAAGTTGAAAGAGCAGGAGCATCAAGAGGCATTTGCATAACAGTAGAAAAAGATGCAGAAAAAATTGCAATAAACACATTGAAGCTGTCCCGAACTACAGGGAAGGAGAGGGCCTGCAATTTGCCAATTTGCTCCCGATTAAAAGACCATGAGATCCTGGGGAAAGAACCTATTGCTTTGCTCCTGTGTCGGTGCATGCCTGGGTGGAAAATGAAACAGATAAACAAACAGAGGCAGGGAGGGAGGGGAATTCGGGGAAGCCAAGGAAGGTCAGTGGTCTCCAGCCGGTGGCTCTTGGTTGAGGGAGGGGGGGACTCTGGATGCAGTATAATCTCCAAGTTGCAGGTCCTCAGAAGGGGCAGGGAATTCCCACTTACTCTAACGTGTCAAACAGATGAAGGGCGCTACATCTGGGGGGTTGAAAGCATTAGTATTATGTTTGAATGTTATAAAGGATAGCCCGCTGCAAGTGACCATGTAGCATATTATCAAAAACATACAAGAGCACTGATCAAAGGTGAATCAAAGGCTGCTCTGATTTCTGACTGATTTTTTCTATTATCAGGCAGTGCCCTACTCAAATATCTTTCAGAATGCTCCTGAAAAATCATCTATGCTGGAAAATGTGATGATAGCCTCTGCTTACACTCATCTATGGAGCAGCTCCATGGACCACTTAATTTAGAAATGTGCACATGGATTTTCACTTTATTTTCCTCCACCACAATTTGCCATTTCTTCATATGCATTAAAATGTTTCCACACTAGGAACCACTGTGAATTGCAATTCATATTATTAGATCGAATCAGGGCCAGCTTTAGCTCTGTTAGCGCCCGATGCAGGGTTCTATTTTTGAGACCCATTCTATGACCTCTTGTCCATGAACTCCTTTACTACCACCCTCTGAAAGTGCCCCACATCTCTTCATAGCCCCTCTGTGGCATACAATTAATTTGTTTCATAGAGTTATTAATACCAGTGTAGAGTGACAGAGCACTTTACATCAGAGACACATTATGAAGAGATAATGAACCATACAGGCGTACATTACTGTCTACGATATGTTGGGTAAGACAATGAGGTTTCCAAGGTGTAGGAATCACATGCCATCCATACTAGTAGGCAATAGTGTTGAAGAGTGTTTGATCTGGAGAAGCATACACATAGAATTTAAAACATACCACAGAGATTTGAGTTACCTTTAGTAATAAGAATGGAAAGGGGCGACCGAATCGGTCCCCCCGAACGTATGGCCGAGTGCCTCGATCCCCCCGGGAAGCCATTTTTGGGCGGGAGGCGCGTCTCAGCTGGTATGCCCGAAGCGGCGTAGCCGGGGCGCGCTCGTTCCCGCCCTAGAGTGGGCTGGCCTAGACACCGACGCAGCCAGCCACGCCCTCAGGGGCAGGCAGGGGCGGGTATACGCCCGCCCTGAAGACGGATAAAAAGGGACGCAAGACCAGAAGACATCCTCTTGTTCTTGTGCTCTGAAGCTGCACCTCCTCGCTGCACGTGAGCTCGGGACAGAACGAAGAGCCAATTTTGAGCGTTTTAATCTCTCTCTTTGTCTTTTAGATACTTCATCTGAAAAGATGCCCAAGAAAGGAGCGAAGACAATGTCGACTGACCAGTTGGTTCGGGCCCTCATGAAGGACATGTCCGAAATTAAGAAGCGGTTGGCGGAGCGAGACGGCGAGGAGGGATCGGGGCGTCCACCGGCCGGAGGGAAGCCAAAGAGGCCGAGAAGGGGGCCGGTCGGGGGAGACGTCCCGGTTCCCTGTTCCCCGCTCGAGGCGCCAGCCCCGGTACCGGCCCCGGTACCGGATGAGGGGAATCCGATTCCCGTGGTAGTCACCCCGACGTCTGCCGAAGATATGCCTCCCGAGTTGGCGGCACAGTTAGCAGCATGGTTGGGGGACGGTAATGGGGGCGCCATGGCTACCGAAGCGCAAGCACTCATAAAGCAGTTGCGCGAGAAGCGTGATACAGCCAAGGTGCCCGCGCCGGATGCGGCGATAGACAAGCCACGAGGGACGGAAGCAGCGTCCGGTGCAGGTAAGCGGCCATTGCCGATTGCAAGGGATGAGTCAACACCCTCTCGTAGAGAAAAATTGGGGCAACATGTTCCTTTGCCAATAAAGGAAAAGATTTGGGCGGGGGAATACGTTAACATTTTCTCCCTGCTCGTTGATCACTATGAGGTCGAAACTGTTAAGGGTCAAAAGGATCTGATGCATCCGAGTGTTTGGCGCGCAAAAATGGCCGCCTTTAAAGTGAATGAAAATATTGGTAACTGGGGTAATGCTTGGGGAATTTTTACGGCAATTTTGGGGGAACGTAGGCCTGATTTGCTCCCTGAATTTCCAGTATATCAGTCACGAATTATGGGGTACTCGACATCACACCAAGGTAACCAATGGTTCTGTTATGACAACCTTTTCAGGAAAGCGATGGAGCATAACAAAAGTTTAACCTGGGACTGTTACGATTCTTTAACATGGAATAAGATGAAAGAGTCGGGGATGTTGAAAGTGCCGTTGGTGGGGAGTGCTGTTAGTGAGTCCTCCCGCCAAAATGGGGGGACACCCTTTCGGTCGGGTACGGGTACAGACGATTACCCGAGACCCGCCGGCAATACAGGGAAGAGGGGGTTCTGTTTCAATTTCAACAGAAGCAAATGTACTAGGCCCCCGGGATCTTGTAAGTTTAAACACGAATGTAGTGGTTGTGGGGCACCCCATCCTGAGTCCTCGTGCAGAGCCAAATCGGGTGAAAATGGGGGTAGAGGAGGCGCTAAACAGGTCTAATATAGTCCGAGGGGCGCCTTTACCAACCCCGATTGATACCCTGGCGATGATTCCCTGGCTCAGCGAATACCCAGATCGTACTTCTGCTGGGGTGCTACGAAACGGTTTTTCATATGGTTTCCGCATCCCGGTGGGTAACTTTCAGGGTGTCGGGACGTGCAAAAATCAACTTTCCGTCTTTCAGCATACTACTGTAGTACAGGATAAGATCCGGAAAGAGGTTACCCGAGGTCGGGTTGCCGGCCCGTTTCCTGTCCCCCCGGTGCCGAACTTTGTTTGTTCTCCTTTAGGGGTGGTCCCCAAGAAGGACCCGGGTGAGTTTCGATTGATTCACAATTTATCAGCCCCTCATGGCCTTTCTGTAAACGATGCAATTAATCCAGAAATGTGTTCGGTGCGGTACGCATCATTCGATGAGGCCGTAGCCATTTTGAATCGCCTGGGGCCCGGGACGCTGATGGCGAAATCAGATATCGAGTCAGCGTTCCGTTTGCTCCCGGTATACCCGGAAGACCAACGTTTGTTGGGATTCATGTTTCAAGGTTTGTATTACATGGACAGGTGTATGCCGATGGGGTGCTCGATATCTTGTGCTTATTTCGAGAAATTCAGTAGCTTTCTGCAATGGGTTTACACGAAGAAAACAGGTTTTCGGAATGTGATGCATTACCTCGATGACTTTCTGTTCCTTGGGGCCGCTGGGGATGATGAATGTGCCCGGGCCTTGACTGAATTTTGTGTTTTAATGAATCAATTTGGCGTGCCGTTGGCACCAGGTAAAACTGTGGGTCCCACGACTTGCCTCGAGTTCCTCGGGATCGAGTTGGACTCTAGTGAGGGTTGTTTTCGTTTACCAGCTTCCAAAGTATCGAAATTCAAGACAGCCCTGCAAATGTGTATCACTGCATCTAAAGTTACGCTGCATCAATTGCAGCAATTGGTGGGGAAGTTGAATTTTGCCTTAAGGGTGATCCCGATGGCCCGCCCCTTCTCCCGTTCGATTGCACAGGCGATGGTCGGCCTAAAGGAGGGTCACCATCGCACGAGGTTATCGGCCGAGGTCCGCCAAGACATGCGTATTTGGTTAGCATTTTTGGCGGATTTCAATGGTCGAGTCGTATGGAACAAACCGGCCTTGTCCTCTGAAGAGCTTGGTCTATGGACGGATTCAGCGGGAAGCGTGGGTTTCGGCGCCATCTTCGGCACTAAATGGTCGGCACAAAAGTGGCCAACATGGTGGCACGATGAGGGGCTGACGAGTAATATTGCTTTCCTTGAGCTGTTTCCTATTTTGGTGGCCCTCAGATCCTGGCCCGATGGATTCAAAAATCATTCTGTCATATTTTGGTCTGACAATATGACCGTTGTAGAATGCATCAATAGTCAGGCAGCACGTTGTAAAATGATTTTGAGGCTGCTTAAAGAAATTGTCTTACTGTGTATGCAACTGAACGTGGTATTCAGAGCAAAACATGTCCCGGGGGTGATGAATCAGGCTGCTGATGCACTGTCTCGTTTTCAAATGCAGGCTTTCTCGGGTTTCCTTCCCTCAGCGGACCCCGAGCCAGCACCCTTTCCCGAAGCTCTCTGGTCTCTCGGTGCCCCGAACTTCGTTACCTCGTGGGAGAGAGTCTAGCACCAAGGACGAGGAAGGCATACGAAGGGGCGTTTCGGGCTTATTTGGCCTTTTTGGGGACTGAGAGAGGGGGACTTTGGGGGCATGAGGAGTGGGTAGTACATTTTCTGATGTCCTTGCGTAAGGCTGGGAAGTCGGTGGCTACAGCCCAGAGGCATCGTGCTGCCATCTCCTTTGTTGCCAGGGCTCATAATATCCAGGACCCGACAGCGTCTTTTGCTGTACAGAAAGCGCTGCGTGGGTGGCAACGCCTTGAGGGTCGCAGAGTAGATGAGAGGCGCCCGATAGGTCTGGATAGGTTGTCCCAGTTGCTGGCCACACTCCCCGACATATGCTCGTCTCAGTTCGAGGCCTGTTTGTTCCGAGCCGCTTTTACGCTTGCATTTCACGGGGCTATGAGGATAAGTGAGCTGGTGGCAAGGAGCAAGCGGGATGTGGCGGGGGGTTTGTGCCGGGAACACGTTCAGATCAGGGGTGAGACTATGACGGTATCCTTTGTCAAGTCAAAAACCGATCAAAGTGGGGTGGGAGACTGCATAGTCATTCGCAGGATTCCAGGGTCTTCCATGTGTCCGGTGAGGTGTTTAGAGGATTACCTAGCACGAAGGGTGGCATCATGGGGGGGGACAATGTTGAGACACGCGGACGCCACCCCACTGACAAAGTTTCAGTTTCAGCGGGTGCTCGCGATGTCAATTACCGCAGCGGGCTTGGACCCGGGTGAGTTTGGGACCCATTCCTTTCGGATAGGGGCTGCCACTGAAGCTGCAGCCAGGGGTCTTAATGTGGAACAAGTAAAACGAGTGGGGCGTTGGTCCTCCAATTGTTATAAGAGGTATGTGCGGTTGCACATGTTGTGAAGCTGTAATAATGTACTCACGCTTCTTGTCTTTTGTTTGGTTTTCAGTTACGCAAGCCTTCGAGGCGGGGCGGACTATGCAGTCGACCCAACACCGGGCCAGCGGTCAGACATCACCGGCTGTGAGAAAGGAGGTGTGGGTCGTGGGCCACTCATACGTGAGGCGTGCCGCAGACGTATTCGAAGCAGGTGACATGATTCACGTAGCTGGGGAATACGGGTACAGGATGTCCTTCTACGGAAGGGGCGGTCTCTGTATTGACCAGTTTCAGGCATACTTTGAGGGTTTGTTAGGGCGGATGAGGTCACCGCCGTCTATAGTCATAGTACATTTAGGGGGCAATGATTTGGTCACCACCGGTAGACGACTTCTCCTGGAGGCAATGCTTTCCACTGTAAGTTGGTTGGCGAGGAAAGTTCCGGGGTGCATAATTGCGTGGTCTCATATGATCCCACGAAAAGTGTGGCGGGGGGCTATTTCGATCCCTGCTTTGAACCATTCTGTTAGGAAACTTAATAACAAAATGAGTAGGTTGTTCCGTTCCAGGACATTGCATTCTATCTCGCACGGTTGTATTAATGATGACAGTATGTATCTGGGGGATGGTGTGCATTTGTCTCGGGTGGGAAATGAGTTACTCATAGGAGACTTCTTAGCATGGTTAAAAACGTTGGAACATGACCTTTAGCTAGGAGTTTTGTGGGGGGCCCGGATAGCCGGTCAACTATCCGGGCCTGTGGCGGTAAGGTCATGATCGGTGAGCACTAATTAGTAGATCCCTATGAGTGGGCGTCACCCAACACGGATGGGAGCGCTCGGGAGAGGTGGCCATTGGCCCCTCAATGGGGAGGCGGTCCCTTCTAAGGATGGGTCGCCGGAAGTAAAGGAAAGGCGGTCAAGGCCCCTTCCTTTGTAGGAGGGGTTACAGCCCCCTCCTGGGGAATTTCCCGGGGCCAGTGACATCTGCGACGGCAGATGCGGTAAGTTGTGTGGGGTTGGGATAAGGGCCACGATACCTTCTAGATACCTCACACGAGTATTCGAACGACCTTTAACTGGCGTCGAGTTTTAGGTGCCCCCGTCAAGTCAAGGGAAATTGGTAGTAGTTGCACTTGAGGTACGCCTCCGTGCTGTCGCCCATCCCAAGTGGGAGGGGTAAGTCTGGTTAGGGATCTTGACACCGGTTATGACCTTGCCGTTGGCCCTTAAACGTTAGGTTGTACAATTTCAATATGTCAAGAAATGTTTTGTAGGTTGCTAGTTCGGCTAGGAGAACCTCTGTATTAGAGAATCTGTTAAGGTTAGCCAAACATCGCAATATGGTAATGAAATTGTACATAACATGAAACGTTTAATGTTTTAATTTTGTTTTAATAAATACGGCCGGGATGGTCACTCCATCCCACTTCCAAAAACTTCAAGAACTGTTTCCGGTTTCACTCCTTTTGGGGATTGTGTTGAGAGGGGGTGGCGGGTATCTCGGCCATATGGAAAGGGGCGACCGAATCGGTCCCCCCGAACGTATGGCCGAGTGCCTCGATCCCCCCGGGAAGCCATTTTTGGGCGGGAGGCGCGTCTCAGCTGGTATGCCCGAAGCGGCGTAGCCGGGGCGCGCTCGTTCCCGCCCTAGAGTGGGCTGGCCTAGACACCGACGCAGCCAGCCACGCCCTCAGGGGCAGGCAGGGGCGGGTATACGCCCGCCCTGAAGACGGATAAAAAGGGACGCAAGACCAGAAGACATCCTCTTGTTCTTGTGCTCTGAAGCTGCACCTCCTCGCTGCACGTGAGCTCGGGACAGAACGAAGAGCCAATTTTGACCCACCCACCAGCCCCTGAAGACAGCCAGTTGTGTATAATAAAGTTGATTAATTTTGTTTTGTTTTCGTTTACAGGTTGTAGTGCCATGTTGATTTTGAGTTAATAAAGAATGGTCGTTTTTGAGTATGTTTGCCATTAAAGATATTCAGTTTAGTGTTGAATTTTGATGTATGCTCTTTCGGTCATAGTGGCCAATGTATTCTTAGGTTAATTTGCACTGTCGTATTTATTTTGGTAGGCGGTAAGGTCATGATCGGTGAGCACTAATTAGTAGATCCCTATGAGTGGGCGTCACCCAACACGGATGGGAGCGCTCGGGAGAGGTGGCCATTGGCCCCTCAATGGGGAGGCGGTCCCTTCTAAGGATGGGTCGCCGGAAGTAAAGGAAAGGCGGTCAAGGCCCCTTCCTTTGTAGGAGGGGTTACAGCCCCCTCCTGGGGAATTTCCCGGGGCCAGTGACATCTGCGACGGCAGATGCGGTAAGTTGTGTGGGGTTGGGATAAGGGCCACGATACCTTCTAGATACCTCACACGAGTATTCGAACGACCTTTAACTGGCGTCGAGTTTTAGGTGCCCCCGTCAAGTCAAGGGAAATTGGTAGTAGTTGCACTTGAGGTACGCCTCCGTGCTGTCGCCCATCCCAAGTGGGAGGGGTAAGTCTGGTTAGGGATCTTGACACCGGTTATGACCTTGCCGTTGGCCCTTAAACGTTAGGTTGTACAATTTCAATATGTCAAGAAATGTTTTGTAGGTTGCTAGTTCGGCTAGGAGAACCTCTGTATTAGAGAATCTGTTAAGGTTAGCCAAACATCGCAATATGGTAATGAAATTGTACATAACATGAAACGTTTAATGTTTTAATTTTGTTTTAATAAATACGGCCGGGATGGTCACTCCATCCCACTTCCAAAAACTTCAAGAACTGTTTCCGGTTTCACTCCTTTTGGGGATTGTGTTGAGAGGGGGTGGCGGGTATCTCGGCCATATGTATTTCTGCCGAAATGAAACCTTTTTAGTTTCATTAGGCTAGTAAATGACTGGGGGAAAAACATATCGTTCCAACGTATAACGTGCAGTTTGCATGCAGCTCTCTGATGACAGTTCACAAGTGGTATATTAGAGTAACAAAAGGATCTCAGTGACAAAGAGGTAACCTACTGAACTATCCATATAAAATAAATTTTTTTGATCTGCAGCAAGGACATTAACCCCTCCCATGCTGGTGACGAATCCCAGCCGTCATGCCACGCGGTGGGCGTGTGCTGATGATGGCTGGGGTTCGTCAAGGCCCGCCCTGTTCTTCTGTTTACCGCACAGCGGTAAAATCGAGGCAGCAGCGAAAGGGTTAATCACCAGAGTAATCTTGACATTTTTATTGTTGCCTCAAGAATGCTGGACACACTAGGAACTCTGCAGCAGGTGTTTTTAAACCCATAAGTTATTTCCAGACAGAGATCCAACCCCCGAGCTCAACACCAGGTGTGGCTGCCCCTGGCCGTACCACCCTAAAGCTGGCCCTGGACCACATCAGGGGCCCGATGTAGGTAAATCCCATTTACCGAATTTGAAATACCGAATTTTACCGATTCGGTATTTCAAAATCGGTAAATGGGATGTAGGTCCCAACATCTGGAATTGTTACCGATTCCTTACAAATTCGGCATTTACCGATTCGGTAAATACCGAATCGGCATTTGCTATTGAATCCTATGGGCCTTTGAAGCCCATAGGATTAAAGTCAAATACCGAAACGGTATTTACCGAATCGGTAAATACCGAATTTGGCAAGGGTGCACGGGGTGTCACTTTGACACCCTCTAGCACCCCCAAAACGGGCATGTGTGCAATGTGGCACACAGACATGCCCTAAGGGCACGTCTGTCTGTCACATGGCACATGTGTACATGCACAGATGTGCATGTACACAGGAATCGGTATTTTACCATGGATTTGTATTCCATGGTAAAATACCGATTCTGTAAGCCATGTGCTGATGGAACATTGGCTACCTACATTGCATTTTCGGTAATTTTACCGAATCCTTATCATTACCGAATCGGTAAATATTACCGATTCGGTAAATTTACCGATTCGGTAATGATAACGATTCGGTAAAATTACCGAAAATGTGCCCCTACATCTCGATAGCCCTTTACCGATCGGAAACGGCAGAAAATCGGTATTTTCGGTCGATTCCGATCGGTAAAGGGCTACCTACATCGGGCCCATAGTCCCTGTAAATTGTCCTAACATTGTCTTGGATTATGCCTTTTCTACATTAAAAGTGAAATAAATAGAAATAAATTGTGAAAGGATGCTATTAATTAAATCCCATGATCACATTCCCTGAATGAACTAAAAAGAAATAGGGTCTTATTTGGACTTTAGTGGGCAGGACATTCCATCACTGATGTGACAGATATCCTGCCAGGTTATAAGTGAACTATAGCCTATGGCACTTTTAAACCAGCCGGCGGGATGTCCACAGTTTGCCGAACTATAAATAAGGCATCTTACATAGAAGACAAGCTTTAAGGAAAGTAGTAGCATTCCCAGCAGACATACTATGGGGCAGATTTATGATGCCCTTGCGCCGCAATTGCGTCACTTTATTTGACGCAACTGCGGCGCAAACAATGCGCCCTATTTACAACGTGACGCATCTAGGAGATGCGTCACGTTGTAAAGCCCTGCGCCACAAGGAGGCGTTCCTGCGCAGGAACGCCTCCTGAAAGTGACTGAGTGAAATTTGTGAGATTTCACTCAGTCACTTTCTGGCCAATGCTGCGTCAAAACCCTGCACCTGCTTGAAGCAGGCGTAGGTCTTGATGCAGCATTGTGTAGATGCAGCACCCCCGAGCCTTGCTGGAGCTGCGTCGCGCTTGGGACGCAACTCCAGCAATGCGCCACATTTCCGGCACAGATGCGTCACGCATCTGTGCCGTTTTCCATGGGTGGCGGAGCTGTGGCGCACGTAAAACTGGCGCATCCCTGGGGATGCGCCAGTTAACATAAATCTGCCCCTATGTTTGGCAAAGGCTCAATAGTCATTGATTTTGTAACATTTGCAAGTGTCAGTGAAAGTAGACATCTATAATATCATTTTTGAGGTAAAATCATGTGGCAGCTTCCACGGACAGCACATCACTTAGGATTAAAAAAAATAAGAAGCCTCCAGCTTTACCAAGCAGACCGTAGGAAAAAAGTTCTCAAATTAAGGTTGATACAGTAAGAAATTCCATTCTTGAGTGGGAATTAGCAGGAAATCTAGTCACAACAAAGTGAATGTATGTGTGGGAGCTTGCCATTGATTAATTGATGCATGTAGCTGCTTGGAGAGTAAATTGTTTTTAAAAACACTTTTTATTGATTTCCCATTTAGATTTATAAAAAACGAAGCAAGATTATCCTTCACAGCTGCTCCTTTTACTGTACGGCAACAAACATTATCTGTGACTTTGTGCTGTATAAATACAGCACTTTTGCAGTAAAAAATATTACCACCAATAAAACATGTCGGTGAAAATCACAATTTGTAAAAAAAACATAAAAAAATCAGGGGAACGGTACATTACATAAGCAGCTGTCAATATGATGTCAGAGTTAAGAGGTTGAGGGGGCAAAGAACAGCTCTGCAAAGCTGGGTCCCATAGAGGAAGAAATAATTTCCTCGTGATACTCCCTTTGGTGGCAGGAGGGACCCAGTGCCAATTAGGATGAGGCTAGCCTGAGTGGGAGGGGGACTCTCACCTCCCCTGTGTCAGTGGGGAGAGAAACTACCACAGTATGCTGCATTTCAGTGTTACTCAGGCCCCCAGCACCAGGAAGCCGGACAAATAGTCCTCCCAAGTTTGTGTAAGTGACTGCTGGTCCATCGCTCTGCTATTGTGTATATAGCGTGTTTCCAATTTGAAGGTCACCACCCTCCAGTATGACCACACCATGTGGAAGAAGTTGACATCCTCCGACCAACACCTAGAACTGCGCCCAGCCCACCTTTGAGACATCAACTCCATTCTTTTAGGGGTCATAAACTCCCTGTGTAAGAATTGGAATTGTTGCAACCAGAATCTGGGACCCTGAAGACCTGGCACAGGTAACATAAAACTCTGTCCCAGTCCTTGTCAATAGGTTGCCTGCCCAGGTACTCCAACTGTTTGTCTTATAGATCAGTGCAGTATGTCCAATAGGGTAGATTGATGATTTTATGTCCATTGTCAAGTGCTCACAGGATAGACAATGTTTGATTGTGACTGTCTCTGTTGATTTAGTGGTCCCATTTGCCTATGCAATCCACCAACTATGCTTCCGTATGAAATAAAGACACGTCCAGGGTTGACAGTAGATCAATATTCTAAGCAAAGGTGCGTAGTTTGCTTGAGTCATAGAGATCACCCATCAGAGATTTCCCAAACAACTCGACTGGGAGAGTGTGTTAGTAGTCAATGTCAGTATCACCATGAGCAGCATGTCAAAGGTATAGAGATATTCTCTGGTATGCATCTGTGCTGGGGCTTCCACATCCACTGCATCAACACCACAGCAAACACCAATAACTAATTTGTCCAACTCAATCCAACTCAGTGGAGAAGACAGCGCACAGTGCAGGATCTTGTCTGGCCCTATCAAAGATCAGGCCTTGTAAACAATTTCAGTGACCGGGTCCTCTGAAGACTCACTCCCAATTTGGCAATGTTGACATCTAGATCAGTGTGCAATGTTCTATAGAATAAAATGATGGCCTCACACCGATTATCAAGTGCCAACCTTTAGAGGTAACGTTTGATTGCGAGGGAGACAATGTCTAGTGTGGCCAACCTCGAAGCTGGGGATCCTGGTTCGAGTCTCAGCAGGGACTCTTGGCAACCCGTGATTCTGGGCAAATTACTTAATCTACCTGTGCCTAACCAAAAAAAATGAATGTGTTCATCTGTAGCGCAACTGGTGCTCATGTAAAGCGCTCTGATACTTTCGGGTCTAGTTCGATTATTTAAAACTCCCCCCAACAAATTGTGAACCAGCTTCATTGCATTGCAGCAGTGGGGCAGCTGCTGCAATGCCCTAATTGCCCCACATGGGGATCACTTTGCCGTACATCTTTCCTCAATCTTTAAATGAAAAAAAGCTCCCACCAGAAGCATCAGGCCTGATGTTCTGTGAACGCTGTTGGGACTAGTATATTTTACAGGGGAAGAAAAAATTAACTAATGGCATCATACATTAACCTTTATTTTTATTGGTTGCCATTGTGAAGTTTAAAAAAAGAACAGAATCCTTGGGTTTGAATAGTTATAAAGTCCTTTACATGCAGTCAACATGTTTCCTGTCGCAATAACCCTAGAAATGAGTCTGTGATAATTCATCAGGACCTAAAGTATGATTGCCTAATCTACTTTGGAAGGCACCATTCACTATGGCGAATGTCACCTGTCCAAGCTAACAAGCCATTGCAAAGTCTTGCCTCTATGACACCCTAGGCGCGCAACTTATTTGTTCACCTGGGTCACATTACATGTCATTATCTCCAGATTAGAAGAGTATGATTTTACAGTTGTTCCTTTTTCAATTGTTCTCTCATTCGAGCCCCTTTTTAAATCAGTAACTAGTTATCTTCTTTGGGGTCTTTAACAAATAGTTTTATGCTATTATTTTAAGTCTTGCTTTAAATAAAAGAGCATATTTTGTTCATTCCGCCAAGAGGCCCTCTTGACTGTTAGATATGAAAACCTCCAATATTGCACCATCAGTGTATAATCAGGAAATATCATTAACTTGGCATTGATCACTGGGTAATGTCCAGCCTTTCCTGCCAAATTGAGAACTTTTTCCTGATCCCTGTAGTTCATGATACACACTACGCCCAGCCTTGGCTGAGCTTCTAGATTGGACAACCAAGCAAGGACACTATGAGTATGTTCAATCACGAAGAATAGGGAAAGAATGAGGGGGGGGGGCACTTCTGATTTAATTCAGTTCACGAAGTAGGCTACCATAGATGCTCCTTCTGTTCTTTCTGGGAGAGATACTTACAATCCTGACATTATTACTGCCGAATGGGGTTTAGAACGGTCAGCCTTAGGGTGGTCTTCACCCAAACGCTTAGCCTTACTGCTCCATTTCTTTTTTATTTTACTGGTCTTGTTTTTGTTGGCCTTAGAAATCAGTGCACTTTACAACCTACAAACAGTGCTAAAGTGCATGTGCTAATTCCTGAAACATGTAAGTAACCCCTAGGGTAGTCCCTACATAGCCCGCAAATCACGGTGTATTGTGTTCAAAATGCTGGACATGTACTTTTAACTTTTGCATGCCTTGGTAGGAAAAACTCCTACATTTGATTTTGATACCTCTCTGATGGGATACAATGGTTTACAGTATTACATTTATTAAGTAAAACATTTCAATTAGTAGCGGAAATTAATATCAAGTTTGGTGTCTAAAGAATTGTAATTTAAAAGCCTCTTTCACAGCAAAGTCAGATTTTAAATCACTATTGTGAAAATGCCACTTTTAAAAAGTTGTCTTTTTCTTGTCCTATTTGCTGCCTGTATCAATTGTTCACATGACTAGGTAAAACTGGCAGTTGGCCTTTGTATATCGTGCCCAGACAGTGAGACAAAGGGGGAATATTTGTTGGCAGGATAGGCAATCTCTAAATAGAGAGAAGAGCTGTCACCTACCACACCTGAACACTCTCACAAGGGAATTGACTCTTGTCTTGTTTCCCCCCAGACAAGCTGGGGCCAGGTCAGGAAGGCAGGACATTCCAAATACCACAGGGGGTGGAAACCCCCAGGACCTTCCCCTACTTCATAGCTAGCACCAAGTAGAAATATTGGATCTTTCGTACACCTGTGGACAACTCTCAGGTACCGCTGTGCTGGTCTGCCAAAAGAACTGCTACTCTGCTGCCCTGCTGCCTGAGTGAGAAAGACTGGACTTGAACCCAAGACAATCAGAGTGGGCTGACCTCCTCAAAAAAAACCCATGGAAAGTAAAACCTTCAAACATCTTGACCCCATAACCTTGACTTTGCCAGCTGTGAATCTAGCCTCCCTTAAGTTGTGCCACCCCAGTCTTTCATCTTGGAATTCGACCTGAGGGTGATCTGTCAGCTCAGCTGTGATCTCTTGTGCAAAACAAATGCAGCATGATGCATCTCCTCGCAGTTCCATAAGAACAGCTACAGCGTGACTCATCCCTAACGCAGGACCTCACATAGCTACCCACAGCTTTTGGGACCTACTGCTGTGTGATGCATCTCCAAGGCAGGATGTCGCATCACAAGAGGTTGTCCATGGCATCCTCGACGAATATGCAGGATCTCCCAACGCAAGCCCCGTCGACAGCTTAATTGGACACGCTGTGCCCGCGCCCCCTCAGAATAGATGCTAAGCAACACATCCTCAAAGCGGGATCTCACAACACTGTGCAACCAGGAATTACGGTGTATGTGCAGCAGGCCTAACTTGGTCCCTGTGATTTTGTGACTTTGTTCTTGGTGCTTTGTGCTTCCAAGCACAACGTTCACTTAAATGTTTAAAATGTCATAACCCTTGTTCTACTGATTAGATTTTTGTTGGTTTGAACTCTAATAATGTATGAAAAATTACTCTTGTTTTATAAATTAGTGTGGAATTTTTCTTGTGTTTTTATTTTTATTACTGATTGAAGTGTTGCATAAATACTTCACACATTACCTCTAAATTAAGCCTGACCAGAGGATTGAGCACAGGTCAGTTTTTGGTCTGCTTGTGTTTTATGTTCCAAGGTTCCCTTCTTTGGGTAATAGCAGAGAGGGTTTGGTTAAGTTTGGCTCATGTGTAGGAGCTATTTTTCCCCTTTAAATCCAACCATTGATCCTGTTTCTCACAGGTTTGGCTTCCAGCCTCAGGCTTATTCTCACTGCTAGATTTATACAAGCCATTAGAAGACTTTGGGTGACCCATAGTGAACAGTAGGCTGGGGTTCTTAGTAGTCTCACACTATAGGACGCCCTCCCAGGGAGCAGTCAGCACAAAAGCCATTCACCCAGGCCAGTAGGAGTGGGCCCACTTTGATCTGAGGTAAGCCCAACAGAGTTCTCAGTAGCTGCACAGTATATCACACTTGGAAGTCCGCTACCTGGATCAATGGTGGACACGTTTTCTCTCTTGGGCCTTCACTCAAGGTGCAAACGGGGCGACATAGACCCCAAAGTCAGTTCACAGGTCACCATCAACTCCATTTCCTCATGATACTTGGTCCATTCAGCACTTGTCACCTCTGGGTGCCATTGCGATGCACGAGGACCTGATGCGATGGGGGAACCAGTACAGGCCCCAAAGCCTTGGATGGTCTCTTGCTTGCAACCACCCCTAGATCTCAGAAGCACAGCCCCTGCTCCACTTTAGCAGACATCCTCAGCAATACCACTCCCTCTGGACTGCCAGCCTTTACCTTCCTGGAGGACTGCAGCATTTCGGTACGCCTTTAGAACCAGGTCGCTCTGTTAGCGCCACAGGAATATCTACTCATTCAGGTCCCAGTTATGAGTTAGGTGGAGCAGTACCTATGAAATACATTTGCCCCACCCGATTCCTTCTTCTGTGCGTGCAGGTACATGCTATGTTTTCATGCGTAGATTCCTCCTGATGAAAGCAGGAGGAACCTATGGGCAGGAGGAGGCCTGGAAGCTGCAAAAAAGTAAAGGCAAGGAACAGTAATTTCGGGACTTGCCTGCTATTCATGATTGCTGCCATGTCAATTCCTGATTTATAATGCAGCAGTGGATTAACTTGACTGAATGACGATTCAGACTTTAATAATTATGCCGCAGAATATGCAGGGAACTTTGCACTAGGCAACTCTGAATTAGCCTCTAGTGGTCTAATTACCCACAGCAATAAAAGTAATCTTACTCATCAGAAGAAGAAGGAAGCACTATTGAATATTGCACCCTAAGTGAATAGTAATTTTTTGCTTTATCCACACTAATATAATAAAGAGAGAGCCCAAACCTTTGAGGCGGGTAATCTCAGGAACCACAGCACCAATCACAACACCCAATACAGAGTTGGAAAGGGCAGTTGCAGCAGAAGGACATAGGCTATGCAGACACCCACCATATACATTTAAAAGGTAAAAGAACCGTGCCAGCAAAGTAGTCCCTTGTGGGCGTGTCTGTGTTGTGCTGTGGGCGTGTGCTGTGGGCGTGACAAATGCTGGGGGCCCTTCATGCCATATCTCATATTGTGTGCTAATCCCACCCTGCTCCCTTTAAATACCCCTGCACCCCATAATCATAACCCACCCTTACTCCTTAAAATACCCCAACACCCTTAAACACTAACCTATCTTAACCCTATAAATATACCCTGTACCCCAAAACCCAAACCTACCCCTGCACCCTAAAAATACCCCTGTAACCCAAAACCCAAACCTAGCCCTGAACCCTTAAAATACCCCTGTACCCCAAAACCCAAACCTACCCCTGAACCCTAAAAATACCCCTGCACCCCAAAACCAAAACCTAGACCTGAACCCTAAAAATACCCCTGTACCCCAAAACCCAAAACTATATCTGAACCCTTCAAATACCCAAACACCCCAAAATATATACCTCAGTACCTCAAAACATATACCTTTATACCCATACTTACCTTATTCAAACATTTAAAAAAAACATTATTTTACCATTCATGCATTTACAACGAATTTCGTTGTAAATGTATATGTGGCAAAAGCATATAAAATGTAATGCCATGCGTTATAATGGCATTGCGGTGTCATGGTACTTTCGTAATGAAAGTATGCGGAGTGATGGTGTGCGGAAAGAATGTTGCAGAATAATGAGTGTTTACCCTCCCCTGGTAAGTACATTGGTGGCACGGTGGCCCACATCTGCAGCAACATACTTATATTTTTTCACCACCCATTTGAAAAATGCACAGGTCTCTCTCATTGATGGGAAGCACAACATACACTTTTAGACACACCTCCCGTTCTAGAATTGCGAACTTTACAGCTGGGGAGCTATATTTGAATGTCGGCATCAGCTCAACATCCTGTGATTCCAGGCAAATGTAAATGTAAATGTACAGGAATTTATATAGCGCAAATCACCGACCGGTTTCTAAGCGCTTGCTCAGGGAACCCGTCCTGGTATTCCTCTGTGAGATAACCCCGGCAGGGTATCCGCAAGGTGAAAGCCAGGCATCCCGCCGCGAGGGGCCGTTGTGGAGATTAAGCAAGCTATTGCCCAGAGTCGCAGAGTGTGAACCCGTGAATCGAGTAGGCACCGGAGCGAGAATTGTCGAGTCCATGGACATTTTAGGACTCAAGACCCCGCCGAGCTGGGAATTGAACCCTGGTCCCGGGCTGACCTCTGCTTCCAGGTCTGCCTCCTCTAACCAGTGAGCCACACTTCTCCAAAAATTGCTTTGTCTCCCCGTGCCTACCACAAATGAATGTGTTCTTCTGTAATGTAAATTGTGCTCATGCCATGTTGTTGAGTTCGCGCTATATAATATTGCAAGGAAAAATAAAGTAGGGAAACTCGAGTTCACACACTACTGAACGTGCACTCTTAAGTGCATCAGCAGTGCACTGTGAATCGGAGCGTTTCACAGGCCTGACACAGATAAGAAATGCTATCAAAACGAAATCCTACAAAACAATAAACTACTGGCCGGCAGCAATTTATACCCGGACAACGTCGGGACGGGCTGCTAGTCGCGAATAAAATGTTATTTTTAAGAAGATACGGCTACTTTATGTATGTAATTGAAAAATATCAAACATACATATAGTTACCATCACGTGTTTATAAACGGCTGCAAATGTAAGCCTATCAGAGGGATATGCTCGCTGCTTTAATAATGGAGCAATAAAACGTAATTTATAAATGAGCTGCTGAAAGCTCAAGGAATCCATTCCATTGGTTTGTTTTTCAACAGAGATTAGGGTGGCACAGAAACACCTTTTTCCAGAATAATAAGAGACATCCACAGGTCACTGTCACGTGACTGAGATGGGCTCACAGCGTGTTTCCTCTTGGGTGATATTTTATTAGGCACATTAAACAATCTGCCTGGGGAGAATCTTATTTGAGAAAAAACGTAGAAGTGATGTTTTTTTCAAATTGGCAGGTTTTCCCACTCTATGCAAAAAGCAATTTTACATTGAGAAATATTCATCTTCGAAGTGGAGGCCAAATTCTGCATCTGTATATGTGTTGTCAACTTCTCTTCATCTGTCGCGAGGCGTGTATGCATATTGTGGATAAATAACTAATACATTTCTGGCTCCAGGAAAGATCCCTTGCCTCTGCAGTCCATCTTGACTATGCCCTTTTCAGGTATTTTTTTCATTGCTAACATCTCAGCCATGACTTTTGTGTGACACCCTAGGTCCTCACTTTACTTACACCCAGGCGTTTCTTGTCTGGATTCCTATATTGCAGTTGTGCAGAGCCTGCTCATAACAGAGGAGCATTGCAACTGTTTTTGCTCTCCAAACATTGCAGCTCGATGTCCCAAAGTAGGTTTAGCTTAGACAACCAAGAATGTAATCGTTTTTACCGACCTTTCTCTAGATGTATCCCCACACTTTCTGCATCTTAAATCTTCTAGTACAAATTAGGGACATATTTACAAGCCCCTATCGCCACCACAGCGTCACATTTTTGGATGTTGTAGTGGCGATAGGGGCTTTGCCTTATTTACAAGGCAACATTAAGCCACTTAATGTTGTTTGACGCTGCCTTGTAAATAAAGCCCCTTTAAAAGGGAGGGCAATTGGTGTTGCAGTGGGCGTCCAACCGCAACACCCATTGATTTTGACACTGTCCCATATTTACAAGGGTGCGTAAATATGGGGCAGGCCAAAATTAGGACCAGGGAAAACCTGGTTTTACTCTGGAGAAACTAGAGAATGTTTAATTTCTCCACGTTATTGCTGTTTCCTTGTGGAAACAGCAAAATGCAGTTTTGCAACTTCTATTTCAACACAAGAAAGAGGAGTTGAGGCAATAAAAAGACTGCACTTGCAAACCAGAATATTGGGCAGAGTATAAATATTTCTAATGGTGCAAGGAACCTGAAGTACAGCCCCTCTCTACATCAAATGGAAAACAACTTCCAAAACAAATAGATTATCGATGGTTCAGGACTAAAAGTTAGTATTTATGCCAAGTAAAAACATTTAAAGTTAAATTTGTATTCCATTCTCAACAACAACGTTCAGGGTGCATTAGCACCCACATATAATTGATGCACATGGAGAGAGTTTCTGAATTCTGTTGTTCTTTATTCATTTTCTTCTTTAAAAATATATGCCATTGAATGATAGACACAGTAGCCAATGCCTTTCGTCCAACAAGGATTTCTTCAAGGATTTTCTACAGTCTTTAGGGCTACTCCTCTTAACTGCAACGTTCTTGATGGTCTGTTTCTTTTCAATGATTATACAATAGTTGGCAAGGATAGAGGGCAAGGCAGTATTCAGATTGTATTTTAATCACAATTTTTTTACCATCATCTTTTCTTCATTCAGTGAGCCTGTGAATTACTTTCACTTCTTAGTCAATTAATTCTCCCGATTCCATGATAGACACCCCACATCCACAGGCTGCTTTGCATTTTAAGATTGTGTATGTGCAGGAAGGGACACCTCCCTCCACATAAACAATCGTACCATGCAATGCAGACACCCTTGCACTATGGTGCAAGGGTGCCTGCGTTGGCACTGGGCAGCTAAATTTAGCACCAGCTCAGGGGGAAACGCAGGGTTGCACTATTTTGTTGTAAATATGGTGCAGTCCTGCAATTCAGAAGTGACGGAGCATGGTGTTAAGCCAAGAAGGCTAAAGCTGTGTTCCGTCCTTTCCATTGTAAATATGCCCCTTAATGTCGTAATACTGAACAGATGTGACATGTCCCTGATCCTTAACTGGTGTTGACATTGCACTAGTAAAATGGCCAAAAGATACCATCTTTACACTTTACTTCCAGAAATGGTAACATTCTCTGGAGTTGTGCTGCTGAGAAATATAGCACTCCACTCTGCATTTCGAAGTTTATAGGGCCTTGGCGGATACCTTTAGACCGATCCTGTTACATATGTTTAATGATATTTTTATGTCTAGAGCGGGTTTTCCAGACTCTTGAAAAGAGGCCACCAAAGCTTTAATCTTGAAACCTGGTAAATCCCCCCAAAATTGCGATTCATATAGGCCAGTGTCACTTTTAAACACTGACTATAAGCTTTTTGCAAAGATCATAGCAGAAAGGCTCAACGGGGTTATCTCCTTGATGGTACATAAGGATCAAAAGGGTTTTATCTGAGGGAGAATGCTTAAAGAACTGACATTCATTCTTATTGGGGCAATAGATCTGGCAACCACGTTTAATCTCCCTTTAGCAGTAATGGCACTAGATGCCGCTAAAGCCTTCGACCGTGTCAATTGGTTCTTTTTAAAAATAGTAGTCAAATCTCTTAACCTGGGTCCAAATATATGTAAAATGCTTGAGGGTATATATGCGGCACCTCTTGCTAGGGTTTTAGTTAATGGAGCTTTGACAGAACCTGTTCAGATATCAAGGGTAACGAGACAGGGTTGTCCTTCGTCACCCCTGTTATTCGACTTATATACAGAGCCACTAGCTAGATGGCTCAGGGACTACGCAGAAATTCGAGCTTTTAATTATAATGGGTGGAGTAAAAAGATAGGCCTATATGCAGACGATATCTTGATCTTTACTAGTGAGATCCATAGTGCACTCGAGGTTGTTCTAGCAATTACTACTGAATTTGAGAATATCTCGGGGTATAAGATTAATAAGCAGAAAACTGAGATTATGACTTGGAATCTGACAGGAGATGAGATAAGATGCACTAAGGACATGAGATATCTAGGCGTAAGGATTACACAGGATATCGCTAAGCTCACAGAAGTTAACTTCGAGATTGCTAAGAAGGAAGTGGTCACCCTGCTGAAGAACTGGGCGCATTTACCTTTGACCCTGTTTGGTCGGGTTAATACTATAAAAATGGTAATACTGCCGAAGTTTACGTTTTTATTTGAGTCTATTCCTCTCCCCTTTCCTAAAGGTTGGTTTTCAAAACTCCAGGGTCAGATCAGCTCTTTCATTTGGGCTTCTAAGGGGCCAAGAATGTCCTGAAAGAAGTTGAGAAGTAGATTGGAAAAAGGGGGCCTACCATTACCTGATCTGCTGCAGTACTCTTGGTCTTTCTTTTTTTTTTTTTTTTGGAAAACTTTATTGCACAATTTCAGCAAACAGTTACGGGCCTACAACCACCTGGCCGGCCTCGGCTACGACTTAGAGCACATTAGCAAATTTACGCTAACTCAATAGCACATCGATATAATTAGCAAGCATAGCAAGTTACACCATAACCAGAGCGTCTATTGAGTAACAGGAGGAATGAAGGTTAATTTTAAAATATATAGAATGTAAAGGATCAAAAGCCGAACAATCTAGCAAGGAGTACCGAGTGGGCAAGGCTTATAACAGAGCAGTCGAACAGCGAATGTTTTCAGAATATTGGTGCAAAGGCTATCAATAGGTAGGCAAAAAACCATGTAAGCAACACACCAGCCATCGCCCATCCCGGCACAATAGGCAACCCCGATACCTCCCACAGGACCGCATGAAGCGGAGAACAGCGAGGGCATCCCACTAACCCAGCACTTCGATCCAAGGAAACAAGAAAGAGAAAGACAAAGAAAAGAAGACACAAAAGAGAGAGAGGAAGAGAAAAGGTCCATAGTAACTAAGGGAAACAAAACAAGAACCCCAACCCCCAACCCCCCACCCTGCACCCCTGCAGAGGCTACGGCCTATCCCCCCCCCTAGCAGCGTGCCTGTCGCCCTCAAAACGAACCCGAAATGTAGAAAGAAGACATAAGCAAGATAAGGCCATAGAGCGAAGAAAAAGTAAACCCAAAATCCCCACCTCACCAACCCCCCACCCTGCACGTCGAAGAGGCTACGGCCCACCGCCCAACTAACGTGCCTGTCCCCCCAAAGAGTCCCAATGAAAGGGAAAAAACGGGGGAAAATCATAAATACCAAATGCCCACCCTCCTCCCCCTTACACAAAGTAGCTCAGGTACGAACACAAAAAGACCCACAGATCACCAAACAGTAAATGCGGCATATCGCAGATCAGGATGCTTGTAAGTAAATAGCAATAAGCAATATCAAAATTAACAGCACTCGTGCCTGACTCGTATTAGTACGAATGTTTAAACAAGAAGGAGATTCACATGACTAAACTCACGAAAAAGTTGTCGGTCATGCTACAACTTTTGTTTACGGCAGAATTTTCCAAGAGACATGTAGCGGCAGCACTGTGGGTTACGAACCATCTGAAATCAAAGGAGGATAGTAGAAGAGTAACAGCTTTTTCCTTTGAATTTTTGGTGCTTCTTCCTTCAGAGTTTCTTGGCAGTTTTGGCACCTCTTTCTTGAAAAAGACCTCAAAATTAACACCTTGGCTGCTAGCAGTTTTCCCTTCCTATGCTGGAAATTGCTAACGTCCATAAATCATGACGAGCTCAGCTCGTCATCAGCACAGCTCAACCGTGCATCATGACGAGCTGAGCTCGTCATGAGCATGGAAAGGGTTAAATAAATCTCTTTAATTGTGATGGTACTGGGGGTTCCTTGTCCTCATCGCCAATAAGGTATAGCAATGGAAGGAATCACTGGACATCAGCTGATTTGTAGATTCTTTATTTAAACCCCCAGCACGGGAGAGATAGTACAGCTGGCAGGACTTCTTTTCATACAACTGATAACTCAGGAATGTTACACAATGAACACTTCTATAATTCTACATCATAACTACATGTATAGGATTCTATCTTAAAGTGATATACTAAAGCCACCTTTTTCCAACCTCTTTCTCAACTTCTTCCAAGATATCCTTGGCACCTTAGAGGCCCATATAAAAGCGATAAACTGGCCCTGGAGTTTCAAAAGCCAAGCTGTAGAAAAGGGGAGAGGAATAGACTTGAATAGGAACGTAAACTTTGGAAGGATTACCATTTTTATACGATTAACTCGGCCAAACAGGGTCAGTGGGAGATGTACGCAGTTCTTCAACAGGATGACTAATTCCTTCTTACCTCTCTCAAAATTGACTTCCGTGAGTTTAGCAATATCCTCTGTAATCCTCACCCCTAGGTAACTCATCTACTTAGTACATCTTATTCCCTCAGCTGTAAGATTCCAAATCATAATCTCATTTTTTTCCTTATTGATCTTATACCCTGAGATTTTTCCAAAATCAGTAGTAGTTGTTAAAACAGTCTCGAGAGCACTATGAACCTCACAAGTGAAGACCAAGATATCGTCTGCCATTTGGCCAATCTTTTTGCTCCAGTTATTATAATAGAAAGCTCGAATTCCAACATTCCCCCTAAGCCATATGGCTAGTGGTTCTATATACAGATGAATGAAAGGGGGGACAGAGGGCAGCCCTGCCTTGTTCCCCTTGATATCTGAACTGTTTCTGTCCGGGCTCCATTAACTAAAACCCTAGCAAGAGGCGCAGCATATATACCCTACAGTACTCTACCTATATTCGGGCCCAAGTTAAGAACTTTGAACACTGTTTTTAAAAAGACCCAATTAACACGGTCGAAAGCCTTGGCGGCATCCAGTGCCATTACCGCCAAAGGAAGACTATACGTGGTGGCCAGATCTATTGCCTCAATAAGATTAAATGTCAATTCTTTAAGCATTCTCCCTCGGATAAAGCCCTTTTGCTCTTCATGTACAACCAATGGAATAACCCAATTTAGCCTTTCTGCTATGATCTTTGTAAATAGCTTCTTATAGTCACATTTCAAAAGTGACATTGGCCTATATGAATCACAATTTTTGGGGGATTTGCCAGGTTTCAAAATTAAAGTTATAGTGGCCTCTTTCCTGGAATCCGGGAAACCCACACTAGACATAAACATGGCATTAGACATGTGTAACAGAATCGGTACCAGGGTATCCGCCAGGGCCCTATAAACTTCAAGAGGGAGACCATCCGGTCCGGGGCCTTTCCTTTCTTCCCCTCATCTATTGCTTTCAGTAGCTCACCTGTACTAATCTCTCCATTCAGAAGGCTAGTTTTTTCCCTTGGAAGCTGCTCATGTGAGTCCTGTGCCAACCAACTAAGCACTTCCTCCGGGGTAACCTCCAGATCCTCCTTATAAACATCTGGATAGTGCTTATAGAAAGCCTCTTCAATCGCCTGGTTATCCGATAATAAATCTCCAGTTTGTTCACACCTAATCTCTTTAATTGTGTTTCTAACCCGATCGCTCTTAACTTTCCAGGCTAATGGCTTACTTGCTCCCTCCCCATACTCAAAATGCTCTAAACTACTTGTTTCCCATTTCTCTCTGATCCTTGCTTGAATAGAAGCAGACAAAGTTGTTTTTATTGACTAGATCTTAGATAGCCTCGGATCCTGTTGTCCCTGTTCCTCTGTAGATATCAGACTAGTCTCTAGTACCCGAATTTGCTCCTCTAAACCTAAAATCTTCTGGTGATATACTCTTTTTCTTGCTGCTGCCAGAGCACCTAGTCTGCCTCTCAGAAAGGCCTTATAGGAATCCCAGACTATTCCCAGCGAAGAGGAGCCCCGATTATTATCAAAAAACTCCACTGTCTATAGTTTCAATATACTAACAGCCTGTGGGTCCAGCAAGATAGAACAATCCAATGTCCATCTGGACTGAGGTCTTTCCTGGCCCAGGTTTATACCTAGCATTATGGCACGGTGGTCTGAAAGGTGTACCCCTACATGTTGGATGTCAAAACCAAGTCTTTTAACCTATTATCGATTAGAAAATAATCGATCCAGGAATGATGCCTGTATTTCTTATTATGATAAGTATAAGTTCTACAAGGGCCCGCTCTCAGCCGCCAGATATCACACAGGCCCAATTGTTTATTCATATGATGCACCGATGCTGACATTTTTGAGTTTACAGCTGCTCTACTGTTTGATGATCTATCCAGCTTATGATCAATCACGGAATTAAAATCCCCCGCCATGATGACAGGATCAGGAAAGTTAAGTAGCTCTGCATATAAATCTTCAAGGGGACCAGTATCATCTTGATTCGGGCCATAATAAACAACTAACATGTACTTATGCCTGTAAATCCTTAACTTGGCTACCAGCCACCTTCCCGAGATAGCTGACACCTGACAATCTACCGTGATATCCATCCCTTTTTTTTCAAAATTGCAACCCCCTTAGTCAACGCCACCTGCTTTGTTCCTAGTGCACTGGAGAAACATTTTTTACCTTTAAAAAAATTATGACTCTCAACCTCTTTCAAGTGGGTCTCCTGCAAAATAATAATTTGTGTTCGACACATACTGCAGTATTCTTTCTCATCTTACCCTAACCCGCAACCCGTTCACATTCCAGGAGATTATTCTTATCTCCTTAACTAATTTCTTGGACAAAATCTGGAACTTTCATTCTGAATCGAATGCTGACTTGAAACTAAAATACTAATCTGGCAAGTGAGGATTTTTATTTATTTTTTTCGACAATGCTTCCCACCATGTGCCTCACTACCTAAAGACCTCCCACCCCCCATAGGAAAACCCACCCTGGCTTTCCAACATAGGAAACCCTATAGGAACCCTTCTCCCAGAGTTCAACAAATGTGAAACCAAACAAAACTTTATATCAAAGTAAGAGAAGGAAAGAAAGCAGACTTAAAATAAAACTGTACAAGAGTCACTCCCCCTTTTTTTCCCAGGAACTATGCTCCTTACAGGTACCCTGATTGCATACTTTCCAAGAACCTATCCACTTCCTCGACAAAACAGAAAGAATGCATCTTGTTGTTGAACATTATCTTTAACATCGCTGGAAATTTTGCTGCACTGAAGCCCCCAGCTTCCTAAGTGGTTCAAATCTCTTGCCTAACCCGCATTGCCTATTAGCAGTTTCACTCGAAATATCAGATCTAATTTCAAATTTAATTCCATCTATCTCCGTCCCCTTTTTTGACAGGGCACGAGACAGAATCTTCTCCTTAAGGGAGTACGTCAAGAAATTCACCAAAATCCTCCTGGGTTTAGCCCTATTTGGGTTAGGCTTAAAGGGGTCCCTGTGTATTCTCTGTATGTCTTTGCCTATCTCCTCCTCTGATTCCTCAATCAGTAGCTTTTTTTTAATCAGGTGAACAATAAAGGATTTAATGTCCTCTCCTTCTCTACCTTCTGGTATCTTCAAAAACTTCAGATCATTTCTTCTCTGAACATTTTCTAACGTTTCTAACGTCTCCTGTTGTTCTCTATCTCTCTTTTTTAGGACCTCTAGTTTGGCAGCGATACTCTCTACTGTTTCTTTAAGAATCTTTACTTCCCCTTCAAGGATTACCGTTCTTGAGCTTAGATAATTAAACTTTTTCTCCAAATAGTCACAAACACCTCTAATGTCTTTCTAGTTACACTCTGAGATTTTTTATTTCTGTCATGAGAGTTGTAAGGAGATTAACAATAGATATATTATCTTTCTGAAGAGTTTCTAAATGGGTGCTCACTCTGTACTGGTTGACTTGATAGCTGTATCCTCTTCCCCGTGAGTTGCAGGTTCATTTGCTGGGCCCGTGCCTATAGAATACTCATCTGGGGCCGATTCTATGGCCGGAACCAGATAGCGATTTGGAGAAATATCCTTAGACCAGTCTCCCATACTTGGGGCTTGATTAGAAACCATAGCAGGGGCCAAATAGAGACAGGGGGAGAGAAAGAGACAGAGGGCTGAGACTTCCAATTATCCCTACTTTAAAGTGCGCCCTGATCCATCCTTGACTGGAGACTTTCACTTAGAATAATAGTCTTTAGTAACATTTTAAAGTAAGTTCTTAGTGATGGTCTAACCTTTATTTTGCGCTCAACACTTGTTTTGTTCTTTATTAGTTTATTCTGTGCTATTGTTCTTCCTGTCTCTGTTCCCTTGACCACCTGTTTGGACGAACCTGGGCCCTCCTTCGCACTCACCAGCCCCTTTCTTCTCCCTATATTAGTTTTAGAGCTCATGCAGACCAAATCCGAATGGCTAGGGAAATCGTCAGGAGAAACACAACCCAACTGACTTGTTTTAACTGCCGATGCAGGAGCTGGGGTCAGTTTACTTGCAGTTTCAGTTTCAATTGCCGCTCTCTGTCGTCCTGTTAGGTCTTCTAGCTGAAGACTAGGCTCTAGGGAACTGGTGTTGCTCTGCCCGTCTTCAACCCCCTCCCCCAGAAGGAGATTCAGGAGGCGGCGCATCTACCTCTGAGGAGCTCTGGCGCCACATGCATCAACGGCTGACCCTCCGCCGTTCTGCTGCTCCGAGAAGAAATGCCACCCGGGGAAAAAAAAGAGAGCCGCTCAGACACAATCAGGTGAACCAGGTAAAGTTTTCTCCCCCTATATTTCTACCTGTTGTCCCCTGCCCCGGCACTATCTACGACCCACTACCCCAGCCAGAGAGATTTTCTAAGGCGTGTTATGCCGTCTTCCCCGTCCTCAGCTACCAATTGCCAGTTGTTTTCCTCAAAAAGTTACTTGGTTCAACACCACTCGCCACAGTCTGCTCTTTTCCTCCTCTCCTATTTTTGCCAATACATTGCTTAAATTCACCTAATTTTACCTAATTTCGAAAGAGAAATGCTCCTCTGGGTTCCGGATCCCGGCGACCTGCCCGCGAGCTGGCTGCCATGTTTTCCCCTCGGACCCAGTCCGAACAGTGTAATTTTGTGATATGAAGTGTTGGTTCATTTTGATCATGGTCGATCTCTTCACGTTTTGAAGCAAGAGACTGGTCCTTCTCATTGTGACAACTTTACCAGCAGCACTGAACATGCTCAGAAGACACATTAGCTACTGGACGAGCCAGACACTTTATTGAAAGCCTACTAAGCACCAACCATTGGCACATCTTCCCATACCAAGAGAACAATAGGTTTTGATCCCCATAGACCTGTTTTAAAGCCATCTAGATAGTTCTGGAACATTCTCTGAATGATCTTTGGTGCTCCAACTGGCTAGACCTCTTTTGCCTTTGCTTCAGCACTGGACTTAAGCCCTGCCACTTGAAATCAAGCCAATGCAGAGGTTGGGTTTGATTCATCTGTTCCTGTTATGGTTGTTGCTGGTGTTCTTGTTGCTGCTGTTGGCTGCTGTCAGATAACAGCACTGCCCTCTCTATTGAAGGCTGCACCCCAGAACTTCTACCCTGGACTTTATTTTCCAGCAGTTTTTCTTTCGTCTCTTGCTTTGTCTGCAATCCGCGTCTTGTGTTATAAAAAATCCAGGGCTGAAAAATCAATTAAAATGGACAACATTTTTTTGTGCTGTGAATCAAATATTGTGTCACAGATGTACTCTTTGGACAATACAATGTCTTTTTGCAACCTTGGATTAAGTAAAGTGCTGGATTAAGCTCTCAACTAAGCCATGCACTTCTTCATTTCCGCTCACACCTGTGAACCTTTGCAACACCTTTTTAAGTGGTCCTGTAGTAGATGCAACAATAAGATAGCTTGGCTCGTCATACTGTCCTAATTACGAACTTCAACTTCAAAAGGAAATAGCATCTGTGTCAGGTATTTGACAAGGCCCCATTTACCCTCCTCCACTGTCATGCTTTTCCTAGTTGCATCCCCTCCTCTTTGAATGACACAGTCATTGATCGATCTGCACTGCTAAAACTGACTTTGTAACATGTAATAGGGCAAGTTCCAATGTGTGGCACCTCCTGAATGAGGGTTTTATCCTAGTGCTCTATTGGCACGCTGAATGTTCCTCAACTGCTTCTGGGCTTTAATTAAATGGCTGAAGTGAGTGCAGATTTTTCTGCAGATGGTCAGTATCTTGCTGAGAGTGTGATCTTTTTTGAGAACACACAATCAGGTTGCTGCAAAGGGCCAAACACAGAACCCTGATATAGCCACATTCTACCATGGCGTTAACTATAATACTTGTCTAAACAAACCAATGACGCAATGTTTCTTGATTGTGGTCTTTAAAATCATACAGTTCTTCAACATTCTTATGTAAAAAAAGCACAATGCATTTCGAGGTAATCGGTTCCTTGTACAGGGGCCTTAAATGTGTAACACAATATACTTTTAAAATCAACAAACGTTGGATATAATCCTTTCAAATGAACTAGATATTGTTACAACTAATTCACCGTTATGTGTGTTAAATGTGATTTATTATACAATTGAATAAATCAATGAACAAAATTTTAGAAGTTTATTAGTTGTAATTTTGCATAATTGTGTATGCTCTTTGATTATGAGTTAAGTTGAACTTCTGCAGTGCAGCCAGGCAATTGGTGAAGTGTTACTTGTTTGTTTAGACATGTTTTAGTGGAGGCAGGCAACCTCCTCCTGGCATGCACTTATATCTGTTTAATTTTAGATTGCATTTGATTTAGGACACAGAAAAAAGGTGCGCACAGCACTATCCAATTTCTTTACTATATTAATGCCATTGTCCATTGCAACAAATCCAACTCTGGGACATCTGGGTCACAGTCATTCAAACACCTTACTGATAAAGGCTGACAAGATGTTTGCAGCTGTATGGGATTTCTCCTTGGTGAGCATGGCTACTGCTGCATGCTACTGAACACCCTTCAATGTTTCTTCAGTGCTGAGATATGTGGATAGCTGGTGTCTAAACCCCACAAAAGAGATCCAGTATGCAGTGATACACGTGTAATTGGCAACTGGTCCATGTGTCTTTCACCAGGTGGATGGTGTGAACAGCCCTCTGCTGCAAAGCATGTCCAAGTAATTGCAAGACATCTTGATGGAGCACAGGAACAGCAACTCGCGCAAAATGGGTTTGGCTAGGAACCTTCCATTTCGAGCCTATGGTCACCACAAACTCTACAAATGTCACTCCTTTCACAAAACAAAAAAGGAGGATGTCCAGCGCTAACGTTTTAGCCTGCTTCCCATTGTACAAGTGTGCAGTAGAGTGGTTCCGTTCGTAGGGACCCTCCAGCCTAAAGATGTTCATAATTGTAGCCTGGATTTTTTCTTTTCTATTGCTATGGATGCAGGTGGCTTCCGGAGAGAAGAAACAGGAGGTGATAGACTCAATGTGCATCTTGGGGCAGTCCTGCTATGCAGTGGTGTCTCCATCTAACTCTTGTGCCATTCTGATATTGCTGAAGAGGGTGATACTGGTGCACTGATCGGAGAAGACTGCTATGCAGATAGCTATCACCCTCTTCTTCTTCATCACTTTCCCTTCCCATTGTGATCGGAGCTGATCTTGCTCTCCCAGCACCAGAACCACCACCACCACCATCCGAAGCTATTTTTTTAAGGTGCACCTCCCACCTGATTGCATGATTTTTTTTTAATATGGGTCATTTGGCCTCCAGTCCCATAGTGTGAACCAGGAGACATACACTTGTGTGGCAAATAAAGCATATTGCAAGGTTATCCTCTCTTGCTTCTCCTAGCGGTCTTAATCTCAGCTGGGGTCAATCCATGTCCAGATCATCAGAAGGGGGGCTTGGAGAAGATGGTGGAATACCTTTCCTTTTCTGGTTGGAATTGTGGAAGTCAATGGTGCAAAAAGAGGCACTTATTTATGTTATTCATTTATTTAGAGAGCTTAATATAGCGCTGGCAAGAAACAAGGGAACAATTTACAACATTTTCACATACTTCTGTATGTAAAGGTAAATAACAGAGTTAAGTGTTACTGGATTGTAGGATGCTAAAATTCACAATGATTTATTGTACAGATGGTTAAGGTGATGATCGAGGAGGAGATCCTTCAGTTTTTTTTTAAAGATAATGAAGTAGGGGTTGGTTCTGAGATCTGCTGGTAGGGAGTTCCGGATTTTGGGGGAATTGCCCTAAAAGGAGTGAGCCAGGGCTTTTTTGTTTACGTTTCTTTGCGGGTATGAGAAGTAGGTGCTTCTCAGGTTTCTTGGCTGGTCTGACTTGGTGAGTTTGCCTGCCAAGTATGCTACTTTACCAGTGTGAAGGACTTTGTGGGTGAGACACGCAGTTTTGAAGTGGCAGCGAGCTTCAATTGGGAGCCACTTTAGATCTTTCAGGGAGGAGGAGATATGATCGTACCTTTTGGTTCCGCTGGCAATACTTGATGCTGCATTTAGAGTAGTTCTTAGTGGGGCTTAGTGGGATTACTCTGTGTGTGTGGGTAGTGTTACCATAGTCTAGTCTGGACAGAAGCACGGTTTGCGCTGCGGTTTTGAGATCATTTGAAGGGAGAAAGGGCTTGATTTTGTTAAGGAGTTTTAGGTTGTAGAAAGCACTCCTTGCGATATTCTTTATGTGTGAGATCGTGTTCAGGTTTGGGTCCAGTATGATTCTTAGCAATTTGGCAGAACTGACCAGGGATATATTGCAGTTTAGAGAGTTGATAAGCTATATCTACTCTCTGACCAGGGAGGTCTGTTCGTTGTTTGAGAGAAGAATTTCCCCGTCTTTTCTTGGTTGAGTTTCAAGTAGTTGTGTAATATCAATATTTTGATTTTTTTTTAGTTTATCGTTCAGTGGGTGTATGTCATTGAGAGAGAATATTTCCAGGTAGAACTGGATATCGTCCATATAGAGGTACAAGGGGATGTTTGCCTCTTTGCTTATGGTAGTGTAGGGTCCAAGTAGATATTGAAGAGAGTGGGTGAGAGGACTGAACCCGGGGGAACACCTCTGATTACAGTGGGGATATTTGAAGTTGCGTTATTTATTTTTATTTGGTGAGAGTGGTTTTGAAGAAATTATGTGAACCATATCAGAACCAGGCTATCCACTCCAATCCATTGTTTGAGGGTGTTAAGAAGAAGAAGATTATGCTTGACTGTGTAAAAAGCCGCTGATATGTCTAGGCGGATGAGCAGACAGCATCGACCAGCATCCGCCGATTTGTGGATGTCATCTGCTATATTTAGTATAGCTGTTTCTGTGCTACAGCACTTTCTGAAGCCTGACTGATGTGAATCCAGGAGACTGTTAGTGTTGATGGGCAAGTAGGACACATAGCTCAAAGATTTTAGCCAGGAAGGGAAGGTTGGAGATGGGCCTGGAGTTGTTGAGGTCATCAGGGTCTGATCCCGTTTCTTTTAGCAGTGGAGTGACTTGGCCTAGTTTTAGACCATCTGGCATAACCCCAGTATTTAGAAAGCTGTTTAATATCATTGTCCAGAAGGGGGTAATAACGTAATTAAGATTTTTTGCCACAGAGGTTGGGAGGGGTTGCGAAGTGGGAGGTGAACTTTGAATTCAAAATTAATCTGGAAATGTCCATCTGTGTGAGTGGGTTGAATACTTTCCAGCATTTGAGGGAAGATGTACATCTTGCTCAGCAGGAAGCTCAACCTCCTGTTCTGCTCCCACTTCAGGAAGATCTGTTATTGCTGGCTGTGGCTCCTGTTGTCCACTTTACTCAGTTTCCTGTGATGATTGGGTACCAGTTTGTGGCTGAGACATATCAAATTCAGACTCACTGCACATTGCTATGATTGCAGTGGGTGCCTCGCTGAGAGACATGGCCTTGGGCTTAGGTTGGGATGGTGCCATTGATGCTGGGGTGCTTCTCCCAGCTTCCTGTCCGGAGGGCGGTGACTCAGGGAGACCTATCCTGAAAAAGATTGAGGGAGGCATGCCCATGGTGGAATTCTGTTTCTTCTTCTCCTCCTCACTGGCCAATTTCTTGGGAGCATCTTTCTTTTGGGCCATCTTGAAGCTCTATCATGAGTTGACAGTGGCACATAACTGCACAATCAGATCAGACCTGAGGACTCATGTGTTTTGGTCATGTCACTTTGTGCTGGCTTTCAGTCTGGCAATACTGTGGTGGATGTTTCTTGTGCACCTAAAAGCAAACAAGCAAGAAAAACATTTAGTGAAACGTACCATTCTTGCAGTTTGAATTATTCATAGTACAAACACTACAATTCAGTTATCCAAAATCATTGACAACAATAGTGTATCCATTCCAAAGTCAAACCACACCACCATAACATAATATTTCATTTTCAATGAGGATAACAACATACAGATGTAACTGTTTGCTTTACACGCGTCTAAAGGGAGATACCTGTGGCAGTCAGGGAGATGAAGTGGAAAAAGGGAAACTCCTGAAAAAATGAATGCTGGCTTGTGTCTATGGCAGGCAAGTGGCTCAAGGGGAAAATTGAATAATCCTTAAAAATGTATGCTGGTGAGCACCTAATGCACTATTCACAACAGTGTATCAAAACCCGAAATTGGCTCCTAGGACCTTATCAACTCCTTATGGTGGTGTGCACTGCTTCAACGGAAAGGACAAGATTCCTTTTGTTATTTAACTCTCACACACCCTTTTGGTGTCATGCTTCATCGTCAGGTTCACCCTGACTCCTAAAGGTCAGGGTGGGCTCAACCATATTGCAGGGAGCTCTTAGGCGATGTAGGCCAAGGTGACTTAAAGATAAAATTCCTACTGTACACCCCTGATTATTCCTTTATTAGTGAGGGTGTAGTGGATGTTAAAGCACGTACACGCCACAGTAAGGAGTTGGGAAGGTCCTTGGAGCCAATTTGGAGTTTGGATACACTGTTGTGAATAGCGTTTAACTTGGGAGGAGGTATCCTCACCTTCACCCCTTCTTGTGGACAGTGGGGGGTTCTTCACTGCCACTAGTTGGTTAGAGCACCTTTTGCAGCCAAGGGGACCAAGGGAAAATTGAATAATCCTTAAAAGAGTAATGTTTTTGTGCAGCTGCATGCCTATGTCAAGCAGGGGTTCTAGGGGAAAATGAGTAATGAAAACCCCAAAAGAATTGATGCTTGTGTGACAGGCAGGGGAAATGTAAAAGAAAAAAGGTTTTTTAAATGTAAAAAGAATTTTTAAACAAAACAAAGTTTAAAAAACCAAATTACCCACCCCCCCCGAATTTCTGGTGTTCTAGGGTACTATGAGAAAGTCATTGGGAGGCAAGGAGGTGCAGGGGAATAATTGATAACATTGCATATAATATTTTAAACACTGTTAATACATACATGCAATTACTACAATGATCCTCAAGCGTATTAAACTGATAGCTGGGAAAAGTAAAAAAAAATTACAAAAACAAAAAGTCATAGCCCTCTCCAATCAATCTCACTAGAAAATGGCTTTGAAAACTGGAAAAAAGGATTTACACAGTGACTGACTGCACAAAATAGCTGCCAGCCACATTGTCAGCCAACAACAAGAAACAAGACGGCAAAGACAACAAAGAACACTTACTGGACTATGACGATATCACATTGGCTGGCTACACAAAATGGCCATTGGCCACGTGGTCAAATAACAAGAACAAGCAAGGGGGTATGGTCAAAATATATGTGGAACACCTGCTGACCTATGGCAAAAGCACACTGGCTGGCTACCAAAAATGGCCGACGGCCACATGGTCAAACAACAGGCAAGGAGTCATGGACACATACCGGCCTAGCGGAAAACCACACAGTCTGACTGCCCAAAATGGCAACCAGCCACATGGTCAAACAACAACAACAAGCAAGAGAGCATCGCCACAACAAAGAACACATGCAGGACTATGGCAAAGGCATACTAGCCGGCTATACAACATGGCCATCATCAGCATGGTCAAACAACAAGAAGCAAGGAGGTGTGGTAGGCACAACAAAGAACACATGCAGGACTAATGCAAAACACACTGGCTGGCTACACAAAATGGTCACATGGTCTACCAACAACAAACAAGTAGGTATGGAAACAACAAAGAAAACATGCAGGTCTATCAAAAAAACACACTGGCTGGCTACACAAAATGGTTTCTGGCCACATGGTCAAACAACAACAGCCAGCAAAGAGGCATGGACAACAAAGAACACATGCAGGCCTATGGCTACTGACTATATAAAATGGCACCCTGCCCCATGAATAGGAAAACAAAAACAAATAGTGCCCCATGGCAAACACACACAGACAAAGAAGGCACTACGATAAATTCATCAATGTCAAACATGAAAAATAAGTGAGCTATAAAATCTTTACAACAGCACACATTACCTTGAAGCACCACATATTACTCCACCAAAACACACTTTTGCAGAAAATTGTGTGAAATTCCAAAAAAAAACTGTACTGGCCGGATGGTCCGTTGGCAGACTAGGCCACATAGTAAAACACATGAATTGTGGAAATTTAACAAATATGGAGACATGACCTGTGCAACTTTTTTCCCTTACACAAAAATAATAAAATGAAATTCAATAAAATAACTGTTAGAATAAATGTTTAAAATGGGATCTCTAGTTGGCAAGGGCTTGCACCTTTATCCAAGTAGGGACCCTTCTTCCTAATCAGGGTAAGGGAGTCACAGTCCTAAAATAACCCCTGCTCACCCCCTTGGTAGCTTTGCACACGCAGTCAGGCTTATCTTAGAGTCAGTGTGTAAAGCATTTGCACATAACCAACGGTAACACAGTAAAAGCACTAAAAAAGATCACCACACCAGTTAAGTAAAATCTCCAATATTTTATATACCTAAAACAAGACCAAAACAATACAAATTCACAATATTGTATTTAAAAAGGTATACTTTGAAAGATTACTTGAAAAACACATTTTATACAAGTTGGTAGCTCAGTCGGGGGTTTCAGCGATGCTACAAAAAAGTCTACCAGTGCCAGCCGACTGTGTCGGTATGGGCCAGCAAAAGAGTGAACAGACTCGGTGCCATGATCTAACCAGGACATGCTGGATAGTATTGTTTCATTTCATAGAGTAGCCCATTGCTACACAATAGGACACTGAAAAGCTAACAGAGCAGGCTTGCAAATGATTTCATGAGAACCTTCCTAGATGTATCTTTTTGTAATATAATGTAGCAGCATTCAAATAACAACATGTCGACATGGACATTTACCATTTACCATGGGATTTGAGAATTGGGAAGGAAGACGATGGACCACCAGAAGATACTTTCCTATTGGCTAGAGATGAGCCAATATTCAGAGTTTGCAACATGTTTTGTGCTTTTTTATTAAGTATCTGTACCTAGTTAGAGATGTGTTGCATTCTATGCACATATTTCCCCCTGCCATGCCCTCTAGCACGCTGTGCTACTCTTGCCAGAAATGTTAGTGTGTTGCTGCTAACAGTGATTTTCTGTTATTCTGATTCCTTTTTTGAGACTTTCTCCAAGCTGATCATAGCTAATGCCGTGATTATTTTCTTCCATGTGTGTAAAAGGTTGTTACGGCAGCTGTTAGGGAACTCTGTAGAGTTTCCAGATCTACTCTTTATGGGGTTTTTGACCTCTTATAGCTATTAGCCTGTTTCTCCAAATTTCCTCTTGCTCTTTTCCAAAAGGGACTCTTTATGGGTTGTAGATAGGATAATTTAGGTCCTTTAGATTAATATAGGGATTCATTTATTTATAGAACATGCTGCTATTTTGCATGCTAATTCTAACCAATTTTTTCATCTTATTTCTGTTAATAACTTATTTGACTAACCTAAATAAAAATAATTTAATGAGCATAAAATGCTTTAGGTTGATGATTAATTTAGAAATGTATTTGGGTTATGCTCCATTCTAACATGGTGGCAAAGATTCCTCGACATGAAGAAGAAATTGGTGTTGAAATTGGATATTCTCTTAGTACGTTTTAAGGTAGAGTTGTCTATAAAAATGTATGAGATTTCCATGCTCACAATGTTGATGTTTGGGAATCTGTTAGAAATGGGATTTCTGGTTGGCTAGCGCTGGCGCCTAAGCTAGGCAGAAGCCACCACTCTAGTCAGGGCAAGGGGGTAACATGCTGAAGATAACCCCTGCTCACCCCTTAGTAGCTTGGCATGAGCAGTCAGGCTTATCCCCGAGGCAATGTGTAAAGAGTTTGTGCAACACACACACACAGCATCAACACACCACAAAAGAAACTCCACACAAGGTTATATAAAGAAATAGCCTTTGTATTATCCAAAACACATTAGAATTGTAATCACACAGATACACTGTGCCAACTGGCACTAGGCACTATTTACAGGGGATTATGTACACCTGGCAGGGCCAATCAGGCCACTGTCAGAACCTTTTAGAAAGCACTAGAACAAGTAGTAAATGACGCAACCAGTAACTACTGGTTTAATAATGACCTTAGCATTAGCAACATGCACACTTTAAGTCTGCATCACATTAGGCATAAAACACAGTATGCACAAATCACATTACGCATAAATCACAAATTATGCAAAGGGCATCACAAGCATAAACACCTTATGCAATAATTATGGTGCATAGCACACTGAAATGACCCCCAGGCCAACTGACCTTCCTAAGGGGCTCAAATGCCATATGTCTCAAATGTCAGGGCGTAGCTGCAAATGCAGGGAAGCAAAGTGCGCAAGGTGCTGGGGGCAGAGGACTGTATCTCACTCCTTCCTACTTAGAAACAAAATGCCCCCAAAGGGAAAAATGGCACTGGCACTACACGTGCCGCCTGAGCCACACTCAGGGACTTTTAAAAACAAAAGTGCCCACTCGGTGCTTCTGCCCGCAACAGCGATGCAGCTGTGAGGCCAAATAAAACAGGCCCAATGAGCACGACACCTCAGGGCCCCAGGGACCATCCACGCAGCTCCAGGCACCGACAATGTGCCTTAGGGGAGCCCTACTCACCAGGACTCTGTACACCAAGAATGCCCAATCATTGCAGCTGCCCGCAATTGCAGTGCATCTGTGAAAACCAACAAAAACTGGCACTCGCAGTGCCTCAGGAGCATCAACGCAGCCCCCACTCACCAGGACTCTTCTTTTACCGTCCTCTGGCTCTAAAGCTCTAGTGAGCCCACGAGGCTCTGGCTGGCTCCAGACGGCACGCGGGGCTCTCCTCACAACACGGGAGCTCCGCCCGACTCAAATGCAGTGCTGCCTGTCTCCCACTCTCTTCCACCAGTCGTGGGTTGGAGCTTGCCAGGCTCCGATGCTTGGGCAACATGTGGGGCTCCCTCCGGTGCACAGGGGCCCCACCATCCACAGGTCAGGCTTCCTCTTCGGCTGCGCCATAATTGGCCGGCTTATTAGCTCCGCCCACAACCGCCTACATAAAACACCACAGCGGGTGGGCACCCCCTGAGTAAGCAGCAATGCGGGGTAGACACCCACTATTTCAATAAGCACACAAGCAGGGTGGACACCCACCACAAAAGCGGCAATGCAGGGTGGGCATCCGCTTTTCAAAGATGCATGAGAGCGAGGTGGGCTCCCGCTCCGATCGGCAATATGCGGGTTAACCCCCACATCGGGATTTCCCCCAAATAGGTTGCAGCTCTGCGCTGCAAAGCCCCAGCACTCTTTCCGTCCTGGGAGAGATATTTAAGTGCACACAGGGCGTTTAGGACCAAAGTTCCAGGGAGGCAAAGGCTGGGCCCAGGCAGGCCAGCACACTGGGCCCTCCAGCAGGGAGGCAGTCCCTCATGGCGGTTCCTCCTGGGGCCCAATAACAGCAAGTCACCTGGAATCCCAAAAGCACAACCACTTCATGGGGTCACAGCCCTAATATTTATAAACCATATTCTCTTTGTCTGGCATGGCGCAGGTCATGGGGGAACTAGCCTAAACTGGTTCTTGGGGGTTTTGGAGCACTTTGTTGACAAGCATCCTCTTCTCCTTTGACAGGTGGGGGCCCGTTATCAGACACACCCCGGGGGGCGGAGCCAGCATTCACACAGGCAGGCACAGCCCTATTCAGGGTCAGGGGGCTACTCCTCCCACTACTCCAAATGCAGATGCCCTATTCAGCCTAGCGCTGACCTACCCTGCCCCTCCTGCAGCCGCACACACCTCTCCAGCCCCTGTCACTCCAAAGCCAGACATGCAATCCACATCAGGCAGGCAGACACATAGCACACAGAAATACCAACTTCTAAAAGTGGCATTGCTAAAATAGGTATAATGAATCTGCACATACCATTGCATAGAATTCATTATCACTATTCCAAATATACCAAACTTGACCACGCAGCTCCTCTCATATCAGGAATTACAACTGAAACACTTATCAGGGAATCCCCAATGCATTCCTATGGGAGGGGCAGCCTCACAGTAGTGAGGAGCCAAAAATGGCTGTCTGTAACTACCAGGACATGTCACACACTTAAGGTACATGTCCTATCTTTTACCTACAATGCACCCTGCCAATAGGGCTAGCTAGGGCCTACCTTAGGGGTGACTGACATACAGTAAAAGGGGAGTCACAGACATGGCACACACTTTAGGTGCCACGTCACAGCAGCAGTAACACTGCGCGCATAGGCCCTGCAATGGCAGAGGCCTGAGATAGGTTTGAAAGGCTACTTTGGTGGGTGGCACAATCAGCACTGCAAGCCCACCTGTAGCATTTAATTTACCGGCCCCAGGTATCTGAGAAACCACTTTACAAGGGACTGATAGATAAATTAAATATGCCAAACAGGCGTAGACCAATCTTTACCATATTTAACACAGAGAGCACACACACTTTACACTGGACAGTAGTGTTAAAGTGCTCAGAGTCCTAAAACCACCAACACCATGTCAGAAAAAAGGCCAGGAGGAAGGCAAAAAGTTCAGGGATGACTCTGCAAAAAGGGCCAAGTCCAACAGAATCCATTGGGCTTTTGCTTTGAATTTGGTTTTAAAACAACAAGAGGTTCTGAAAGAAAGTGTCAGTAAGTCAGGGTATGAAGGACTCTATGTGGGCGAAAATGGTGTCCTTTTGTGCTTTTTGAACCTTATAGTATTGGGCCTGCAGCAGTCTTCCATGTTTGTCATCTTGCTTTGCAAATACCAAATCACTTACCTCAGTCCATTGTAGAGCTCAGATTCTTTTCCACTTTCCTCAGTCTGCATTCCATTGTATCTTGGTACATGTGAAAAGTATTGACATCTCTTCACATTGATTTAACTTCATCCAAAATTTTAATTACTTTGCTCTCCATTTTCCTTATGGAAGAGCTGATGATTGAACGCTCCCTCCCTAGGGTGTCCAGCATGATATCAATAGATATGGTTTTATGACACTGAGGATTTCCCACCCAGTGTAGCCTCTGACAAAATAATCGGTCTCACTGATCTAGATACTGCCATGTGAGTTACGATTTTAGGGTGATAGCTACATCAGAGTTCTCCATTCCTATTTCACACACATGTTAATTAGCTTTTCTGCAAGCCGCATGGCACTGTATGCAATAAAGTCCCAGAATGGTCAGCTTTAGAGAGTGATCAAAGTGATCTGAGCCTGCCAAAATTGTCAGAAATGGCACTTGTCTGTCAGAGGAAACGTAGATACTCTTCATTTGTTAAGGATTAGGGATCAAAAACTCCAATGTCTATCAAATAATCCCATATACCACCTCTGCTCCAGGGGCTTCAGTGCAGAGAGGCCAAATTCCACCAACACGATTAGCTTCTGTAGACAATGAAGCCATGCGATAGAGAATTTAACATGTGACAATCCAAGATTCTTTGAGGTGGAAAATATTCCCTCATGCTGTGCAATGCAAGCTCCATGGAATGCTAAATAAGACACTAAATGGACAATAGAATAAAATGAGAGAGCCAATGGTTGGACTTGACCAGAATCATTAACAATGGATCTTGCAGATAGCTACCCTTTCAAGCTAGATCCAAAATTGGTAATAGAAGTAGATTTGGGAGTTCAATATACGGTTTTATTCTCCAGAGTTGATGCAACTGTAATTTTTCAGGTATCTCTCAAATGGATATCACATGAATCCTTAAAGTCTGTACTTTAATAAAAACAATGCTTAGCACTTAATAAAGTAGAGAAAGTGGTGAGATCTTTTAAATTAGTAAGATATTTCCAGTGCTTAATTTGTAAAATATGAAGTGCAGGTGCTCACAGTCTTTAACGAGGCCACACCCACTTCTCGAGCTCTGCCCACTCCCTACAGTGCCCCCTCCCACTTCCCTTTACTGGCGCCACCCACATCCACAAGCCTCAACACCTCGGAGTCACCTCCTCCCTTATTGAGTTCCGCAAGAAGATGAAGGGCTGGCTCTTCACAAAAGCAACTCAGGCACCTCACACCTACACACCTGCCCAAATCCCTGGATACCCTCCTGGGTGATTAGTGCGCTATACAAATCAATATAACATATTGGAAGCCTATGGCAAAAACTTAAAAGTGAACTCAAATTAGAGAAAGATAATTTAAGGAAGCTTTGCAAACAAAAGAAAATGTGGTTGCACTGCGCTGTTTAAAAGAAAGAAAAGAATGTAAGAAGGAATACATTAAAGCAGGCAGTAACAAATGCAGGCAGGAAGAGGAGCACTGGAGTAAGGAAATAAATAAGTAATTGTTGAAAGAAGGAGGAAATGAGAAAAGAATGTAAAAGGAAAAAATGAAGGGATAGAGAGAGAAACACACCATGTATGTTTGTAAAGCACATATTCACCAGAGGGGGCCTTGACACCAAATTAAAAATGTTGTTATCCATCTCAATTGCACTAATTGTATCTAAAGATGAAAGACTGAGTGGCCACACCAAGATTTCAATTTATGACCCTGAGATAGAACACACATTCCTGGAGTAGATATAAACATATGTGCAAGAAGGAACAAATTGAAAGGGAGAGTGAGTTAGGAGGAGAGGTCTAAAAGCAAAGATAGAAGCAATAGACAATGTGAAGAGAAATGTGGAAAGCAGTGATTGGGATTGCAAGATTGGAGTGGAACGTGATGAGAAGGAAAAGTGAAAAGAGGAGGAAGGCAAGGGAAGGAAAGCGAACAGTGGGGAGCATGTGAGAGTAGAGTGGAAGGGAAAGATGGAAAGGTGAACAATGAAAAGCGCTTAATGAGGGGAGGTGGTGATTAAGAGAAAAAGCAGATGTAGGGCAGAAAGTGAAGTAAGATTGGAGAGAAGTGAAGGAGTGAGGTGTGAAGGGGAGAAAGAAAAGCAGATACTGCTTTATTAAATATACAGTCATTAATTATGTAAAGTTGAGAAGTGACAGTAGTGTATCATTCTTGGCCTGCCTCATCAATGCACAGCAGTGTTGTCCAAGACACACAAAAAAGCGATTCTTTAACAGTGTTAAGTTTCATGCCATAAAAAGATGTTTTGTTATGTCACAATAGGTTTTCCAGATAAAACATAATAAAGTGTCAGTTATACCATTGGGTTTTCGCCTTGATGGAGAACCACACTCTCATGCTTCAAACAAATAGTTCTATTACATGATCAGACTATAAATCTCAAAATCCCACTGCCACCTATTTTCAAATGAAGTCAGACATTCAACTCCATTCAGACAGGCTTGCACACATACTTTTTAACTAATAAAGCACAAAATTCAACTGAGTCTGCCGCCTGTGCTATATTAGGATTGTAATTTATGATCAGTGTGTAACAAAAGGACCTCTGTGACAAAAAAACTGAAACTCACTTAGCTATCCACATAATATAGTTCTGTCATCTGCATGGTATGTGTTCTACATTACCCCTTTGTGCTACAGTCAAAACTTCAACTAGACAAAACTGTGATCTCTCTCCAACAGGGATCTAAGGCTGTAAGTATGCAGCAGGGGTTTACGGGACATGGGTCTTTGGAGGTGAAAAGAAGGTGTGGGGCAATAGATATCAGCAGGCTTGTGGGGGTGGGGGAGGTACAGAGCACCCAACACAGCCTAGCCCCTCTGATAGCACGTTTTGAATCAATGCTACTTTTCTCCAGGTCAAATCTGAGTAATTCCCTGTGTATCCTCTCTCTGGTTAGGGGGAAATTAAGAAAGCCTACTGGTTTGAGTGGCCTAGACTGAGAAGGGCTTTGAGGTCTCACATTCGAACTCAAAGTATGGATACTCATGGCCCAGTAAATGCTTTAATACAAAGGGATTGTGGGGAGGGGTGCTCTGAGAGTGAGGGAGGGAGTCAAGGGGTAATGTAACAGGAGTGAGCGAGTGTTGTTGCAGGGAGGGGCATTGTGATACAGAGGGGAAAAGGACTGTAAGCATAGGGGCACTGAGATACAGGTGAGAAAGGCACTGTGGAGAGACGGGCACTGGGATAGTGGGAGAAGGCCACTGTGGAGAGAGGGGCACTGTTGGAGGTAGCGGTGGGGCACAGTCACAGTGGCAGGGATGGGAGGTGTTCTTCAAGATGCTTGTGGCTGCAAAGATGCCCATTGCAGAAGGGAAAGGATGGGGCTGATAGAGACGAGATGGTACTGGGACAAGTAGGAGCGCGGTACTAATACACTGACTGGCAGGAAGAAATGTTTTCACTCTTGGGCTACCCTCAGCTGCTTCCTGTATTTTGTTATTACGCTGCAAGTCCTTGTCTAGGCTCCTGAGGCAGGCATCTACTGGGCAGTTTCCTGCGGGTGCCACTGTGCAGAAATTTATCGATGGTGTTCCACTGCCAAGCACTATTCTGTCATCTGTAGGATAACAGTTGTGACATTATTAAAATAACGCACAAACAACTTACCTAACCTTGCAGCTTTGGCTACACTGGAAAGTGCAGACTGCTGGGTAGCGCAGCTGAAATTATACTCACAGTTCATTGTTCATGCAGTTTTTACTGCCCATGACACAACACACCTGCCCTTCCCCCATGCTAAAGACCAGGCACTGGTGCGCGCAAAAGCGAGCACACTAGCAGCATGCACCAAATCTGAACATATAGCTGCACAAGGCTGGGGCTTTTAATTGGCCTGTGCACACTGCTGGCTGTGCATGGGAGACAAATTCAATAGACCCGGCCCTGAGAAATAGGTGTCGGTGCTCAGTAACTGCACAAATTAAGCACTGGATATTTCTATATCCTTGAAAGATAAAACGTACAATTGACTTATTATATCTCTGGTACACTTGGCAAACTGTATTAATCTCTCCCCAGCGTATGTTATTATGCATTATATTCAACAAAGTGTATCTTGTTTTCCTCAGGATCATTTTAGTAATCCTAACCTGTAAGAATTGCAGACATCCTGTGGTGCATTTCCTATAGAATTATCTTTTATGGTTGCACAGAATTGATAAGCTTGCTTCAATAAATTGTTTTATGCAGCTTATCCGAATATTTTCAGAGATGTCACAGTCTTCAGATAATAATTATACTACAAATGAGGAAAGATGACAATTGTGGCATGGGTTTTTTTAGTGCAATTAGGAGAAAATGGTATGGATTAAACACAGAAAACATCTGTTTTTTATGGGAAGATAATTTTCAATGTCCAAATCCTAACAAGAAAAGTACTCTGTTTGTGTGATTTTGCAAGATGCAGACTTGTGCTTCTTCCAGATAAACAGCATTTGGAACGGCATGCCTCAGAAGGATCACTGAAATAATATCGAGGGACAGAATATGGACCATCAAGAATATCATTGACAAAATATCGACAGACAAAATATCGAGTTTCTATCTACAAACAGGTAAGTACAAAAATATTGAGTTAACAATATCGTTTACTAAAATATAGTTTTAAAAAATATCGACTTTACTAAAAATAATGCAAAATTAAATGAATATTAAAAATTAATTACTAAAATATACTTAAAATACTTACATTAACTTATAATATTAAATAATTACTGAAAGTAAAAAAAAAATGTTTTAATTCATATTTGTTAAACATTTATATATAGTAACAAAATGTAATTAAATAATAGCCAATATTATTAACGTACAATAACAAAAGTGTAAAAATTACTATTCCCACTCCAAAGAGTGCAAGCGTAGGGAAAGCGTTGGATAGCGTAGGGGTTAAAATTACTATTCCCACTCCAGTGGGTGCAACAGTAGGGAAAACGTTGGATAGCGTAGGGGTTAAAATTACTATTCCCACTCCAGTGAGTGCAACAGTAGGGAAAGTGTTGGATAGCGTAAGGGTAAAAATGACTATTCCCACTCCAAAGAGTGCAACAGTAGGGAAAGCATTGGATAGTGTAGGGGTTAAAATGACTATTCCCACTTCAGTGAGTGCAACAGTAGGGAAAGGGTTGGATAGCTTAGGGGTTTAAATTACTATTACCACTCCAGTGGGTGCAACAATAGGGAAAACGTTGGATAGCGTCGAGGTAAAATTTACTATTCCCACTCCAGTGGGTGCAACAGTAGGGAAAGCGTTGGATAGCGTAGGGGTTAAAATTACCATTCCCACTCCAGATAGTGCAACAGTAGGGAAAGCGTTGGATAGCGTAGGGGTTAAAATTACTATTCCCACTCCAGTGGGTGCAACAGTAGGGAAAACGTTGGATAGCGTAGAGGTAAAATTTACTATTCCCACTCCAGTGGGTGCAACAGTAGGGGAAGTGTTGGATAGCGGAGGGGTAAAAATTACTATTCCCACTACAGTGGGTGCAACAGTAGGGAAAGCGTTGGATAGCGTAGGGGTTAAAATTACTATTCCCACTCCAGCGAGTGCAACAGTAGGGAAAGAGTTGGATAGCGTAGGGGTTAAAATTACTATTCCCACTCCAGTGGGTGCAACAGTAGGGAAAACGTTGGATAGCGTAGAGGTCAAAGTTACTATTCTCACTCCAGTGGGTGCAACTGTAGGAAAAGCATTGGATAGAGTAGGGGTAAAAATGACTATTCCCACTCCAGTGGGTGCAACAGTAGGGAAAGCGTTGGATAGCGTAAGGGTAAAAATTACTATTCCCACTCCAAAGAGTGCAACAGTAGGGAAAGCGTTGGATAGCGTAAGGGTAAAAATTACTATTCCCACTCCAAAGAGTGCAACAGTACAGAAAGCAGTGGATAGCGTAGGGGTTAAAATTACTATTCCCACTCCAAAGAGTGCAACAGTAGGGAAAGCACTGGATAGCGTAGGGGTAAAAATTACTATTCCCACTCAAGCGGGTGCAACAGTAGGGAAAGCGTTGGATAGCGTAGGGGTTAAAATTACTATTCCCACTCCAGAGAATACAACATTAGGGAACGTAAATACTTCATATATTATTCAAAAATGTAAAAATGAATATCTATTAATAATTAATTAAAAATAATTAAACAAAATTATATAATATAATAATTAATATATTAAAATTACTAATTAACAATAATTATTTCAATTGATCACCTATTAATACAAATTATTTAAAAAATAACAATTAATTATTTAATAGCTAATATTTATTTAACAATTATTTCCAATTAAATAATTTTTAATACATTTAATTATTTAATTAATTATTCATAAATTACTTCCCACCCTATTCCCCTATAAACCCAAAACCCGCTTCAGAAATTCAATTAGTTAAATTTACATAATTACCAATTAATCAATTAATAAAAATGTATTACCAATTATAATTAAATTAATTAACAAATATAAATTAATTAACATTTAATTACAAATTACAATCAATAAATACATTTACATATTTAATTAATTAGAATTAAATTACTTCCCACCCTATTCCCCTATAAACCCACAACCCGCTACAGAATTAAATTAGTAAAATTTACATAATTACCAATTAATCAATTAATAACAATTAATTACCAATTAGAATTAAATTACTTTACAAATATAAATTAATTAACAATTAATTACTAATTACTATCAATAAATAAATGTACATATTTAATAATTATAATTAAATTACTTCCCACCCTATTCCCCTATAAACCCACAACCCGCTACAGAATTAAATTACGCAATATTTATAAAAACAAAATTAATTCAATAAAATTAATTATAACATAAATACAAACTTTTCACACATATTATAATATAAAAATACACTATAAAAAATTAAATATTAAAAAAACGATATTTTTAACTATCTATATTATATACTTCGATATTTTAACTATCGATATTTTTAACAGTCGATATTACTTCACTTACCTTAAAAACGATATTTTGGTCATCTATATTCTGTCCTGTCGATATTTTGTCCAGTCTATATTTTGAACTCGATATTATGTCCAATCGATATTTTGGACTCGATATTATGTCTGTGCACCGGCTCAGAACAGACTGAAAGATAGATATAAGTCAGAGCAAAAGTAGCATACAATATATTATGATCATATATTAGTCCTTGACCAGTTGACTCCTGACCGGACTATACAAATTCTTTCCCTCAGGAATCTAAGAATGCGTTAGGAACTACTTTACGTTGAAGGCCACTGGAATTATGCCATCCTGTGCAGTGGCATGTTCTCTATAAATGTTTACCACATTTGCCTCACAATTCACCGTATGCTGCACAATTTTAAAAAATGTGTTTATAAATCACAGGAATCACATGGTGTTGTGTGGAGGCAGATCTTGACTTTTATTTGCTGATTGCTGTATTCAGATGATAAACTAGTGCTAATGAGGTGAAATACTGACTGGTAGTGATGTCATTGTTACTAAAGAAAGTCTTTGCTATTTGCACTACAGAATAAACAGTACTGATGTCGTTAAAAAGTTTAGTGATGATCATGGGTCTACAAAATCAAAAATGCAACAAATTGTTGTAATGATCATAGTCCTCCACTTAGTGGCCCGTTACAAGTAGCTGAGTGCAGTAGGGCTGGGCTTATGGTTCCAGATGGCAATTTATCTCCTTTCCCAATATTTCCTAATTCCTGTTCCCACAATGCAAGTATTCCATACAAGTAGAGATTAAAATTGCTTGCCCATTTTTCACATGCAGAGCCCAAGTCCTGTTTCCACATATGAATGTCTCTTGTTTTGAGCAGGAGGAACTTCTGTGTGGAAATAGCGAAGAAGACACCAGGTGTTCATCTGCAACCGGTGTGCGCGTAATAGGATGGGTATTAGCCATCCAGGCTACATCCCCAACTGCTCAGAATTGATCCCTTAGTGGAGGTATATGAACAGTTGCTCTTGGCGCCATCAAAGGGTTAAGTTATATTAATTAACAACTAATAAGGGCAATTCCAGACATCCAGGCTACATCCCCAACTGCTCAGAATTGATCCCTTAGTGGAGGTATATGAACAGTTGCTCTTGGCACCATCAAAGGGTTAAGTTACATTAACAACTATTAAGGGCAATTCCAGAAAAGAGAGTCATAAGTAAGAAATGTTTAGTAGTAATCTCGTTAGATATTAATCAATAATGTTGGCAGCTTTCCTCTAGGAGAAAGTCACAAACACTAATACCTTTTACTAACACCACGACCACATATAGTACTTTTCCCACGGGTATCAGAGCCAATACCATCAGCACATTTAAATGGCATTTCTGAGGAGGAACGGTGGATAGACACTTTAAGTGGTGCCTAAAGTGAGTCACACAACTCACTACTTTTTGGCACTACCCTCAGAGGAATTAGTAGTACTTTTACCGGAATGATTTGCACAATTCTCAACTTCAATGACTGGCCACCTGTCTTTATATCTGTAGGTAGAATATGATGATCAATGTGGTCAAGCTTACTGCTCTGAAGTAACCAAGCTAAGGAACACAGATATACGGAGGGTGTCTGTTGTTGCCGCCTTAACTTCAATATACTTTGCAGGGTGATTGCCAGACTCAGATGCTTGCAATAGGAATTAAACTTGATTATTTGCCTTATGGGGTAAAAAGTAGGGACATCATCTTAGTGCCATCATCAAAGTCTAAGACTGCAGCTTCTGCTAATCCTTCATTTCGACATGAAATTGTACCTTAAAAAATATCACATATTGGATAATTTGCATGTTTTTTTTTTTGCATTTGCCCAGGGACTTGTGTGGATCAAGAGGACACTTGGCTGCAAAGAAATGAGTAGTTGAGGTTTTTTGACCACCCAGTTCAACCACATCCCATCGTGGGTCTGTTGTTCACAATAGGACTTATGTTCATTCAGATATTTGAACTGGGAACTCGGTCGCAGGGGACACAATTGTTTTTCAGAATTTTTAAATATGTAACAGACACATTTATAAAAATTAATCATGATCTTTCACAGGGTGAGATGAAGATCCAGATAAGATAGCTCAATGGTTGATGTAGTTCCTATGTGGTACTATTTTGACTACAGGATTTCTTAGTGTCATGAAGTAGGGTCAATCTTCACTGCAAGCATTTGCTTTTTGGTAGTTTCACCTATGCCATAGCATCTTTCACCATGGAATTTAATTGATTTTATTAGATGGAGGAATGTGTGTTTCATTTAGTTTGAAATACAATTAACAATTGTGATCAGAGGGTAACCTGCTCTAACAGTAGGTAGAATGTTCCTAGCAAATGGTAAATGTGTTCACATTGATGTTTTTGAAGCACAAGTGCTATTAAGCATGCAGGTTTCCACGCTTGTCCCGCTCAATCTCATTATCACACTCTTTCTCCTCCTTTCTGCCTCATTCTCGGGCTAAGACCCTCACTTTTGCATATACATTACATATTTCTCATCTTCCAATGACATCACACAGTAGCATTTTTTCAACATTGATAAATGTATTTAGTCTTTGTATTTGGACGACCACCTCTGATTGGTACTTCTCTCGTCTGTGCCCGTCGCAGTCAGGAGGAGACTGGGCTGGGCCATGTCCCTTTTATTTTTCCCTGCCCATCGTGGAGGACTCATTGGCGGACTTGGTTAGTGAGTTTGGTTTGGTTGTGTATATTTATATTTTGGGTCCAATACATTGGCATTTGTTAATATAAGCATTTCATACCCAGGGGGTGCTGAGTATCTCACCTCATACCAAGTGTGAGACTAACGGTACGAGTAATTGGGCACCATGGCTACAAAACAAAATGTTATGGGTCAAAGGGTAGGGGGGGCGGTGGGCACATTGGATGCCTTTATAACCAGGGCTGAATCCGTGCTTCAGCCCGATCCCTTTTGGCTCAAGTCCCACCCCACGCTCAATCCCATCCGCCTATTAATACTGGGGCAGCTCAAGATGATCGAGTTACTAGGCCCAAGAGACTTGTAAGGGACAATGTTGGAGAGGTGGTGGGTTTCCCTGGGGAACCTCTGGCAAAGCGTACTGGGGTGGCCTAGCTACGAGGGATAAAAATAAAGATAAAGGGAAAAAGAAGCATCAAAAAGGGAAGTTGTCCCCAAGATCTGTGTTTGGTGTCCCCCCATCGCTTAACCCCAATGCGACTGAGCTGGGGGACATAGGGGACAACCCGGCTTATTGGAAACGCATGGAGACATTAATTTCAACTATCCAAGTTAGGGGTAATTGAATAAAAGGTTGCCCTCTTGGCAAAAGGTGTTGAAGCAAGGGCAAACATGGATATATTGAATGATGTAGGGGAGGGCTGTGCACCCACAACAGACTTGAGGAACAATGGCCCAAGCGGGATCCAAAATGAGCTTTTGACCCATGGTGTAGCTGACAGGCTTAATGGAATAACGTCTATTATAACTCCACTAGCCCAGGTTACAAGTTCAATTTCGGGGGGCAGCCCCCACTACCTAAGTATTACACTACAGGGCACGGGTCGGCAGCTTATCTTGCCTCTTGCATGTACTCAGAACTTGCAAGTGCCAAGGGAACCGCCCAGGACATTGATTGCCACTCTGGTGTGTCCTGTTGATGGTCTTAGTACAACAAATAATGCATTGCTTAAACCTGAAAGAGACATCATAGATTTACCGCCAGCGGATTGGCTGGTGTTCCCCCGTTGAAATCGGACCAGCCCGAATCTTGGACCCAGCTAAGAAATAAAACCACTGACTGGTTAACCAGAAGCAAAGGTTTTCGGTTCTCTTTGAGCAATAATATTCTGATGATGTGCAGAGTTGCATGGGTGGGCCAATCGCAAAAGAACGTAGGGGGGGATTGTGTTATAGTTAATTTTAAAAGCCATGCAGTTGCCCAAATGATTCTTAAAGCTCATGACCATCATTTCCCCTCTGCTACTTCTATTGTGGCATTACCACTGGGGTATTTTTATAGGCCCCCGTTGAGACCCCATGGGGAGCTTACCCCTCTCATTGCGGTCTCAAACAGATTTGAGGCCCTATCCAACTTAGACGATCAAGGCTGACAGTTAGTAAATTATGTAGATACAGAGGAGTTATCAATTATGGAGGCAGTGGTAGATATTGAATCCCCGCTCACTATGATTAATCCCATATCATTGGTAACACCCCATATTGAAGATCCAAATCTTACTGTGCTTGCAGATATCGAAGCTAATCCTATGGGGCAGACTGCATCCATTCCGAAATAAAAAAAATCTTTCATGGAACATAGCTGGTTACAGTCAAAAAGGGGGGACATCAACTGGGAATCCTTCCTTGCAATTCATCACATTATTGCTTTGCAGGAAATCTGGGACCCAATTGATCCCTATTTTTTGGATGGGTATTCGTCCTCTAGTAAAAATGATATACCCTCGACTATGGGGAGATCTAGAGACGGGCTTTTGTTATTGATTAGCCTTAAATGATTATATAAAGCAAAGCTAATAGATACAAGCACACAAAATATTTTAGCCGTTGAATTAACAGGTGAAAACTTACCAAGCCTTTTAGTGGTTAATTTTTATAACTCCTTTACAAGAACTGATGATTTGGAGCATTTAAGATCCCTCGCTACCTTTTTGGCCGATTATGAGGCCAAGGATGATGTGCCCTACCATTTATTAATTCTTGGTGATTCTAACATTCATGTTTGCCCTACCAATTGTTTTGTAAGCCTGGAGGAGGAGTATGGCCCGCAGGGGCTAACTCATTTTGAACATACGAAATCTGAGGCCTTTCTACAGAGTTTTCTATCTGTGTATAACCTGTTCTGCCCTGTACAGTCAGCTACTTTGTCTCCTATTCCTACATATACTGGTCAAGGCGACCAAAGTATCATTGACTTTATTTTAGTTTCAGGCCCACCGATGGGGCTATTAGGTACCCCTTGTGTAACTCATAGTTGCCTGAGTGATCATAACCCATTGACCCTGGCCATTAACATCCTGGCAATGGAGAAAGGTAAACCCCTGGCACACATATCCAATTCCAATATTGCTCCAAAAGATCAAGCACAGAGGTTAAGATGGGAGGTAATTACTCCGGAAAGTTTTCTTGAAAACTTATACAAAAGCTGCGCAGAGGATTTTGGAGTATGTTTGGATAAGGATTGGGACACGTCAATAATTCTAGATGCTTTCGACCGCATTACCAGACAGGTAGCGGCCAATTTGATACTCATTGTAAAACGAGGCCTAAGAAATACAAAAAATGGTTTGACCAAGCGGGGGCCAGTGCTCACATGGCTCTTATGGGGGAGTTGAAGGAGACCCCAAGGGATGTCAATAGGGTTAAAGACCTTAGGAGGACCTTTAAAACTGCAGTTAAATCTAGAAAGATGCAGTTAAGAGAAATGGCATGGGACAAACTCTGCCAAGTGAGCGTTTTGACTAGTAGCACCAGATTCTGGGGAGTGGTTAATAGCCCAAAGTTTGACGAATCAACCAATTCTGTTACAGATTGTCTTATTCCTCAGGAAAGGTGGGTCGAACAGTTTGGGGGAATATATTCTGATGTGAAACAGGGGCTGTCTAGTTGGCAAGGGACAACCACCCATGCTTCCAATGTTTTGTTCTCAGTAGGGGAAGTCACTGAGGCAATCATGTCAACTCCAAGGGGTAAGGCACCAGGCCCAGATGGTGTTCCGGACGATCTTTACAGGGCAGATCCTTTCGTATGGGCTAAGATTTTAACTTTTGTTTTTAATGCTGCAACAGAGGTTGGCTTTCCCCCGTCCTCGGCCAAGGCGGTAATTATCCCAATATTTAAAAAGTGTTCAAGAGAGGATCTGGCCTGTTATAGACCGATCTCACTCTTGGATTCTGCAGCTAAGATAATGGAGAAGGTCTTCCTCGCCCACTTAACAGATTGGCTAGATAAATATATCCTGAGCAATGCTGAGCTCAGTTTGGGCTCGATAGCTGAAACATGTCCATGTCGACCTTCTTTTTAGGATATTGGGTTCAAATTTACACGACCTATTGCATGTCCGATTGTTCACTTTGTTTTTAATTGGGTCAGAACTACCCCTTTATTAAAAAGTTTTTTGAGGGTGTAGTCAAGACTCATTTTAATCAGCACTTACTTCTGATACTATTCACGTACTAACGAACAGGAACCCGATGAAGACTGGCTATCTGCCTAGTGCGGATGCCTGAGGGTTCCTCTTTTTCCCTCACTGTGTGTGCATTACAGTAGACACACCCCTTGGGTCTTTCATTCACTCATGGACGGTGGTGGTGGAATATTCTTCTGACCCCCTTCTTTTGCTGGTGTAATTTGTTTGTGTTATTAAGGTACTCTTTTGTTGTTTATGTAGATAAAAATTGCATCATCTCTGATCTTCAGTATGGATTTAGGTAGGGAAAGGGCATGATGGGACAATGTCTTAATCTCCACTTAGTAATGGGGAAGTATACGGTCGCAAATCGTGGGGACATCCACTTGGCATTCATGGATCTATCTACTGTTTCAATCTTGTAAATAGGCAAACACTTTGGGCTTCCCTTCATAGCATTGGGCTGGAGCCGGCTTTGATTTCTTTTTTGGCGGCCATTCACGAAAATACTGCGGCTGCGTCTGTTACAATGAGGACGGTAGCCTAACAGATGCTTGGGCCTTCAAGAGAGGGGTGCGCCAGTGGTGCATTTTGGCACCCCTGTTGTTCACACTTTATATCAATAAACTTGGGGACGCCCTGATTTCCTGCTGTAAGGATGTCCCAAAAGCAGGCTCAAAAATGATCACGGCATTACTATACACAGATGATGCGGTTTTGGTAGCAAGGACGTGGCGGGGTTGCAATCTCGTTTAGATTGTTTTATCAATTTTATGGACTCTCTAGACATAATTACAAATCTTAAAAAATCAATTCAATGTTGATTGGTACGGCTAGGGCAAGGAAGGTCAAATTTTATTGTAAAGGGTTGGAATTCACGAAAGTCCCTGTCTTCCCATACTTAGGCATTCTTTTTGATGAAAGATGTTCGTGGGTTACACAGCGTGTACATAAAAAGAACGCTCTTGCCAGGGCTTCTGGGGTAATATTAGGGTTTGCAAGAAGAATAGGTTCTAAAACACTCCCGGCCCTCACGAAGATTTATAATGCCAAGTGCCTCCCAATGGTGACCTATGGGAGTGACGTGTGAGGTTATACTGAGACTGGTGACATACAGGCAGTTTTTTCATAGGTTGCTGTCGTTCCCGGCCTGTACTCTAATTTTTAACCTTCATGAGGACTTAGGTGCTGGTTTTATCTCAGACCAGATCGCCGTTGGCCCACTACTATGCTGGCTGAGAATCTGGGCGCAACGGTCACCTAACTTGAATCAGCTTATCATCCAAGGCTGCGTGTCTCTAGACAAAGGGTTTGATATCCCATGGATCCGCTACATTAAGACCCAAATGGATTCACTTGGCTGGCTTGACTTATTTTTAAGTCCCAGAGCTCTTGCTAAGGCAGCCATTAGAGGATTGAAGCAGCAGTTCTTGAATAGATCAATGTTAATGATGGAGGAAGGGGAATTAGCCAAACCCTCAGTGAGAAGTTTTGTTATGCTGAGTTTAAGTAGGCAGATGCAGCCATATCTAACTTACATAAACAAACCTTACCATTTTTTCGCTCTAATTAGATTTAAGGATAATATGGTGCCCTGGTTATTATCGTTCCCAAAAGGCTTTTCTAAAGAGGGGTCGCTGGGTCCATACCAGCATACTAGGATTTTTCTCAACTTTACTACTACTAAACTGAGAAAAATCCTAATTTTAAGACTTTCCGTATTCACTGAAGGCATTTAGGAGTCCGAAAGTTAGGAGTCCTAACTTTACTATTACTAAATTGAGAAAAATCCTAATTTTAAGACTTTCGTTATTCACAGAAGGCATTTAGGAGTCCTAAAGTTAGGAGTCCTAACTTTATTACTACTAAATTGAGAAAAATCCTAACTTTAGGACTTTCGGTATTCACAGAAGGCATTTAGGAGTCCTAAAGTTAGGACTCCTAACTTCTGTGAATACCAAAATGAGTAAGTGTCTTCTGTGAATACCAAAATGAATAAGTGCCTTCTGTGAATACGAAAATGGTAGTAAGTTTAGGATTTTGTCTTAAGTTCGTTCTGTGAATCGGGCCCATAGATATTAACTTAGCCAGGAAATCACCAGGGACCACCTGGTTCCACTTCAGAGAATAACCATTTTGTCTTGTCAGGGTTACATCAGAGACGTTCTGTTTGGGTGGGTGTCCAGAGCTCAACTACAAAGAGGGATTAAAATCTCCAGGACTAGGGGAAAAATGGTCACTTAATGCACTGCCCAGGGTATGACAGGTTTTAATTAAGTGTCCAAGGCTGGCAGAGAGTAGGATAAAATCTATTGTGGAGGATGCACCCCTGCCTATGAATGTTGGCTCAGAGGGAAACTCAGAATAGCCAACTTCATTGCATACTCCAAGTCCCCTGAGAACAGGATATCATTTAGCAAATCTCCGCATAAAGAGTGCTCAAAATGTGTCAAGTTGCTATCATGGACTAGAAAAAATGGTTAGGGGTTCTGCCCACCTCACCCTCCCGTACCTGAGCAGGAGACATCCAAAGATGAAAAGTAGAAACGAATGGTACTGAAGGGATCAATCCACTTTTAATTTTCGAACAAGAAACACTTAATTATCTTGAGATTAATGAATTATACACAGGATGAGTATATATTAATTCATATACACATATATGAGCGGACAGCCAGAGAGGCACAACAAATAACAGTTTATATACTAAACATCAGAAGTACATTGTATACAAATATACAAAACATTTACAATATCAACAAACACTTCTCTGTACCCTCAAGACAAGGAATATATAAAAATATATATACACACTAATTTACATATGTACCTCCTCTTAAATTGAAGCTGAGTATACAACAAAATGGTAGTCCCAAAAGCAAAGCACCAGGGGGTTAACACATCAACCCAGCCTACATTTGTGTTGGTGCACCTAGGAAAAAATCAAATCTTTCTTGAATTTTAACAGGGGACTCCGTTCAAAACAAGAGGTGTCGACGCATGTGTTGCTATCATGGTCAACCATAATACCACAAACTCCCTGTCTACCCTTTTTGCAGATAGTACAATTAAAATCGCCTCCCCATATTACTGACAAGTCCATACGGTTATTATCTATTTCTTTATTTAACTCATTGCCCAGTTTTTTTAATGTGACTTCCATGTCATATTATTATAAAAATTAATAATTAAGATACAGGCCTGTTTAGTTATATATTTCTTCACCAGCTGATAATAAGGACTGCCAGAAAGGAATTGTACTTTCTGGTATTGGAGCTGGTTTGATAAAAATATGCACAGGCCACCTTTTTCCCTGCCATGTGCAACCTGCAACCTTCACTGCCGGTGTAAAGATGGTTTTATAACCAGGAAGATGGAGTGGCGCTTTTAACCACGTCTTCTGAATACACAGGATATCAAGCTCATTTATAGTATAGCCAGATTGGGTTTGTTATTTTAGCTCTGACTCCTGCGACATTCCAAAACATTATGCGGATCAAATCCCCATTATCTACAAGGGTAGAGGTACCACCCAGTTCATTAATTACCCGAGTATCCCTCAGTTGTTCTATCATGGTGTGCGAATTCCCAGAAATGGTACTTGTATTAATCGCCACCATTTCGGCATGTTGGTTAAGGGGGTTATTTACCAAAGTGTGGTCACTACACCCAAATCTGGATGTTGCACCTTTCTCAGATAGTGGTTTATGAACATACCCGTTTCCCCCCGTCCCCTCCTTAAGAACACTAGTTCCCGTCAGGACACAAATAGACAAAGTGTCCAGTGTTTTTTGCCTTATGGGAATTATTAGTTATTTTTTAGAGAGTCAGTCAACAGATTCTAGACCGGATAGTAATGAAAATTGGTTTGATGTCATAATGTTGAAATCATTATAAAAAGAGTCTACTGGATGGTAAACTTGATGGTAAACATTTGGTGGTCTTGCTATATAGGTGTCTCCTGGGTGGCATTTTGTGCAAGGCATAGCTTGCAGTCTCGGGTAAAAGTATGACAAGCCCCTCAAGGCTATGCCACCATCCCTTACCTGGCCAGGCCAGGTTTGAAGGAAAGAAGTTACATGCCTGTCCCTAAAGTTCACAATGATCAGGTCCCCTGCAAGGTTTTTTGACCGATGTACCAGCCAGCCCACTCTCCTTACATGGAGAATTTCCCCATTTATATTTGTTGGCAGTGGTCTATTATTGTTTAACCTATGCATTACTTTATTTTTCAACTTGTAATATCCCTCTTTTTTCCCTGTAGGTAGTTCAGGGACCCCTAGTAGTACAGCTACATATGGAGCCGCCTCCGGTGGCAAGTCTATACGCGGTACCCGTATATTCTTTCCATCATTTTTAGTTCCCCTGTTGTGATTAGAAAATGTATTTACCCGCCTTACCCTGATTTGCTCAGTCTGCTTTGGGGGTTCAGTAGTGTTGTTCTGCAATTGGGTAATATTAGATGGAAGAGGCACTAATTTCTGAGCTACCTCCTTCTCAGGGTTTATATTTGCAACGCTAGATGTAGTTATTTGATTACCTTGATTTAGGGCCATAGTTAGAGTCTGATTTTGAGGGATAGGAGCTAGGTTAATAATGAGTGTATTGTTCGATCTTATCACTACCTCCAATATCGCCAGCTTCTCCCCTACTCTTTTTATCCTTTCAACTAATGGAATAATTAGTGATTTAAGCATTTGCTTGGTTTTATCCAGTATAATTTGTGACTGGGGGGACAATGAAGATAAGGGGGTTACAACTGGATTTCTGGATGGACATGTCTTTTTCTTAGGTGGTGAAACATATAATTTTGGGGGTTTTGTCGGTCTTCCCCTATGATTTATTCTTCAACGCTTTCTTTTAGAGGTCGGCTGTGAGCATTAGGAGTCACTTTGGGAATATTTATAGTAGGTGTTTTTGGGGAAGAGGAGGAATCACTCTCCTCTGATATAATTTCCAAAATGGGATCTGCGCTTAGATTCTCTTCAGTGTAATCCCTATTTGAGACTCTAGGGGCATCTGGTGAACAGATATTAGGAGAGGTATTGCCCATAGTAGGTTGAATCTTATCATTGCCAGATGTTATTAGCAATCTTGGGGGGGAAATGCAAGCTTGATAGCCCCAAAGAGGACCGCTTATTATATACAGGTTCCAGGGATAAGCGATGCTCCGTAATTGCGATCTCTTTCTCTAATACAGATGCCGCCCTTTTAATAAATTGATCTAAGGTGCCTGTGATAGACCCACCCACCGTGGACTTTTTGGGCTTACTAATCTTTGTTGTCATGGCTAACATCGAGCACACACCATATGTAACAAAAATTAGGCACACACAATATTTCTCCAGACGAAAAATAAATCTCGATTTAGATAGTACCGATTATGTACAACGTCTTACTTCTTAAGTCTTAAAGATGAGGATAAGTTAAGATGAGTGGCCCAGCCCAGCCTTGGCCAGCCCCGGATGGCCACAGATGGCCCGCCCATTGCCCGGGCTCAGCCCGGCTGCCGCCCGCGCGCGTCCCGCAATGCAGAGGAAGCGCCGGTGTTTTGTGCGCCTCCGGGCGGGAAAGAGCGCGTGTCGGTGGGCGTGGCAGTCACGCCAGGAATTGTGGGGGCTGTAGTCCTCCTCCCACTTCGCGGCCGCTGGTGGGATGGTATGCGGCGGCGGGGAGGACCAACAGCAACGGTGTCTGCGGGCAGCAGGAGTCCCTCTAGGCAAAGTAGGCAGCGGCAGCTACCAGGCAATCAGCATGTGTGGCAAATAATTCCCCCGCTCCACCGAAGGAGCGCCAGAGTTTGGTGCGCCTCCGGGCGCGAAAGAGCGCATGCCGTGGGCGTGGTAGTCACGCCAGGAATTGTGGGGGCTGTAGTCCTCCTCCCGCTTCGCGGCCGCTGGTGGGATGGTGGCAACGGTGTCCATGGGCAGCAGGAGTCCCTCTAGGCAAAGTAGGCAACGGCAGCTACCAGGCAATCAGCATGTGTGGCAAATAAAAATCATGTCAAGTAGTTTGGTTCTACAATGCTTTCAATTTACAAGCAGTGCCATGCATTTCATGATTGGGCCAGTGTTTAATTTGCGCGAGTGATTACAGGTTTGACCCAGGACCACTCGTATTTGCGAACTTGCGCCAAATTTTCCTCATTAGTCTTTGACCCAGAGTAAGAAAGAGCAAAATACAAAGGGGGTTGGGGAGAAGGATTTCAAGAAAAAAGGAAAAACAGTGACAACAAAAGAAAACAAGAATGAAAAAGAGCTCAAAGGTGTGAGGTTAAGGAGGTGGCTGGCGGTGGATGAAAGTGGTAGGAGGTGGAATCAAGATTCAATAGCGTTATAGTCCAGGCCTCCGGGCAGGACTTTGGATCCGGACACTTATTTTTTTACAAATGAAGCACTGAATTGGGCTACCTGTTTTTGACAGATGCTTAATGCTTAAGCCGTGGATGTTCGACCTCTAAGAATTGGCAGCCCTGACTATATCAATTAGATCCCTCAGGGCTGCTGTTATCCAGTGGTCTTTTGCAGGCGTTGGAGTGGTGTATTTTTTCCAAAGTTATAAACTCTAATTTCGCCTTATAACTTTTAGATCGGGGGGACATACACCCCTTCCCAAAAACCTGCGGCTTTGGCAGTCTGCACCTGTTCAGCGCTGTCAAAGTTCTCTTGAAGTCAACACTACTTCCTGTTTTAAAGTGTAAGTTAGTCTTCACCTGCTTGCTGGGGTGACTCACTGACTCCGTTAGGCCTACACTCCATGGGCTAGAAAGTATGCCCTTACAGCCAAATAGATTTGCGCCTGATTGGGAAATGCGCTGACACAGTTGAAAGCTTAATTTCAAGAACTCAATATATGGTTATGAGACTATGATAGTTTACAAGACATTCTCAAACCCACCTTAAAAAGAACAAAATACAGTGGCTTAATGAAGACTTAACAACCTATTATGCTCACAAAAGTAGCAGCCATTCAATTTTCTTTTCACATTCTATACCAATGTTGGGAAAACATCTATAGTAAGTGACACATTTAAAGTTGCAATGGGTATGCATTTACAAACATATGTCACACGTGCAGACATTTAATTTCTTTTCCTACTGACAATGCATGTCAATGCTGTTCTATCTAAAAAAAAAAAACGTTTTTTGTTTTCTCTATGCCTTGAGGCTGATACGATGTATCCATGAAAGTATTTTATGTTAATGCCTTGTTAAGTCTCAATCTCTCTCAATTTCAAAATACAACCATTTCTGTGGCATAGGAAAAATGTGATAATTGAACTGGCGGGTAATAAAAACAAGGATGTCTTCTGAGTGTGTTTTAGGTCTTTTTTTAAGGTTAGTGAACTTCAGTGAAAGTCCACATTATGCCATAACAAGAGATACAGGGGCATATTATCAAGCCCATTATCGCCGCTTTATCGGCCGTTTTCGGCCGATAAAGCGGCGATAATTTTAGCGCACAGGCTTGATAATATGCCCCACAGTTCTAGTTTCACGCACGGAAAAATGTTTTTAAGCAAGATGCACTTGAGAATTTGGGAGCACAGTGAAATAGAGTTTGGTTGAAAGCATACAATAGTCAAATTTTTGAAACAACTATTAAAACATAACGTGCTCAACAAACTAATGTTAGTGAAACAGAGCCGAGTTTATTAAAAAGCCTTGCTGCTGCTGTCACTCCTGCGTTTCTCACACCGACGACTGCCTTATGCCACACACAACGTTTGCATTATGTAAATGTAAATGTGGGTGTACTTGTAAAGCGCACTGCGACTCCTTCGAGTATCCTGGCGCTGAAGACCGCTGGGGAACCTGTCCTGGTTTTCCCTGTGAGATGGTCCCTTTCTGGGTATCTCCAAGGTGAAACCAGGCATCCCCAGCATCTGTGGGGGGGCCGTTGTAGAGATGAGGATAGCTTAATGCCCAGAGTTGCCGAGTGTGTTTCCTGGTTAGAGTAGGCACCAAGGCGAGAATTATCGAGTCCGTTCCGTTTTGACCCTGGTACGTCTGGAATTGAACTGGTCCCGGGCCGTTCTCTGCTTACAGGTCTGCCACCTAACCAGTGAGCCACACCACTCCACATTATGGATCTCAGGTGTAGGTGTGTGTGTGTGTGTGCCCTCTTGCACTGCATTTGTCAGGAAGCATACTCTTTCAGTTCAAAATCACAAGCCTAGACAAATTCTAGTACATTCCTCACAATTGGATCTGTGTTGTTTGCAGTGATCCTTCCATTTCACACCCATGAAGTGCCCCTTCATGCAAGGTGGCACAAAGCAGCACAAGACAAATTGGTACTGAAAAAATAACCCATTCCCAGCACAAAATACCTTATCCACTGGGAAAGTACATACCCTTCAAAAATGTGCGCTCCTTTACACAACTTTGTACTAGCAGGAAGTATTTGTAAATGTGCCCCAAAGAGGGCGGGCCCTGGCATTGTCTATAATTATAAACAGAAAAAACTATATTGGAGTTTTGGAGCGAAAGCCCCCCGCATTCTATAGATCTAATTATAAGGACTCCAGCTCGAGCAAAAATACTTTTAAAAAAACACGAACGTTATAAAGAACATCAACTTGTGAAATACAACTGTGGGAACATAGGTGGGCTTTTCGCACTAAGGAACAGGGCACTTCTTAATGTTCCATAAAATGCCATAGCATTCACAAACCCTCACTGTAAGAGAAGGTTACATGCATTTAAAAACAACTGCGAGCTATTTTCTTGCGCAAAGTTGGTATTACTAATGTGTTAACCATGGCAATTTCACACAGAGGCGTTTTTGTTGGAAAGTGAATTTCTCATGTAATAATTAGCTTTGGAATATTACCCCAAACAGGTGTCTGTAGCCTGTCAAAGTCAGAACAGGTGATTTAGAATTAGCGTATTAAAAGAGCTGTGAATTAGCGAAGCAAAAACGTGTTAATTTCTTGTTCCATCTGTTAATGTGAATTCACTGCCAAATATTTTACTTTGTAGAACTGTGCAGAGATTGGCATACACTATTAACAATTTTTTAAAGGGCTAATATTTTGAAATCATGACACACGCTGCTGCAAAATTAACTTCAGTATCTTAAGTTAACTTTTCCTACTTGCAGCTCAAACCCCAAAGTTCAAAATGCCACACAGCACAGAAGCTTTGCTAGATGGAATCCGAACACACTTTTTAACTTTGAACGTGTGTCTGCGCTAAAAGGCATCGAGTAGGAAAGATGCAGTTCCTCATATAATGAAGTTATTTTGAAGGAAAGTAACATTTATTGTTTATTTGCATTAATATAAAAGAGTGCTGAAAATAAAACACTATGATACGCCCCAAAGTCATGGCCATTATAAAAAAAAACGGGGCAACGCAGAGATCAATGCACAAATACAACACATATCAAAAATGGAAAATGGAAACCACAATGCAGGAAAAATGGTTATTATGAAAAACAACATGGGCCATCTACATTGAAGGGGTCCATGTGCATTGAGTCACCCACAGAGAAACTTCCCATTACCCCCTCGCCTGGCTTAATAGTCCTAGTCCTTATGAATTGAGTTTACCCTATCAACCATATAGGATTTGCCTACTCTAGCTAAAGGAATAAAACAGGGATGGCATTAGCGTTGGTGGTGCCCGGAGCAACATTAATTTTGGGCGCCCCCACATCCGATGAATGCTTCCTCGGATTCTCTCACTACCACCAGGCAAAGTGGCCATTATCTCTCTGATCATAAGTTATGGCTAAAATAGTGCCCTTCCCTAAGATCAGCGCCCCTCCACAATCCAGCGCCCAGTACGGCCGCACAGGTCACACTGCCCTAAAGCCATCCCTGGAATAAAATATCACGTTTTTACTTCCCATCCCTACCATCCTTCATCTCCCGGGCATTCCTCACCTGTTTCTTCTCCATGCAAAAAAAGTGCCTTCCTTTCTGGCCTGTTCTTTGCTCCTGTCACCGCCTCTGGTGCACTCTAAGCCGGAGGTAAAAATATGCTTTAGTTTCCTTTCTTAACTTTATCTGGCAATGTGGGATCTGTTTAAGCAATTATATGGTGATCCGGGGAATGTTACATGAAGTAGCCGGGCTGGTCTTTAGATATTTCACGTGCATTTCTAAAATTGCGTCATTGATTATTACAGGGATGAACCCCTGGAGTCATCTTATCTGCTTTTCTGTGTTTCATTGGGATGAGGAGGCGGCAAGGAAGGGGTATGGCATGTCAAGAAGGAGAAGGGAGCTAGGCATTGGGATAGAGCTGGCAGGTCCATGCTAGCTCTCCTCTGCTTCAAGCCTCTTCTGCAGCTGACTGGAGGACCACTCCTGCATTAGGAGACAGCCTCATCAGCTAGCATCTTCGCCATCCCACAGACTTGTAAGAAAGCAGAGCCCTCCTGCTGCCCTGGTCCAAAGTCACACTAGACCCAGGTTCCTATGCCCCACGTACCTGACATCGCCACCACATCACTTAACAGCTACAAGATGAAACACCAGTACCGCACCAACAGACATGTAGACAGTATTGCCATCCTACACAAGGAGTCAATCACCGGCACCACCACAAAGACAAAACCACACCGATCATGGAAACTCTGAACTTCCAGCTCTACATCAACCACAAAACAACCATCAAAGGTATCCTCACATGAAGTTCCCTGGTTCACAAACCAGCCTCAGCAATACTATTACAGAATGTATCACCCCGCTCGCCATCGATTACGAACACAACTTCTTCCTGGGAGACCTCAACTTTCACCTGGATGACCCCACAGACTCCAACTCCACCAATCTCCTGGAACAAATGGACAACATTTGCCATGCACAAGCAGGACACATGCTAGACCTCATCTTCACATCCAGCAATAGTGTCAGATATAGCCACACCATGGAACTCATCTGGTCCAATCATTACTTTATCCACTTAAACATCGTTAGACCACCCCACCCCACACCACCCCAACCACCACAGCACCCCGTCCACTGCTGGACAAAAGTCTCAAAGCACCAATGCAATAACGCCTTCAGCAACAACCAACCTGACGTCTCCTTTAACCTGAATCAGGCAGCTGAAGACCTCAATGCACAGAGCCACCAAATGAGCCAGCTGGTACACAACCCAGAACTCAGCAAGATGAAACACAAATGCAAACACTTAGAAAGAAGATAGCGCACCAACATAAACAACATGGAGTGAGTCACTTTCAAGTCTGCCCTCAACACCTACCACCAACTAAGTGACTCAAAAAAGAAGGCTCAGGCAAACTGCATTGATGCCAGTGCCAACCAGACTAAGGAACTTTTCACCATCGTCAGAATTCACCTGCCCATCGGCCACTGAAAACTCAATCCCTGCTTCACAAAAACTCTGCCACACTCTAGCAGACCGCTTCCACAACAAGATAGCCACCATATATAGAAACTTCAGTCCCCAAGCCACTGACATCCTAGGCTTCCTCACCTCCACAAAGATCTCTAATTTGAGCCCCACCCTTTTTAATATATATGACACCCTTAACGACTCTGGCCGAGTGATTTGGAGCAAAAATTGTTTTGTATGCAATCGTTACGCAGCTGCTCTTCACCTGCAATAAAGTTACAGACTTTAACGGCGACATGATTAACAGCAGTCTAACAGAAGTGTTCTGGCTCCAGTGTAATCAGCTCAAATGCAATCCTGGAAAGTCAGAGATCATCTTCTTTGGCCACAGCCCCAGCAATGCTTAGCGCAGTTGGCTGCCTGCTGGCATGTCCCCCCACAACCTCCGTAAAAACAGTGAAAAATCGAGGGCTGAAGCTGGCTGAGAATCTCTCGAGGCAGGCACAGACCAGACAGTGGCTGGATCCTGCTTTGGCATGCTGAAGATGCTAAAGCAGTTTCTGCCTCTCCTGCTGATCACCCACAGAAAAACGGTGTAGAGCGGGAATATCGACGGGAAAATATCGAGTTACATTAATATCGCCGCAGAAATATCTACAAGAAGAAATATCGAAATCAAAAATATAGTTTGGCCAGAATATCGACAGATAGGTAAGTAATATTGATAACAATAATATAGTTGTAATAAATATCGTTTACAAAAACATAGTTTACAAAAATATCGATTTTTTAATAATTATAAGTAATTTAGTGTTTTTAATGAGTATTGTTTGTCAATTTAGTATATTTTGTAGCATTTTATTAGTTAATAATGTATTTTATTTTGAATTTAGTGTTAATAGTTCCGTAGCAGGTTGCGGGTTTATAGGGGAATAGGGTGGGAAGTAATTTAAATATATTAAAATAATTGATTAATTAATGTGTTAATGTAATATAAATAGTTTAATAATTATTAGTTAATTAATTTCAATTAGTTAATTGATAATTAATTATGTTAATTAACTATGTTAATTGTTTAATTAATTTTAGGTGTGTGTACTGGAATTTTTAAGTGAAAATCTAGTGAAGTAAATACATTTTTATTGAATAATTAATTAATAAATGATTAATTAATGATAATTAAATATTTTTAATTTTTAAACAAGTAAATACATTTTAGTCTGTGTTGTGGTGTTTATAAGTGTATATGGTGTGAAAGCTGTCAATTAATAATTATGTAAATATTTTGAAAATACAACACTAATCAATAATTAATTAGTAAATATTAAATGTAATTGAGTAATTAATTTTAGGTGTGTAGGTGTTTGTTAATAATAATGTCTTTAAATGTATATATTAAATATGTTTATAATCTACATAAAATTTTATACTAAATTTGACAGATGGTTTATTATTTTTTTTGAGTTCCTGCGCTTTCCCTACTGTTGTACCCTGTGGAGTGGGAATAGTAATTTTTATGCCTACGCTATCCAGCGCTTTCCCTACTGTTGCACCCTCTGGGGTGTGAATAGTAATTTTTACCCCTACGCTATCCAACGCTTTCGCCACTGTTGCACCCTTTGGAGTGGGAATAGTAATTTTTACCCCTACGCTATCCAACGCTTTCCTTACTGTTGCACCCTTTGGAGTGGGAATAGTAAGTTTTACCCCTACGCTATCCAGCGCTTTCCCTACTGTTGCACCCTTTGGAGTGGGAATAGTAATTTTAACCCCTACGCTATCCAACGCTTTCCCTACTGTTGCACCCTCTGGAGTGGGAATAGTAATTATTACCCCTACGCTATCCAACGTTTTCCTCACTGTTGCACCCTTTGGAGTGGGAATAGTAATTTTTACCCCTACGCTATCCAACGCTTTCCCTACTGTTGCACCCTCTGGAGTGGGAATATTAATTTTTACCCCTACGCTATCCAACGCTTTCCCTACTGTTGCACCCTCTGGAGTGGGAATAGTAATTTTTACCCCTACGCTATCCAACGTTTTCCCCACTGTTGCACCCTTTGGAGTGGGAATAGTAATTTTTACCCCTACTCTATCCAACGCTTTCCCTACTGTTGCACCCTTTGGAGTGGGAATAGTAATTTTTACCCCTACGCTATCCAAGTCTTTCCCTACTGTTGCACCCTCTGGAGTGGGAATAGTCATTTTTACCCCTACGTTATCCAGCGCTTTCCCTACTGTTGCACCCTTTGGAGTGGGAATAGTAATTTTTACCCCTACGCTATCCAACGCTTTCCCTACTGTTGCACCCTCTGGAGTGGGAACAGTAATTTTTACCCCTTCGCTATCCAACGCTTTCCCTACTGTTGCTCCCTCTGGAGTGGGAATAGTAATTTTTACCCCTACGCTATCCAGCGCTTTCCCTACTGTTGCACTCAATGGAGTGGGAATAGTAATTTTTACCCCTTCGCTATCAAATGTTTTAACTAATAATATTTTTTATATTTTTATTAAATGTATGTATTATTGTTGTTATATAATTTTATGTGTTAAATATATGTATATGTACACATTTATTAAGTTTATAATGGAAAAATGTAGTTACTTTGTTATAAATAGTTAAAATATAAAAGTAATGTAATGTATTTTGTTAATAGTACTTATATATTTTAATTATTTTAATTATTTAATGTAATTTTAATTAATTTAAAAAGTCGATATTTTTAACATCTATATTTATTACATCGATATTTTGAGTAGATATTTATGTACCTACCTGTTTAGGTATAGGGAGTCGATATTTTTGTAAACGATATTTATACAACTATATTTTTGTCAACTATATTTTTCGTAATCAATATTTAAACACTCTACCCAGAAAAACAGTGGTCCAAGCATTAATAGTCTCCAGGTTGGACTACGTGAATGTACTATACCTAGGGTTGCCAGAGTATTTACTGGCAAGACTGCAGGTGCCCAGAATGCAGCAGCCAGAGCAATACTCATGCTTGGCCCCAGAGCACAGATGTCCACTCAGTTGAAATCCCTGCATTAGCTCCCTGTCCACAAGAGGATCCATTTTAAGGCCATGGTTTTGGCTTTTAAGGCTCTCCACTGCATAGGTGCCTGGTACATGGTGAAGAGAGTCCAATTTTATCGCCCTCACCGCACACTAAGGTCTTCAGAACTTCAGTTGGCATGAACCCCCAGATTCCACCGAGCGCGGATTGGGGGACGCTTCTTCCAGGTGCAAGTAGCGCAATTGTGGAATAATCTGCAGGTGGAATTAAGACTGCTGCAGGATCTCCTTGCATTCAGGAAATCACTGAATACATGGTTGCTCCAGCTATAATACTCAATTGGCAGTCACAGTGCACAGCGAATGTTGTCATCATGCCCCAGCGCAGGAACCCTCAATTGAGTAGCTGCACAGAGACCACCCGCTCACTGCATGATAATAGCTCTGCACACCAAACACAACTACCTTAATGAACTTCATTCTTCATTAATTCTTCAACGTATGAAGCAAGAAGATCAGTTACCAGCGTGACTCCATCACCTCAGCCACCTTTTCTGATGCTGGAAGCACTCAGAGGTCAAACCCCTCCTCAAGAATCCCTCCACAGACCCACAGCGATCTCCAAAAATACCCCCCCCCCCATTTCACTGACCCAGTTTCATGCCCTACTCCTGCAGAAGGCCACCAACCTCCAAATGTCCTTACACCTGGAGAGAAAAAAAATGCTAGACCCCTCCCAATCAGGATTCAGATCCAGCCACAGCCCAGATATAGCCCAGATCACTGCAACAAGCAACATCTGCACCCTACTCGACAGAGGAATCAGCCGCTCTGATCCTTCTTGACCTCTCCAAAGCCTTCAACACCGTCTCCTGCCACACACTCATCAAATGACTACGCCAGATCAGTATCGAGACAATGCCCTTAGATGGATGGCATCTTTCCTCGGAAGGAACAACCAGAGAATCAGTTTCCCTCACAACCCAAGTGCACCATATGCTGCATCCCACAGGGTTCATCCCTCAATCTGACCCTCTTCAACATCTACATGACGCCACTAGCAAACATCGTCAGAACCCACAACATCAACGTCATTTCCTACATCGATAACACCCAGCTCGTCCTCTCGCTCTCAGCTGACCCCAAAACGACAAATTTCAACTTCCACAACTGCATGAGAAATGTCTCCACCTGGATGAAGTGTTGATTCTCATCCACCCTACCTTTCTCTGAAATGACACCTGATGGCCCTCTGACCCACCCCCACACCAAAAAACAATACCCACATCCTTGGCATCATCACATACAAAGAACTCTCCTGACAATGAAAGGTTAACGCCATCTCCTCAGCCTCATTACACACCCTCTGCATGCTCTGCAGATCCTACAAATGGCTCCCCATCAGCACCAGGAAAAGATGGACACAGGCCTTTATCACCAGCTGCCTGGCTACAGCAAAGCACTCTATGCAAGTGCTATCAGCAAACTCATAAGGAGACCCCTGCTGTTTCAGAACGCATCAGACAGACTGATCCTCAATATGCTCAAAAGAACCCAAATCACCCAGAAATTTAATGACATCTACTGACTCCCACTCCAGGAAAGAGGCCAGTTCAAACTACTGAGCCACTCCTACAAAAAGCCATCCAAGACAAAGAACCGGCATACCTGACCCACATCCTGAACCTTCACAAACCACTGAGGAACTTCTGCTAAGCCCACCTCGCCGTCGCACAGGCATCACTTTTCCACATTGGCCACACAGTAGGAAGCTCCTTCACCCACCTCACTGCCAAATCCTGGAACATTCTCCCCACTTCCAAACATCAGTCCCACTGACAGGTTTCAGGAAGAAACTAAAGACCTGGCTCTTCAACTGAAACCCACAGCCTAGTGCCTGGATATCCTCATGGGTGATAAGCTGCGCTCTACATGTATTGTTTTATTTGATTTAACATTTTTATAGTTTATTCCTCGCTACGGTAGGCACCTCCAGTAGGTTGATGGGGCAACCTCAATCTGTAAGCAATATTGGGGTCTGAGTAATATATATATTCTGCAAGAAACTGTTAGAAATAGGAGCTTCTAGTGCGCTGTGGTTTTCACCCTGTCCAAGTAGGGACCCTTACTTCTAGTAAGGGTGAGGGAGTTACACACCCACTATAACCCCTGCTCACCCCCTTGGAAGCTTGGCATGAGCAGTCAAGCTTATCTCAGAGGCAATGTGTAGAGCATTTGTAAATAACACACACAGTAGCACAGTACAAACACTGCAAATGGACACCAACCAAGTTTAGAAACATAAACATACTTTATCTAAACCATACCAGACAAAAATAACAACAATACAAAATACAGAATTGTAAGGAATTCTGTGCATAGAACTCTATGCATGAGGTGATTTTAGCACAAAGTATGTTTGATGCATCAAAATCCAAGATGAAAAACAGCTGCACAAGAGAGAAGCATCAGAAAACAACGATGCACTGATTATGGAGTTCCAGGGGAATGGATTTGTCAGTTCTGCTGCACGCAGGAGAAGTGTTGTGTCAATTTCCTACTGCAAGGAGAAGTAATGCATTAAAATCTGAAAGTGAGTCATTTATGCAGGGGGATGAACTGGAAACATGGCACGCAGGTGTGATGTGCGGAAATCCAGAAATGCTGGGGTCGATGAGGCGCTGTGGAAACAGGCACTACCTCGATTCTCATAGTCACGGACTGTTATGTGTCAATTGCTTCAGCCGCACAGCAGAAGCTGCTTTGGATTCAGAGCAAGAGTATCGGACATCTGAGAAACGGTGCTCTGGATCTTGGGCTACAGCAGCTCTTCTGCCCGTGGACAGGTGCTATATGCATTTTTCAGCCACACTGCAACGATGCATTGTTTTTTCAAACAATAAAACCACCTCCAAGGACCCAGAATTGGAGTTGGCACCACTTGGCAGGTTAGAACTTCCAGTAGAGGAGTTCAGGGGGGCTGCAGAGGAAGTCTTTGATGGCCCTGAGACTTCTTAACAGGTCGCAAGCACACAAAAGCCCTTGGGGAATCTTCTCATGCAGGATATTATAGCAAAGTCCAGTCCTTGTCTTCTCCAAGACAGAAGCAGCAACTGCAGGCCAGCCCAGCAAAGCAACACAACAAAGGGGCACTACTTCTCCTGACAGCTCTCCATCTTTTCCTCTTGGAAGAGTCTATTCTACAGAAGTGTTCCAAACATCTAGAGTTATAGGACCATTACCTATGCCCCTTTTGGCCTTTGAAGTAGGCATACTTCAAAACTTTAAAGGATAATCTTGTAGTGCACAGAGTTTGCCTTGTCCTGCATAGGCTCCAGACACACTTTCAGGTATCAATGACAACTCCTCCCACCACTTTAGCTCAGGAAGGCCTATAAGCCTGGTGATGGGCAATCAGGATATACTGGGCACATCTCAGCTCCCTTTGTGTGACTGTCTAGTGTGAATGCACAACAGCCTAACTGTCAGTCTAAACCAGACGTTGATTCCACAGGCAGGCAGAGGCACAGGATGGTAAAACAAGAAAATGTCCACTTTCTAAAGGTGGCATTTTCAAAGATAATTAAAAAAACAGCTTCACTAAAAGATGCTATTTTCAAATCCTGAGCTCAGGCAGCCCGAGCTCAAAATCTCTATTTCTTCCCAATTGAAAGTTTCACTTGTAAGATGTTACATGGTAGCTCCAATGATACCTCATCGAAGAGATAGTCCTTGCAATTGTGAAAAATTAAATTGGTAGTATTTCACTATCATGATATGTAAAACACACCAGTAGGTGTTCTTCATATTAAGTACACTGAACCCTGCCCATGGGGCTCACTTGGGCCTACCTTAGAGTTGCCTTACATATAATAAAAAGGGAAGGTTGGGCGGTCACCATGGCGGTTTAAAATTGCACTCACAGATACTGCAATGCAGGACGGAAACAAGTTTACAAGTCTACTCCTGTGGGTAGCACAACCGGTGCTGCAGGCCCACTAGTTTATTTTACAAAAACAACGGTCCCTCACAGCATAGTGAGATGAACGTAAATATTGAGATACAAAGATGTCTATATTCATTTGTGTAATTGGACAGTCATTATTTAACTTGAAAAATTGCCAAAACAACATACATGTGGGTCAAAATCAAACAGAAAGGAAAGGAAAGCTCAGGCATGTAGAAAAGCATGGCCTGAAACAAAATGAATTAGTTAGGCCAACAGAAATATACCACTCCACCATAGCATTTAATAATAAACAATATAGTATTGTTTCAAGGTGTGTGAAGTTGAAAATGTTTTAACCCCTTTTAATATAATACTGGGATAATCTTTAGGGCATATTCATAAATGCCTGAAACAGATGCTGCTGGAAGCCAACACGCTTCCTTGTACAGCAGAGGAATAGATGTTCGCACGGTCTCCTAAGCCAATGCCAATTTTAAATGAAAGTCTATAACTGGGCTCCATATGGTATGAATGGTGTTGCACTTGGCCCTTTTTGCAGGGTCATCCCTGAACTTTTTGCTTTCCTCCTATATTTGTTCTGACCTGTTGTTGGTGGTTTTATGACTCCCGGCACTTTTTCACTGCTGATCAGTGCTACAGTGCATATGCTCTCTATTGTAAATTGATGCATTGATTAGTGACTCCATGATTGGCTTTTTGATGTACTTGTCAGACCCTAGTATGGTGCACCATGTGTTCAAGGGCCTGTAAATACAATGATTCTGGTGTGCTTTCAGCGCTGGTTGTGCCACCCACAGAAGCAGCTTGTAAAATGTGTCTCAGGCCTTCCATTGCAGAGCCTGTGTGCAGTCTGAGACTGCCATGCCGACTTGGCAAGTGCACCCACTTGCCAGTCCCTAAACCTTCCCTTTTCTACATGTTAGTCACTCCTAAGGTAGGCCCAAGGTACCCCCATGGGCAGTGTACATTGTATGTGGAAGGTAGGACTTGCCCTGATGTGTGTGCCATGTCCTGATAGTGAATTACAGCCAATTTTATTTTTTACTATTGCAAGGCTAACTGTTCCCATAGACCAGAATGGGCAGTTTGATTATAACATCTTATAATCCTAACTGACCCAGGGGACAAGGTAGAAATTTGAGTTTAGTATGCCGGAACTCAGAATGTTATAATACATCTTTTGGTGAGGGTGATTTTACCATTCTGTGTTTGAAAATACCACTCTTAGAAAGTATGTATTTTCTTGCCTAACCATCCAGTATGTCTCTGCTAGGTGTGTGTATTCCATGTCTGATTTGTGAGTAATGAGGGGCTGGAGAGAGCCTTGGCTCCAGCAGTATAATGGGTCAGGGCTGGGCTGAATGGGACCTGCATTAAATAAAGAGTAGGGGTAGGAGATTTCCTTTCAGCTACCTGGCCCAGGTCTGCTCTCAAACTATGCTGTCTCCACCTTCTCCCAGGAAGCTGCACCCAGGAGGAAAGAACTGGTTTTGACTAGGTACAGACACTGTGCCTTCAGAGAACAAAAGACTTTGTAGTATAAATATTGGGGCCAAGACCCCAGAACTTTAGATCACTTCTGGGAATCAAGACAAACCTTTGCCAAGGAGAAGAACCAAGGAAGCTGAAGGAGGAGACTGCCCCTGTGATAGTGACTGTTTGAGCTTGGCCTGCAGTGGTTACTTTATTGCCAAGGAAAGGATAAAAGGAACTTTGTGTGTACGTTAATCATCTTGAGGAAGATCTCCAAGGGCTTGAAGTTGAGCTTGCCTCCTGTTCCGAAGTCTCAGGGCCACAAAGACTTTACCACCATCTCCTCCCTGATACCCTTGCTGGGAATTCTACCTGGAGTGAGGTGCCTGCGGTTGTTTGGGCCCTCAAAGAGATTGCATGTCGCTAGGAGCTGGAAGCGCGATGCAACGAAGAGAAGCGTGTTGCCGCTGCAGCAGTTGCCGTCGCATCGCCGAAGAAGCATGCTGCAGCTGTTCGCCACCGTATCTCGGATGAAGCGTGTTGCATTACTGTAGAAGCGTGGTGCAGCCGCAGAGGTCCCTGTCACATCACCGGAGAAGCATGTCGCAGGGCCTGTCGCGGCTCCAAAGTTCATCGCTTTTGCTGCACAACCGTCGGGCGTGCACGCATCGCATCCACGTTGTCATATCACATCCATAGTGCCATTTTGTCGCAACGCACCAGATCGTTGCATCGCATCGAGGCACCATCTTGTTGCATTGTCCTGGATCACAGTAGGAAACAGACAATTTGCCTCCTCCCCGGTAAATAATTGACGCTTCACCTCCCCTGCGCTGCAGTAAGGAACAGGTGCACCGCCTCCCCCGAAGCAAGGAAGGGATGCATCACCTTCCCTGCGACCCTTTTGTTTGTATTGTGTGACGCATCTAAGGTACTTTGAGAGTAAAGTGTTGCATTCACCATCTTCATTGAACTGAGCTATTGCTACGATTTTAAAGTCTTATTTTTGATTACTGTTGTGGATTTTTGTTGTTTGGTCTTGTGTTACGTCTAGTAAAGATTACTTTTTCTTCTAAACTGGTGTGGTGTCCATTTGTAGTGTTTTCACTGTATTACTGTATGTGTTCACAAATGCTTTAGACACTGCCTCTGAGATAAGCCTGTATGCTCGCGCCAAGCTACCAAGGGTGTGAGAAGGGGTTATTCAGGGGTGTATTCCCCTTTCCCTGACTAGAAGCAGGGGTCCCTATTTGAGGGAAGGTGCAAACCATTGCCAACTAGAGAACCCCATTTCTAACAAATGGACAGCGACATGAGATACACCAGAGTGTGCAAGATATCCAGCCGTTAGTGTGGTGTAGTTGGTGTGATGGGCGCCCACTAGTATCATTAACAGTGAACTTTGCTAGGGACTTATTAGTGCATAAAAATGAATATGCCATGGAGAACTAATCATAATCAAAATATACACAGGGACCACTTGCACTTTAGCACTGATCAGCAGTGGTAAAATGCCCAAACTACCCAAACCTGCAAAATCAAAGCCGGCCTACAGCCAAAAATTCAGGAGGTAGAGGCAAAAAGACATGGGAAACCATGCCAAGGATGACAGTTCTAACAGTACCTGGATCACTCACAGGCATGCTAGTCTTCAAAATAAAACCCTGAGTTTGAATACCAGTCGTGATCTCAATTTATGATTTGCTTGTCTTAATTGTAAGTAATTAACATGCAAAAATAACATTTGGAAAAGGGCATTGTACCAATATATTGGATAAAAAGTGTTTTTTGGGGCTTTTCCATACTTCTCCTTTGTGAATAGTGATGACAATGTGTGCATTTTAAAACACACAGGGCCCATATCACAGACTAGCTAGAATTAAAACAAACATTGTTAAAGGAAACATGTTTGACATTTGTATAGTGCACACACACACAGGGAAATACATCAGAGTGGCAGACATGCACACAAAGCATGTACACAAACTAATCAAAAAACCAAACAACCCTGGCAGATACCTATTTTCACTATGAGCATGAGACTTTCAGGTATTCATAGACACAGTCATGCAAACATACAAGCAGTCCACACAGAACAATATATGTAAAAGCTTTGAAATAGGGGACACAAGACAATGCACATTGTTAACAATGGATGATGTTAATTTAAAGTACATTTTAGTAACAACTCCTGTACAGAAGTGTTATCTGACCTAACAAAACTGTGTTTAAACTGGAAATACTGGGGTAATAATTGGAGTACTCCTTGTAGGAAAAAGCGTTTTTGTTGTAGTAGCCCCCCACCTTTTTGCCTGGCATTTGAGGCACTTTGAATGGAGTGCAATGGTTTCCTGCTAACGAGGCCCACATTTCCTGTGTTATTTCTGCAAAAATGGGTAACTAGTCAATTGATGCCCAAATGACTGGGCCTTTAGCACCTCTGTAAGTCCCAAGTAAGTTGTAATCCTGGTACCAAGGGCATAGCTGCAGCATATCTTGTGCCACTCTAAGGGACCCAGTAACACGCTCATGCAGACTGCGACTGCAGGCTGCACTGGCAGGTGCTCAAAAATACGACTTGGCATACACTATGTTTGCCATGTCCCCTTACTCTGTATGTAATATGTTAAGCCCCTCTACAGCAGGCCCTACAGCATTAAAGCAGGATGCATTATATTACATGTGAGGACATATCTACATGAGCAGATATGCCCCTGTGCTGGACAGTTCAATTACTGACAGTACAATTGAACTGGGAAGCCATCTTAAAGTATATACTTGCCACTGGTCAAAATGAGTTTCCCAGCTACATAATGGTTAGAGGTAACCCCTGAAAACCTACTGACCTTTAGTGTTTTGACTGACTGGTCCTGTTCAGTTTGCCACCAGAAATGCGTTTCTGACCCCATGCTTTTGGAGGTCAAAAACAATGCCTACTCTGGCAGGAGGTGTTGTCAACCTCTCCATGCAGGATAACTAGTAATCAGTATATCAAGACAGGGGCTTCAAAGGCCTCTACCTCCTTTGATCTGCAACCCTGGCTTCCCCCATACAAGTAAAATGCCATCCCCGGCCAATGGCCCATTTAGCACAAGGACAGGAGGGAAAATTAGCAAGTCAGGAGGTGTGTTCACCCTCAGGCCCTAAGGTGGGCTACTTGAAGTGAACATGAAAAGGAAAATGCCACCAACTTGGTGGAATTAGGTTCTCTGGGTCAGGGTCATGTCCACTTCCCACAGGAAGTGGTCATATCGAGAGTGTAGTCAACCACAAGGTAGGTACCAATTGGCTACTACCTGGCACTCCCTGGAACACCAAGGAAGAGGTTGCTAAGCTCCCATAGGTCAGATCTATTCTTTGTGGGGATGACAGGACTGACCGGAGCACCACAGTACCAATACCTGCGGTACCGCCCCCACTTGCAGCAACTAAGGCTTGCTGTGATGAGCCCGGACACCAACGCTGCCTGAGACCAACCTGCATGTCGAGGGACTTCAGGGACAATGAGAACCACATTGAGAGTGTCCCAGCTGTCCTGTTTGCACCTTTTATGCGTCAAGACAAAGAATGAGCCTCCGACTGCCACCCCCAACATCTCAAAGTCCCTCTGCACACGGGCCCAACGGCTCGAGCCCGAGAGAGGTGATGGTGCCAATGGAGTCCTGAGATCTCAACAGCTGAGCCCACCCTTGCGTTTAGCCAGGCTGGGCTCCTAGTTGCAGCCTTACGCCTCTTTGGATAGGCACCCTCAAACTGTGAGTACTTCTAGCAGCACAAACCTGACAACTAAAAACACCACAATACCCGAGCCTCGCAGCCAGAGGAGAAGTAGACCTATGGTGTGCCTCCGTGCCTAAGCATCTCAAGGACTGAGCCCCACTGTATGTTCGGTCAGACTGGCCCCATCCAGCCCCTGCTTGCAGACTCTTATCAACCGGAACATTTCCCACTGAATTGAACGGAGCACCCGAAACAGAAGCACACCTCTGCACCCCGCCGACTGAGTTCCGCCTCAAGTGACCTGTTGGTGTTGCCCTGGACCTTGCCCCATACTCACAATACGTCCAGAAGAAGATCCTGTAAGTCCCTTACAAGTGCCTGAATGCGAGATATGGCTTTCCTCTATAGGATAACATTACAGCTCCAGAAATTGCACTGTATGAACTTTTGAAACCTGCAAAAATTCATAACTCAAAAAGTACTTCAGACAGCAAGATTTCGATGCTCTTGGTATCTAAATTCGGTATACACCCGTTACAACGCATCTTTTACTCCGCACTACCATTACAACGCGACTTTTACTCCGCATACCATTACAACGCATTGCGCTGGGGGGCGCTCTAGGATAGGGAATAAGTATAATTTACTATCCAACACCTTCCCTAGGGTCCACAGGGACTGGAGTTAGAATAGTAAATTCTACTTACCACTATCCAGCACCTCAAAGCGCTATGCGTTGTAATGGTATGCGTTGTAAAAGTCGCGTTGTAACGGTATGCGGAGTAAAAGTATGCGGAGTAACGTCATACATTCTCTAAATTCATATAAAATCTATACTATGTTAATAAATTTGTGTCAGTTGTTTTTAGTGAATGTGTGTTTCCAATACTGCCTTTGTGTGTGCAATAAATGCTTAGCACAACTCTCTAATAAGCCTAACTGCCTGCCCGCACTATCAAAAAAGGGAGCATTTTGGTTATCATTTGTGCCTCTGTAAAGCAATTGGGGTTTGCCTGGACTCTTTACATAGTGTACCTCATTTTGGTCCACTAAATGCTCTTAGGGAGAATCTCCCGGTGGAGCAGTTCCTGCGCTTGCTCAGGAATTGTTCTGAACCTGAGAATTTCAGGGAAGAAGCAGCCCTTCTAACTGACAAACTGGACAAAAGGGGTTACCCTACATGAGTGGTGAGCAGAGTACAGAAAAGAATAGAATTGACACAGGGAAGCCTTCTTGGAGAAAGTAGAGAGACCAGAGAAGAAGAACACTATCTGTGTTACTACATTTAACACAGCCTCTACCGACATAAGACTTATCATCCTCAAACATTGGCTAATACTGAATTCCAGTGGCCTCCACCTCGAGGAGCCTTTGTTCTCCTTCAGAAGGAGTTTGAATATTAGGGACCATTTGGTGCATTCTAGACTCCAAACCTGCTCCCGAGGGGAACTTGGGACCTCCCACTGTCACAGGGCACACAAGATGTGCTCGTGTGACGTTTTTAGATTAACCACTAACACCAAAAGTGTAGACATGGGCCTAAGTTACCCATGGGAACAACGAGTGCATACAAACTGCAACTCAACAAATGCCAATTATATGATCAGGTGCCAATGTGGCCTGATCTACGTGGCTATGACTTCCAGAAAGGTGAAAGTCAGCATAATGGAGCACAGGAGTAACATCCACTGTGCTAGGACCACTACACACCTAAACATTACATTACATTGAGAAGGGACACATTGTTGAAGATATGTATTGGACCGTGTTGGATAAACCATACATCTCATCCACCAGAAACCCCAATCGGACCTTGTTCATACGTGAAGAAGAAGTGGGTCTATAGGATACGGAGTCATAGGACAGGGCTTAATGTCGGCATCCCATGGACATACCTGGGCAGGTTATAGTTTATTGCAGCCGACATGTAGGGGGTCCAGGCTTTCATAACCAGTGCCTTTTGAGGTTGAGCTGTTTCCTAACTGTTTATAAAACCCCTCTTTTAGCTCCAGGTTGCCTTAAACCCTTAGACATTCCCAGGCTATTCTACTCTGGTGTCTGCTCATTGACTAAGACCAGTTCTTGTGCCACTTATTTAGTTTATTAGCACTATGTCTTTATCGACACATATAGCCTTTATATTGTTATTATTACTGTCTCCTAGTTACCACTCCAGTTGACAAGGTGTGACTGGAAGAGTCATTTTCCCATCATGCAGACTACACCAGTAGGAAAATTCTATTTTCCAGTATTTATTCCAGCAGTGTCATTCTGAGCCTACAGCTCTGTTCATTTGGGAACAATAACGTTTTCGACACACACAGCTCTGGTGGAGATAATGCCTCTGCCCCATTCTGTACATCCACTGAGTATACTGAGAAGGCATCATGCCCAAACCAGAAAATCCATCATGGGGGCGCTTAATATTGCTTTTGCTCTGAAATACCCATTTTTGAATTAAACATCAGTAGCCACCACGCTCTGCTATCGATGGCATACAGACAAAGTAGAGGGCAAGTCACCGCTCTAGTTTTGGCTTTCTTACATGTGATGCAATAAGCAATGCTTGAGTCATACACTTCCCCTGTGACGGTAAGCCATTCGTTATATCGGCACCTGCCCTCCATTTAGGCATGTACCTACGCAACACCCGGGGATTCTGATTTGGTGGCTGCAGACCACCCTTGATGAAGCAAGGAGGAATGGGGGTTTCAGCTGAAAAGGAGTGCTGTTAGCATATGTAGACCAAGGCTGGGGGAACGAGCAGTCTATCTCGGTGCTTTGTGTGTTATCTGCATGGGCAAGTGGCTTTAATCTTAGACCATTCTGCACCAGTATCATGACATGCTAGTACTATAAACTAGACAAGATTTTCCTAAAGTGGGCAAGCTATGCATTTACCAGTACTTACCTTACGACCATTTCTCCTCACAGAGTGTGACTACAGCGAGTCGCCCTCTTCTCCCGTGTCCTTGCTAGCGCTCAATAAACTCAGTAAGGTGTGCCAAGTGGAGGGATATGTATGACCCTTAATGCATTTTTAAGAATATGCCTAAAACTGTGAGTACCGTGTGGGGCATATCCTGCCACCAGGACCATTTCTTTACAGATGTGATCACTAAAGCAATGATATATAGGCACAGTATGTTTAGATATTAGACATTCAAATGAGTGTTTAAAATTAAAGAGAGAGGGCCATTGATTGCCCATTTCAAGGGTGTATTATCTATATTTTACAGAACACCCTTGTTGCACCTAATTAGTTGTTTTTATATAAAGTCATCACTGAGAGCACTTGCCCATCACTTGTATTATTTATCTGTTTTTCGGTTTACTATTGTACAGACTGTTTTCACTGTTTTTACTCTTTCCACTTACAGATTTTACAGATGAGTAAGGGTACTGGATTACACAATACTAACAGGTGGAATAACACTTAGGGGCTGATTATGATGGAGGATTTTCCGCATCCTCCGGGCCGGCGGAAGCCACCACCGGCCCGGAGGATGCGGAAAATCCTCTGCGGACCCACCAAAGACCCACCGCCAAATTAGGATGGCTGGTGGGTCCTGGTTTCAGTCCGCTGCTTTTCCGCCGCGGTTGACTTACAAACGCCGCGGAAAAGCTGTAACATGGCTGCCGGTGTCTATCGGACATGGCGGGCTACGGCGTATTAGGATGGTGTAAAAGAGATGCCTTCCCATGGCGGCTTTTCCGCTGTGGAAAAGCATGTGTAACTTCACTGTGGGGGCCTGTTGCAGGCCCCCTGGGGGAAGGGGGGTGGGGGGTGCACATGGGGGGTACCTATGGTACCCCCTGCATTTGTATGCAGAAATCGGCAGGCACCGCACGGTGCCTGCCGCTTTCTGCATACAAATGCAATGTATGCATTTTTACCATTGCGGCGGGTGCAGCTTGAAGCCGCACCTGCAGCAATGGTAAAAATAGAGGATGTGACCGCCAGGGTGGCGGTCACATCCTAATTTGACAGGAGGGAACTCCGCAGGCCATGCGGTAGTTCCCTCCTCCTCTATGGTGGCGGACGGACTCAAGCCCGTCCGCGATCATAATGAGCCCCTTAGTACAGTGGGTATTTGTAACAACACAGAAAACTAGCATAGGGATCCAGTTTGTCCGGATTAATGCTGGTAGAGAGACAGAATCCAGCAGAAACATGATGACCTCAATGCAGAACAGAGGGGTGGAGAATGCTCAATTCCCTCTTGCCACCACCACCCGAGGGTATCTACTCACCCTTTTTTAACTCCTGACAAGGAAATCAAGGAATAAAATTGTTATGAAGATATCTCTTAGTCAGTTTTACCACTAATCATCTGCACCTTTTTAGGATCCTTTTCTTTTCCTGTTTCTAGTTGTTTGTATTGTCTACCCCTTCCTATTGCTCCGCCTCTAGCGTTGGTCTGCACTGAGATGTTTAGCAGCAGCCCTATGATGAAGCATGCCACAACTTTTTGTGGGTGAGGGCAGTTTTTAAAAAGGGAATGTGCTCCATGCGCAACTTTATATATACTTAAATCATGTGACTTGTACTCACCTTACTTCCGGTTGTGTGCATATATCATCTTAGAGAAGGACAAAATAAGTTTTTTTCCTCTTCCCCCTTATCTTGTGTTTAGTCCGCTAAATGAAGAGCCAGCTTCCTACACTCCTGCACATGTGTGGAGGCTCTCCAGGCAGACTATGGAATAAGGCATACATTCATGTGAATATTTCATTTATGTAAATACTGCTTGCCTATTATTTGCTTGGTCTACCCATTGGAATTCAGCATTTCAAGATTGTCATGTGCTCGTGTAGCTCTTTTGAGCAGTGAATCGGCTTGGATTCACTTTTATTGTTGGGTAGTTTTCTCAAATAAACATGGTGCCTTTTTCTGTTCTCATTTCCATTGAAGGCCAATGAGTACTTTCCTTCTAGTGTATCTCATTTCAACTTTCTCCGCTAACATGAAGTGTTGTTGCTTTCTTCAGTTACTGTTTTGGGAAAACTTATGGGCACATTTAATAGAGCTTTATGTCATGCTTTCACCATGCAACGTGGTGCATGCATGACGCAGACCTCTCAGTTATATTTATGAAGTCACACATAGCCACTTTTTGTGGCTTTGAATAGCTTCACAAATATGGAGTAATGCAATGCAAATTACTGCATTGCCTCACTCTGTGCAAGGGAGACGTTCCATTGTGGTGGGTGTTCCCACATAACTTCCATGCTTTTTGATGCATTCACAGATTTACAAGGACTTGTAAACCTGGGAATCCATCAAAATCTTATGCCTCCCCAGGTGAGGCGCAACAAGGAGAAATGTCTTTATTTCTTCTTGTTTCTTCCCATTTCTATGTGTGCTGCAAAGAGAGGAAAACACTGCTAAGGATTGTTTTTGTGCAGGTAGGTTCCCCTTGCCCAAAAACTATACTGCCTGTAAAACAGGCACCCTTGCATTATACAGCAATATGAAAGTTTTCGGTTGATATTCCGTTACACACTTGTTTTGAACTGCCACACCCAGACACACACTGATTCACCCAGACACACACTCGTTCATACACTCACTTATCCAGGCACACACTGACACACCCAGGCACACACTCATTAATTCACTGACACACCCAGGCACACACTGATGCATGCACTGACACACTTAGGCATACATTTATTTAAACAGTGGCACACCCAGACACACACAGCTGCTTAGACTGACACACCCTGACATACACTAATTTATATACTCACACACCCAGGCACACACTGACACATGCACTGATATACACAGGCACACACTTATTTACACACTGGCACATTTAGATACACACTGACTCACACACTGATATGCCGAGGTACACACTCATTCTAGCACTAACACACCCACGCAAACACTCATTTATTCAATTATACACCCAGTCACACACTAATCAATAAACTAATACACACAGGGACACACTGATGCATACACTAACATGCCCAGGTACACAATGGCACATACAATGACACACCCAGGTACACACTTACACATACACTGACACCCCTGCAGGGCCTGCACCAACGCGTCCCAAGCCTTGGCCAAGTCTAGAGCCTTTACATTATCCATGCGCTTAGCCTGTCAAAACCTAATGGAACCCTCACTGCTAGCCCATTTATACTGTTCTGTAGGCACATACTCGTTCATACACTGACACACCCAGAAACACAATAACACACACACAGACACTCCAGGCACACACTGACATACACTGATACACTCAGACACACACTCATTTTACACTGACACACTTGGACACATACTGATGCATACACTGACACACACAGGCACACACTCATTCATTCAATGAGACATCCAGACACACACTGGTGCATATACTGAAATACACAGACACACACTCATTCATAAACTAATACACCCGGGGACACAGTGATGCATACACTAACACACCCAGGCACAGATTGGAACTTACACTGATACACCCAGGCACACACTGGTGCAAATACTGACACCACGAGGCATAGACTGACACACCCAGGCACACAATTATTAATACACTGACACACCGAGGCACACACCCATTCATTTACTGACACACCCAGGCAAACACGTATTTATATATTGACACTATCAAGAACACACTGTTTCATATACTGACACACCCAGGCACACACTGAATCATACACAGACACACCCAGTCACACAATGACATACACAGATACACACTTATTCTTACAATGACACACCAGGACACATACTGACACATACACTGACACACCCAGGCACACACTCATTTAGTCTCTGACAGACCAGGCACACAGGCACACACTTACACATACACTGACACGCCCAAGCACACACTTAATGAAACAGTGACACACTGCTCATAAGTGACAAATCACCATCCATAGGGATTGCCTAGGTGTTGGCTCAGGTAAGGCCTCAGATAGTAATACTGGTTGTAAAAAACTCCATTTTGTGTGACAAAAGTATGTTGTAAAGCAATATGAAAGTTTTCAGTCGATATTCTGGTGCACTATTATTTAAACAGTGACTCACCCAGACAAACATTGACCCATACCCATTCATATTTACAAGCCCCTTGTGCTGCCAGTGCGGCACTTTTAATTTGGGAAAAAGAGACACACCACCGACGCAAGGGGCTTGTAAATAAAGGGAAGAGTTTTAAAACCAGCATTTGTTTCTGAGGCCTTACCTAAGCCAATACTTAGGCACTCTCTATGGAGGGCGATTTATCCCTTATAAGCACTTCTGTAAAAATGAATCTGTTGCTGCCACTTGAGGGTCTAGTTACCAATGGTAAAAAGCTTAAAGTTGAAAGTTCAAATGTATCAAAATGTAACTATTGAGAGTGCCCCCTGAAAAATAAAATGTGGTTCGATTCAAAAGGACAAAGTCATTATTCACTGGTAGACTTAAGCTGTCTGGGATATGAATGACAGTAATATTTTTATATTTTTCTGATTCTGCCAGCATTGTGGAATTCCCTTCCCATAAGGGAAACATGAAAATATTACTTTCGTCCACTGGAGCAGCATCAGAATGTCAGTGAATGAAACAGTGTGTACCTGGCTGTGTGAGTGTATGAACTGGTGTGTCAGTGGTCCCGAGACGTCCTGCCCAACCAATATGTCTAGCTGAGGCTCTCTATGTGCTGCAAACTACTCATGTCGTGAGGGGAATCCCTGGGAGTTGGTTCCCCCATTGAGGAAACACACAGGTGACCTTTCCCCTACAGCCCATAGTTCCACTTTATATGCCGTTGTTGGCTGCTATCAAATAAGCTGCCCAGAAGTAAGACTCAGAGTCATTCACAGCCAAGTCAACAGCGTATGTTGACCTAAAGCATTGCACCTTGTAGATTCTGCAATATATATATATATATATATATATATATATATATATATATATATATCCTTAGGGAGAAGGTTCATTTTTAGGTTTGCAATCCTCCCCATTGTAGACTGGGCAATTGGCATCCACACCTGTGCATCCCTAATGCGGGCACCCTATTTTCAGCTCATGCTAGCTCTCTAGCCTCATGAGGAGTATCCCCAGGTATTTGATGGACTGGTAATACCTCCATTTCCTCCCTCCCACTGAGGGCCTGTATTGGGCTGCAACTAACAATGGAAAGGGGATTGTTTGCACCCAGTTAGCTCCAAGGCCGGAATATTGACTGAAATCATCCACTGGGCTAGATTCAACTGGGTTACCTAGATAGTTTAAGACATCTTCAGCATACAATACTCTATATTCCAGGTTCTCTGACCACCTAAAGCCAGTAATTTACTAGGACTGTTGGATTCTACAGACCAAGGGTTTTATAGTGATGGTGAATGGCAGAGGGCAGGAGGGTGCTCCTGTCTCACCCTTGCAGTAGTTTTGTACACTCTGGCTCTAGCCTTCAAGCCATTAAACTATGCTTAGGTGTATGTGTGGAAATGTGGGCCCAGATCCATCTGCCCTAGTATCACAAAGAAATAGTGCCAGCACAAACTATTAAAAGCTTTCTCCAGATCTACAAGTAGTAGGGCTACTGGTCCCCGTAACTCAAGTCCGATTTTCAATTGTAGGGCTGTGTGAATTTGCTCTAGCTTTATTGCAAGAAATCCAGCACAGTTATGCACAATACATCTTGCAATCCCAAAATTACCAGAATGGTCTGTTCAGGTAACAATTAATCTCAAAAGTGTAATTTTGAGTAGAGTTCCAGTCGCTGGCAAAAAAGATTGCCTGTCACCTTTGAATTTGTAGTTTTACACTACCCAAAAGACCACTCGTGTAAAAACACTGACTGAAAGGTTTGTTGACCACCTACATTAAAGGAACTGCTGCTCACATTCACAATACTTCTTCTCACGTTCAGATTTGTAGTTTTGCACTTAAATATTGTGCAAATTATCTGCTCTAGTGAAAAATCTATCTGAAATGCTGCTCCCATTCAAAAATGACCCGAATTTTATATCTTGCGTTGAAACGTCTCCTTAAACATATGCAATGTGGATTAAGGTTGGAAGCAACATAATTTTACATACATTTTGTTACAAATAATTATGGAAATTATACTTTCCTAATTAAAATGTTGTCCACGCCCACTAAATGCTGGTTGGAGATTGTGACTAGACACCATTTGTAGCACAAAGCCACACTGGTCGAGGTGGATTAGACCAGTCACCAGAGCAACCAAGTATTTTTGACAATTATAAGAAATTGGTTTACTGGTTAAGGTGGGGGTGACATCCTTTTGAAGCACCAACCACAATTCTTCTCAGGGTGAAGTCTCAAGCAAACCTTAAATTAGCCTGTGGTCAACCATCGGGTAGGCTAGCATAGGACAGTCAAGGGTCAATGTGTAAATAATTTTAGCAACACTTCACACAGAAATACAGTGCAAATACACCACAAAACGGTCTTACACCAATTTAGAATAGAAGAGAAATGTTCAATAAATAAAACAAGACCAAAATGGCGAAAATTCATTTAGTAGAACTGGAGATATTCAATTGTAAACATTTTAGTGAAAATAGCACAAAAAGGCGGGAAGCAGCAACTGTAGACATCTGGTTGCAGGCTGACTGCGATGGCACATGGGCCAGCTACAGGCTTTGTGGAGTGTTGCGAGGGTCCCCACCATAGATGTGTTGCACAGCTGAAGCAATGTGGCGGTTCTGAGATGCGTTGTGGTTGCAGTGTGACGTCCTGATGCATAATCTTCAATGATCCTGTCGATGAGGGTTTGCAATGTGAAGTCTGGAGTTGAGGATGCATGTGCAGTTGGGGCATTGTGTCGGTTCCGAGAACCAGCGAGGCTGTGATGCTGATTCTGGCATCATCATCCAGGTTGCAGTCGACAAGGGATGCGAGGGCCTGCAGAGATGATTTGCCACACAGCAGCAGCTCTAATGCAGTGACGGGCTCCAATGAGATGTCGTTTTGGTAACAGTTCCGATCCATACAGCAGCGGCAATGCATCCGTTCTGATTGGGGTTGTGCCCCGCAGCAGAGGAGATGTGACGGTTCCGCTGGGTCCACAGAGGCTGACTGGGCACCTCAGGCCCATTACTATGGGTTCGGGACTGGGGTGGCACTTTTTGGCAGGGTAGAATCACAGATGGCAGAGTCCAGTTGCAAAAGCAAGGTTGTTAGAAACTACTGTCCCTGAGACTCCAGTCAGGAGGCCAGTCAGCAAACCCATGGAGTCACTCTGGTTTTCTGGGTTCAAGAGATGTGGGTCCAGTCCTTTTCACCCAGGCAAGAAGACAGCAGGCAGCAGGTCTTTGCAGCAAGGTAGCAGTCCAGCAAGCAGTAGTTCAGGAGGGCAGCAGTCCAGCAGACTGACAGTCCTTCAGCAGCACATCAGTCCTTCTTTTTGGCTGAGTATCCACAGGTCTAGATGTGTACTGGAGTATTGATGTCCATTATTCATACCCAGCTGACCCTTTGAATTGGGGCAGATGCTTCTAGAGGTTTCCCTTTGCAGTTCCCAGGCATCCATTGTTCCAGGTCCTGGCTCCAGACTAGCAACAGGGGAGAGTCAGCCCTTTGTGTGGAGGCAGGACATAGACAATTGAAGTTTAAGTGGGGCTTTGCCCAGCTCCTCCCTTCCATCCTGCCAGTGATGACCCTTCCAGGCACACTTAATCTCCCTATTGTGTGTGCCTGTTTAGGAGGAATACAGAAAGCTTAACTGTCAGCTATACCCAGTCATGTTACCTAGGTACTGCCTACAGGCACAACATGGCTAAGGCTGGAAAAGACCCAATTTTCTTAAAGTAAAAGGAACAAATGATGGATGGAATGCTGAACAATGCAAATATTCAACCACAGTATCAAAGGTCTGTTTTTTAATCAACTGTTCTTTTGCTCACCAAGCCACCCCAATTTAGACCCAGCTATGTGCAAACCAGTCTTGACCCTGTTCTTCATCAGAACAGTCCAGCCCAAACTGCCAAGCCAGATCCTCCCTGAACTGGAAACAAGCATCCTAAGACCAGTTTCGGAGCATCACCCCCATCAGCCAGACTATCTTGAATCAAGTAGTGGAGTGAGCATGGGACCCACATCTGGGCATTCCCTTCCCACTTAGAGCAACAAAAACAAAAGGAACAAATGATAGATAGAATTCTGAGCTATGCAAACATTCACCCCAGTCACAACAATCTAGGTTTAATCCATCATTCTTATGCTTGCCACACCAGTATGGACCCAGCCATATACAAATCAGTCTTGACAATGTTCCTCATGGGAACAGTTAAGCCTGAACTGCCAAGCCAGATCCTCCCTGGACCAGAAACAAGCATACTGTGACAGGTTTTGGGGGCATCACCCCCCATCAGCCAGGCTAGTTTGAATGCAGTGGCGCAGTGAGCATTGGATCCAAGTCTGGGCATACCATTCCCACCCATTCAAACTGGAGTGGCATGGGGAGCATACCAGCAATTGAATTAGGCCCAGATCTCTGTACTTGGTTGAATGTTTGACATAGTTCACCATTCTGTCCATAAAATGTTCTTTTTGCAACTTTCTAAAAGTGGCATTTTCAAAATTCGAATTTAATATTCGACTTTACCATATGATAAGATGATATGATATTATTACTATTCTAAAGACACCAAACATGAACTGGTTCCCTGTTCCAATTTAGAAATTCCAGCTTAATATATGTAAGAAGGTAACTCCAATTTTAGTCTATGGGAGAAAGTACGCTTTGCAGCTGTGAAAAACGAATTTCTCACTACCAAGACATGGAAAACTGAAAAGTATGTGTCCAACTTTTTAAATAGACAGCACCCTGCTCTCTATGTTGTCTAGATCCTACCCTAGAGGTGACGTAAATATATATTAAAAAGGAAGGTTTGAGACTAACAAAAGTTTTTTTTTTTTCTGTTTGGCAGTTAAATCAAAAAGCACACACAGGCTGCCATGGCCTTCCTATGACATGTTTAAAGGGCTACTTAAGTGGGTGGTCCAATCAGTGCTGCAGGCCCACATGTAGCATTAACTATACAGTCCCTGGTAACATGCAGTACTACTTTCTAGGAAATTATAAGTAAATTAAATATGCCATTTGTGGATATGCTAATGTTAATATGTTTTAAGGAGTGAGCACTTTGTCCCTGGGTTTGGATTGGTGAACTGTGTAGAGTCTTGAGGCCAGAAAAAATGAAATCAGCAAAAATGGAGGAGGAAGGGAAAACGTTTGAAGAAAGATCCCCCTGAGGCTACACAGGTCCAACAACAGGATTTTGGTCTCCATATTTATTGAAAATATTTGGTGGTATGAGCCTGGGTCATCCAGTGGTCAGTCTGGTTTAAAGTTCATACAATGTGCACTTCCCTTAGTTTTTAGGGCTTCTCTAGATGATTGTAGGTCTAGTATGAGATCTTTGGAGGGTGAGATGTAGGGCATCATGCTTTTTGGGTCTCGCAGGTTTCTATGTAAGGAGTAGATCTGTGAGGTTGATTCAGAGGAAGATGTAAATTTGCTGAGGGTACACTGGAGAGCGGCTTGAACAGATTTTTCTTTCAACATGGTGGCAATGACTTAGAATATCCTCTTCTTTGTGATCAGATGTTTGGAGGGAGGAAAGTTTATCCTGCACAACAGGTCAGTTCAAGGAACAGTGTTTTTATTCTCGAAGGACCAATCTACCCACAGGCCCAAGTTCCCCTCTCAGCCCACCGATGCACGAGCAGTCCACTCAGTGAAGTACAGAGGATATTGCCATGAGGATGTTTTCCCTTAGCTCTTTCACTCAACCAGCTCATGTATCAGTGTTTCTAGTGAGGGAGTTTACAGTTTTTGCACCAGCCATTCTGCACATGTTTGGAAAGGGTCAGTGCCCCCACTCTCACTCAGCCAACCCTTGGTCCAAAACAAGTGACGCTGCCTCTTCTGCACCATTTAATTCTCATGGGCTCTGGGAACTGTGAGAGAAATCCAGCATTCAAGGCAGATGTCGTTCCTTGGCCATTTTACAATGGGAGGGGGAATGGGGAAGTGTAGAAATAAGACTTTTGAGACCCAAAAGAGTATGGCCCTTATCATGGGGCAGTGTGGTTCTGTTAAAGGGCATCAGGTGCACCCTCTGCATTTTCCAGATGGGCTCTCTGACGGTTCCAAGATATTTGTCTCTTCCATTAGGCATCCTGGGAGGGCATTTTCTTCACTCACTGCATCAGCTAACAGGGCCTGGTCCTTTGCCTCAACAACAGCTGCCACAGATCCTATTCCTGGCCACGTGGTCTGCCGCAAAGTGTGTGGCACTGCTCCTCCTCACGCATGCTATGTGTCTCCTGTCCTCTATCACCTATCACCTCTCTAGCTCCAGAGGCACCCACTACCCTTCTACGTCCAGTTTCACTAGGGTGTATGTGTTGACACAGTCCAGTGTGCAACAAAGACACAGGATGGCCTGCCTTTTTTCGAGCTCATGTTGAGCTCTCACAAAAAGAGTCAGCCATCATTGCCCATCAAACCACAAGTCCTAGTATGCTGCCATTTAAGGGGTATATGTTTTTCTAACCCTCCCCTTCTAGCATAGTATTGTTTGTGTGATATATATCTAGAGACAAGACTATTTTTTGAAATTACTTTTTATCTCTCAAAAGGTTTACAACTAATGCTTCTTCTATTTTTAATTCCTAACAAACCACACTTTCATTTTAGAGCTGTTGCTATCTCACCTAGACAAGTGTTTGTGATAATATTTAGTTTAGAACAACAACCACTCTATGGATTATCCATATGTTCTAACCAAGCAAAATTTATGTTACAAAATACCTTAACATTTATGATCAGAAAACCAAACAAAAACTGTGTCCTCTTCATTTTTATTTCTAATTTTATTCAAGATACCTTGTGGTCATTTTCTACTCCAACATTAGCCCGACATGTCTGTCTGACATTGATTCTGGGTTGTGGCCCGGTGCACTAGAGGGGCTCTGGCTTCTAACACATTTTAGGCAGAGGATACCTTTGAAGACATTCTGAGACAGACAGATTGAACTAATACACGACTTTCCTTACCTTACAATGGAAGCCGGGTCACACGCTTCCTTGACTGTTATCCCACCTCATTGTTTTTCAAATGTACATAGGTTTTCCCCCTTGGTAAGTGTACAATATGTTTGTCAGAATCAGCTACCAGTACTACATCCAACATGTGCAAGGAGCCTACTTGGCAGCTGGCAAAAAAATTGTAATTTCCTCCATAGCATTTGCTATCATTTAGGTTATTTACACTTGTTCCCATCACGCCTATATCAACACTCTTGCCAAAGATGGTTTGTTGTTCACAGTCAATGACATTGAAGGGGAGGTGACTGATGATTGGAGATTTAAGATTATTTTTCAGGTTTTCTTCTTTTCTGGATTGAGGGAAGTATAGTCTGGTTATTTTAACTTTGCTACCGGCGGGATAAAGCAAGGCAAGTTAACATATAATATTCCAGTTCTTCCTTTAGTAATATTGTGACGTTCCTACACTTGAAGATGTTGTCACACAGAGGCAACCTGTGCTTCACGAGCTGGGGAAAAAATTGGTATCACCATTTTTCCAATTTATTAATGATGACTCGTTGCTCTCATTTAATTGAGCAATCAATTTGACTACAATTTTCTTAGAGATGTGAACTAGGGCTGGGACCGCACTAATTCGTTTACTCATAGGCAGGTGCTTTTTAATTTGTTTTATTGCATACTGTGTAACTAAATTGCAATAACCCTTTAATTGGTTAAAAAAGATATGTTCTGGTATGAGGACAGACAACATTTGCTTCCATAAATATCGTAGCTTGCTGCCAATCTGATGCCATATATCTTCAAGTGAATGTCCTGGAAAGAACATACTTCTGCACAGACAAGGTTCTATTGATTCACAGAACAGCAGGCATTTACCAGAGTGTATTCAAGTTTAATTCATGCTTAATATTTAGATAGATGCAATTTTAACAATAGCTTGTAGTGACTAGCAAATGCATAACATATTTAAAACACAGATTTAAAATGCACAATACATTAAAGTTTTAAGTTGACTTATCAGAAAAATACATATTTTTGTTATGCAAATGAAAACACGTCAGGAAGAGAGGTTGTCAGAAGGGACATCAAGAATGCAAATTAAATCAAAGGTAAGGCTGTTCCGCTCTTTATAAAAATAACCATGTTAACATAACTTTATACATATTTTAATATATTTGATAGCTTTGCTTCAAAAACTAAGTGTATTGCTCTACTGCAAAGAATTGATAAAACAGTTATTTTTTCTCGAAATTTGAGCATTTAGAATACCCAATATAATAACCATCTAAAGAAAATAAATATACAAATTATTCAAGCTCCATCTTTTTATATTAGTAATGAGATGCACTTCATTCAAATTCCTTTCAATTGAAACTGTGCTGAGAAAGCAGTAGCACAATTCTATGGAAAATAGTATCTAATCTACATGATAACATACCAATAGAACACAATTATTTAAAATGGGCTAAGAGCTTATTGTAAAAGAACTAAATGTCTTCCAAAATGTAAGCGTATATTGATGAACTAAAGAAATATCCCTGGCCAATGAGTGTTATTCTCATATATCTACAGCCAAAAATGTACAGTGAACACAAGAATTAGTAAATCCAGCAATGGCAAACACATTTTGCCTTCATCATATGTTCTGCCAATAAAGTGATATATCGTATGCTTCAATGTTGATTAATTACGTTATACGAATAATGTTGTAATTTTGCAATTGAAAACTGTTGTTCCTTTTCTGTTACTTTCCGTTCCTCGGTTTCTGCTTGTCTGTCAAGGTTGCTAGTTTTCTTTCTTCATAAAAGCATTGATTCAATGTTCCGAATTGTAACCTGTCGTAAACGTTGCTAGTTTCCCGAATACATTTGCCAGAACAGTTTCTTTTACTCTTTGTAAGAATAGTTTTGACTGCATAGCAAGATATATTTTATTTTAATCGATCATGGCTACCAGCGGTTTCAGGTTTTCCTCTGCGAGGAGACCTTTTTACAAAACATTTCTAGAAATTATAGTAAATATTTCTTCCTTGTGTATGAGTTTACCGGGAGTGGCCCGTTCAGGTAAGAGCATGGGGGCCCGGTTGGAGGGGATTTCAGACAACCACGAGTGAAAATTAAATAAATAATACATTTCTCCTCGTCGTCGTCTATAGACATACCCCCAATCCAGCCCCACCACCCCAACACATCGCCACCCTTACCTGCATGGGCCGCAACTGGAGTTTACTCTTTGCAGGGTTTCTTTAGGATTTCAATAGACATTTTCTCTGGTTGCAAAAAGAAAACGTTTCAAAACCTTGTAAGCAGCTCGAAGATCAAACAACTGCTAAGCATTGTCAAGTGATTGCTGAATTGCTGTCTGTTAGATCTCATATCCTTGCCGTGGACTCTGCGCACTTTACCACTGCTAACTAGTGCTAAAGTACTTGTGCTCACTCCTATAAACATGGTCAATTTAGCTTACACTTGACTGGCATATTCAATTTATTTACAAGTCCCCGCTAAAGTTGTATACAATAGACCCAGGACTGGTAAATTTGATGCTACTAGTGGGCCATCAGCACATATTGCGTCACCCACTTAATCAGCTCTTTAAAAACAAGTCTCAGGTCTGCCATTCGGCCTGTGCATGCAGTTTTAAATTGCCATGTCAACCTGTCAAAATACCTTTTGCAGGCCTAAGCCTCCCTTCTCCATGCATATAGTCCGCCCTTAGAGTTGACCTTACATAGCCCATTTGGCAGGGCCCAGTGTATTTAATAAGCTGGACATGTACATTTAGGTTTTCCATGACCTGGTAATGAAAAACTCTCAAATTAGTGAGGCCTACCTCTCTAATAGAATAACATTGGGTTACCTTATTACATTTATTAAGCGATACCTTTTGGTTGCGAGAATGTAGGACCATCATGTTTGGTTCCTAAGAAATTGAAATTAAAAATTATCTTTAGTGATCAATTCGGATTTGAAGTCACAACTCTGAAAATGACACTTTTGGAAAGGTAACATTTTCTTCCCTGCAGCCTGCTTTCTGGGTCAAATAAGTAGGTGTATGTGTCCATTGGCTGTTGTCTATTCTAACCCTGGGCGAAGCACTACGCTACGCTTGCGTAGTTTGCGAAGTTTGCGCAACTTCGCTCTACGCAAGCTGCATGTAGCACAGTGCGAACACGCGTAGCACAGCGTAGCGTAGTGCTGGGTCATTTTTTGCTTGTTCGCGGTCCTCAACGTCATGTTCGCGACCGCGAGCAAGCAAAATGACATCCCGGTGAGATTCTCAACGCGGGGAGGTCTTGTTTCTCAATGCGAGTGGTTGCGCATGCTCGCGACCGCTCGCAATGAGAAACTACCAGTTCGTGTTGAGAAAGCTGCTGCTCGAGTAAAAATCTACTCGAGCAGCAGAAAACTACAGCTCGCACTGTGCAAGATGCCGTTTTCAATGATTGCACAGTGCCGGATGCTTGTCCACACTGTGCAATCATTTAAAACGCATCTTGCACAGTGCGAACATGCTACTACGCAGCTCGCGTAGTGCTATGTGAAGTTCGCGTAGTGCGAAGTGCACTTCGCGTAGCGCTACTTTGCGAACTACGCCCACCCTTAGTCTATTCCTCATAAACAACCACAAAATAGAGGGACTAGTTGTTGGCAGGATGGGTCATCCAAGGCAAAATGGGGCAGAGTGTGCACAGCCCTACTTGCACTACAAAGACAATGTTTCAGCTCACACACAGAACTTCATACTATCCTATTGTGAGGGGAGACGGACTAGGAACAGGGCAGCAAGGCAGAAAATGTGACACACTTCTGGGGGGGGGGATCCAGAAGTTTCTTCCAATTCAAAGCTGACAACATGCATGAAAACTGAAACCTCAAACCCACCAATAATAATAAATAACTCCTGGACCTGTGCATACTACAGAAGAAGGACTCCCCTGCAGCTAGGGTACTGCCCTGCTGCTTGAGGGAAGGCCTTCTCTCTGAGAAGCAAGACTGGACCTGCACCCTTCATCCAAGGCTACTTGAGTGACTCCAAGGGCTGGTTAGCTGCCCTACTGTTCTGAGCTATAGGGACACAAAAACAACCTTCAATGGTTTTCCTGCAGGTGCCCAGCTAACCTGCCATGCTTTACCTGCCTGGACCTGCAACTTGACCTTCCCAAGCCCTGGCGGCCTCGCCTGGACTGAGTACCTGATCCCCAAGATGTGCCTCCCAAGTTCTGTACCCTTACTGTGGTTTCGCAACCGCAAATGGGCCAGTTCATGGCAAGAGCTTGCGGTCCGTGTTAATCCCTAATGCGAAGCGCCAGTGAACCTGACTCTTTGCGCTCAGGTACTACCAGTGAGGGCCAGAAACATGAGATCTGCACTTCTCCCAACAGCATACACAGCCGGCAGTGACTACCAATGCAACGCACCAACCGTCCATGACACCTGGCATGATCTGTGCTCTACAGTGTTGACCATTTGCCATACCTTGCCTGCTCTTTATGCTACAGTGATGACCATGCACAAGGCGCTCCCAGCTCCTTCTAGCCTCCTCTGCCGTGAACTGGACTCTTCATGCTGGATTTTGCCAAGGTAACTTTTTTAGCAGTGCTAGCCTGGTCAGGCAGAAAGCTTATGATAATGTTGCTGTCAGCTGTATTGGATAGGTCATAGATACTCGGCTCATAGTAAAGCTTAGTCAAGATTTACAAAGATTTAGCATTACATTTTCGTTACCTTTTTACTACAAAGCCAACACAAGGTGTTAAGCTTACATTTACAATTCAATCCAAATTGGGATTTGTATTGGTTTATTTCATAAAGTAATGCAAAGTTGTGCAATGCATTGTTTTGTATTACTTTGTGTTAAAAGAGCATTCCTTTGGTGGCGCATGCAGCCATCCATGGGTCTTGACACAAATTGTAAACAGGGATTTGCACCAATAGCATGCCCTTTTTGCATGTTTGCTGCATCCTATGGCACATATACGAAAAGGGAACTGCATTAAGGAATCGTTTTTTTTTTATAGGAAGAGACCCCTTCCTTCACAAAATCTATGCTTATGACAATGCCAACAACTTTGCACTGTAGCACAAGGGTGTCTGCCTAAGTGCATAACAGCTCGAAGTGCATCAGCAGAGGAAGAGAGCAGAACAGATAATCTTATTAGATATGGTGCGGTTCTGCTATCTCCAAATCATGCAACACAATGCTGTAACTTTACTTGCTGTACTGCGTTGCACGATTGATTTCTTTGTAAATCTGAGCTCTGGTGTGAACCAAAAGGGTCCATAGATTACCAAAGTGTCTACAATGCCATTTAAAGACTAGCATGGCCCCTATGGTCCAATATATTAATGAAGAAGGTGCCACACTACATAAGCTGCCATTTTAAAGGACACATATGCCACTCCAGAAGGTATATATATTTGCATTTTTTCTTGATGAACATTATTCTAATTGTCTTCACTTTTCCTACTATAAGTAAATACCTATAAAATATAGCTTGACTGGACAGTGACCCTTTTCATGTGTAACTCATGCACGTTTTTGTAGTACTGGTCCTCATGCCACCTCCTGGAGTTAGCCTATATTGTTTGACAAACTACCCTACAGCAACAGGAATACATAGGGAGTAGGTTATTCATGCGACTGGACTGGGTTATTAGCCAATCTCCTGTGACATCAGTGATAACTTAAATGAACCATCATTCACACTACCAGGTTATGTATGACTATCACTAGACCTGCAGAAATGTCACATAGTTCATGAAACGTTGATATCCAAAATACAAACCAAAAACAAGCAGTAAGCATTTGGATGAAAGAAGGGAAGCATTTTTTACTGGGTTAGCTAACTTTAAATCGCCTCTGGCTCTTCACGCATTTAGACATGCATAGTTTGCTGCCGCAGATACCAGTGAGATTGACAAACACTTAACAAACAATTTGTTTGATCATTGATTATCTAACTAAATCAGAACCAATTGTATACATTTTATTAAAAGGCCGGAGGAATGGAGGGACAACCCCTGTATTGAAACATCACGGGAGTCTGCCACATTTGCACCAAGCAAAACCCATATGAGGTTATCACATGACTCCTCAATATTTTTAAATCTGACTTTACACATAGTAACCTAGGTCCAGATGTACTAAGTGATTTATCTTTTACAAACTCGGAGAGCTATCTCTAAATCACTTATCACTATGGATACACACCATTTTAAGAATCAAAAACATTTTCTGACTTCTAAAAAGCCGATTCGGATTTTGGAAGGGTGGTGTAATTGGCGTTCCCAACATAACGTGAGTCAGATTCCTATGTAATAATGGTTTAAGAGCAGAATTCCAGTTTCAAACTAGTGATCTGTTACCAAATCCCGATTTGGGGTTGTTGCTGATTCGCCGCGGGGGCTTTGAAACCCTTCACTTTGGAAATTCTGACAGCATCTTTGGGGCAAGGAGGTAGTAGACCAGCTGAATATTGCCTTCTCTCCCTGAAGTTTTCCAAAATGGAAATCTTCTGAAAAGAGTCCTGGTTCCTTCAAGGAACCCAGGAAACCTTAAAAAAAAGTTCTGTAATACAATGAGGGGAATAGTGGTCATGTAGGCCACTATCCATATGATTGCACTCAATCACAGGGGATCACAAATTATGAATTGCTGAATACATTTTAATTACGCAGGTCGCTTTGCAAACCTTTGCAGCCCTCCCATTTTAGAAACTGACCTCTTAGTACATAGGTCAGCACACAAAATCCGATTTAATTCACAAAAAGCCAGTGCAAATTTTCCAACCAATTATCGGGAATTGAATATCAGTACAACTAGCCTTTAGTTACCTAAGCAAGTAACTAACATGTATACTGTTTCCCTTTGTCATCTTTACTAGGGTATCATCAAGACAAAACAATAGGGGCACTATGAAATTAGTGTCAATTTCTCACACAGGTGCATAGGTGTAGGGCTGTAAGCTATTGAGGGAATGTGACCTTCCTTCATTCATTATCCGTATATATTATGACTGGTCCCCAGGTCAAGAGCAAGGTATCTCTATCCTTCAGGAGATATCTGGTCATCCTTTCCATTAACATGATAGCCCAGGTTTGATTATACTACAAGTATGTTGTGGGTGCTTCTGTTTGTTCCCAGAAATGAACTATTAATGGCCTGGTATGTCCTACCAAATTAAATATTTCAACCAGTGCGATGTGAGCTGAAAGCCTGACCAGCAAATCTGAATCAGAATACCTTGCTTCTTGCAACCCCTCCAATAGTGTTTGGAAGCCACAGGAATGTTTACCCTTTCATATCTGAGTTGGAATACCAGCATGTCATATCCGTGAGTGATAATTTACTATCTCTAGATGGTCTGCCAAGATTTGTTTGAGATCTCTTCTCCTAGAATTTTCTCCTTTTTCATTATGTATCACCATTTCAACTAATTATCAGGTTTGCTAGTATCTTATATATTTTGAAACCCACCTTTGCTTACTCCAGCTAAAGAGATGATTAGTTTTTCAAAAGCTGTTAAATGACAGATAGTCTCTGCTTTATTGATTGGATGCATTATCTATTGCCTAATTTGACAATATCTAAACCTTTCCACCTCAGTAAGTTGAAAGGTCCGTTTGAAGTCTTGAAATGATCTAACTTGTCCTTTTTAATAAAACCTTCTCTTGCCATGCTGCTTTTGTCATTCCTATGTTGGCCAATGTGACATCTGATTTACGCTGTATATGGATTAGTGAGGACAGAAAAGTTGTGAGTGCAAGTGCTGTGTACAATATCTAACTAACCTTTTGTTCCAGATCACATCCCATAAGGTTTTCCAGCTTACCACCTATTCCATGTGTATTTAGTGATTAATAGAAGCCCTCTGCCATCACTCCCCAGGTATCCTTCACTGTCCGGCTCTATAATTGGATTATACATCGGGGGAGCCCTAGGCTACCTTTATGTCTTTGCATTTTCAAATTTTCAGAAAGACCTTGTAGGTTTTTCTTGGCAAAGAAAATCTATTATATCCAGAGCTTCACACTTGCCCTTATGCATCTTAATTGAGAGTGCTTGAAAGATGTATGGGTCTTGGAATAATCACCTTTTAACACATTTATCCTACCTAACAAAGAGATGTACATATGTAGCTATCCTTGCAGGGAAACAATCTTTACAATGCAGTCATCACATTGCACTACATTTACAACGCAGTCATTACATCACAGCATCCTTTACAACGCATGTCACTCCAATCCAACCATTACATTGCATGTCACTACAACACATGACATTACAACGCATGTCACTACAACGCAAGCATTACATCGAATGTCATTACAATGCATACCAATACAACGCATAGTAACCGTACAGTATTCAACACTTGCACTGTTGCACCCCCTGGAGTTAGAACAGTAATTTTTACCCCTACACTATCCAACACTTACCCTACTGTTGCACCCCCTGGAGTTAGAATAGTAATTTTTACCCCTACACTATCCAACACTTACCCTACTGTTGCACCCCCTGGAGTTACACTTACCTTAAATGCAATGTAATGGTATGTGCTGTAATGGTATGAGTCATAAAGGTATAATGAGATGTAATAGAATGCGTTGTATATGTATTTTTTTAAAATTTGTTGTAACAGCATGTGTTGTAAATGTATGCATTGTAACGTCATACATTCGCTATCACCAAACTATGTCAGGGACCGGCCATTCATTCTGTAAGGCATTGACCCCTTAATCTCTTCGATGTGTCTTTCGGCCCCCGGTCGCCCAACGCAAAGGTGTCGGTTCTGCGCATGTGTCAAATTCTGCCGCACCGCGGCGGAATTTGCGCCGCAGCGAAGAGGTTAATACAAGTCTAAATTCCACAATCATACTCTTCAAGAAGGCCCAGCTCACTGTGTCAAATGCCTTTTTGGTATCCAGCAGTAACATCGCAAGTTGAGCTGCTTTCAGACTGTCATAAGTATGCCTTTAGACAGCGTGGGGCCAACTGTTTAGAAAACATCTTAAACAATTCTCCTGTGAAACTCTCATGTCTCGAAGAGTTGAATGACTTTGGGCCTGATTACCAATTTGGAGATGGGGGAGCAGAGCGGCATGACACTGCCCCGCTTCCTCACTGCCAAACATGACCTCTGGACACCCACCTGATTACAAGTTTTCTTGTTGTCTGGTGGGCGATCCTTTGGCGTACATATGGTCTGAAAATTCACCTTAATGGGAACGCTACAGCAAGTTCCTGCATGGCATGGACTGTAAAGTACATGCTGTGCAGGAACTGGGCATGCATGAGAGAGTGGGGCACACCATACAAATCCCTGCATGCATCTCAATGTCCTGAAGCACCTGTAGAGCCCCTTAGTTTCCTCACCACCAGCAGTTTCATGGCATGAACACTGCCATGAGACCACTGCAGTGAGGAAACTTGTAATATGCTTGCCAAGCATACTGCAGACTCACACTGCCACGCCACCACCAGGGATTGCAATTCTCTGGCAGTTACGGCGGCCCCATGGGAGTCCAACCGCTGTAGTTGTAATTCGATAGTGGGACCTCAAGGGGTTTGACGATCTTATGGACTTCCAAACTCGTAATCTTGCCCTTTGTGTTTTTGATCATTCATAGACCATCCATCTCTGAGAGCTAAAATGTTGGTCTGGATTTGGTCAGATGTATTTTTTCTGGAAGCTTAATCCTGCAGCATGTCGTAATGCACCATGCAGTACTGATATTCAATGTAGCATTTTGTCCTGATAGCCACTTGTTTTTTCCTTTCAGAATACAATCTATCCGAGAATTGTTAAATGTGACTCCTTCACATCTTTGCTTAAATAATTGTTTCTTGTCTTGCTCTTTGATGCCTGTTATTCTATGTCAGCTCTGTTTTGCTTCCAATGGTCCAGGCGATGGAGTGTAAGCTTTCTTGTTGATTATTCTCATGCCTAGCATTGCAAGGATAGAACGTGTTCTCATTTGTTTGTCAGTAGCACATTTATTCGTTCCCTACCAGTTGTCACTTTTCTTACATCAGATCTAGGCCTATGTGTTTATCTTCTGTTCACATTTCTGTGTCCTCATCACTAGCTCTCTGTTTTTCTTTGCTGCAGTGGCCATGGCAGTTCGTTTTCCCTTGTAGATAGCCATAGAGGCTTCCCCAGGTCTCACAATAGACTACTGGTATATCACTGGTGTAATAAAACTGGTTACTGGTTGAGGGGGAAGAAACCTTTCTCAAGCAGCAAACACAATCCTTTTCAGGGTGAATTCATGAGGCTACCCCAAACTAACCTGTGTGTTAAACCCTCTAGTAGCTTGGCACAGAGCATTTCTATCAGTAAACAGAAGAAAAATCTGACACCTACTTAGAACAACAGAGTAATTTGTAATAAATCATTTTAAACCAAAGCTACAAAAATCCAATCAGTGGAACCAGACATATGCAATTTTGAAGATTTAGGTGAAAATAGCAACAAAAAGGACAAAGCACCAACAGAGGGTTTCTGGTCACACTAGACCGGTACACAGTCACAGCCATAGAGGCTTCCCCAGGTCTCACAATAGACTACTGGTATATCACTGGTGTAATAAAATTGGTTACTGGTTGAGGGGGAAGAAACCTTTCTCAAGCAGCAACCACAATCCTTTTCAGGGTAAATTCATAAGCCTACCCCAATACTAACCTGTGTGTTAACCCTCTGGTAGCTTGGCACAGAGCATTTCAAACAGTAAACAGAAGAAAAATCTGACACCGACTTAGAACAGAGTAATTTGTAATAAATCATTTTAAACCAAAGCTACAAAAATCCAATCAGTGGACCTAGACATATGCAATTTTGAAGATTTTGGTGAAAATAGCAACAAAAAGGACAAAGCACCAACAGAGGGTTTCTGGTCATACTAGACCGGGACACAGTCACAAGTTCAGGCTGACTGCAACGGAGCACAGGTCAGCTACAGTGACCCAGTTAGGCCCACTGAACACAGCACCTTAAATCCTGGTTGCAGAGCGATGCAGAGTTCCATGTCAAGGACACGTTGCACAGTAGAGGTGATGTAAGGTTCTGGTGTTGGCAATGTGTTGCGCAGTAGCGATTCCAGGAAACTGTGAGGCTGCAATGCGAGGTCCTGCATCGTCATCTAGGGTGCCTTCGACAAGGGGCTTGTGATACAAAGTCCAGCATCAAAGATGCAGCACACACTAGCTGGTTCTGAAGAATTTGTGGGGCTTGTAATGTGGAGTCCTCCATCAGTCATGCATCAGTTCATATGCAGAGTTTTTTGAGGCAATGCGTTGTGCTGCGTTGGTTCTGCTGTGACCACAGCTGGGCTGGAAGAGCACTTTTATGACCACTTTCAGAGGTCAAGGACTGGGGTGGCACCACATGGGAGGGCAGAACCCACATCTAACAGTGTCCTGTTGCTGGGCTCAAGATTTTTAAAGCCTGTTCCATCACTGCAGCTGTGATCAGATGGCCAAACAACTAGCCCTTGGAGTCTCTCTGGTGGTCCTGAGGTCAAAATGCAGTTCCAGTCCTTCTCACTCAGGCAGGAGGGTAGCACAGCACAGCAGTAAAGTTTCAGTCCTTCCTGACGCAAAGCAGCAAATCAGTCCTTTCACAGGTCCAGCTATGTGATAAAAAGTTGGGTCTGAGGGTCCACTATTTATACCTGGTGCCAACTGTGAAGTAGGAGAAGTTTCTAGGAAATTCCTTTTGAAGCCTTTGAGGTTTTGTGACTTCCCTGCAACCAGCTCCTAGCTGGCTGCCTGAACAAAACATTGTTGACAATACTTTTGTATGAAGCCAGATCACAACCTATTCAGTTGCATATGGGGCTGGGTCCACCTCCGCTCCTTCCTATCCTTTGGGAGAGGTAGACCTCACATTGGTGAAAAACGAATTTAGGAGTTTTTCACTACAATGTAAAACTTATAAAGTACATGTTCAACCTTTTAATTACAATGTACACTGCCCTATGGGCTACACTGGGTTTACCTTGGGGTGACTTATATGCAATAATAGGGATGTTTAAGGCTTGGTAAGGCTTGGTAAGGGGGTTATATTAGGCAAAAATTAGCAAACCACTCCTTTTAAATACACTTAACCCTGCCTGATGGGCTATTTAGAACATACCCTAGGTTAGACTTATATGTATTTCAAAGTAAGGTTTAGGCATAGCAGGTTTATTTTGCTTGATCAAAATTTCAGTTTAACCTGCACATACAGCTGCAATGGCAGGCCTGGGACATGTTTTAAGGGATCTTCTAAGTGGGTAGCGCAATAAGTGCTACAGGCCCTCTAGTAGCATATCATTTTCAGGCCCTGGGTATATGCTATGCCAATCTAAAATGGACTTACAAGGAATTAACTATGCCAATCAGGTATAAGCCAATTTTACCATGTTTATGAGACAGAGCACTTTAGCACTGGTTAGAAGACCAAGAGGAAATTTTCCAACATGTATGGAACCCTTTCTTCAAGATCCCTAGGCACCCTTTACCTCCTTTCATATCTTATGGTTACTTTCTACCTCTTTATACTTGGACAAGGAGTCTGTATCTATATCTATATTCATACCTGTATCTCTATTTTTATAATTGTACATATATATATATATATATATACATATACCTCGGTATAAATCTATATATATTTAAATGCTAATTATTTGTAGATCTATATTTACGTTAATATCCATTTATGTATTCCTCTCTTTCGTTACATTTTGTATTTATTTTTACCCTTATTTTTCCTTTCCCTACTTATCTTTATGTACATATTCCCTTATTCACTTTTCACTTCATTCTTTTTCCATATCTTTCTATTTATAAATATTTCAATGGTATTTATATATTGGAATATGTATATTCATTAACTTATGATATCTTATTCTCTTTCTTGGCATTTTCTTTATATCATGTAAGATGTCTTATGTAACTTTTAATTATTTCTGTATTCTGTGATAATATTTTATATATTTAAAATTTTAACTGATAATCCTATATCTTTATGTATATGTATCCATTATAAATGTTATTAATAAAAACTTTTGATACAAAAAAAGAAGTGGTAAAGTACGAAGGCTAATAAAACAAATTCAGCAAAAAACCCTAGGGCTGACAAGTCTAACAACTTGCTTCCAATTCAACATCTGGATTCTATTTACTGTATCTCGCCACTTCCTGTCTCTGGAGACAGTTTCAAATGCTGGAGCATTACTTTCATCGCGGCATGATCAGAAATTGTGATTAACTCAACATTTGCCTTTATTATCAGTTCCACCTGACTTTCAAAAATATACATTGAATTAATCCTAGGCTCTATGTATGTATACGTGTGAGTAAAATGTATAGTCTTCTTAATTAGAGGCAGCAAACCCCCAGATACTGACCAGGACCATGTCGTGCAGGATTTCTTTAATATCAATTTATCCTATGGTCAGTGAAGACCATCCCTTTTCATCCCTATCTAAAAACCCACCAATGATCTTTTTAAAGTTGCTTCCTATTCAAAGCTGCTGAATTATCTCATGGACCTGCGGAAAAAGTGAAACCTTCTTTATTCCTATTGAGGGCGTAAAATAAAGTTACCTTAAAAGTATCTGAAAGTTTCTGACATTAAGCCAACCTGCATCTACTTCTTGTATTTGTTGTTGTTGCTTGGATATGGATCACAACTTGTTTTGACCTAAACGTTTCCTAAGTCACCCCTCTCGTTTAAATGAGGTTTCTTAACAAGACTGTTTCCTATTTATGCTCTTCAAATATGGATTATTTCCATGACCTTGTTGTTGAGGAGTTCGGCCTCCTAAAGTTGATGGATACCCCATAACAAAGGAGATTGATATCCAGTCTGCCTTATTACAATTACCATAGGCTGTAATGCACTTGTAATACAGTGTATGGGATTTGTGTCAAGGTATCTGGTAGGCTTTTTCGAGTAGTGAATAAAAACCTTGAGTACAAGGGCTCCTCAGTCACCTATCATTCAATAGCCATCAGTCGTCATTGTGTGTGTCAGTGACATGCATCTGTTTTAGCACTGTGCAGTGTGTTCTCCCTCCTTCAAGATCTTTGTCTCTGAATCTGTTGTCTAAGTTTTGTTTTTTGTCACATGCTTTTTTTCTGATTAGGCTAAAAAGTATCTTCTCTCTCTTCTGAGTCCATGTATTGAGATGCATCATCCACTGTTGTGATTAGGCAGTTATTTTCATTAATCTGGATTTGGATTCCACTAAGAAATATCCAGCAGAGTTATGTTCCCTTTTTGTAAACTTTTCTATGATTGGGTGGAAAAGCTTTCTTTTGCAAGGTTAGTTTGGGTAAGATCCTGCAGCAGTAGTACCTTGTCTCCATAAAAGATCACCTGTCCTTTGCATCTAGTTTTTTTTTATCAGCAGTTTTCTTTCTGCTGGCTTGGTGTCATCATCAGGCTGGAGTCAACACTCACAAATATGCAAGAGCTGCTGTGAAAATGACCTAGAACCCACCAGTCTCCATCCCAGTTGACTGTGCAGAACAACCCTAAGACAGCACTTTATGCTGATGGAGAAGAGGGGCAGGGGGAAAGAGGATGGGATATTATACAAGGCACACAAGAGAATTCTTTGGATTATAGCCACACAGCTCGTCTTGTCAGATGGAGCTTCTCTCTGATTTTCTATGAGTGCTTTTTTATGCTAAACAGAACACAAGACTACATGTTAGTCTCTGCTCTTACATCATCCTAATCTATCAGCCATAACAGTGCCACACAATTGAAAAACAGGCAGGAAGGCTCCAGTAAAGAGAAAGAGGCACTGGAGACAAAATGCAAGAGTTCAAAATTGGTATTAGTAGCCATTTTCCTTTTCTTTACAAGATGCTGGGGATTGACACAAAGTACAGGAATGACCAATTGTTGCCACAAAGACAAGCTCTTCAAACAGAAAAGTGACCCAATGTGTGGAATTGAAGTTAGTAATACGAAAGAGAAGGACCAAGACTCAAAAGCAACTCTTTTTAAAAGAAAGAAAATAGCTGGGTAATTGGAAAAGAATGTTCAGGGCTTACTGGTGCCAGGTATATGGCTATATGTACTCTTAAGGAGCCATACACTACATTAAACGTGTCTTTTTATATAAATTGTTTGTAATACTGATTATGTCTAATGTTTGGTAAGAAGCAGAACTGATAAATGTCATGCCCTTGTCTGTTTGGGTGTGACTCAGTTTGAAAGCCACAACTGCACCAAAACACCCTGCTTGTCTTTGAGGCTTTCTCCAGGTATTGAATGTGGCTTTATCACTTGAATACTACTGAGGATAGAAGTTACATCAAGTCTATATCTCTCAGACATTGACACTTCTGAAGAGGAGACAGCAACATCTCTTCTGGTTCTAGCTCCTCAGACTTTGAAATATTTTAAACTAGCACTTTACCTCCATTGCTATAGCAATACATCACACTCTACAGTATCAATGCACTATGACCTATCAGGTCAAGAGTTCCAGTTAGAGCATCTGCTGAAAGATCACCTTCCAAAGCTGCTCCAAAAACATAAACCTTGGCCAATTAACCCAACAAGTTAATTACACTACATGATTATTGCCAGGAAATCGGCCTTGAACGGGAACAATCACAAGGGGCTTGGCTCCTCAGAAGCAACCGCTGGACACCCAAGATGTGAAACTCACTATTTTTACATGATCAGATGGATTTCCAATATTTTTCCATGCAGAGATATCTGCCCTGAGTGCAGGGATTTTGCCAGACATAAAATGTGGTTTTATGTTTCATTTATTAACTATACAGTGTTATTTTAGGAATGATCTTGCTCACCCCTAAATTGAAGGCCTGTAAGCCTACACTTCTGAGTAAATTAATACTCATATTTTGTGAATAGGCAAACGTAGTTAATTTACTCAAATGTGTACAAGGAAATTACACATGTAAATTTACCCACAAGCGTAAGTTACATTACTGAAAAACCCACATAAATTTACTCCAGAACAAGTATGAACAATTTACTATTGGGACCTATGACATTACAAGCTGTTCAGGATGAACACATGAAGACATTTGACCATAATCTAATGTTTTCAGATAATTCTGCAGATACCCTGTTTGCAACTTTGCAGCTGGAGAAAAAGCTTTGTGATGCTCCATTCGTCGTACTGCTAATAAGCTTGCCTTTGCTCCAGGAAAAATATAAATAACATGCAAAGTAGACTGCTCCATTAACAAATTCTATATATACTTATTCTGTTCAATTCCAAGATTTTTTGTGATACCTTCACAAATGTTAACCCACACACTCTGATATAACATGCAGACTTTGTTGGCACGATAAGATTCAACACAGATTTACATTACCATTCAGTGGAATCTACACCCTGGTAGACAATTAAATGAGCACTTCAAAACCAATAGATAAGAAACCATGACTTCAGACTTTCAAAAGAAGCTCCAATGGAGTTAGATTTGGCCCTCAACTGCAAATCCAATGAATTAGACTTTCTTCCAAACTGAGAGTATGGCTGTCCTACTTAGGGTCGAGAGGCCTATTAGCTTTCAGTTGATGCTGCCAGTTTTGTCTTCATTGACAGACAGCTTCCCTTATGGCTCAATGGCTGCTTATAAAACACCAGTTATGAGAACCAGTAAAAGGATTACAAAATCGAATACCATTGTAGTTTCCCCACAGAATTCCACACAGTTGACTCCAGTTTTAAATGAGGTATTGGCATTGAAAATTACCCCAGTGTCTTGGCAAGGTAGCATTGTGCAGCCAATTTTCAAAAGTGTAATAGTTGATAATCGGTTAATTGCCTTAACTGATGTAGTTGCTAAGGTCTTTTATTCCTGCCTATTGATCAATTTGGAAACTTGGCGGGCAGCTTTGCAGGAAATAATCCTAAACCAGAGAGGATTTTGTAAGGGCCATTCTACTACTACAAATTTGGTAGCACTCACTTTACTAGCTGAACTGGCTGTTTCAAAAAAGCAAACTCGATATATTTGTTCTTTAGATTTATAAGCTACCTTCAATTTAGTTCCTTGAGAGTATTAGTATGGAAAAAACTTGCAGGATAGGGTATTCCCCGAAAATTTTTGGATGCTATAAAACTCCTCTATACCAATACTAAGGTCCAGATAGAGTGATGGTCTCACTTGATCTCAAAATATTGAAACTTCTAATAGTCTTAAACAAGGCGGTGTACTGGCCCCCTGTCTTTTTAATCTTTTTATGTCAGACTTACATACAACAACCTGAGTCTTTTAAAGCCCAACCTCCGAAACTTGCTGAGGTGCATCTTACCTATCTACAATACGCAGATGATACCATTTTGTTGAGTCAAACTCTGATAGCCTTACAAAGATTGATTAATGCATTCAATGAATTTATTTTAGTTAATGGCCTAAAGACTGATTAATGGAGGGCCAGATGTGGGCAAATCGAAGTGGTAAAGACATAGAAATATCTGGGCATTTTATTTGACAACAGAGTTTCATTTAAAAGCCATTTTAAAGTTTCGAGGGCAAAAACTTCAACTCTAATTTACACCTTCAAATGCTTACGTAAATCATTGTGGTGCCAATTGTACAAACATCTTCTTAAAGTTTTGAGAGCAAAGCTACACCCAACAATTACATATGGATTGCCTATCACCAGGCAGAAAAATGCAAAATTATTGAACTAACTAGGGATCAAGGCCTACAAATCAAAATGTGCAATTCCCAGGTATATTGGCCAAGCCAAAATCAGATTGGAGTTTGACCTCCAAAGATAGTCCATGGTGGCGCAAAGGGTCATTTTTGAAATGCATGTATTCCCTGTTTTTATCTGACCCTGACTCTATGGAAAATACCTGCTGGTGTGAAATAACTTTTTCTGTCTTTAGAGACGCCTGGCAATCCCCCATTTGTACATGCCTTCAGAGTTTCGATCTCCAGATAGCACTTCCAGGAATGACAATGCCCAGTTTTAATTATTTTTTTTAGAAAATAATAAAATGTATTCATTTAATGTGGATAAGGCAGCTTTAGTGACAAAAACGTACACTTGGTCGTTGAATAACTCACATCAGTCATACTGAGTCCAGCACTATTTAAATGCCTATTTCTCAGCTCATATGAAGGAAACAGTTTTAAAATTAAGATTGGGCATGTACCCAACCAAGGAGGGCATGCCAACCTGGATACAACACTTGCCAACTACAGAATGCAGACTGTGCGGGTGGTTGTGTGAAACCTTATTCCGTATACAAACAGATTACAAGGTCGGTCAGAAATGCTCCAAACGGCATTCAGTTAGTCCAAATCTGATTGTGAAGCCTTCTTTCCGACCAACTTGGAAACATTTTCGACCGACCGATCACTATGGTCTGCAACCATTCGGACGGACTCGCGTCTGAACGGCATTCGGAAACACCATTTCGGTCGGAGCGGTCTCGTACGTCTCTACGGGACGTGTTTCTGACTGAGCGATTACCATGTTGGAATTGGACAGCCTTTCCAAATTGGCCAGCCCGACACGGATTGGCTGTGGGAATCCAACTTTTGGGGCCTGTAGCAGGCAACCCTTCACCCAAAGGCCTCTAGTTGGGGCCCATGGGGGTACCCATGGGTCCCCTCTTTCAAACCATGCACAGTGTGGCAGGCACCATGGGGTGCCCGCCACAGGGTGCAAGGTTTTCCGTGCCCACCCCTTTTTTCATTGGGAGCCAGTGTAGTCGGTTGGAACACAGGCTCCCATTGAAGTCAATGGGAGTCCGACCCGAACTGTGTTTGGAAACATCGTAATCGGTCGGCCAGACTCCCCAAATCTTAGCCGATCGGAAACCATTCTGAAATCAAGTCGCCAAAATGCTTTCCGACCGACATCATAATCAGCCCTATAGTGTGTGCGTGCCCTAAATTGTTTGAAACATGTTGTGCACTATTAAAACCTTCATTCCTTAAGGCTGGGGTAAGATCAGCCGGCCAGGCCCTTATTTTATGTTTATCGGGCGAATCAATTCCATTATTATGTCAAATGATAAAAATGTCAACAATTTCTAAAAAACTGCTGGTGTCTGTAACCTATTGTTAAGGGACATTTTAAATTGTTCAGAAAACATAAAGCTGTTGTTTTGAGGCTACAGACACTTTGGATGGCTTTTCAGTTTGACCAAATGGTTCTGTTTTTAGGCAACTTTGGTAATCAGGGTTTAAAAAGTATGTAAAAGCACAGGGGCACTTTATTTCTCCTTTGCACAATCGCACATAATGTTTACAAATCTCGCAAATCAGGCACTTTATAGCTTATTTGTGTATGTGGGGTATCAATGTTCAAGTATGGCATGTAACCATAGAAACTTTTTGTGTTTTGGTACAGTTGTATATTGATTGATGATTTAGGGAACTGTGTTTTTTTCCAATTCATGATTCCAATGTTTTAATTGCAATGATTTTTATTAATTAAGCAATAAAAAACGATACCCCTTTTTTAAGCATAAAAATGTTAGTTACATTTCATTTTGAACGTATCACATTTTCTTTTGTAGAAAAAAAGATTGCTTTATTTAAAAGCAATCGAAGAGATGGTGGTCTGCTTACCCCAGCAAGGCACCATCCCTGTAATGGCTGACATTCTTAGTCGGGCGCAAATTGCACCCTACCTTATTAATATTCAGGAGGTAATTTGATTTACGACCCACTAGGAATCAATATTTTGCAAGGCTTACTTTTAGTACATTGGCCAGTACACAAAAAAAGGCAAATTGTAAGCAGTTTTTTGTGACTACTGTTTAATACAACTGACCCAGGTTCTCAGAAGAGAAAATCTGTGTCACTGTACTGGAATCATGGTTCAAACAAGGGATATCTACTTTCATTTTTTTACCACTAGATGTCTCCATTTATAAAAATTGGATAGTCAATAAAGCGATTGATCTCTTTTTTGAACTTTTAAAACGTCATCCAATTTCTACAGTAATGTGGAGGTTCTAAGTCCGGGTGCATGTCACAATTACAGCAGCAACATCAGCCAGTGGTAAAACAATCACCATTCCCCGACAACCCTACTGCTAAATAAGTCATACTAACAACCTCACTTCAACCCCCATGTGCAATTGGTTGGAGTTCGCCATTTCCAGGGATTAGACCAAGCACACAACTACAGTAAACCTAGAAACACTCAAATGTGAATAACTCCGACAACAGAAACAATGTTGCAAGACTACTTGAAAACCAACTAGATTTGTACATGGATAAAGCACCATTGATCCCTTGGCAGGGGAAAATGGAGCAGTTTTCAGAGGCTTGAACTCAAATATCTATCATGCCCCTTAGCCAGTGGATCCTCTGAGTGGGTTTTTGTTGCAGGTGGTGAAAATCTCATTGCTGGAAGTACCAGTCTCTCGCCTTAAAATGTAGAGAGAATGACAATGATTACATTGAACGAAGATTGAAAAAGTATCCACCTTCAGAAGACACAATAGCAGATGAGGTGACTTCTCACATGTGTGGGAAGGGATCATCCTCCAGTTGAAGTCCACCAATTTGAAAACAAAGTCTGCATCCTGGACTGAAAATAAAAATAAATAAACTAGTGACTCAACAGAAATTCCTGCTGTTAAAAAAAGAAAAACAACAAATCTTTTATTTTTATGTGTATTGTTGCAGAAAATGTAAATTGATATTGATATGCATAAATACATCAACTTAAACAAATGTGCAAGGCACAGACAGATAATCAACAAGGGAAAGCCATTTTGGCCTGGTGAGCTATTGGTGGCACCGAAAACTAATGCAGCCTTTTGCTAACCATAGACTTTGCAATGAATAACAGCCTCTAAGCCTGCAAAATAAACTTCTATTTCATGAAGGTACAATAAACCTCCAATGTCTAACCTTAGGTTCATATATATGGCTGTCAGTGAAAATTCAAAAGACTGCATTGCATATAGTTTGGCATCCATGTAAAAAGACACACATAGATCATACACTTGTTTGGGACAGGTGACTTACATTGTTTATTGAATGTGGGATGGAGGGAGCTTAAGTAAACATGGCATTTTTAATGATTGCATGAACAGTGCCTGTTTTTGAGAGTGTCTCATTAACTTTGGCTGGCCATCTCTAGGTTCTTCTGAGAACGCTGAGTTTACCTTGACTCTAAATCTCATTGTTTTCATTTTTTTTATTTAATATGTGCATCTTGTATTAGAATAGAATAAAATCTGAATGTCCATCTACGCATTTGAAAGAAGGACCCATATTTATGCACTTCAATAGGAAGAAGACTCAGAGAGCCACACACCTGTGGATTGCAAAAAAGGTGATTTTTGAGAATAATGCTGACTAGTTCCTGATTACTAAATCATAATTGAATAATGTTGTGGACATGGATATGAGTTGCATAGCTAAACTTGACTTTTCTTTTGTTGGGACAATCATTCAGTAAACCTGCAGCAAGTTGTCTGTTTGTATGACTGACCTTAGACAGTGGTACATCAGCATATGCTCCTCACTCTGAATAACTCTGAATCCTAACATTCAATGGTTACAATGGGGGATATTAGCAAGAACCTCATTAAAATTATCACCGTTTTAGCAGCAGGAAATTGCTGCTAAAACGGCGATAATTTATTTATTTATTTATTTATTTTATTTTATTTTATTTAGAAAGTTTTATATAGCGCTAACGTGACCCTTGGGTATCAGAGCGCTTCACAGCATATATAACAAGAGGTAGATTAGCAATACAGAGTACATATACACGAGGTAGATTAGACATACAGTTACATATCGTTATCATAAAGGGAATGAGGTAGGTAGTTATAGTTCCCTATATTAGGTGTGACCTACGGCTACAATTCAACATAGCATTGCCCTACTGGACTGAGGTAGGTTAATTATGCTTTAAGTAATAGGCGTATCACACTGGTATGAGGTAGATTCGGATAGTACATCACCGTGATTACATAGTGCTAAGTTTTCAACCTGCGTCTCTCCCCAATTTGGCATACATTTTATAACTGTTCTTCGATATCCTCTTAACTTGAATGCTAAGATCCTGTGTAGACCGTACTGCCTTGGCTTTGATTGTACGATCTGCTTCTAGTTCTCTCTGTGATCTAGTCTCTAGATCGTTACTGCCTACAGGACATTGTTTCTAGTTTCCATTCGATGCTCCGTGTAGGCCCTTTCAGCAGTGGTGGCGTTGAAGTCCGTACTTGACTATCCAAGGAATGTATTCATTAGGAAGCTCTTCGCTTCCTTTTTGAATGTAGTAGTGTTAGTAATTTTCCTGATATTTGGAGGGAGTGAGTTCCAGACTCTGGGGGCTGCCCCAGAGAACGCTCTGTCATAGGTTTTCTTCCTCCTGAATATGGGTGGCCTCAGCAGCAACTCCTTGGCACTTCTGGCAGGTCTGCAACCTCCCGATATCTCAATCTTCTGGGCCAGGTAACTCAGTGTTTTGTAGTGGAGTGCTTTGTGAGTGATACATGCCATTTTAAATTGGATTCTGGCTTCATATGGAAGCCAGTTTAACGCTTTTAGGTGAGGTGAAATATGGTCGAATTTCCTCGATCCGGTGATGAGCCTTGCAGCTGCATTGAGACATGCTTTTAGTGGTGCCGTGGGCATTTTTGGTAGGCCTGCTAAGGTTGTACATCCGTATTCAATCCTTGAGATAACTAAGGATTGAGTAGCCAGTTTGAGGTCTGCCGACGAGATGAACGGTTTCACTTTCCTTAAGTAGTTGAAATGAAAGCGTGCGCTTTTTGCCATTAGTTTGATGTGTGCTTTCATGTCGAGATTCTTATCCTAGGTGACTCCTAATGATTTGACTGAGTCCACCAGCGTAGGGGTGCAGTTTAGTGCTGTGATCATTTTGGTCCACTCTATCGTCTCTGAATTGTTCTTTGGTGGTGAGATTAATAGGAATTCAGTTTTTTGAGCATTCAGCTTCAGGTGATTACTGGTTAACCAATAAATTGTCTTTTTTAAGGCCTCATTGATTAACTTGTCCTCTAGAGATGCTACTTTGATGTAAATCTGCATGTCGTCCACGTACATGTGATAGGATATTTTTGCGCCTTGGAGGATTTCTGTCAGAGGTTCCACGTATAAGTTAAAGAGTGAAGGAGATGAGGTAGATCCTTGAGGGACCCCGATCAAGTTTGGACAGGAGGGGGATAAAGATTGGTTGATCAAGAATCTTTACGATCTGTTCTGAAGGAAGGATTCAAACCATTTCAGTACCAGTCCTGACATTCCCATCCTTTTGTGGAGCCTGTCCAGTAGTTTATTATGATTTACTGTGTCAAAAGCTGACGATAGGTCAAGAAGGACCAGTAGGCATGTTCTATTAAGATCAAGGGCCTGTAAGGCGTCATCCGCAATATGTAGGATCGCTGTTTCCGTAGTGTGTCCTGTTCTGAATCCTGATTGGCAGTTGTCCAATAGTCTGAAGTTTGTGATGTGTTGGCTTAGTTGATTTTGTACGCATTTCTCGATTAGTTTGGCCAGTAGTGGAATATTGGTAACTGGGCGAAAGTTATTAGGATCCGCTGGGTCCACTGTTAGTTTCTTGATGATCGGTGTAACTTGGCCTGCTTTCAGGCATTCTGGAAGGATCCCTTGTGATAGCGATGCGTTTATTATTTTTGTCCATATTGGGATGATGATGTGGTTGATATTTTGTAAACATTTGGTGGGGAGTGGATCATTGAAGTGGTTATTTGGTTTGAAGTCCGCTAGTGTTTTGGCGATGGTATTCTGATCATATGTTTTGAAGGTGTCCCAATGCGCTTTGTTTTTAGTTTCTCAAGGTCATTCGTCTGATTATTATTGTGCATGCTGTGAGGTTGGATGAGTAGGTTGTTCGCTTCAGATTTGAGCTCTGTATCCAAAGTGGTGGCCTTGTCGGTGAAAAATTTAGCGAATACTTCACAGCTCAGAAGGGTTTTAGTGGTTTCTTGGGCCGATTTTGCCGATTTGTTGGATTGTTGCTTTAGGACCTCAAATAGTTTCCTTGGTCTGTTTTTAGCTTTATCCAATTCTTATCTAATATATTCCTTTTTAGACTTCAGGATCTTTTTGTTGTAGTCATTTCTCAGTTTTCTTAGTGTTTTCAGCTCTGGTGTTGCCGGGTTTTGTCTCCATTTCCTTTCGGCCATTCTTAGTTTCCGTCTATCCTCGTTCAGTGCATCATTAAACCATGGATTTTTGTCCTTTTCTGACACTCTTTTTAACTTTAGTGGCATAGTGGTGTTAACTATATTTGTGACTGTTGTGTTGAAGTGGTCTATTAGGTCATTCACATTCTGCATGTTATTCGGTAACTTGAGATCTTTCTCACATTCTTCTACTAATCGTTCGAGATTCGGCTCCTTTGTCTCCGGGGTCCACTTTTTGAGTTTAGTAGACTGCTTAGTCTTTCCCCTTTTCATCGTTGGCATTAGGAAGGTTATGGCATGATGATCCGACCAGTCGCATGGCATAACTGATTGGATCTGTATGTTATTGCTTCTTGAAATTATCCAGTCAAGAATTCCTCCTTTCGAGTGTGTAGGTTGTGTGCATGCTTGGGTAAGGTTTAATTCAGTCAGGAAGTCTTTCAGGGTGTTGATCAGTTTGTCCTTACTGTCGTCCCAGTGTAAGTTAAAATCACCCAGGAATATTTTGTTAGAGTGAATGTTAGAGTTTTCCCTGATAATCTCCATTAACTGGTCTATAAAGGTAGCATTTTTTCCTGGGGGATGATAAATGACATGCAGGATGCAACTTTGAATGCCTGTAGATCAGACATTAAGGCCTAGGTATTCAAGGGATTCCATAGGGTCGGATTGAATTTGGTTGATTTCAATATCAGATCGGAGGATGCAGGCTATCCCCCCCCCTAACTTTTTTGGTCTATCCTGTCTTACTATTTTATACTGAGGGGGCACTAACAGGTCCATGCATGGAGATGGTGATTCCGAAAGCCATGTTTCAGTTAGGATCGCTAGATCAATTTCCTGGTTAATGATAAGAGCAGCTACGTCTGATGCATGCTTTACTGCTGACCTGCAGTTGATCAACAGACCTTTCAATGGTTTTCTTGCATTATTAGATTCCTGTTCACACAAGTTCGTGGATATATGGACTTGATGCAAGTTGTTGAAGTCTAGTTTCCTTCCATTTTGTTTGGATGTTCTGTTAGCATCAATCGGAACTGTTTTAATTGTCTCCCCTCTACTGTGTTCTTCGGTTTTGTAACTATTCAGTAAGGACAGGGTTTCTTCTTCTGTTAAGTACCTGAGGGTTCTCTTTGGTCGATTTTGCCTGCTCGACTTCTGCAATAATTCTTGCATGTGCTCAACTTTGGAGTGTGTATCTACCGTTAGTTCCAGGATCTTTTCCACTCTTTTCATTGTGTTTTGTAAGTCTTTTGACATGTTTGCAATTTGTGTCTGTATTCCTTTAAATTCTTTTTGAGACTGCGGTCCTGTATTAGTAGTGTTCCTCCTCTCTGTTCGGTGCTCATCTTTTGTTTCCTCATGTGTAGGTTCTGTTCCTTTTCTCAGGTTCCTTTCCTTGGTGCCTCCGGTTCTGCTGGCCATGTCTCTCTTGATTGGGATGCGTGAGGTAAACGCTCTTTTGTGAGAACTCACTTTCGGTATTGGGTGACGACTATTTTGTGTGTTCCTACCTGACCTTTGACTCATACAAGGGGCGCTTGCTGGGGTGGTAGCGTTTTCTAGGTCAATTGTGTTTAGATACCTACTGAGTGATCTCCTTAGAGGCGAAGTCATAGCCTGTGAGCGCAGCCTTGATTCTTCCCTCAGTGTTTGCTGCGGGGCATTATTATTAGTGCTTATGGGTATTTCTTCTCCGTTTTCAGTCACTACATCCTGCCTGACTTCTCTTTCCGTTGAGTCTTCTGGCGTTGTTATACATTGCGGCTCCACGTCTTGGTGGGGCAGAGATGCTTCTTCCCTCTGTGCTTGTGCTGGAGCTAGAGCTATAGTAGTCTGAGGTATCCGTGTTTCTGAGCTCTCTGTACCATCTCTGTTCCGATTGTCTTTTGTCTCAGATGTGTCATTTAGTGTCATTGCTTGTTGGGGGTGTTGATATTCATTAGATCGAGTAGTGCCTGTGTCCCTTGGAGGCGTTCCGTGTAACGGGTCCTGTGTGTCTCTCAGTAGAATGATGCCTGTGTTGGTAGATTCGATGGAGTCTGGACCATCTACTTGCCCATTCCGAAGACGTTGTTGTTTTCTTGTGTTCTCTACACATTCTTTTAAGGTAGGGAATGTGTGGTCAAATTTTCCTAAGTCGGCATTAGCTGCTTGTATAAGCACTATTCCATTCTTATATAGCGTTATGCACAAGTCTGCCTTTATTCTAGGTGACGGTATGCTCACTAGTTTAGTGCCATGTGGTATATTGCTGACAGATTTTATGTTGAGCTTCTCTGTATTGACTGTGCGCCATTTAGCCGTTTTTCTGGTAAAGAATATCATGTCGTTTATGATCACGTTTAGGTCTCTATTATAGCACGGGTCTGAAATCAGTGTGTCAGGGTTGTTCCTCAATAGATTGTGTTTACATTTTTTGGCTGATGTTTTGGAAAGAGAGGATGGATATTTTATGATGTGAGCATTTATGCCTGCCGCTTCTAAGTTATTATCGGCCATTTTCGTGATTTGGTGACCCGCTTTTTGGGGTTGCTGTCTTTTAAGTGGGGAGCGCTCTTTTTAAGTTGACTTCCAGTGAACTTCTCAATTTATTGTTGACTATCTTTTCTTCTTGTAGCCGACGTAGCAAACCGCTGTGTGAGATTCTCTATTGATTATTGACTATGATTTCTTCTTGGGGCCAACGTTGTGCCCCGTTATGAGATCTCCTTCACTGTCGTCTTTTCTTTTGATTTCTTAGTAGTATTAAATACATGACCCTCACTGTTTTTCTCCACTCTTGCCAGACTTGTTTCCTCAGGTTCTCCTAGATGCGGGCCATTCTCCTCATTATTATAATGTAGCACTATGGCCTTGTTTGCGAGAAGCAGATTTGTTCATGTGCTGCTGGTGTAGGGTTGTTTTCCCACCGTCTTCCTTTTTATGTTCATTCGGGCCCAGGTCTTGTTTTTACCCGATGGTTGTGCTTGTTTTGGGCTATTCTCTGTTCAGGATGTCTTTTTAGTCACCATTTTAGCGCCAGGCCGGGCAAGATCTGTTCTTCGCTTGCGAGCAGTGATCCAACCGACTCCCCGTTTTCTAGCAACGTTTTCTGCTCAGTTGAGATGGACTAGGTGAAGGACTAGGTGACTGGGCAGCCCTCAGCTTAGTTTTACACCGCAATTACGTTCCCTATGTCTTCGACGACCGCCATCTTAACGACGGTCTATCGAGGTCGTCGACCAAGCCAGTACCCCTTATTGCTGTTTCTCTATTTATCTTGCGGAATAATGGGGTAGTAACAGCTGCCGCCCTCCCAATGCTTAGTCTTCCATTATTTCAGCCGAGTTGCTACTTTATGGACTAAGTGTCCTTTCCGGCCGCCATTTTGAAGTCAGGCGGGGCGGATGCAGCCTTCCTCGACATCTCCTTCCTGTTGGCCCTGCTTTTTTCCCACCGGCCGCAGTCGAGAGGGGGGGGGGTGTGAGGCGAGGAAGGCGAGAGAACTAAGGTAGCGGCCAGAGATCACCCGCCTGTCCGCCCATCCGCATCCAGAGCGCAGCGTCTCTTTAGAGCCCCTCCCTACCTCGGCGCGTCCAGAAGGCACCTCCGGCAGCACTTCTCATGATCCGTCTCCGCTCCTCTGCAGTCCCGTTTCCCTCATGTGCGGTGTAGCCTTCAACTCCCGATGTCAGCAGCATCCGAGGGTGGGCATCGACTCTACAGCCGGCGGCATCTAACGATGGCTACACTGCCACTGTTCGGGTAGGCTGCTTTCTTCTTTCCTGACTCGCTTTCCGTCTTCTTACTCGGTTCGAGCTGTTCCCTGGTGAGCTTGCTAATATGCGTTATAGAGTTCCAATCAAAGGCCAGGTTAGATGTCCTGCACATCTAACCTAGGCTTCTATTGGAATGCCATAATGCATATTAGCAAGCCCATTATCGCCGTTTTAGCGGCAGTTTCCTGCTGCTAAAACAGCGATAATATTAACGAGGTTCTTGCTAATATGCCCCATTGTGCTTTCCTTTTCTCATGTAACAGGTCCTCTTCTCCAAGGAACCATAATGCCAGTTGTGCTCTGCAGTTCATCTCTTCTTAAGACTGACAATACCAGAAATAATTTGCATCATTTTTATGCAGTATTCATTTAAAATATTTTCATGCTTTTGAATTGCATATGTCATCACTATTTCGCATTCTATCCTAGGCAAGAAACTTGGAGGTCTTTGTGCTGCTAAAGTTCTTTTGAATAGGTTACTTAAATGTCATCCTATTTCCAGGTGTGCAACGTCATGGAGTGGCTGAATGCTATATTTTTCTGACTTTCTCCCATTTTTCTTCATCCATAGCCTATCATTGACTGATTTCTGAGGTATTTTCCATAGTTGTGAGATTTATTTTAAGGTAATCAATTTTCACCACCAACAGCCATCACACTTGGTGTGGCAAATGTGGTGTAATCAACAATAAACCTTTACAACAGTACAAAAAAGATACAAAGTTGCCCAGACTATTCTCTAGCTTGCCAATGACTTGAGACATCCTGATGCTGAATATAATACGACATGGTGGGCTAAGTCTATTTTGTGTATAAGCTACACCACCGGATATTCCAGTTGCCAAAGGAACCTCCTTCTGATTGCTGTCTTGCTCACGGGTGTACAATATAATAATCCATGCTTTGTTTATAACTTACATAGCTCTGTTTTATGTGATAGACTTATTTTGTACTTGAAAAATATAGGACATTTGATTCAGTAAAATTGACTCTTTCTCCTACATTGAGCTATGCTGTTCTCTGTTTTTGCTTCACCACTGTCTCTACTTCTTTTCAGTTAGCAATAATTATTTTTGCTGGTTTACCAGCTCCATTCATATAAAGATCCTCATTTCCTATGGCCTATTTCCTTTCGGGCCTGTTAGGGTTGTCAATATTTACTCCCCTGCACAAAACAGGTGTATCAGAGGCAACTAAGAAGGGAGTTGAATTGACTGGCATCCATACTCATGTGAGGGAGACATATGTTTGGGGGAGGGTTTGTAACGCATCATCTATTGTATGCTTTAGAGAGGAGGGTCACAGCCATAGTAATGGAAGGGGACTCAAGTGACCAGAAGTAACAAAGTGGAGAAATGGCAATGGTCAGATTTCAGAGACAGCTTGCAGTAGGTCAGAGGCTCACATTCATGATAGGTGGTTTGGCAAGAATTCTTATGTAGAGAAAGTTTAAGACAGGACGATATAACTTATTTTGGGCTAGTACCAGGACTTTGACAGGAGATGGGTGTTACCTTTCTCAGTAACACTACAACAAACAAAATGTTTTTTAATGTTTAACATGTGTAACAATAATAAAAGAGACGTCTAATATATTCCATGTTTTATTTGTTGTTTTAACTGTATCACATTGTTTGTAATCATTTTTTGGTAACCTGCTTTAGACGTCATAGCACAGTAAGAATATATGGTTTAGTTCCGATAGGGAGTGAGAGACACAGATCCTCATCCCCTACAAAAAGAAGGGAAAGGGAGCGTTTGTTGTTGTAGTGTTATACACCCTCTCCCTTTTCCAGTAGAAAGGGGACCTCCTTTATGATTGTTAACCTTTCTCAGTAACCCAGTAGGCTACTTGTAACAATAGTTATGGTAATAAAGTAACAGACTGTGTATGAAAACAATAGTTTAAAAAAAAAAAAAAAGAAACCCAGCCACCCCCTCCGCCCACAACAGATCATACCCCTCACTTAACCCCAGGCAAAACATAGTTATATTACTACCCCTTCCTCAACTCACCCTACTCACACCTCCTGCAAAGAGACTACCCCATCCATAAACAAAACACACTCTATTACTTCCTCATTTTTCAACTCACCCCTACTCCCTAATAAAAATACACCCCATCTGTCCAGTCCAGTGGCAGCTCGCATAGGTCATGCTGCCGGGCGGTTGGGCAGGTCGGAGGAGGGGCAGGGTGGGGGGGTAGTAAACTCAGACATACAACAGAGTGGAGGAATGTAATAATTACTTTCCTCTGTTACGTTGTATGTCCGAGTCGAGTGTCCCCCCCACCCTGCCCTTCCCCGACCCGCCCCACTGGCCTGCAGCACACCCTTTGCGAGCAGCCACTGGGGTCCAGTCTTTATATTCTGTCATCCTGGCTTTTACCTAGGGTATCAAGGTGCTTGATGATTGTATTGAGAAAGCATTCCGTGGTTTGGAGTGGTTAGCTGTGGGGAATCTCTGGCGAAGACCTTTATTCCTTCGCGGAGGATGGTTTTGGGGGTAACAGGGTCCTTGGTGAGGGAGACGATCAGCTGGGTGTCATCGGCATAGGAGATGATGTTGAGATCGTGCAGTCAGGCTACGTGGGCCAGAGGTGCCATATAGATGTTGAACAGTGTCGGGCTTAGGGATGATCCTTGGGGTACGCCGCAGATGATCTCGGAGACTTTGGAACGGAAAGGCGGGAAGTGGACACTCTGGGTTCTGTCAGGGAGGAAGAAGGTGGTCCATTCCAGAGCCTTGTTTTGGATCCCTGCATTATGGAGGTGGGTGCGTAGGGTGCGGTGGCAAACTGTGTCGAAGGAGGTGTTGATGACCTTGCGGAGATGGGGTGCGATGGAGGCGCTGGCTTTGTTGAAGATGTGGTGCGGGTAACGGTCTGACTGGGAGCCGAAGTGGAAGGTGCTCATGATTCTGATGGTGTCCTCGTCGTTTACTTTGGTCCAGGTAAGCAGGGGGTTGCTGTGGGTGTTGGCTGAAGGGTCTGAGGTGTTGGTGGCTGTTAGGGCGGTTTCATTGTTGAAGCAGTCATGAATGTCTGCAAACTTGCGGTGGAAGAAGGTGGCTAGGGAGTTGCACAGGTCTGATTGTGGGATGTCATTGGTGTTGGAGCTGGGGTTGGAGAGTTCTTTCAAGATGTTCAAGAGCTCTTTGCTGTTGTGAGCGTTGCTGTCGAGGTGGTCTTTGAAGGAGGCTCTTTTGGCGGATCGGATGAGGTGATGGTGTCTGCAGATGGCGTTCTTGTGGTCTGCATAGCTGTCCTATGTTTGTTTGCGGTAACATTCCTTCTCGAGTTTTTGGCAGTTTCACTTGGAGGCCTGGAGGTCTGCGGTGAACCAGCTGGCTTTCCTGTCCATACATCTGTTGGAGGGATTTTTGATCAGGAAGAGGGTGTTGGTGCAGTCATCGATCCACCGCGTAAGGTTGCGGGTGGCGGTGTCAGTGGGGTCAGTGGGTGTGCTTCGGGTGAGGGTGGTGTTGAGCTGGTCTTCGGTGACTTTGCTACAGCTGAGGCGGGGGATCTGTTGAGTGCTGTTGTCAAGATGCAGTACCTGGAATTCCTGATTCCATAGGAGCTGAACAACTGAGGATGTACCAAGAAGATTTTTTCCCAGCTCCCCTACACCTCTAACCCAAACTAAGCTGGACTCAGAGACGAGGGGGAAAGGGGAATGGGATAACAAACAAGAGAAACTGCCGCACCGGTGACCTCCCTGGCAACCTCCTGGAATGAAAGGAAAACATGCAATGACAAACAGGAATTACTACAATTTTATCTCCCTATCATTACTAAGTGTCCCCCTCCAACTACTAGTGAGTTACCTGTATGAGTACAGGATTTGCCTCTCTCTGCTCTGGTCCAATGTGTTATGATGTTTCCTTTTTATTTATATTTGGAGAGCATAGGATGAAAACCAGATTTTTAGTAATTAGTCCTGTCTTTTTTATTTGTAGAATATCACAAAAATGGTACTGAAGACTTTTCCTGCAGATGGTAAGTACAAATATATATATACTTATATCTACTTGAAGACAATATGTATAGTATAAATTTTGAAGGCCTCTGACAGTCTGCGCAGTTAGGAGTTAGTCAGTCCTGGGAAATTCTGTGCCTTGTTAAATGAGAATTAGTTGCACAGGCTGCTTATAATGGCTGTGTTATGAAGCATGCCAATGTTATTACTGGAAGTTCATGAAGGATTGTTTGCCATTCTAAACGAACTTTTAATGCCTCTATCACTGCAGAGTTTTCAACAGCTAGGAACAATGACTGAGGCAATTCCTTGAAGCTCTCCTTGAAGGCAAGCAAGTGGAAAACAGAAAATAAGCTTACTAAGGCCTTGGACTCCTCACAAAAACACGAAGCTGTGAAAATAAAAAAGCTATGCAGGAGGGTACCTGAATCCTGTTCCCAACTGGAATATTTCCCCGCAAAGAAACAGTAAACAGCCTGGAATGCGAGCGAAGATATTTCCAGTTGAAACTCGTGAAGTCTGGGAAATACTTCAGGGAAATCCGGAAGGATTTCTTTGAAGAGCTGAGAAAAAAGGCTGCTCTTCCGTCAAGTAGACAGTTGAAGTGCGCAGCATTGTAAATGCTCGCGCACGAAATTGCGGAGTCTGCTGGAGAGGCAAAAAAGACTAGAACGCTAACTTGCAAAAAGCGTTCTTCCTGGAACTAATCTTTGTCCATTAGCTTACGAGAAAATGACGTGGCCACTCTTTGACTCCAACCAATAGGGTAATGGAGTTAGGTGCAACCCTCTTTTAACTTGAAAGTAGGGGTGTATGCTCATGCTTTACAACATGTCTGTTCAGTCCTGAAAGTGGTGGTGCGTGGTGGGTATCCGGAAGGTGAAGTGAAATGCAGCAATGGTCAGTCCAGTGGAGTTTGGTGGTGTGGCAGTAGGTGCCGTGGGAGTTTGCAGAGAAGATGGGGCGAGTGTGTGGCCGTCGGAGTTGGTGGGTGTTGTGATGAGCTGGCTGAGTCCGAGGCTGGCGAGGTTGTTGATCAGGGTGGTGGAGTTGCTTTTGTTGTTGTTCTCGAGGTGGAAGTTCAGGTCTCTGAGGAGAATGTAGTCCGTGGAGGCAAGGGTGTGCGTGCTAATGAAGTCGGCGATGGAGTCGCTGAACTATGGCCGGGGTCCAGGGGGTCTGTAGTTGAGCATCCCTCTGAGGGTGGTGTTGGGGTCAGTGTGGATCTGGAAGTGCAGGTGTTTGGCGGTGCTGAGGTTGTCATGGGTGCTGGTTTAAACCCTGAGGGTGTTCCTGTCAATGATGGTGATTCCTCCTCTTGCTCCATTGGTGCGGTCCATTGTAGGTGATCTTGTAGCCGTCCGGGATGGCTATGGCAATTTCCAGCCCCGAGGAGGTGTTCATCTAGGTCTCTGTCAGGAAGGTGACGTCCAAAAAGGATGAGTCAAGCAGGTCCCAGAGTTCGATGGCGTGTTTGCGTGCGGAGCAGGTGTTGAGTAGTAGGCATCTGAGGTGGTTGCGTCCTGTCTCTGTGGGCGGGTTGGTGGCTTGGAGGCTGGTGAATCTGCAGCTCCAGCAGGAGAAGTATCCCTAGGTGCGCTTCGGAGTGGCCTTGAAGCAGGTGTGGGATTGTCCGGTGTTGAGAGCGTGGAGGGTGCTGGCATCATAGTGGTGTTGGTCTTCGTCGTGGCAGTCTCGGGTGCCAGTCCAGGGAAATTAGGAAAAATAAATTGTCACAAAGAAGAAACTCTTACAGGGCATGCTGTATATAAAAAAGGGGTGAGATGAAGTATTGTAGTGGCTTAAAGTTTGCTGGCTCACGTGGGAAGTCTAGTGCGCTCTGTTTGCCAAAGGATTTTAGCCTGTGGTGGAGAAATGTATCTAGCAGGGTTTATCTCAGCATGTGCTCTAAACGTATCTAGTGCAATGCAGGTACTTTCCTCATATAGATCCCCACTCTGTTATTCCCAGTTTGTAAAGTTGGGAATGGATGTCACCTTTACCTCCATTGTCATATGAAATGTCGGTGGAGTGTCAGGGCGACATCAGGAGAGTATGATGAGGCGAGCTGGCCATCCTCCTGAGTCTATCTCAGGCCATATTAGTACTGAGGACCGTGTTGACCTCGGTGTTACTGCCTGAGTGGAGCAACATCATCATAGTCTCCAAGGGGGGCAGGAATTGCCATGTCCAGATCGATCTCTAGGTAGGCTACATTTTTCCGAGAGAGGAACTAGAATTGCGTAAAATGAGCCAGTTCGCGCAGGTAACAGTGTCCCATGTGGAGGCTAGGCAACTGTCCCAAGGCAGTCTGTGTTTGTTACCTCCCCCTTCACCCAGTTAGACCTTTGCAGATGTGTCTGGAAAAAATGTGATGGGTATGTTAACAAAGTGGTCCAAGAACATGTTGAGTACAACCATTTTAGTGAAGCCCATCCTCCAAGCCACTGTGAGCAGCAGCTGCAGCTATCTGTCATTTTGATCTTCGAGGTGGCTAGCTGTTTGCCCATAGTTGAGGTTAAATATGTCATCTATGTCTGTACTTACACAGACTCTGATGTATTTACTGGGGCAATGCACCAATCCAGGGGAAAGTCAATGTGAGGTCTGGGAATATCCGGTGTGAGTCGAAATACCACCAACTTGCTCCAGTTTATTGCTTTTCCTGAAAATCTGGTGAACTCCTGAAGTATAGATTTAAGACTGTTGATCTTTTACAAATAGTGTTATGTCGTCCGTGTACATGGCTACCAATGGGGTCTATCTGTAAATATCAAAAGTAGTTCCAGGGGTAAAGTGAATACTAGCGAAGACAAGTGGCAGCTCGGTCATGTGACAAGGGTCCTCTGTCTGGTATCTGAGAGCTGTCCAGCTGCTTTGGGTTCCAGTCCGGCCCTGACCCCAACAGCCATCCGCCCCTGCCATCAGGTCGCAGCTTTGATTGTTCACACTGTTTAGGGCAGGGAGTCTGTCACTGGAGTTCTCTGTCCATGGTCCCCCTTCAAGGCTTTGATCTCCAGGGCAGTGCCATCAATGCATGGGCCGAGCCACAGGGTGGTAAAAACAAACCCTTGCGTTCCGAAGGGACCCTCAGGTTTACCACTTTCCCCACCCTGCAAGAGGTCCTTTTACCACGTCTACAGCTTACTTTGATGGATCTGTAACAAAAATGAAAAACAACCCCCTCTTGGCTGGGCACTGCAGTGATCTATTTTTACAGATCAAAAAGTTACAATCTACCCAAAATAGTTAATTTGTTTTTGGTGGATAGCGACCCAGTTAGTATGTGGGAGGAGACAGAATAGAAATACAGCAGTGAAGACTGGGGGCATAGACAGATGAGAGGGAGGAGAGGAGACAGGGAGCAGGAAGGGGGCCTTACAACACGGATGGAGTGGAAGAGAGAGAGAGGGTGAAACCGAGGTGGTTGATTGACAGCTGAATGATGGAGGGATAAGGCCCAAAGAGAAGTTACGAAGAGACAATACGATGAGGAAGCAACAGATGAAAGACAGAGGGCGAGAGAGGTAAAAGAGCGCAGATGATGACGAATCGGAGATATGTTAGAAAGTGAGAGCTCGAAGTAGGTGAGAGATGGAGGCACGTTAAAGAGTATTCCAGGTTTGAAAGAGAACTGTGAAAGAAAAGGGGAGAAAGGCGAGATAGCTGATAAAGAGACAGAAGGGTGAGGTCGAGATAGCTGAAAGATAGGTAGAATGGTGTGTGAGTTGGCAGAGACGTGTGAAGGTAGACAGAGGATAACGGGCGACAGAGAGTGAGAGGTGACAGGTAACACAGAGAGCAGCAAATGAGAAATGGATGGGAGAACCAAAAAACACAAAGATTGAGAGACATAAGAAGGCAGGTCGAGAAATAGAATTAACGCGAAGCAGACCCACTAGAAAGGCAGAGCAGATAAAGGATCAGACAGGTGATAAAGATGAGAACTAAGAAAGAGAAGTGAACAAACAATGGAGAATCAAGTGAGAAAGATGTGAGAAAGCGACAAACCGTTGACAAAGGAACGTTGCTATTAGAGAAAAAAACGGAGGTAACAGACAAAGGTGATAAAATGACAACACTACTGCTGAGAGAGGATAGTTGGGATAGTGAGAGAGGTGAGAAAGAGAAGGTTGTTCGGTAGTAGAGACAGGTTGAGATGAAATGTTAAGCTGATAGAGAAGGTGAAAAGGGAACAACTTTGAGAAGCAAGTTTGTTAAAGAAACATGCAGGTGGGTCAGAGACAGCTTAAAGATAGGGGGTTAGTCTTAAAGAGAAGAAAAAGAGATGAAAATAGTGATAAGGGCAGCTGATCAGTAGAGAGATGGAGAAACAGATGAGTAAGAGAGAGCTGACAAACAGGGGGCGAGCGATAGAAGATAGGTGAGGAGGAGAGAAATACAAGTGCAAAAAATACAACTGAAATAAAATAGGCGAACAAGGTGACCTAGGAGCAATAAAAATAGAAAAAGCAGAGCGGGAAGACATCCGAATAAAGGAGACACATACGAGTTGAGTCACATGCCAGTGGAGAGGGAGAACGTTTAGGGAAGATAGTTAGGATGAGAGGCAAGTCAAAAGAGAGACTGAAATGGTAGTTGAGGGTCGATGCACATCGGCCAGCTCAGGCTATGAAGTCGTGTGATTAGGGGGAGTTGCATGGTGTGTGTAGGGCCCACCTAGCTTACCTTGTGGTTGGGACCAAACGTTTGTGTTACAACAGGGCCATCGCTTTTTGCTTTACTGAGTAACATTTTTGTATTTGAGTAAAAATAAAAAAAATATGCTAGAGTGGGATAAAAAAAATACTTAGCTTGCTGCTCTTTCTTCAATATATCTCCCACACCAGTATAGGCATGGAGATCGCCTCCAGCATTTCGGATCTAAATGATGAGGCCAATATATCTTGCCACCCCAACCAAGATGTGGGAGATTGAACTCTCTCTAGAATTCAGTTCATAGAGTCATTATTAAATATTCATGCAAAGAGCGCAGCAATCAATATTGTTGTGTACCACTGCATAAAAGGGAGACAGCAGAACAGCACCATATCTGATAACATATTGCACTGTTTTTCTCTACCCTGCAGTGTCACACTTCAGGATTTATATGGATGTATGTCATTACATCGCATACCAATACCACGCTTGCCATTACAATGCCGGTATTACTATGCGATGTCAATGACAACGACATGCCATTACATCGCAAATTTTTACTAAGACTCTGTTTTTACCACGCATGCAATTACAACGCAAAGGCATGCGTGGTAAAAGTTTGCAAAGTAAATGACTATATCCTACCTTACCCTAAACACTAATATAGTACCCCTTCACAACCCTAACCCGACCGCCAGTCCAGTCCCTGCAATAACACTACACTACCCTGCAGGACCCCCCGACAATACCCTAAAACACTACACAAACACTACCCTAAACCCTAAAACACTACACTACACAACCACTACAACACTACCCTAAACCCTAAAACACTACACAAACACCTCAACACTACCCTAAACCCTTTAACACAACACTACACAAACACTACAACACTACCGTAAACCCTAAAACACTACACCACTACCATAAACCCTAAAACTCTACACTACACAAACACTACAACACTACCCTAAACCCTAAAACACTACACAACACAAACACTACAACACTACCCTAAACCCTGAAACACTACAAAAAAAAACACTACAACACTACCCTAAATCCTAAAACACTACACGAACACTACAACACTACCCTAAACATTAAAACACTACACTAAACAACCACTACAACACTACCCTAAACTCTAAAATACTAAACTACACAAACACTACACCAATACCATAAACCCTAAAACACTACACTACACAAAAAATACAACACTACACTAAACCCTACACCACTACACTACACAAACACTACATCACTACCCTACACCACTACCCACACTACTCCCACCCCTACACTACCCTAAGCCCTAAAACACTATGTCACCACAACACTACTCTAATACACAACCCACACTACTCCCACCCCTACACTACCCCTAACCCTAAAACACTACCCTTAGCACGACCCCTTACACTACCCAAACACCACTACACTACCACTAACCCTAAAAGACTACGACACTACAACACTACCCTAAACCACTACCCACCGTACTCCCACCTCTACACTACCCCAACCCTAAAACAATACAACACTGCAACAGTACCCTAAACCACAACCCACACAACTCCCACCTCTTTACTACCCCTAACCCTAAAACACTACAACACTAACCTGAACCACTACCCACTACTCCCACCCCTACACTTACCCTAACCCTAAAACACTACGACACTACAACACTATTCTAAACCACTACCCACACTACTCCCACCCCAAGCGCAATCACCCTTACCTATCTTTCCTCGTAGTTCCTCTCCAGTGTCTCCGTCTCTGCTCTCGGTACCTGCTTCCTGCTTCACAGTGGTGCAAGTCGTTGGGAGGAAACGCAAGAGCCTCAGTTTCCTCACAACAAGGTGGATCACCATTACATCGCATGTGGTGTAACAGCGCATGTGATGTAATGGTATGTGCAGTAATGGTTATGTGTAGTTACATCGCATGCATTGTAACACATGCAATGGAATAGTGCAGCATAGTAAAAACCGTGTTGTGATTGCTGTTTACCAATTTATATTTGCCAAAGCATATCCCCTTGCACCACAGTGCAAGCGAGCATGTGTTCTATCAACCATGGGTTTTGTATTGGACAGAGACTCTGTCGGTTCAAAGACTATGCTTTAATAATCCTCCCACTGTGCATGTGTTCTGTACAGTGTAGCACCACACAGGCAAAGTTGAAATAATATGTTGAGTTTAAAAACGTGCTCTACTATTATACCATCTTAGTGGTACGTTTTGGCCCAAATGTCTGTCTACCAATGTTAGGGATTTGCCTCAAAATCCACCTGTGGTTGCTTGGTAACACCTATATACCACCTATGGAATGCCTCCTTGATGCAAATTAGCACATGTTCTACTTTGCATTAAATTGGCCAGATTTCCAATGCAAATCCTGTTGTGTTGGAAAGTAAGTATCTCCACATCTCTTTGTATTCATTACAAAAGTACAACAAACTACACAAACCCTGCACAAAGTGCCACTTAATCTGGGGTTTGCTTTCCAAACAATACTTGAATATTTACCTAGAATTCCTTGCCAGTAGCTATGCTTTTGTGGCAGGGAAAGGGATGTTTGACATTCAGTGGGTATGCAGTTCCAAGTGAATTATTTCGCTCTTCTCTGTCAAAGTTTCAAACAATTCAATTGATTTGCTTTAGGGCATGAAAACTGGGTTGTGTCCTGCTATAATTTCACTGGCAAGTTTGAATGAAGTGCACTGTGCTATAACATATGTTTTATTCTTTGGAGGCCAAAATCTGCCCATCTCAGATATTTTGTTCAGAAGAATTAGACCCACAGATGAACATTGTCGCTGGAGAATTTTAATGCAAACATTAGCTTTGCTGATCACTGCTGTAAGATGTGCTTTTTGCAGATACATTTCATTTTCAGATGTGGTCCATCTTTTATATAAACTCAGAAGTTAAATGAAATGTTAAAATGTAGTAATCCTTCAATCATGGTTTGGAATTTTGTACATACTGACTAATTTTGAGGGTCTCTGCTGAGCTATGTATTTTTTTATTAATGACAAATTAACTGAATTCCACCTGTTAAAATAATCAGAAATTAATGTGCTCAATTTATCGTTTTCTTTTATTCACTTTGCTACGATCTGAAACGATACTTTTGATTATTTCCAATATTTGCCGTTATCAATTTTGTAGACTATATATTAAAAGATGCTTGAATCCTAAACCTATTACAAAAATATGTTACATGAATTTCATCAGTCCCCATTTTTCTTTCTTTCAATATCTCTCCATTTGATCCAGAGGCCGCATCATAATGGGCTTTGCTTCTCCGAGGCAGCAAAGCCTACAAGGGCCCCCAGGTTTTTATTTACTTCATGGCTAAAACATAGGAAATACTTTAAAAAAATGTTAAAGAACATTGTCTATGGTTGTTATAAAAATGAATGCTGGATATTTTCAATGTTTTCCCCGATATCCATGCGTGAATGCTTTTACCTGCACTAGATTCAATTTGTCACACATAGGTGCGACCTCAAAAGGTGCACAAGCAGTACTTTTTAATTTATTTACTTCAGATAGTAATCAGAGATCACGATTTTCGCTCCAGTTTCAAACCTCTAAAAAAATTATTGCCGACTAGTTTTAGGCAGTGTTATGTGCCACTGTTTGCTATTTGACCAAAACTGAGCGATGGTGTCATTGGTCATTCAGTTTGCGAGTTTGCAGGTTGGTTGTTGCGGCAAGGGGTGCTGTCTTTAAAACTGGGGAACTGCCTTGTGTACCAGCCTCAGCTCAACATCCTGTGATTTTGGGGAATTCTCATAATCTCCCCATAACGAACGCACGGGTAATGTCATCTCTCTTGTAAAGCACTCTAATGCCTTTTGGGCTAAATTCGCGCTATATAAAAATGCAAAAGAAGGTATATTTTCATTGCTTTGAATGCATACATTTTTAGGTGTAAGCATTTAAAAATAACACGCAATTGTTCTGCTGCTTTCCTTTGATGGAGTTAGGCTACACTTTCAGAATTTCACCCTCGCTTTTTTGTGTCTGTCCCTCTTCTCTTCCTGCCCCAACCTTTACTGTACTGTAAAATAGACATCTTCTAAATTGTATGGTTATCTCGAATACATCTGAAGTTTCAAAAATATATCTAATTTAATCGATTTACATGTACTTTTTTCTTTGTTGGTGAATATTTTATCTACAGTGGGCTGCAGACAGTTTCTAAATGTGTAAAAGGAATTTATCAAACACAGCAAAAAACAAGGAATAATACCAGAAACATGTTCAACTGGAGACCTACGAGTCCTGTGTCATTTTCTCGATGACACATTTTTAAAAAAATGGAGAGAGTTTAGTGATCGAGCCCCTGCAGCCAAGATGGGAATGTGAAGTTACAACGAGCAGGCTATGATTTGGCCATCGCAGTGAGTGCCTCACATTTTCACTCTGCAGCTGTTTGAGAAAGAAGAATTCATTTACCTCCTTTCTTGCAACAGTACAAAGAAAGGCTACGCAACTGTGCCAAGAAAGAAAATCACGCGCGCACGAAATTCACAATAAAGGCAGCTGCAGCATGTAAATCGCATGGATTTACCTCAGCGAAGCCCTTCCACAAAATATTAATGTTCATGAATAATTTTGCCCTCATAAACATAATTGTTAACCCTGCTGTATCCCTTCAAACGTGGATGCCCAGTGAGCTTGAACACCGAGACAATATAAGGAAACAGGTGGTTAATAAAACATATTATATCCAGAGGAGCAGCTGCTTGGCATGAAATGTAATCTAGGTATTCCCTAACAACATAGAGTTCCCATCAGCAAAATCTAAACAACGCACAACGTACCTCTTTGGAACACAAGAAATGTGCTGGTTTCCTAATAGTGTACGTTGTTGAATGGCATAATATTGGACATTGCTAAGATTTATACTTTAAGAAAAATCCGAAAACTTTTTTCAAGAATAACACCTTCCTCAGCTGTCCACTTACAGTATTGTACCAACCATTTGTTAGTTTCCCACCTTGGAGCTGTTCGCAGAACTTTCGCCACATATACCTCACGCACACACTTAACACAGAATCTCGATTTGCTCTATCAAGGTCTGTGGAATTTTCTGATCATAGAAGCCAATAGCAATTAGGAAATTCTAGCAGGATTCCTGATCTCTTGAAATTGTAGATGTGAGGTGAGTCAGTGACACGGCTGTTCCCCTGGGAGGGCAATGGGGGAACTTACCGGAGCCTTGCTGCCTGCCATATCCGAAGCTTGATCGGTCCTGTTGGGGGGCATTGTTTGTCTGAGGCTGCTTTTTGCTTTTTCTTGCTGGCCACGCTGCCCTTTGACATAGCGCCCGGTTTACCCCTGCCGGCGCAGCTCTTTCCAGCCGAGCGTGGCCGCTGTGGGGGGGGGGCCGTGGGTGAAGAGGACGAGGACTACAATTAGCAGATGCCCTAGCTGCCGGAAGCCACCTACGGTTAAACCGGGTCAGGAGGCGCATACATTTCAGCGTCACCCCCCACGTCGCGGGAGCGCGCGGGAGCACCGCGGGAGAAGCCCGGGACAAGGACGGGACCGTCTGTGGCCGTCAGAGGCCGGAAGAGGCCAGGCTGGGCCTCCCCTCTTGGCTTCATACTACTTTATTGTTACAACATATATTGTGAACTTAAGGTACAGGATTCTTTCGACATTGTGATTACAGTTATCATGGGTAAAAATACTCCTGTGCACACACGTTTTAGCACCAGACAGAAAATAGGTACTACCACTCCCTTTCCAAGTCTGACGGCGATAGATAGGATGTTATAGAAAACTATAGGGGTAGATGTAAAAGCCATCGAGCGTACTGAGAGACGTCTCTCGCTTCCTCCAGGTATGTGTTTACCTGTATTACCTATAAACACTTCTATAACATTGGCAAATTCCTCTGATTCCATGCTCATGGCGTCTTATGCAGATTTTCCAGGGACAGAGAGCAATTACACTATCCCGCTACTCCAAAATCCACCTTTGGAACTTTCTCCTCCGGCTACTAGACTCTCCTTAACACCAACTAGGCAGCCCCCATACATAAGTGAGGAGCCCCCCCCCCCTCTTAAAAAGTGACGTAATTGACCTGGAGGGGTTGGATGCGTCCTCTATGACTGGCTCTGACTTAATAGGCAGACCAAATAATGAGAGTCCCCCCCAAAGAACAAGAGGGCAAAAAGCTAAATGGAAACAAACTTATAGCAGGAAAGAACAGTCTACAAAAAAACATAGGGGGAAAGGTAAAGGTAGTCGTATACAGCAGAAAGTGGCACCTATTTCATCAGGACAAAGTGGGTACATGTGTGAGGGACAGCTAGCCATTGAGGAGGTACACCATAGTGAAGAGAGGGCTAAGGTTGATCAGGGAATGCTACCTCCAAATCCAGTGAGTTTTTTGATTCATCTAGAGCAGTTGATGAAATCTTTAATTCTATCTCTGTTGGAAAGAACAAAAGTTCCAACAGATAGAATAGGGCATTTGGAAAAGTTGGACTTAACTAACTTTGATCTATTGTAACACCTTGAGATTAATAGCAAAACTGTGCATACACCAAACTCTGGCGTAGTCCTAAATACAGCTGGTAGCGCTCCAAAGCCGCCCCATAAGCCAGCTATTCCTGTGACGGAGGGTAATAATCATCCTGATCAGCGTTCTCTGCTTTTAGGGAACAGAGTACAGCCTCCTAAAAACATTGAAAGACAGGTGACTGAGAGGGAGACTACAAAGGATACACTGGGGGGAGGGTGGGATTATGGATATTACTGACAGAGATCAAGGAAAGAACAGTATTGTTATAGAGAAAGTCAGATATCCACGTATCGACCTACCACCACAGTGCATGCCCTATACCGCGGTATTGACGGGGGTCCCTGAATTAGAAGATGATAGAGGGGAATCTTATTTAGAACTTAAGAATAAGGTAGTTTTCTGGTTGAATACTAACAGACCCCTCCCAGGGCATGTACAAGCAGAAATTTTACATGTCAGTAGAGTAGGCTGGGTCGGTCACAAACATAAAGATCTTCCTGGGGATTGCATAATATTTAATTTTAGAGACAGACGTGCTGTCAGATACAATGAATGGCGGGATCCAAAATTTGGATCTGACTAATTTCTACCCATCGATGTTTTCTAACCCGACTACATCAAACTCATGGAGGCAAGAGGACCCTAGGGATAGAAATGTGGGCAGTTATAATATACCAATATTCAATTGTTATGAAACACTGCAGGGAATGGAGGATATTGACTGCTTGCAATAGACACTTTTCCTACTAATCCCACTGTATTTAAAACACCTTGCGGTTCAAGGACTGTTCATGACAACAAGGGCATAAATGTGGTCAAGGCAAGGGACGGGGCAGCCCCTGAGGATTCCACGAGAAAAGAGCAGGCTCTCTTGAATGATAGTATTCCAGCTGCAAAGTTATTGTTAGGGGTAATTCTGGAGTCTAAGTGTACCAGGGACACCCTAGTTAGCCAAACGATTAAGGAAACTTGGTCATTTGTGAGTTGGAACATCGCAGGTTTAAGATCAAAACTGAGAAATGATAATTGGGTAAACCTTGTGAACAATTATGACATTGTTAGCCTCCAAGAAACCTGGACTATGGCCCCTGATCATGTCAATGGTTTTAAAACGTATTTCTCCCCAGCTATTAGCTCAGTCCATGGCAGAGCTATGGGGGGTTTATGCACCTACGTCTCCAACATGTTGTTATGCACTAAAATAGAAATTATTTTTAACAATATGTATTATCATATTCTCAGGATTGTTATTGATAACGTGTTTTCTTTGGTTTTGGTGAATTTTTATAATAACGTCCTGTGTGAGGACGTGGATAATATTTTTAAGTCTTTAGGAGGTAACATAAAATCTATGGTGGAAGGTAGATCTAGAGAGGTCTGCGTTATATGGGCAGGAGATATTAATTGTTCCTTGTGTGTAAGAGGAGAGAGAGGAACATGTGGGTTTATGCTTGATAAAGATACTAGTCTGAGCCATTTTGAACACACCAAGTCTGGGGACTATCTAAATGAGGTCATCTTTGGATGTGACATGGGGTTCGCGAATAGACTGGCTAGCCCCGAATGTCCTTTTCTCCCCACCTTTAGTGGCAGAGGGCTTACTTCAACTATTGATTTTATAATTATGACTGCGAGACATGGGGTTATGACTCAGACATTTAACACCCTTGATATTCATTGAGTGATTACTTCCCCCTTAATTTAGTTCTTCAAGGTAGACCTAGGGCATTACGTTATAGAGATATGCCTAAAACACGAATAAATATTATCTCTCTGGCGAGGAATAATGGGTACTCTTTAAAGTGGACAAAAATAGTCCCGGAAGATTTTCTCCAAAAGCTAGTAAGAAGTACAATGCCCCAGTTTAATGCCTATACGGACTCGAAAACCGAAGATATCGATTTTATAAATAACTTCTTATTAATTGTCTCACAAATTAAGAAGTTACTATGGGTGGAAACAAAAGGTGTTAAGAAAACTCCTGTACCAAGGCGTATTTAAACCTAAAACATGCTTTAAATGCCCCTGTTAAAGATAGTATCTTAATTAAGGACTGCAGAAATGTCTATAAGCAGACCCAAAAAAAGAGAAAAGATATATTTTTTAAAGAAGCTTGGGGTACTTTGTGCGAAGCATCACTAAGCCAAGATACAGCAGCTTTCTGGAAAACTGTAAATGCCACTTTTTTGAATTGTAACGCCTCAGCTGCAATAGAAGTAGCAATTGCTGAAACAAAGTGGGTGAACCACTTTTCTGAATTATATTCCATTGAAAGACAAGTGGGAGCTTGCTTAATACAGGAAAATATAACTGGAGATTCTTGCCATTTAAAGAACAATTTGGTATTTGATGTCTCTGTAGCAGAAGTGAATGCTATTATTAATGCAAGCCTGGGGGGCAAGGCACCTGGTCCTGATGGGGTCCCGAGGCATCTTTATAAAGATAATATAGATCTCTGAGCCCCGATCCTCACCCGACTTTTTAATGCTACGTTCCGAAATGGTCTTTTATCTTCCTGGTGCAAATCATTGATAGTTCCAATATTTAAGAAAGGGGACAGAGCTAGCTGTCAATGCTATCGCCCGATATCACTTCTGGACTCCACCATCAAAGTCTTTGTGCAGGTGATTTTAACCCCTTCACTGCGGCGGCTATTCCGCCGCAGTGCTAAGGGGGCGGGGCGGCCGCGCAGCGGCCGCATGCTGGTGACGGAACCGCGCCGTCACCAGCGTCGGTTGACCTGTGCTTGTGACGGAGCGGTTCCGTCATGGCCCACCCCGCTCAATAGAACGTCAGCGCAGGCGCGAAATTCGTGTCGCGCAGGCACGCCGAGCGGGCCATGACGGAACCGCTCCGTCATCAGCACAGGTCACCCGTAGCTGATGACGGAGCGGTTCCGTCATCAGCACTCAACGGGTTAAATAGGCTTCAGACTTGGGCCGACGAAAATATGATAATCCGCGATTTACAATAGGGTTTTCGGAAAGGGCTCAGTACAATTGACCAGTGTTTAAACTTGCATATTTTAAAAGAAAAATACACAACAGCCAAGGAGGGTCGAATGTTTTTAACTTTTATAGATTTAACTTTGGCATTCGACTGTGTTTCACATAGTAAACTTTGGCTGGTTATGGATAAACTAGGGGTAGATATATCAATTATTAGTTTCCTACGGGAACTTTATTTAGGTGCATCCGCTAGAGTTAGATTTGGAAAAAATGGTGAATGTACAGAATCCTTTGGCATTGCTAGGGGTGCACGACAAGGCTGCGTCTTGCCCCCATTCATTTTCACACTTTATATCGATGATGTGGAGAATACACTATTGAAGGAGTGTAGGGATATGCCAATGGTGGGGGAAAGATCAGTCTCGGCATTGTTGTATGCCGACGACGCAGTCTTGATGGCCAGAACTCCACTGGCCATGCAAAGCTTAGCCACCTCCTTTAAGTCAGGTTTTCAAAGACTTTCACCATGACTTGTGGCTTGGGTGCACACAAAAAGAGAAAGGCAGTTTTTATTGGCTCTTCCCCAGTTGATTTTACCTTAACTTTTTCTTATTTAGGAGTTTTGTTTGATCACACTGGTCTAAGGAACACCACAATCAAGACAAGAAAGTTATTATACTGTAAATCCATAATGGCCTTAAAAAAATTCAGGGCCCGATGTAGGTAATCCCAGATTACCGATTCTTAAATACCGAATCATACCGATTCGGTATTTAAGAACTGGCAATCGGGATGTAGGTAATTTTACCGATTTAATTACCGAATCGGTATGATTCGGTAATTACGGAATTGGTATTTATCGATTCGGTAATTGCCATTCATTCCTATGGGCCTGGAGGCCCATAGGAATGAATGGCAATTACCGAATCAGTAAATACTGATTCGGTAATTGGGGGAAACAAAGAAGGGTGGCAGGGTGTCACTTTGACACCCTGTTGCACCCCCCAATTGTGCATGGGTGCACATGTTGCAGACATACATGCCCTTAGGGCATATTTATCTGCAACATGGCACTGTTTTAAAAGCAAAAAAAGTGTTTTTTAATGGTTTTCATTATTTACCACCAACCTCTAGTTGGTGGTAAATAACACATTTTTCAACCCCTGTAGCACTGATTACAGTGCTACCTACATGTCAAGATACAGATTCGGTAATTTTACAGATTTGGTATTTTACAGAATCGGTAAAATTACCGAATCGGTAAAATTACCGAATCTGTATCTTGACATGCCCATACATCCCAAACTCCAAATACCGGTCGGTAACGGCCGAAATCAGCTGTTACCGACCGGTATTTGCCTTCCTACATCTGGCCCTTAGTCAGAAAATTGGCAGGAAACCTATCGGGGAAATGTTAACAGTATATAAAGCTACTTGTGTAGCAATTGTGACATATGGTGCAGGATTGTGGGGACATGCAAATGTATCATCATTACAGGTAGTGGAAAACCTTTTCATGAAATACCGTCTAGCCGTTCCAAAAGGTGTTTCCACATACGTCTGCCATTCAAAACTCGGGGAACCCTATTTGGAAGACACTATAAAGACAGCCCCGGTACTGCTGTGGCATAGAATTAGCGGCAAAATTGGTTGGTTGTCCTACGTGAAGAGGTTCTTCACGGAATTAGGCACTACAAATTATTTTAACGGACTATCCTCTTTGTGTAACATCTCTAGGAAAGCTCTGAAGGAAAAGTGTATGACCTACCTGTATGAGCACAGAGCGTTAATAGAAATGAAAAAAATAACGGTGGTCGCCCATGAGCAAATTGTGATATCTAGGAAAATGCAGCCATATGTTAAATTGCCAATGAGTAACTATGAGAGGTTTTTATTAACTCGTTTTAGATTTAATTTATTGTTTAGGTCACTTAGTTTCCCCGATATGAATGACTGGTCGAAAGGCCTGATTAAGTGCCCTTGAGATGATGTGGCAGAACAAACAGATATGCACATTTTTTTTGCAAATTTTATACAAAACCTAGATGTAGGTGGGTTGTTCCTTTATTGAAGTCCATGGAAATAAACCGCTGTTGCCCTGTCTTTTTAGCTGTACAGAAACTTGATAATATTTTAATTATCGTATTTATTTCTACGTTTTAAAAACATGTTTTTAAATCACGTAAATTGATTGTATCCTGAACTATGATGAACTGACTTTGGTGCATGGGATGAATTTGTTAAATTGTGATTTTTACTTGAACTTTTATGGTTATTCTTCTTTAATAATCGAATAAAGAAATAATTGACTGATTGATTGGGTGAAGGCATTACAAATGTGTTGCAAATCTACACAATTTTATCCTCATGGTTATCCCCAGGTATTTGCAATTCCTCTTCACAGGCTCATTGATTTTTGAATATATGCCTATTTCATGTGAGAATGTCTGGTGTAGTGATTGTGGGACCGTGTCCGTAAACAGTCCAATGTTTACATGAGCTCTGTGTCAATATATTTGAGCACATGGAATAATGCTTTCCATGTGAAGCAAAAGGAGAGAAAGAATGAATGCACATTTTCAAGCTTCCTCTAATTCTAAACACTTCTTTGACAATCCAAAATCATAGTAGAGAGGCATACTTCAAACCACATTATTAACATGTCACCTTGAAAATGCTTGGCAAACTCAAGAAACTTAGATTGGAAGTGTACTTTTGGGGGTCTGTCATCTTCTGAATTTTAATGTGAATAGGTCTTTGAGGGCTTGATTTAGAGCTTCGGGGATACCCGAATACACTTGTAGAAAAGCAGATCTGACTGAGTACCTGCCTGCATATGTGACTGAGTACTCGCCTACAAAACATGAAATCAACTCCTTAATGGACAGTAAAATTGCAAACGTAAATTCTGCTACAGGACTAGTGTTTTGATTATGAAAGATCTTCCTTCAGCAGCAAGGAATACACAGAATCAGAAGAAAATACAAAATGTCACTAAAGGCACCCATATTAAAGCAGGGGAAAAAAAACTATTTATACAAACATTGTGACATAACAGTGAGCCTGCATGACATTAGAACACATTCTATAAATAGACAAGAGACAGTCCACACTACTCATATTTGCTACTCCAGCAACTGATAAGCGTGGTTATATTTTTCTGTCTCAGTTTATTACCTCAAATATCTTATCATTCTGTCAATTTTAAATTGTGTCTTTAATACTTATTACTGTGTTTTGTTTTTCAAATCTAACATTGGCAGTTCCATAGTTTATGATTTGGCTTGGTCGGGATTATATTTCTAGATGCGTTTGAGCACTGAATAAGTGTTTCTTTTCCACTTGCCACACATGATCTAGCTACATCCATTGCCTCTTCAAGAGGGTATATAGACCCAATCTAAACCCGAATCATGGCTTGGCCTCACTCCTTGCAGAACAAGCTTCATCCTTCTCACTCACCTGAAGAATCCTGCCAGAACTAAAAAGTGTTCCAGTCTCCATAAAGTCCATCTATACCAGTGGATCCCATTGCACCTGCTCTCTTGATGTCTTCCTCCCCTCTCCGTCCTGCACAGCTCCACCGGACCCCCGTGTGTTCCTGAGTTAAGGCTTCAAGAATTTCTAACTTTGGACAAGTTGAAGAACTAAGCTAAGTACTTGAAAGTAGGTTAGTGCGTATCAACTCCCCATTCAGTAGTAAAATGGGACCAGGTATCCCCTTCTTCACAGACTATAGACTTTTCCTCTCTGGGAATTACTCCAGTGATTCTTGTGTGTTTATACTCCAGACCCTCCCTACAACCTTGATGCTAGAACTTTCAGTGCTTGCAGAATAGAGACTTTAGTCCTGTATTTATCTGATAAACAGTAGTGCCAAGGGAATGCACTTCAGAGCCTTTGATATATGCATCACAATTGTACCCCACTATGTGTATCAAGAGTATACCTAGGAGTGCAAGTCACTCTAACGTTGGCTCCAAGTGTATCCTTAGGAGTGCAAGTCATTCCAACCTTTGCTCCAAGTATATCTTGAGAAGTGCCAATAACTGAATTCTGTATTTCAAGTTTATTCCTAGGAGTGCCACACTCCAATCTGTAATTTTGGTATTCCTGCTCTCACGCCGAGCTGCTGATGATACGTATACATTTGTGTCAATATATTCAATGTATGTCCATTGTATGTAAAGACTTGTTACTACATTGATGGTAATTGCCTCCGCTTGTTATTTCCAGATCATTGTCTCATCACAAAGCTAGAGGTTCTGTTCCAGTGCAAATCTACCTTGCAAACATAGACAGTCTCAGAAGTGAAAAATCCTGTTAAGCAGTTTTGCACAGCTGCTGAACTGATCCAGTCCTGCAAGCCTCCCTTTTCTTATTTTATTGCAACTTTGTGGACTCTCACGTTTTGGATTCCTAATCTGCATTGTCCTCATGAGGGATTGGAGGTCCAGCATTGGTTCCAGTGTCGTCTCTGCAGTATAGTGGAATAGAAAATGTGTCTGGAAATGAAATGGGACATTTTGTGTATGGATTAAGACCTGAAATAAGTGCCATGATATGAAGGGTCAAGTTCAATAATACAATGTGAACAAAGGTTTTCATACTAATGACCCAACCGATTTAAGTTCAAATGTTACTCAGCGATACTTGATACAGATTGGTGATAGTGATTTTGATTTGTCACAATGACGGTGCCTGAGAACGGAGGACAAATGCGTGCTTAGCGCATTCTTAGAGGTAGACCAGAGTGTTCCTTATGTGGATGGCAAGGTGAATGGAACACCTATTTTATTCCTTGTTGACACTGGTGCTACCTGTTCCACTGTGAGAACAGTAGAATACCCCTCTTGGAAAAATAATCCAAGTTGTATGAGTTTCAAATTGATTAACGTCAAATCCCATATGTGAGCCTGTTAAGGTACAAATTAGGTCGTTTGAAGATCTGCACAAATTTGTGATGTTATTCAAGTCCAGTAAAGTAAACCTATTGGGACGAGCTCTATTGGGCAGACTAAATTGTTCTATTTATTGTACTCCAAAGGGAATAGAAATCCATACCCATGATGATGATATTATATTCAAAATGTCAAAACCAAAGACTGAAGCAGAAGGTTTATTTTCCTTGTTAAGTGATGATTAACCCTTGAGTTAAGGGACACCGTGTTCTCTAAGGTGTGGGATTTCACGGGAAAAGATATCGAATTGATCAAAGGAGTTGCTCCAATAAGAATCACTTTGAAGCCAAATGCAGAATTTTCTCGAATCCCACCACATAACTTGAGCACAGAAACAATTGCAAGTATAACACATGTGATTGAGTCATTGATTGAGCAAGGAATTCCGAGAGAGATTATGGAAAGCACATGTAATTCACCCATTATTGGAATTCAGAAATCAAATGGGAAGTATTGAATCATGCAGGATTTTTGCAAAGTTAATTATAATGTGATTCCATGATGTCCAATCATGACAAATCCAGCTGTGATATTATATCAGATAAAATGTGAAGCTGAATGTTTTTTTTGTCGCTGATTTGGGTCAGGCCTAGTTTTCTATTACCTATGACCAATTTTTATTTGCTTTCTGGTTCAGAACTGTGTTTCAGCATGGTGCTGAGCTCCACAAAGGTATATGGAAAGTCCCTCCATTTTTAACCAGATATTGAAGAAGAACTGAGAGTTATTGGTAATGCCCAATCATTCTGTGCTGATTCTGTACATTGGTGACCTGTTGGTTCCATCAGGTACTCAGGAGGCTTGCTTATGTGATACCATTGCATCATTTGGAAATAAGCGTACATAAGTCGTCACCTGTGGAGCTACAATTTTGCAGAAGAGAAGTTCTTTACTTAGGACATCACATTGAAAACGGAGCCAGAAAAATGTCACAGGATCGGATTACTGCCATTTTGCAAATTAATCCTCCTAGTGCACAAAAGGAAGTTTGCATGTTCCTGGGAATGGTTGGCTATTGTCAACAATGGATTCCAAATTTCTTATTGACAACCAAACCACTTAAAAGACTCACACACAAAGATTTGTCAGACTGAAGAGACGACACTACACTGATATACGCCAGAATTGTTTTTACCTGTAAACTGCAAAAGTGAGCGGAAATAAGACAGAAGGACTCATTAAAAGAGCCCAATAATAAACTTTGCTGTAACACTAACAAAATATTAAGCATTCTCTACAAAACTTAACAGATACCATGAGATCTGTTTGTAGAGAAGTGGGAAATCCAAACTTGGTATCTATAAAACGTAAATGCATATGTGCTGGCTTGCTAGCTTGCTTTCTCTGTAGTTATAGTTATCTTACTTATTATCCTAAATCTTCCACATCATTTCTATACCAAGCATGCTGTTAACCATACTTCTGTTACTGAACCAATGGAAGAGAAGAAAGATGGAATTGTATCTAACATACTAACTGACAAAACTTTGCATCAAGATAAATCTATTACGGATTTCTCTCTAAGGGCCAGATGTAGGTAATTCTATTTTACCGATTCTAAAGTACCGAATTTTACCGATTCGGTATTTCAGAATCGGTAAATGGGATGTAGCTAATTATTCGGTAAATTTGGTATTACTGATTCGGTAAATTCTGATTCTGTATTTACCGAATCAGTAATTCCTATTCATTCCTATGGGCCTGGAGGCCCATAGGAATGACAGGGAATGACCGATTTGGTAAATACAGAATTGGTAAACACCGATTCGGTAAATACAGAATCAGTAATAGGGGAACCATGTTCAAGGGTGGCAGGGTATCACATTGACACTCTGTTGCACCCCTGAATAGTGTACGGGTGCACATGTGGCACACATACATGCCCTAAGGGCATGTATGTCTGCCACATGGCACTGTAAAAAAAGCACAAAATTGCTTTTTATTGAGGTTTTTGATATTTACCATCCACCTTTATTTGGTGGTAAATACCGAATCATTAACTGGGCAATGCACTCATTTGAGTGCTCCCTACATTTCAGATTCGGTAATTTACTGATTCGGTATTTTAAGGAATCGGTAATTTACCGATTCCTTAAATTACCGAATATGAAATGTAGCCACCTACATCCCAAATGCCCAAAACCGGTCGGTAATGGCCGACATTTGGTAACTTCGGCCGTTACCGACCGGTATTGGGCCACCGACATATGGCCCTAAATGCTTTACTAAATTGTTGTATGAGTAGGTCGACACTATGAATACCCAAGATTGTTATGTACGTATGCAACTATCTACTTCAGTTTCTGAGGGGGTGGCCTGCCATCACCTACCTGTTACTTTTGGAATTTCATGTACTGTAATAATGTTATCTTTATTTATAATGCGCATGGATACTCACAAGTGTCCCGGCGCGCAGCCTACAAGGAGGGTGAGGGAGTATTAAGCTTATTCTATGGCAAAGGCCAATTTCAATACTACTTTTCCAATTATGTTTTTTTCTGAGGTACCAATCAAAAAAAAAAATGAAAATTATACCAGATACACGAGCTGCTAAAATAAGGGGTGGATTTTTCTAATCTGTACATATTATAGACAAAGATTATGCACGCAGACGTAACTTGACCTTTCTCTTCAGATTGTTGGAAAATATTTTATTAATTCAGTCGAACACAGACGCTGGGAAATAAAGAAAAAGGCTGAAAACCAATCAAAGATTCCACCTTGGGAACACAGGGAGGCTCTGGATTGGCACCATAAGGAGATGCTGTGTATAGTACTATGCATAACTGAATTTAGTAATATATTTGTTGGTTCCAGTGAATGTAAACATACCTTGTAAATTGTGGAAGGGTGGGGTTCAGTACCTTGCTGGGGGAAATCCTGCATTTCCTGGAATAAATTATATTTGTGGGGAAAATGCCTATTACAGGCTTTTAAAACTTTGGTATGGATGCTGCTCTATGAGAATAGTATTTCCAAAAATATATCATGTAGGACAAAGAGAGGGAAGCAACAAAAGTAAGCATTAAGTGCAGATATTTAGATAGCTAGGTTCAGCTGTAGATTTAAAACTGCAACAGACAGCTAGAATGCCTACAAAACTTCAGAAGAAAAAGCAACAGAAGCATCTACAGTATCTCTGTAGAACTGAGACACAAAAGGGAATAAATGCAGTAAAATTGGTGAAAGAAAAAAGAGCTACTGGTAAGAGGACAAAGTCATTTCTTAAAAATGTATGTGGAAACCTGCAAAGATGACAAAATAATGAAAGGAAAAACCAAACTATGAAAAGAATAAGACAATATCCATATAACAAGAATAGGAAACAATGTAACAATGTTGGGCGCACCTTAACCAGGACACAGAAACACTTTGAGGAAAGTAGAGCCTGGATGTTTCATAGTAGAGAGGTAGTAAATCTACTTAGAAATATGAAGAAGTATAGAAGAAGGAGAGAAGCACTGAAACAGAAAGTGAGGGAGTAGTTGATAAGGATTTTGCTCTGAAGAGGAAGCTTCACATTTTGATTATAAATAGAATAAAGACTCTTGACAAAACAGTGTTGTACATGAGGAAACAAAATCCAAAGAAACGATTAGTCAATAGAACTAACTTGTGTACAGTTTTTAGTGGAGAATGGATACATACTTCTACTATAGAGACTTTCTTTAATGAAAAAAGCTATCTCCAGGATAACACATTAGTTGATGCTATTGATGAAAGAGGACAACATTATGAAATTAAAACTGGGACTCCTAGAAAGAAAGAGGTGATGGTATCTAGAACTGTAGAAAAAGTTAATGCAGGTGAGGTACATGGAAGGTGTAGTCAGGCCTTGTATACAATTGAATTGTAGTAGTGTTTGTGGTATTCAACAGCAATCCATTTATATACTAAGAAGATTTCTACATATCTTTCCAGGATAAAGTTTAAAGCACAAAATTAGTACTTTACAGGGATTGGATAATTGCATGGTTATGAAGCATAGACATTTGGAGGGACACTCGGTACATAGTTTATCAAGATAGAGTGGCAAAGCACCATTCGTCGTTTCAGGATGTAATCTGCATATCTCTCAACAATGAGCAGTTTAGTTAGGAGGTTGTACTATGTGAAAATTCCTGCTTTATCTGTAGAAGAAATTAATAGAGCACTTTTGCATGGTATTGTGGCAGAGGTAGAAAAGGTTTGTGATGATGTGCAGTTTTGTTTCTTTTGTCCAGTACACGACTCTATAGAAAAAAATTGATAACTGGACCCAGCTACTATAGCTGATAGCTTCGAAGAAGAGATTGCAAAATTTAACAGTGTTTTCTGAAAAACTAGAGCATGCTTGTATATGTTGTTGACACACTCAGTACAAGATTCAAACATGGACTGTTGACTTGTTTTTAAAAAATGAAAAAGAAAATAATGATAACTGAGAAAAGTTTTTTTTGTACTTATTTGCAAGGTGAACATTTTGTCTTGTCCGCACAGCAAGTTATCTATAAGTACCGTTACAATAAATTAGTTGATAATAAAATGCATGCTAGAGCTGTGCATAACAAGCCAGTACTGGTTGCAATTCCAAAACCTCTTAAAAGCTTGAATGTTTATGAGTGAATTCTTATCCTGATACTTCTTATCCAGAGTATACTTCCATTTCAGGCTATAGTGTTTTCTCAAAATGGTCAGTCGGATGCTCTTGAATTTTTAATGGTAATGCTAGCAGAGGAAGGGGATGTGAATATCAATTAATTAATTGGTTTACGTTATAAATGGAATCATCATTTGTAACTTTGTGAATTTACCTCTAGCCCTGCAATTATTTGGAATGATTCCTCTTCTTGAAAATGTGACCAAAAATGTCCATCAAGATATGACCTGTCCAAACTGCAGGTTAGAACTTAGGTGTACGTTTTTAGTACAAACATATGGGAAATATGTCATAGTCATGCTACAGTGATGCAGAGTGGATCGTACTAAATTGCACACTTTGTAGCTGGACAAATCTCCATTTCAAAAAGAAGTTTCACAACTATAGGAAACATATTTCATGAAGAAGTTAATATAACCTCTACATACAACACAACATAATAAAGATGTCAAAGAGGATGGACAGAGTGCTATGAGAATAAAATGTCATTAAATCAAGACTGTGTAAAATGTAAAAAAAACTTCTATTTCTCGAACTGAAGTTCCAAGCACAATTTAGAATAACAAAATGTGATATTGAGTTGAAATGTATATGAATTATGAGATTCTGAGATTTTATTCAGCTTATTAGGGGTATTGTCTACAGAAAGTTGTTAGAAATGAAAGATTCTTTTTAACTGGAGGAAAGGAATTGATAAAACCTTACAGGAATACATTCTGTTACTACAGACAAAAACTAAACAGAGGTACTATAATACCAGCAGCCTTACGTTGCACCGTAGAAGTATCTTCTCCACTTCACCATTGTATCTTGTTGTGGTTGCCTAATGTTCAAAATTAAATTCTAACATATTTTTCTTTGTTTACATTTTTTTCACAGTGCTTGAAATGCAGCAATAAAAAAGAACAAAAATTAACAAGTGTGTTTTATTTATGTTCTGCAACATTGCATTAACAAATTGCTCCCCGTCTGTTATGATGGTGTTTCAGTCAATGGTGAAAGTAGCAAAACACATTATTCCAATGACATTTCTCTGCATCTTCTCCCTACTCAAGCTTGAACTTTGTTGTCAGGAGCAGGGACTGGAGGTCTGGAGGCGGACGATCCCTCTCATTTTTTTCTCTGGCGAATGTAAAGTTGCTTCTTCTTGAATGTTTTCAATTGGTACAAATACTTGTACCACAAGTATATTTATTTGCTGTGCCCTGAGATAATGTCTTTTCACATATGATACACTTTACCAGTTCAGCCGTAAAACCTTGTAAACCAATGACATTTCTTTGTTTGGTAGTTATGCTCTATAATTGAGTTCCGATGTTGAAAGTCAATTTTGGAAATTGTTGTTTTTTACAAATGTGTTGTTAAAATAAAGTTAAACCAATATGTTACCAAAACAGCTAAACTCAAACTTTGTGTAAAGTTCGTCTATAAATCTGTTTTACACTTGTCATTTGTATTTGTGGTTACTGATGTCATCAGTGGTGGTTTCAGTGATGTCACTGACCATGTCATGAGTGATGTAATATGTGAGGATTTATAAGCAGTGCATTGTAGGGGTGCGAGTTATAGATAGCTCAGCTAACTATAACTGCTGAATTTCTCTGGTTTTGTACGAGTAAGATATTAGCCTAACTGTAATGTCCCTGTAATTCTTGTTTTTTTAGTGAAGTTCTAGGATTTTTCATTCTATTTCCTAACTATAATATCCCTGTAACCTTTGTTTTTTTCAGTACATTTCTAAGTTTTGTAAAAATTCTGTTTCCTAACTATAACGTCCCTTTAACCTTTGCTTTTTCAATATATATATATCAGCAAAGTCTTCAAACCTCCACATGCAGCGGCGAAAGAAGAGACAGACCCCACGTTCTCCAGGCAAGATGTTATTTATTCCTTGTGCCTCCCAAAATGTAACGTTTCGACTACAAACGTAGTCTTGTTCATTTATATATATATATACACACACATACACACACACGTACACACACATACACTTACCTATGAAATAATGCTTCCTGAAAAGTGATCCCTGAAAAGTGATAAATGTAAGTGAAACAGCAAATACAACGACTGTTGAACAACGTGTTTCCTTTAAAATGCGGGCGGAAAATGAATGCGACTGAACCACACATTACTTTTACAACTTAAGATGTTACGAAAACATGCGTTAGGTCAAAAGGGGTGGGACTTTAAAGTCCAATGCTTCCCCTCCTGTTATGGTGACTGGAGCTGGAATAGTAAATTATATTAATGTAAAGTGCAGCACCCCCTAGGGAAAGTCATTGCAATGATTTGCGTTGTAAATGGAATGCGTGGTTCAGACGCATTCGATGTTGCGCCCATGTTGTTGAGGAATGTGTGGAAAATGAATGCGTGGTTGTGTCATAAAATCTAAATATAATATTAAAATACAGTTTTACAAAACAGTACTGACTAACCACACCACTTGGACTCCCAGCTGTTCCAGCAGGTCCTGCTCCTGGTTGATTATGCCTGCCCAGTGGTGCGCACTAGCAGCTGGGTGCGGGGGACACCGTTGTAGTGGCACATGCAGAGTCGCACTCTCCCATACCATAATTGACACTCCGCTAGGCCATAGCCTTGGCCAGGCCTGATGTCTGCTGCCACCATGAAGCATGGGGTGTGGGCTACTCATAAAAAGCTAGTGTCGCCTCATAAACCTTGACAAATTTTGTAAATCATTGGTTTGTGCTGCCATAAACCACAGGGGGTGCGCGACTTGGTAGTGATCCCTACCTCCGCCATGTTGGGTTGGGTGGGATTAGTACAAAGCACAAAAACACACTACTTGGGGAAAAGTATAAATGTTAAACCACAGGGGGTGCATGACTTGGTAGTGATCCCTACCTCTGCCATGTTGGGTTGGGTGGGATTGGTACAAAGCACAAAAACACACTACCTGGGAAAAAATGTAAACATTAAATAAATACACAAAGGAATTATGAAAGTCATAAAAAAATATTTTATTTAAAAGGGGATGGGAGGACTAGAATGGGGTGGATTGGGTTGGATAGGCCAAGGGAGCATGGAACACAAAGCATAACTAAGCAGGAGCAGGTCTTAAAAAATAAAATGGGTGCACGCTTGAGCACATCGAAATGCCATTAGCACGTCATCACTGGCGTAATTTTTTGGGTGTAATGTCTGAAAGACACATCGTATTTAATTCTGAATAATCTCTCATGATTTCTTTGTAGTTCGCATGATTATGCTACGTGAAATTATGAGTTACACTCAGGCCTAGACAACACAGCACATTGGCTGAAATTAATGTTGTAAACTGTACAACTGAAATGCAAAGAATTGAAAAAAAGGGGAACATGAAAACAGCTTCATTTGCTTTAGATGTGGGAGCAGCACCCATCTAAGAAATAATAAGAGTCATGCAAAAGAGAAACTACAGTTTGTATCGGAATCAAGTGTTTTAAACATATTTTTAGCACCTAGCCCTAATATGCTGTTATCCATTTTTGACACCAGGAAGAGGAATGGTAAACCTTTTCCATCTTATGGAATGTATTGAAGTTAAAGTTTGATTGGTTTATTTGTGCAGTATCAGGATTATCAATAAATCAGTGGTATTTAAATGGCAGTCCGATAAAAAACTGTACAAAGCATACACTTCTCCTGGAAGATACAGTGGTAATAAAATAGATTGATATTTCTGGTGGAAAGTAGACTTCCAGGCAAGAGGAGCGAGAAGCCAAACATATGTTTCTGAGGAAGGAGAGTCAGTATTAGAATGGTGCCAACAAGAAGAAAAGTGGATACAACTTAATCCAACTTTTGACAGCTCGGTGCATAATGTTGTTCCAGGAAGCTTTGGATCTGAGTAATTAGTCATTGGGATTAAAGACAACTTCCTAGGGGTGTGGCTTGATACTGCAGAAGATAGCTGTGCTTGCTAGATTTCTGCCAAAATCCTCCTGTCCTTATCAAAGCCATAGGGGCAATGAAAGTTTAAAATATACAACAAAATGCAGAATTTAACTAGCATTCCCACTGAAACAAAAGAAAGCAGCGTACCAAAACTAATGATGTAACAGAGGCACTGGGACATGAAAGACTATGGGGGCATATTTACAAGGAAGTAGTGGAGCACGGCGCTACCGAACACAACGCTCTGCCACTTCGGAATTCAGGGCTGTATCGTATTTACAAGAATATGGTGCAGCATTGTGTTTCCCCCTGCACTGGTGCTAATTTAGCTGCCTAGCCCCAATGCATGAGAATCAACAAACAATATCTCAACTGGTATTATTCGGAAAGGCAAATAAACATGTATGCATCAAGCATTACATGAACAGAGACAAGGAGACTCAATAAGTAGTTTTAGAAATGTGCTCAAGGCATCATATAATTAAAAGGAAACATTATCTACAGTTGTAGCATCACTGTATGTAAACAATTATTAAACAACCCAAATTGGACTTGGTGCTCTAAATGTGTAAGTGACACAAGAAGTGGTGACGCAAGTGACAATTGTGATCAGCAAGAACAGCGACAAGGTGATTGTATATTTACAGTGTATTAATTGAACAATGTGGCTCAGAAAAATGGTTTGTAATGTGGTTTTCAAGGATTTGCCAGATGGATTAGCAGAGTCACATTATGGAATGTGCCTTTAATTGCGCTGAACGTCGACTCTTTAGTCAGGATCATCTTCAGGACCGGCTTGACATTAGAAAACAGTGCTGGTGTGTCCCAGGATGGCCGGAACAGTTACGATAGTTCTGCGTTAGTCAGCATCTGTGGAAACTGTACCTGGCTGAAGGAAAAATTCGAACAGCGTAGGTCAATCGTGCTGGTATGAAAGTTGAACAAATCAAAGGGTCGGCAACAAGGGTTTATTTTGGGCGGAGGCCTGGGTAAAGGAAGCCTCTGGCTAAATGAATCAGCGTCAATAGCAGCAGACTCACCACGATCGTGTGCCCCAATGCAGGCACCCTTGCACAATAGTGAAAATGTGCCTACGTTGAGGGGAATTATTGTTTATGTGCAGTGTGCCTTCCTGCACATAACAACCTGAAATTACATTTTGAAACTTCTATATGTGCTGCTTAAATCAGCGCATATAGATGTTGCAAAACATGATTGTTAATGTGCAGGAAGGGACACCTTCCTGCACATGAACATTCAATGGCTTTTCGCTGCTTCTATGTGTGCTGTACAATGCAGCACACATCGAAACAGCAAAAATGAGGAGAAATGTAACATTTCTCCTCATTCCACCAGGGTAAGACCAGGTTTTCCCTGTTCTCAATGTTGACACTGCCCCATATTTACACCACTCTTGTCATATGGGCAGTGTCGAGAACAATGGCTGTTGCAGTGGAATGCCCACCACAAAACCAATTGCCTGCCCCTTTCACGCTAAGTATAGCGTGAAAGGGTGCCTTATTCACAGGGCGGTGTTAAGCCACATTAAGTGGCTTAATGACACCTTGTGAATAAGACAAAGACCTATCGCCACCACAACGTCAAGAAAAGTGGCGCTGTGGTGGCGATAGATTTAATTTACTATCCAACACCTTCCCTACTATCCACGGGGTCTGGAGTTGGAATAGTAAATTAAACTATTCACTATCCAGCACCCCTCAACACTATGCGTTGTAAAACTTGCAAAGTAAAGGCATGCGTGGTAAAAGCATGCGTTGTAATTTCATACATCCAGCTACGCTGTTGTGGGAACCAACCCAACCCCGCTCCTATTTCCGCCAAAACCATCTACTACATCTACATCTACATCAATCACATCAAAGGGCATAAATATGGCAGACAACCTAAAAGAAGGAGGTTTTGGAGTACCAACAAGCAATAAATACCAGGTCCTCGCAACCCAAGAAATAGAGAGCAGTGGGAAGGCCACAGCAAACGCAAATCAACCAGAAAATACGCAGGAACCAGCATCACTCCCCAGAACAGACAGAACAGACGAAACAGACTCCTGTCTTGAAACAACTTATAGCAACAACAAAAATACTAGTACTAGTATTAACTCTGTCAGCTCGAGTGGGTCACAAGCAGAAAAAATCTTGGGAGAGATGGCAGAGATGATGAAAGAACTAAGAGATAGGTCCGCAATCTCTGAAAGGAACCAGTCTAAGATCCAAGAAACCTGCGAGACACTTGATCAAAAGATAAACACCCTTATAGACAGGGTTACACACGTGGAGGCGAAATAGAAATTCTGAACTAAAAACTGAAGCAAACCATAGAGAAATTGACAAGCTCAAAACTAGAGAATCTGAGATCAGCGAGAGAATGGAGTCTCTGATAAGAGCAGGTGCAGAGGAATACGAAGCCCCTCACGACATCTGGGGGAAATCAATGCCAGATCTCGATAATACAAACTACTGGGAAGCCTTGAATATTATAGCTGGCCGGGTATTAAAATCGGCCCCACTGAAAAAAAAACACCTATTTACGATACATAGAGCATACTGGACCCATAGAAAACTGTCAAATATCAAACATAATACAGTAAAAAAGTGCCCCAAATGTGGACGACCTCCATATGTTTCGAGACTGCATGATGCTGGAGGAATATTCTGCCTGCAGAACTCAGAGCTTCAACCTCATACCTGTTATTTCGAAAACAACTCAAGGCATATCTTTTTGCCAAATCCTTTAACTAATTCCTTAGTCTCTCTTTTTTCGCCTACCCCGGGACCTCTCCTCTGACCTCTCTCAGTTACTAGCGCCAAGAAACCGCCGGTGTACGTGCGCTGTACAAATAATTTTAAATAGAAATAGAAATAGAATGGGACCAGAATGGTAAGACATTATCCGAGGTATTAGAACATCACAAAGAGGTAAGCATTGAGTTGATTATCTTTGGGATTGGCTATAATACACACACTACCTTACTGTCTGAGGGCCAAGAAAGCATTCTTTTCCTACTAATTTTTTTGGCCAGGAGGGAAATCTGTGTAAACTGGATAAATAAAACACCACGACAATACTCAGACTGGCTTAACTCAGTACTAAGCTGGATAAACAGGGCCGGTACAGCAAGAAAAATACGTTCTGGAATATCTGGGAAACGTACAACACTTCAACATCTAGGGGGTCCAATGTTTAAGGCAACGGTAATAACGATTTCAAGCCGGGTCTTGAACCGAGTAGTCAACATGACTAGCTCCCCTCCTCCGAAAATCGTGTACCTAGATATAGACAAAAAGAGGCCCCTGAGGACAAGGTAAACAGCACCTGTAGAAGAACAAAAGGAATCTCCATCCTCCTCGACCTCAATTAGTGGTGGTGCAAGTGCACAACGTAGTAAAGTTCGGCAACACACATCCTCCACTTCATCTGGCATTAGCAGCATGACCACCAGTATCGCCTCCTCCGGCCCCACAGACATTTGAAGTCCCCAGTTTGGGACTTCTTTTGTGTTTGCACAACAAGGGAAAACATAGCCATTTGTAGCATTTGTAACCTTGCAGTTAGTCGTGGTAAGCTTGGTACCAACTATGGTACCGGAGGCCAGCGAGGTCATCTTGAGAGACAGCACACTGTCCAATGGCATGCACACCTAAAGGAGATCAAGGAAGCCCGAATTGCTAGTCAACAAACTGTATCCGTTGATGTTTCATCTGATGATGACGAGGAGGAAGAAGCGTCAAACATTTCTTCACTTACACCCAGTACCCCTGTCAGCAGCACACCCCCTGTGAGCCACACTAAGAGTGTGGGAGAGAGTGAGACACCAATGCAAAAAAGTTCATCATCACAGAGCGTAACTGGGTCGAAGAAGTCATCATCATCATCCCATAAAATCATGGTCCAGCCCACCATTAGAATCATGTTGTTTTCAGAAGCGTCATTTGAACGCAACCACCCACTGACGCGTCTGTATAACACTAAGCTGGCTAAAATGCTAGCTCTGGACCTTCTCCCTTTTTCTTTTGTGGAAGGGGTTGGATTTCTTGAATTAGTGGCAATGCTCAGCCCTAAATGGAAGGTTCCTAGCCGGTTCTATTTTGCCAGAGTTGCGGTTCCAGCACTACATGCAGATGTGCTGGAGGTGATTGGGGCAGCTTTGCAGAAGAGTGCTGTTCACACTATACATCTGACAACAGACGTGTGGACCAGTGGCGCAGGCACTGGTTACATGTGCATCACTGCACACTGGGTCTCTTTTTCAGGAGTTACAGCAAAGCTAAGGGCAGGTGTTGACCCGGACAACATGTTTAAAGCTGCTCGGAAACATGCAACACTAGCCATGTTTGGCATGGAGACAAGTCATACAGGATAAAACATTTTGAAGGAGTTTAACACAAAGGTCTTTCAATGGCTGTCCCCAAAAAAACGCAGGATTGGTTATGTTTCCACGGATAATGGCGCCAATGTAGTTAAGGCCATGGAACTGGGTAACTATTTCAGAGTGCCGTGTTTGACGCACTGTATAAAACTGGTTGTTAAAAAATTCTTGAGTGAAGAAAGTCCAGTGTGCGAGTTACTGACCACCTGCCTAAGAATGTGCACACATTTCAGCCATTCTTTTAAGGCCCCGAAGCATCTGAGGGGCCTGCTACATGAACGTCGACTGCCAGTGAAAGCACTCATCCAGGAGGTGGCAACACGTTGGAACTCAACCTTCTACATGCTTGAGCGTCTGTATGAGCAGTTTACGGTAGTCGATCAGTATTTCTTAACACTGGGTACAGCTATGAAGGACCTGAGGCTAGATGCGGAGCAATGGAAGCTAGTTAAAAGCCTGACAGACATGCTTCGTCCTTTTGAGGTCTTCACGCGTGCAGTCAGCAGGGAGGACTGTAATTTGAGAAAAGCTATCCCGTTGTTGCACATGCTAGAGCACCAACTGAAGGTGGTGTCTTCTATGTTTCAAAAACATGAAGAAAAGCAAGAAGCTTTTCATTTGGCGGAGAAATGATTACATTGCCTACTTGGCGATGAACGTCTTCAAATGATCCACTTAGAACAGCATTACATTTGTGCTACTATTCTGGATCCACGGTACAAAAAGGTACTGGCAGGCAGAGTATTCTTTCCTTTTGATGACGCAGAAGTTACAAAGCACTTGTTAAAAACCAGGGGTGCTTACGTCATGTCCTTGCGACGTAAAAGCGTGTTTCACTAAAAATCGAGACAAAGAGTACAAATGCGGCTTCTCCTCTCTGGTACACTCCACGTAACCAGAGAAGCAGGCAGTCCTTTGCGACCTATCAGGTAAGCGGCCACGGAAATACGGGGACTGTAGAAGGCGAGGTTTGAGACCAAAACAGTTTACCTCTAACAGCTGCGTTTGTACTCTTTGTCTCGATTTTTAGAGAAACACGCTTTCACGTCGCAAGGACATGACGTAAGCGCCCCTGGTTTTTAACAAGTGAATCCCACGCAACCAGAGAAGCAAGCAGTCCTTTGCGCGCTAAATAAGTAAGCGGACATGGAAACGTTGATAATATGTAAAGCTGGCTTTAAAGATACCACTCTACCTCTGACGGCCCCAAATATATTTATGTCTCGATCCTTAGTGAAACACGAATTCACGCCGCAAGGACATGACATAGGCGCCCCTGGTTTTTTAACAAGTAAAGGAAAACGTATTACGAGGCTCAACTATTTGGGAATAACTACAGCCAACGTCAATGCTCTAGCACCAGGTACGCAAGCTTTTTACTAACAATGTCAGACAAGGCAAGAGCATAACCCATAACTATTAAGATTAAGATTAGCACTCTCCCTATGTAAAGGAAGATTTATTGCTCACTCTTACCCACTATTATTTTGACTTGTAGGAGTTTCTTGCTAGCAGCCCAATTTAGACATGCGGTTTTAAAATGGACATATAAAGCCAACATCTTTACTTACATCGCACTTTATTGTGGATAACAATGGAAATCTGACTGCACCTAAAAGCGGATTTTAAGGTAACCAAACATCAACTAATAAGTTTGCTATAAAGAATACCAAATTGGTACTTAAAAACATAGGACTCAGCATATAATCCCCAGCTCGCTACAAGGAAAATTAAATTTGGAATTAAAAAAATAGGAATAAGCACATAATCCCCGGCTTCATAATCTGGTACACGATACTAGGGCTAAGCCAATTACAGTTAGATGTCCTCTACTGAAACTATTGTATTAGAGTACGAGCCACCAGGAGTAAAATATAATAGCTCCCCCCCAATTGATAGGTATATTCAAATTTGATCTTCCTACTAATATGAAAACCCAGGCCTTTGTTCACCCTAAGAAATAAAGGGAAATTAGCGGTTTTACCAGCCCCTATAAACATAGAAATGTATGTATCTGAAATGAATGCTCTAGGACACTAGAAAATGAACTGTATTGGTTGCATAGGAACCTTGTATTCAGTCTCCAATCAACTATTACCTTCTGATGGTCATTTTTAAACACAAAAACAAATGTACGATCAATTGTCCTGTACTAGGGGGGCTTTTATTCAAGTTATTCTCTTTGGCACTGTTACCTCTCTATTAGAGGAGATTAAGACAAGAAACTTTTTTTTCGCTGACAATTGTGAACTATGATGTACCCACTCTAACCTATTGTGTCTCCATTTTTTAGGGAGATTATATTGACCCCTGTACTACGACAGATACCAAATGTAGTCTTGATAAAGGTGGATAAAATTGTGGTAAACCACCGAAACGCGTTGACGCACCATTTTAGTATAATTCAAGACTTGGATACCCCTGTTGATACACTGTACTGTGGTGTGCATAACATAGGTGTCAGAAATAGAGTTTGAATATACACCTAGTATTGTACGAGTTCAATGTCTCACTGTTTTTTGTCTCCATGTATCAATCGTGCTGGTCAATATTGAATGTTATTTTTTTATTGTTACCTTTTTTTTAATAATCTGTGTCAAGTGGTTCTCTTATTGTCCACTTTTTTAACACTTGTATTATCAATAAATTGTAAACAATTCTTTTTTACATACGTGAATCTTGTTATTGTTTTAGATCTTCAAGCCTTGTTAATTTAGTTCTGTTCAAGGGAATCTCTCCTTTACTCATCGGTTGGTTAACCCTACTTCCCTTGATTGTCGTTAAGGCGTACCTCTCACATTTTCCTCCTTGCAATACAAACTACTGCTACTATTCATGGTAGTATTCGGACAAAATTACAACTTCTTTTCCTTGCCTTTCCTACACTGGGACTGACGTGCGGGTGCGGTGTTACATGCTCTTCAAAGTAACACTTAGTTCATCCAGTGACCGTCTACTCTCTCTAGATACACATATGCTATCAAAGAGTCAGATAGTACCATGATCCAGGCATCCATCGATTCAAACTATATATCAAACATTCTTGTTCATGTCTCTCATCTGGACAAACCTTACGTTTTCTTACGGGGAGCAAACTATGCAGTCTGCAATCTCAATAAGTAAGGAATATAAGAGCTTACCACTGCCCGCCACTACCGTGGCAACCCGCACAGCACTTGCACCGCCTCCTCCCCAGAGCTTTCCTCCTCCACCTCCGCGCTGGGACCAGCACCAGATGTTCCACCTACAAAGTACATTTAGGAATGTTAGATGTCATAGACATACACCACTCACTAGTATTTTGTCTAGGAATGAAGAAATGTGAATACAGAAACCAATCTAATAATTTGTGACTGTCTACTCTAAAGTAAAAATGTCCCTTTTTCCAGGGAAGGGTGTTGTCTTGCTGCACTTTTTGGCACAACTGATGAATGCATGCTTTTTAACACGCACCATTTTTCTCATAACAGACAGAAGTTTCACTTCTAAGAACAAATCATCATCACCTAGGACAGAGGGACCAACGATTCAGCACCAAAAAGAAAAATTAAAGTTCAAACCAGGTGAGGGCTCGGCTCGCCCACAATAAATGTGTGAAATATCACTATAAGCACTTTTCCATTTTTAATCAACCGTTTATGTTTTATGACAAGCTTGATTTTAATAAATATTTTTACTTTTAATAAAGCTTTAAAACTTAAATAGACTCTGTGGTTTTTGGTCATGAGTGAATGAGCAAAAGGTTTTGCAATTTTCAAGCAGGAGTCCGTGCCTCTGACACTTCTGGACTCTGACTCCGTACTCTTGTCCTGCGTTGGATAATCATCATTGGGGATCAATCATCGATGAATTCGGGAGCTAAATGACTCTGCCACACTATCTAGTCAGTAAGGAGATTGGGGGTTCTTCATAGACTGATATCACTGAGTTATTTGGAAAGTCTACCTGTGCCTATTATAAATTATATACAATGCACTATTTAGTGTCCATTGTTCTGTTTGTGCAGATTTGTCCCTGCAACAGTAGTAGTATGGATTGTCCTCCTATCCAAACCAAAAGTAAAGTAGGATCTTATTCTTTCTTGGTTGTCATTCACCTTTTTATTGTTGGTAATTGTCAAAGCATAAACATTTAGAAGACTTGAAAAAACATTATGGACAATCCCAGAGGACTGCACTCAGTGCATAGAGCTATTGCTGACTAGAATGGGAGTTTCGTTTTACACCTTTTGCCAAATGTGCAATCTTAGTTAGCTACACAGACAGACTAATAAGAATAATCTAGTAATACCACAGGGAGTCATAGTCGAGGAAGGATAAGAATTTAGATACAGTCTACAAGAAGATCAAAGATGATTTAGAAAAAATCAAATGAGGAACGCTAGGAAAAAATAGGTACTCTATATTAAAATTAAAACTTACCGGGGCCAGCAAAGGAGCCCTTGCCTGACCGATCCTGGCCTTGTTCAGCAGCAGCAGCCTCCTCCAATGCCCTCTTGCCCCTGGGTGGAGCTGATGTACATCATGAAAGAAAGAAAGACCAGAAAAAATGGATGATTTGTCAACCAAATCAAACATTTCAAAAGAACAATAACAAAATATTTTGGCGAAACAGCAAATAGACAACTATTCCACAGGATATATTGACCTATCTCATGTGGTCTACTACGATATTAGTATTGCTTGATTTGCGGACCGTCGACTTGGAAAGTTATGTAACTCACTAAACAAACTACTAAAAAGGTTCGCCTAGGACTGGCAGGCAGCAGTCCGCAGCACGCGAAGTGACAGACAAAGTCCATCGTGATTGCAGATCAGCGACAACACTAAAAAGTTTCCTACTACATTAACCAGTCATTAAAATACTCAAACTATCAATCCACCACCACTATTTCTTCTTATTGCCAGGTGTACAAAGGAAGGACTGGAGTCTGTAGGGGCAGATTTGGAAGTCCCTTGCGGCTCTTTTGCTCCATTGTTGCGTGACTTTTGTGATGCAGCGGCCGAACAAAAGAGGCGCCATGGGGCGGCGTATATTAACAACGTGACGCATATGGGAGATGCATCACGTTGTAAAGCCCTGCGCCATCAGGGGGCGTTCCGGCGCAAGGGAGGTCGTTCCTGCGCAGGAACGCATCCTAAAAGTGGCTGAGGGAAATCAACAAGATTTCAAACAGTCACTTTTAGGACAATGATGCGTGACTCAAACCCTGCGCCAGCTTGAAGCAGACGTACGGCTTGATGCAGCACTGGGGAGATAGGGCACCCCAGAGCATTGCTGGAGGTGCGCCATTGTTGCGACGCAAGTCCAGAAATGCGCCGCCTTTACGGCACAGATGCGTAACGCTTCAGTGATGTTTTGGGCCCATGGTGCGTCGCTGTTCCCAAACTGATACGCTGTTGCTGCCGCTGCCATGATACGCTGTTGCTGCCGAGGTCATGTATTCTACCACTTCGTTTCGCCATTAAAAGTCGTGACTTTTTGCCGGCTTCCACTGAAATCATCTCCAAACACCTGCATCATTTTGTTGTGTATCAAATCTCTAAGCACAAAGCAAATGTTTTGCTCCAACGTCTGACCTGACAACTGGCAGAGTCTCCCTGTTACTTTGATTAAATTTCACCTAGCATCACTGACCATTTTTGGAGGTGTATGTTGTTTCACCTCAATTCATTTTCCTTTTTGGGTCATCAATTACAAATGCATATAATCTTTGTCCTGATGATGGTCTTATGAAACGACATCCCAAAAGACCGAAACGTCGACTTCAGAGTCTAATCCTGCTCACTTCTCATCAGTTATCATTGATTTTCGTATATTGATTTGAAACCATTGTGTCACTATTTATTGGCAGCATAGACTTATTTTGTGATGTTTGATTGGAGCATTTAAGATACTCCTTCTATGTCCCAAATGCATCTTTTTGTTCCCTTTTTTAACATTGACTCAATTTTCCTTTTCAAAAGAAAATAATAATCTTTTGAATCAACAACCTGGTTTTCGTATTTTTTCTATTCAATTTTATTTATTGTGTTAGTGTGGTAACTCAGTCGACTGTATCAAAGAAATTATATCCAGCTACTAATTAATGATAGTGTGGGTACCTGATTTAACCGGAGTCCCCCTTTCTTGCTGTAATTGATAATTTTCAAACAAAATCCCTTGCTGGCCCATTCTTTAAACGCATTGTAAATACGGCGCACCATGGGTGGTGGTGGCGTGGTGCACAATTACTGGCGCATCCCTGCTACTTTGCAGGGATGCGTCGGTAATTAAAAATCTGACCCTTAGTGTCTAGCATTACGCAGTTCTTGAAACTACACTCATACATAATTTCTCAGGCCAATGAAATGAAAACAAAATCGAAAACAAATAAGCATAGTAGCAACGCTACTGAGAAGGAGAGCAGTGCACCTGAAATGCACAGAAGATTTTGAAATATAATTTACCTACAATGTAATCAGCAGCATTATTGCTCTTGGTAAAAAACAAACATTTGCAATATAATAACACACAGAGCAGGAGAAAACAGAGTAGTGAAGAAATAGCTACTACTACTCACCAAGCCCGGGGATCGGGGATCTCAAGGCCGAGCAGGTCGATCAAGTCGCGTTCCCGGTCCAGTAGATCCGTCCAACGGTGGCCTGGTTGTAGGTGCGCCGGACCCGAGAGTGTTGGTACATGGCCCGGCACACCTTCTCCCACCGCTTCCGGCGCTCCCAGATCCCGTACCCGCTATCGATCTTGCTGCCTGCCATAATGATCCTGGGGAGGCGGCGCTAAACATAAAAAACTAGTGCGCCCACCTCCTCCGCGCTGAAGATCTCCAGGCTATGACTGTCTCCCCCCTCAAACGCCCGCACGGAAGCCGGGCACGGGGTGCGGGACCCTTCCCCTTCTTAGGATGCTTCCCGGTTCCCTTTACCATGGTCTGGGCAGAAAGGAAGCTAAATAATAAAGAAGAAATAGAATAGGAAAGAAGAAAAGAAAAGAGTTTAAAAAAGTAGTTTAAAATTAACCAAAAGTAGCAGAAAACACAAAAATATAGGGCGAGAAAAATAGAGGGATAGATAATAAGTAAAATAGATTTTAAAAAAACTTCAAACAAGCAAAGGATGGCAGAGATTCAGAGAGGATACAGAAAGCATGCCCAGAACCATAGCAATGAATGAGAAACAAGATGGCCGCGCCTGTTCACGACCGCGTGGATAAGTTCGCGCGAGATTTCCCTCGCGATCACACGCAAACTTGTACTAGCGAGCCGCACACTTTGCGAGATTACACATCACTCCCGGAAACGGAAATACGTCATGCAAACAAGATGGTCGCACCCGTGAACGACCTGGAGGGTAACTTCGCGCCGTTGCGCTACAAGCGGCTCGCTGAAACGCACAAAACCTTGCGAACTAACACGCCGCAAAAAAACAAATCGCATATTCACATGAATTCACGGCTTCCGAATTCGATCTCGGGCAAATTCACGCCCCGCGAATCCCACGAAATTGCAGAAAAACGAGTTTTGCAAAACTGAAAGCACTCAGCAGGTGCAAAAGTTCAAACTCATCATTAGTAACCATTGCCTGTAGTGCTTCTTGAGGGGCCCCTCCAGAGTTCAGTTGCCTACTTGCAACTAATCTATGACCCTGCTCTACCCCCTCACAGCAGGCTCATAGAATAGCTACAAGTAGGCCACAAAGGTCCTGTGAAAACAAATTGCACTGCAACAGAAAGGAAATTACAGATAAGGAAGCAGGTGCCAGACTGGAAGTTTAGGGGCACATGCATCAAGCTATTTAGGAATCGCAAACGGTGCGATTCGGTAAAATCGGCCGTTTGCGATTCCTAAATATGTATCTGGGATGCATCAAGCATTTTTGTTGAAATCGCTATTTTTAGCGAATTCCAATAATGCAATTGCTTTTAAGGAATCGCAAAATTGCGATTCCTTAAATGCAATGCATGATTAATTAAAAAATTGTGATTTCGCAAATCTGGGGTGCAAATTACCACGAGGTTGAACCTCGTGGTAATTTGTGAAAAAGTGTTAAAATGCTCTATTTTGCATTTTTAAACACTGTCATGTTACAGACACACATGTCCTTAGGACATGTGTGTTTGAAACATGCACTTCAAAATAAATTTCAGGGATGCATCAACATTTTGCGATTTCCATTTTGCGAATTCGCAATTCCCATTGATTCCTATGGGACTTTTGGCCCATAGGAATCAATGGGAATTGCGAAATCGCAAAATGGAATTCGCATAATATTTGCGATTCGGTAAAAATTGCGATTTTTACCGAATCGCAAATATTTTGCACTTTCAATCATGCATCCCGTTTTGCGATTCCTTATTTGCGATTTGGTAAAAATCGCAAATTAGGAATCGTAAAACGGGAGTTTGATGCATGTGGGCCTTAAATTCAGTGACACATTAATCAACCCCAAATTAATTCATGTCAGTTGAAGCAGGGCAGGTGTGCTTGCTTTTCCCCCCCATAATCTACAGTGATGAACCAGAGGGTGGCAGTGATGTACCAGAGGGTGGCATGGGTGAACCAGAGGGTGGCAGTGGTGAAACAGAGGGTGCTGTGAACTTGTGATGATGAACCAGAAGTAGAAACAACATAGTTGCGACCGTTGCGAGCCGACAAGTAAGTTCGCAAGTGCGAACTGGTACAAAACCCTTGCAAACTGGCAGAAACCCTTGCAAACACAAAAAAGAAGAAAAATCCGCAAATTCGCAAGAGTTCGCGGATTTTGCGGATTGCGAATTCGTGAATAAGCAAATTCGCGAACCGCGAATTCGCAAAATTCGCCCATGCTTAGCGTTTGTGCAGGACGTTTCACTGTGGAAACTTTCATTTTTTGACAGATTTCACATTCTAGAACATAGTTTCTAGTTTGTTTCCTCATGCGTGGCCACCAATATCTCTGTTTTAATATTGATACTGTGGCGGAAACTCCTGCGTGTGCAGAGGCGAGCCCTTCATGTGCTGCTAAGATTAGTCCTAACCTATGTTCCATGTTTGGAATTGCCCTATCCCCCACTCCAGGGATTTGAGCAAAAGGAACATTATTCACATCAGTTATATATGAGTACTTTACTGGAAAGCCTTTCGGGATTGTCTTACCACTGTCTTTGACTGAAGCAGTGACAGCTTGCAATATTTCGCTATCTATTGTTGTTTTTGACTGAGTGATTGCTGCTACGGAAGCCGTTTGCACAGCTGCCTTTGTGGCTTCATCAGCCAATGAATTCCCTGCAAAGTGAACGCCATCACGCTGATGACTCAGTGTATGAATCACGTCAGTCTTTTATAGTTCTTTCTGCAAAAGAACTACTTTTTCCCACAGCGTTTTATGCTTAATTGTACCACCTTTTGCATCTTTGAAACCGTTTTGAACCCAGTTCTGCAGATACTCATTGTAAGATTGTACGGAGTAATACGAATCTCACACTATTAGTGTGGGGAATTCGTGATTGGTATTTTCAAGCGCCATCTTGAAATCCGGTAGTTCAGCTAGCTGAGCTGTACAGTCTCCGAGTGATTGAGTCCATAGGTCTGAATTTACCTTCGTGCCAGCGACCTTTAACAATCGCGCACGCAGCACTATGGGCTTGTTTACCCTCAATTGTGGGTTGTGCTGATCCGTCTGTATATATTATACATCCGTAATGTTCTAGAGGCAGAATCTCGGTCGGCAGAGGACATTCGTGTTGGTATTGTAAAAATTCTTGTGTCATAAAATAGGGGTCAAAGACGTATTCAACGTCTGTTGCAGCAAGAGAGTTAACCCATTGTATCCATCTCGGAGGTAAAGCTTTTGCATTTGAAATGCTTGCTTTTGTTACTGCCTCCAGGGCAGGTACAGGTGTAACGATCATTATTTGTTTTTCCCTGTGCGAGAGCTCTCTCTTTTGCTACTGCAGTTTGAACCGCTGTCAGAATTTTATCTGTTGAAGTAAATTTTATTTCAGCGTGTGTGTACAAGTGTGATTTGTATGCTATTGGTACCTTTTCACCTTCATTAAAGGTCAGGTATGTGAATCCGCATCTTCCTGTGATGATTCGGATCACAAGGTTATGCACATTGTAGCATGACTCTAACTGTGTTTTTGCTAACATGTCCATTTGCACTGAACGCAAAATGTCTGTGTGTGTTTGAGTCCAATTAGTTGGTTTGAAATTAGGTTTGATTAATTTGTAAAGAGGTTTAACCCTTTCTGCCTAATTCAGAACTTAAGTTCTTCCAAAATTCAGGAAACCTAGAATTGACTGTAAGTTTTTCAGCGTCTTTGGAGGTTGCAGCAGTACACTTTTCTCTAGAAAGTTACCTGCCAGGCTTTTGCCTTCACTTCATAACTCGTATCCTAAAAATAGGACGTTGAGTTGGGCAATTAGGAATTTCTTAAAATTGAATTTATATCCTTCAGATGCTAACCCAAGTATTATGGTGTTCACTCTTTTCAAGTGCACGTCCAAATCATCGTCTGTAAGATAGATGTCATCGACATAAAATAATGCCTCATCGTCATACATTTGTAGTAACTCTGTTACTCTGGCTGAAAATAACCCTGGACTATTCTTGAATCCCTGGGGGAGACGGCAAAATTGTCGCTGTGTCTTCATAATGGAGAAAGCGGTCAAATGCCTGCTATCAGGTGCAATGTTTTACCAGAAAAACCCATTTGAAATACCTAATGTGGTTTTATACTTTTTGCACACAATGTCATCAGTCCTGCACTGTGTGCATTTTGTACTGCAAAGGTCTTGCAACAAGAGTTTAAGTGTCTGTAGTCCAAAACTAGATGATATGTATTGTCTGTTTTGGAGACAGGAAACAAAGGATTGTTCATTGATGAGATGCATGTTTCAATCACCCCTAGGTATTCAAGTTGATTTAAAATCTCCCTGACTTGTTTTTTGGCTTCTTTCCTAACTGAATACTGCCTTTGTGCAGTAGGTTAATTTTTAATTGTATTTTATGGTGAGGAGATACCTCATCCCATCCTACATGATTTTTACATTATGCTGGAGCCTGAGCTACTGTCCAATTTTTGGCATATGTGTATTTTTTATTAATTGAAATGTGATTTGAGAAGGCTGGCATAATTATCTCTTCGCTATGTGGGCACTCCCTGACAAATTCAGGTGGCCAGTCTGTTCAGCTAGAAGAATGTGATAGCCCTAAGAGAGCTTCTCCCAAAAGAGTGCTCTTATTTTTCTAGTTATGTCCCCCTCCATCCGGAGTGTTACTTCATATAACTTGTGAGGTACACTAACCCTGGTGTCGGCAGTTTCAACTTGAATGGATTCATTCAAGTCCACTGTCTCCAGATGATCTGTCAAGATTTTGCGAATTATGGTGACTTCTGCTGCGCTATCTAGCATTGTCTGGCCCCGTTCTAGAGTTGTGTCCTCAAGACCCTCTGCATGTCTGATCTTTACGCTTGCTACCTTCTTTTTTGTGAATTGAGTTTTCTTATTTTTTGGAACGTGCTGTTCTTCTTTGGACTTCACGCATTCCTCTTTCTGTTCTGATCGTCCTCTCCTCTTGGATTTCTTCGAGGAAGTCTGAAAGGTATGAGAGGAATGTTTATCAGTATCTTGATATCTATCAGGTTTTCTTAAAGTATCCCTATATCTAAGGTTATACCTTTTTTCAGAGGGCTCCCATTGGGGATACCTACCACGCCATTGGGGAGGTCTTCCTCTGGATGGAGAATGTTTCTCTTTAGAAAGTGTCTGTTTAGTATTATCCCACTTCTTCTTAGGAGTAGTGAGATTATTTTTAATAAACACCTTTTCAGGATTTTCTGTTAATTCAAGTTTTACTGGTTTCCAACCCAAACTATCTCTTCCTAATCTTCATAAGATTTTTCAATAATTCTAGCAAGCTCATATGGTTGGTCTGTTATTTCTTACATTTTTGGCAGATTGCCACGGATGCGGCTTCACCTTTAATGTTAGCTAATAATATATCTGAGACCTGTTTGAAATCTTTCAGTAATTTCATACCTAGATTTAAGGCCGGTTCTGGACCGTATTCATTCTGAATCTGTCTCAGAACACCTGGTATTACCACCATGGACGGTACACCATGTGTTTTTGTGTAGATTGAAGCAAAGACTGAACCCCAAGTGTCACAGTCCTCCACATGTGGTGCTATCCCCATTGGTAAACAGATTGTCAGAATTCTGTGTTTCTAATGAGCTGTACTATCAGGGAATACTGCCTCAATTTTAGTAATTTTCTGAGCTAAACAGAATGGAATTTGTTCCCTCTTTGCAGGTAATTTACCAATGACTGATTGTATAGTCTGTGGTGTCATTTTGTTAGTATTCCCCTGGTGAGGGGTGTGGTGTGAAATCCTTACAACTGGTTGGACTGTTAAAGTCTGCATGACATATTGAACGAATTGTCTATGTATTTTAATTAACTGTTTCAGCTGAGCTAACAGTTCTGGACCTGTAATTTGGTTAATGTCAGGATGTGGGGTATAGCTGGCTAGTACCAGCCATGTTGCTCCTGGTCTACCTAGTGGACCGAGCCTGGTATTGTGATTTTGATGTTTTAGGGTACCTTTAAACCAGAGCTGATGCTCTTGGTAAGTTGATGGAATTTCAACGTCCTCGAAATGAACGTATTCTGCTGGGGGTTCCTCTATTTTGTAGTAGTGGAACTCATGTGTTACTGGATTTGCTGTAGGAAACAGAACCCATGAGTAGAATACCTCTATTTCCCGATATTCATGTGCCTCTATAACAAAGATTACTTTACCACCTCTCGATTATACTCCATTTTATATAAGTTTTATAGTTATAGTTTTCCTTATATTTGCCGGGATGAATATTGCATCCGGGTCATTTTGTTGGAGATTTGTGTCATCTAAGTCTGCTTGAGCTGCTACTCTAGCTCTCTCCCTTTCTTCGTCACTCTCCGACATTTTTGTCGACTGGAAGTTTTTGCAGAGCAAAGTTTCAAGGAAACAAAGATTAGGTGCACAATATTTTGGAACACTGTATCCTTCAACATTGAACAAACCAAAAACTAATACATAGGATTTTCGTCCTACTCAGTTTTGGTGGATATTAACCTTTTACCCACTCCATACGTCTATTGGAGTATTTTACGGGAAAAAGGGGGTCTGTGTGGAAAGCACGAATGAGTGGCTCTAGCATCTAGTGTTAAATTATCGCCTTACCAAATGTTGGGCACCATGTCGTGTAGTTCCTATATTCTCAATAGGCTCTGCGCATTGGAATAACATATACTATAGTTTAGACATAGGATTGAGATCGACTAGGTATCTATCGCATATGTTAAACTTAATTGTGAGTGCCAGCTAGCTCAGAGGTCACTAGAAACTTTCTTGAATAAACAAGAAGGGATTTGTTTCTGACAACCTCATAAACATGACAACATTGTTTCCCAAGAATAAGAAATCAATCTCTAGAGTCGTGGAAACAATAGATAACAATTTTACTCAGTCAATCGTGCATGCTTCGTTTCACCAGAGGTGCTGAGAAAATAGAGAGTCGGGCATTTTCAATAAAAGGTATTTATTGAACAGTCTTCTTTCTCAAGCATAAGAAGTGTACTGCTACAATAGTAATACTGGTTATAAAGTACAAGGCATATAATATGGAAAGTATTATAAAGTAGTACTGTAAAAGCATGATATGGTTTCTAAGCCATAAATTGCTTTAAAACGTATAAAATACATACAGTAATAATATAATGACTAAAAGTACTCAACTGGTGCTTCTAAAATATGCCTACCACGGTGTACCTAACCTAAGTCTAGTACAAGGGAAGAAGTAAGGGAGGAGTAGCTTATGTTTAGTATTTCTCTGCCAAGGATCTATCCAATAATTCTCTAAGGGTCTAATCAGCTCTGTACCTTGGTTTTAGAATGAAGGATGTCTTGTATCTCTCTCTCAGGACTCGATTTCCCATCAACCCGCAAGGGTAGCCTGGAAGCACTGGAGCTGGATTTCTCGGCAGGAGAAAAGACAGCGTGTCTCAGTGCGTCAGCTGGAGGGTTGGCTTCCTTCGGCACTTGCTGCTGCAGGGCGTCGGGCAAATAGTTAGTCGATATGTTCCAAACCATTGTGTGTTTGTCTGGGCAAATGTAGGCATATGTATACTTTAAAGGTGCCGGGTTTGACGTATGATTGGACCTAATAACGTCACTCAAAGACCCAGTTCTGTGAAACTCCATGATTTCCTAGATAAATTAATATTCAGGCAAGGGGAAGTCCCTAGCTGCTGAAGGCGGGTTATTCTAAGAAATTGCTGTTGATTCTCGGAACTTAGTGGACATGACGTATTTGGGCAGCATAGGCTCAGTCTAAATATGGTAATGGTTTCTATACCTATATAAGGAGGATCGGGTAATTTATACCTATATAAGGACATGAATCGGGAAAATTACACTAGGGTCCTAGATTCATTTACAAGAAACCTTAGAAGAGTAAATGACAGAGGAAGATTATGGCAAGGCTATATATGACATGCAAACAGTGACAGCATGCCTTCCTGATTGAATTTTACAAAATGAATACATTCAAACTAGACCTGCTACTGCTCCGAAAATTCAAAGAATGTGTGGAGGCCGAGGAATTACCATACAAATTCAAGGGCAAATAAATCATTAATACTTAAGTAGGATAAAGACCCTGCAAGCTGAGCCAATATATGTACATGTTTCTTTAATAAACATTCCATGCACTTACAGGCAGAATTTTTACTCAACAAGGTCAAACGGAAATTTCTCTTACAAGTGGGCTATTCCTGAAACATTAATCCACCTCATATATGCGTACTCAGTCTCATTTTCTCTGGCAGGTTAAGTACGTTGTGAAAAAAACATCATCTGCCTCATTTAATGCTGAAAAAGCCTTTGAGTGCAGCGAATGTAGATATTTAGTTAATATAATGGAAAGGATGAGTTTAGTAATGATTTTCATTACCCAAGTGAGATGGTTATATAGGAATCCATGGCAATGGTCCATTACAGATGATTTACATCCCTGCTGTGAGAAAGTGGATTATTAGTTGGGATGGATGGTAGTATACCACAAGTAATAATGCCACTATCGTTGTTTCCAGTAAAGGTCTCACTTGAACCTGAGCTAAAACCCAGGTAGCTATGGGACAGTACAGACAGGATTAACATAAGAAAATGTATAAAGCATTTAGAAATGCCAAAACAGTAAAAATACACAACACACAAAAAATTCAGTGTATGCGAATAATAGACCCAACCAACTCCTTCCTGCTAAACTATACCTTACTACTGATATGTTAAACCCATTATGATTAGGGTAAAGGTTAGTGACACTTCTTGCGGTTGGATCAACTCGACCTCAAGGTTATGTAGAGTGATATTGAGTGTGAATTTTCAAAGAATTCTTGGAAAATCCCTTTAGAATCCGCTGATGTACACCTATATCAACTCTGTAAACATTTAATAGTTGGTTCAAATAGTTCCAATACCACTCTGTATTATAATGCAGAGAGGTAATACATTTTCTCACTAATATGTTGTCCCAAAAATTCATAAGCTCCTTGATATGTTAACAATTTGATCTTTATTTTAATTGTTCCTCTTGATTGCTCTTAATACAAACGTGCTAAGTTATTCTCTTTGTATTCGATGGTCAATAAATTGCAGTTATAATATTCTTGAAACATTTAACACATTTCCATAAACCAGATGGTCGTGTATTGACAATTAGTCTTTACTTTTCTCCAGGTCATTTAGCACCGTATTTCTAGCTGTGTTCAAAGAGCAGTCATTTAAACAGGCCCAGTTATTGTATATTGGCATTCAAAATTTGCTTTTCTTCCGATCTTTTGACAAAGTGCTTAATGGTGTATACAACTCAAGTATTACTTTCACTTGACTAATGGTTTATTTAGAGAACAGCCAACATGTAGATTGATTGATAATACTTTATTCAATATATTCATATCATAAAAGCACAAATATTTCCAGACATAAAATCCATCCATCTATACTACTAGTATAAAGAGAGAACAGAAACCTTTTGGCAAGGTAAACTCGGGAACCACAGCGCCAATCCACACCCCCAATACATTGTTGGAATCCTCAGGGTGTGTAGATGGACATAGGCGACATAAGATAAAAATAAAACGCAAATTAAAAAATTAAAATTTAAAAACAAAGTAGTCCCCTAAAACTAGCGCTGACCGCGACCTAGACGTGCGTGATGACGACAGGTGGGGAGGAGCGGTGACGAGCAGTGAGGAGTGGCGGTGAAGGAGCGGTGACGAGCGGCAAGGAGTGGCGGTCAAGTCTGGAGCGCGAGGAGGAGCGGCGGCTCAGGTAAGGCAAAGGCGAGGCGGGAGGCGGGCGGGAGGCGGTCTGGGCAATGTCGGGGCGGGCGGGGGCCCAGGAGTGGCAGTGAAGTCCAGAGCGCGGCTCAGGTAAGGCAGAGGCGGGAGGCAGGCGGGAGGCGCGAGGGAGGCGGGAGGCGGTCTAGGCAATGTCAGGGCGGGTGGGGGCCCGGACGGGAGTGCACAAAAGCTGAAAATGCTGCCCCCAGCCCCCTTCTGCCCCGGGCAACGCCGGGCGGGCTGCTAGTACTAATATAATAAAGAGAGAGCCCAAACCTTTGAGGTGGGTAATCTCAGGAACCACAGCACCAATCACAACACCCAATACAGCATTGGAAAGGGCAGTTGCAGCAGAAGGACATAGGCTATGCAGACGCCCACCATATACATTTAAAAGGTAAAATAACCGTGCCAGCAAAGTAGTACCTTGTGGGCGTGTCTGCGTTGTGCTGTGGGCGTGTGCTGGGGCATGACAAACGCTGGGGGAGTGTGGTACGTTCCACCTTTCATGCCATGCCTCAAATTGTGTGCTAATCCCACCCTTCTTCCTTTAAATACCCCTGCACCCTATAATCATAACCCACCCTTACTCCTTAAAATACCCCAACACCCTTAAACACTGACCCATCTTAACCGTATAAATATACCCTGTACCCCAAAACCCAAACCTATCCCTAAACCCTAAAAATACCCCTGTACCCCAAAACCCAAACCTAGCCCTGAACCCTATAAATACCCCTGTACCTCAAAACCCATCCTACCCCTGAACCCTAAAAATACCCCTGTACCCCAAAACCCATACCTAGCCCTGAACCCTAAAAATACCACTGTACCCCCAAAACCCAACCCTAGCCCTGAACCCTAAAATACCCCTGTACCCCAAAACCCAAACCTAGCCCTGAACCCTAAAAATACCACTGTACCCCCAAAACCCAACCCTAGCCCTGAACCCTAAAATACCCCTGTACCCCAAAACCCAAACCTAGCCCTGAACCCTTAAAATACCCCTGTACCCCAAACCCAGCCCTACCCTTGAACCCTAAAAATACCCCTGTACCCCAAAACCCACACCTGGCCCTGAACCCTAAAAATAACCCTGTGCCCCAAAACCCAAACCTACCCCTGAACCCTAAAATACCCCTGTACCCCAAAACCCAAACCTAGCCCTGAACCCTAAAAACACCCTCTACCCCAAAACCCAAACCTAGCCCTGAACCCTTAAAATAACCCTGTACCCCAAAACCCAAACCTACCCCTGAACCCTAAAAATAACCCTATACCCCAAAACCCAAACCTAGCCCTGAGCCCTAAAAATACCCCTGTACCCCAAAACCCATACCTATCCCTAAAACCACCCCTTTACCCATTAACCCAAAACGATATCTGAACCCTTAAAATACCCAAACACCCGAAAACATATACCTCATTACCCCAAAACATATTCCCCTATACCCATACTTACCTTATCCAAACATTAAAAAAAACATGCTTTTACCATTCATGCATTTACAACGAATTTCGTTGTAAATGTATGCGTGGTAAAAGCATATAAAATGTAATGCCATGCATTATAATGGCATTGTGGAGTCATGGTATTTTCGTAATGAAAGTATGCACAGTGATGGTATGCGAAAAGAAAGTTGTGGAATAACGGGTGTTTACCCTCCTCCGGTAGGTACATTGGTGGCACGGCGGCCCACATCTCCAGGAACATACTCATATTTTTTCACCACCCATTTGAAAAATGCACAGGTCTCTCTCATTGATGGCCAGCACCGACATACACTTTTAGACACACCTCCCGCCACAAGTTCTAGAATTGCGAACTTTAGAGCTGGGGAGCTACGTTCGAATCTCAGCATCAGCTCAACATCCTGTGATTCCAGGCAAATCGCTTTGTCTCCCCGTGCCTACCACAAATGAATGTGTTCTTCTGTAATGTAAATTGTGCTCATGCCATGTTGTCGAGTTCGTGCTATATAATATTGCAAGGAAAAATGAAGTAGGGAAACTCGAGTTCACACACTACTGAACCCGCACTCTTAAGTGCATCAGTAGTGCACTGTGAATCGGAGCGTTTCACAGGCCTGTCACAGATAAGAAATGCTATCTTAACGAAATCCTACAAAACAATATACTATCGGCTGGCAGCAATTCATACCCGGACAACGTCGGGACGGGCTGCTAGTAGTTAATTTTCTGGCTATTTCTTAGTATAAAAACCATAAAAAGCTATTTACAATTTAAAAAGGGTGGTTACAAGGGGGTAAAGTGCAATCACAGTAATATACATATAAGTTCAAAGCTGAGGCATGATCTAGTTTTTGTTTTCATTTAGCAGCCTTGTGCGAATAAACCAAGCACTGGCAAGAAACTTTGCAACCCTGCATACAATATACAGAGATGAAGTATCTGTTAGAAGGATAAGTAGGGCAATCCTAAAGTCTCCCTGCATACTGGTTTTAGCCACCTTGTTCTTGGCCTCTTGTATGCCTTACAAGCAAACAAGAACTGGGTTAGGGATTCCTTCAAACATGGACATCCTGGGCAGGTGAAGCAATGGTCCCTCATTCTTTTCCACCCCTCTATAAATGTATTAAGAGGAAGTATGCCGTATCTCATTTTCAGATAGAGAGATCTATCTCTTGAGATTTGAACATAGTCTAGAAAGGGCTCTAGCTTTCTGGTGGGCTTATATTCTAGGAATTTGGTAGTAAGCACCCCCCCCCACTTAGTGCTCTTTAAATCCTCAGCCTGTACCCACTCCCAATAAATTGTTTTAACAATTTGCTGGTGGGGGGGGGACTGGGAATCCCAAAATTCGCCCATTCCTAAGCTCACGATCAGCTGCCTCAGTTTATTAGGCCACTGTATCTTGTTTGAGCTATTCAGGACAATCAATTCATCCAGGACCTTAGCATAGTTTTCCAGTTCTGGTGTCCTTCTCAGGCGCACCCAGAACAGCAAGGGTCAGAGGCGTACTAGGTCTGCAATTGGGCGTTTGCCCGTATCAATAAAAAGGGGTTTCAAAGGTGTTGAGTGAGGAAGGGAAACTAAGTCCCTAACGGACTTGTTCTCGGTTCTTGTCGCAGCCCCATAGTTCAGAACCGTAGACCGCTGAATCCAGCTCCTTGCCCTCGTAGACAGCTAGGGCTGGAGCTATGGGCCTGCTGACTGACATGCGCTGATTCCTCAAAATTGCTCCAGATGCTCTTTTGAGGTTTAGGAGCATTTAGGCAACGTGGGAGTCCCATTTCATCCTGCTGTTAATCCTGACTCCCAAGTAGTCAAATTCCTTCACCACTTCTAGCGGGGACCTATTAAGGTTTATATGTACTCTCCTAGCTTTTTTTTGGGAAGATAACACCCTCAGCTTAGTTTTGGTGGTATTTACAGTTAGGCCCCGCTCATCGCAAAACAGACTAAATCTGTCCAGCAACTTCTGGAGACCCGTGGGAGTTTTGGACATCAGGAGGGTGTCGTCTGCAAAGAGGAGGGTAGGTGTTTTCTCCCCCGCCAGGACTGGGGCATCCGCAGGGTCGTCCCTCAAATGGGCTACCACCCCATTGATAAAGAGAGACAACAATGTCGGAGCCATCACACAGCCCTGGCGGACCCCCCTGTTCACAGGCACCCTCCCTGTTAACTGTCCTTGGGTACCCCACCGGATTCTAGCATAATTATCCTGATGAAGCCTTACAATAAAGATAACACGGAAACCCCATATCTAGCAGCACCTCCCAGAGTTTATCTCGAGGGACCTCGTCAAACGCAGTTTTTAAATCAATAAAGGCCAAATATAGGCTGCCCTTAGCGATGGACACAGTTTTCCAATATATAGCACAAAACCCGAAAACCTGGTCCATGGTGCCTGGAAATGGGTCAGAATGTTGCCCTCCTCGCACCAAAACCCTATTCTAGTAACAATGACCCGGCCAATTACTTTCTGGATGGTATCAATTAGACTTATTGGTCTGTAGTTGGCAGGGTCCTCCCTATCGCCTTTCTTGTATTTGGTCACTACTTTGGCGCCCTTCCATGATTCAGGGACCAGATGTCCATGAAGAATCAAATTCATTAGGAGGGCGATGAAGTCGGACCACAACTTGGGGTCATACAAAAGTAGGTCACCTGGTAACCCATCCGGGCCCGCAGCTTTACCGGGTGATATCTTTATAATAGCATCATGCACTTCCCTGGCAGCAAAGGGTACTGCATGAGATCGTTTCTCTACAGAAAGCTCGGTAAATGCCCCTGGTGGTTGACCCATGACTACTTCACCACAATACAATTTAAAGAAGTGGGCATACCACTGGTGCTCCATTATGTGATTAAGTACGGGCTCTACTCCCCTTCTATCTAATTTATTTACCAAGTTCCAAAACACAGTTGAGTCCTTCGAATTGGCTGCTTGCTTTAAATGCTGCCAATGCTATTCCTCCCAGTCCCTTTTGGCCAATTTAATGCAAATGTTATACTCTTTTCTAGCTAACATCACTGCTGTCGCATCCTTCCTCCTGATGGAGGTCGATATGGCCTTTCTCTTTTGCCTACATTCCGCTGTATACCATGGGGTACCATTGCTCGGTTTTTTTCCGTCTTCGTAGGCCCCCTAACTCTCCTAATAGTAAAAAAACCTCCAATTTTCTCTATTAGGTTCTTATAGGAATCAATTAAATTGGAACTTTGGCCATTAGTCTGTGTATAATGCATAAGGGGTAAGAGGTCTCTAGTCTCTGCTTGCACAAGCTTTTTAATGCTATTCAATTACTCCTCTTTGCACATTACCCTATTCCATTTTAACTTACGGTTGCAATTGGAGGGAATTACTTCTTTTGCAATCAATAAAGGGCCGCTCCTTATTTCTTTCTCATTCCCCCATCTGAATTTCATACAGAGTGGGTTATGGTCGCTATCCTGCGTTTTCCTAACCTCCATATCCACTAGTCTGTCCTATGAACAGGCATCAAGTAAAATATAATCAATACATGACGGGCAGCTAAGCCTGTTATATGTCATTGCCCCACTGGGGTCTGAAATAGTCCTCCCATTTAGTGCACGCAAATTATGTTCTAGTGTCAATGCGTTTATTTGGATTGCTCTAGCTGTCCATTTCGTAATAGGTGCCAAATTTAAGGGAGGAATAGATAGCCTCAATTCCTCTGCGCTAGAGCCAAGGAGGTCTTCTTCAGCTAGGGGTTCGTATGTGCAATTGAGGTTTCCCCCAACAATTACATTAGACAGGGGAGGGACAGCCGCTAATGCAGCGTCAAGTAATGCTATTGTGGGTGAGATTTGACCACCTGGGTCACCTCTAGCATATACACAGAATAGTTCCATAGAGTTTCCCACGTGGGGGCCATTAAGGGATATATATAGTATGTCTTCTGAAGGTAAGTTATGCACTGTGACAGCGCAATTCAATGCCACACTAATCCATATGTGAAGGCCACCAGATGAGCGACCTCTTTCTACTGAAGTTGCCGGGATGAAATAAGTGGCATACCCACTTTTATGAAGTGGGATCGTGCTCCATGTTTTCTTGAAACATGCAAATCTTACATGTATCAATAAATTCGTTCCATTCTGGGATGGCCAATTTGTGTTGAAGCCCCACTATGTTCCATGAAAGCAAATTTATTACGGAGGAATTTGCAGCGGCTCCCTTGTTAATTACTTGGGGAACAAATACCTTGTCCACTATACATAAACTATTTTGCACTGTGCTAGAGATTTCCTCCAAGGACCCTGGCGGCTCTTCACTAATAAACACCATCTCCTCTATTTCCATATGGCTTGCAGTGAACCTAGTCTGAGGCTCAGTCCTCTGGACATTATGTGCTACATTCTCAATGCCTATATTGATTGGGATTACATAGTCCTTTTGGATCTTGTCTGGCTCATCTGCGAGCCAGTCTACCCTCTCTAAAGACAAGAGAGCCACAAAAAGATTGGTGGTAGCAATATTAAAATGTGGGCCCAAGATTCTCTTGGGGTTCATAGGCTTGTGAGTTTCAACCAAGGCTCTTCGGTAGAAATAGCTTAATGATCTCGTTGATATGCCTACCTCATAGCTATCACTATACCAATCTCGAATGAAATTTGTGGTCTTGTAGTCTTTAAAATGTATAATTACACTATCCCCTGGTATATCCTTGGGTCTTTGTCCCAACCATGGTAACCTCCTGACATTTAAAATTTTGCCATCAATGCTTGCGGGTAGTGGCCTATTGACGCTTAGCCAATGGGTGACCTTATTTTTCAGGGTCTGATAATTTTCAAATTGTCCTGACTTTAATTCTGGAACCCCAGTTAATACTATTACATAGGGTTCTGATTCAGGTGGAAGGTTTACATGCTGCACATTCCCTCTGGGATATTTGACCACCAATCGCCTCCCCCCAAGGTTATCATTTGCTTGACCCCTGTTACAAGTTTGCTCTGATTCCCGGGTTTCTCCTAGCTTATAAATACGGAGAGCTGGCTTAATAAGCTGGCTAGTGACGGCAATATCTTTAGAGATTAAATGGGGCTTGCCCCTAGACGAGCACTCACTAAGGTTAGGCTTTTCTGCGGGTACAGAGGTGTTCAAGGGATACCTGGTTATGGATAATTCTCTAAGTAAATTCATATTCGAGATACCAGTGGCTTGAACTGATCCAAGTTGATCTGCCATTCGCTTGACTCTTTCTACGAGAGGGAGCAATAAAGATTTCAACAGATGCTCTATATTTCTAAACTTTGTGGGTCAATGCTAGGGATTTTAGTGGATAATGTGGGTTTAGGGTTTTTTGCTCTCGAACCTTTTTGTTTATTTAGTCCCCGTTTTCTTTTTATGGGGAGAGGTGGCGCAGGTATTCCAGCACTAACAGTTCTAGCTAGAAGTTGTTCTTCCAAGGAGCTATCCGAGGGGGCATCAATTGTAATGTTGGTAGAATTACAAACCCCCAAAGTAGCCAAAGATAGATCTTGGAGTTGGGGCGGGAATTAGGCAAAGATGGAGATACGGCTTTCTGAATAACGCCTAAGGAAGAGCGTTTGTTATGCCATTCTGAAGATATACGCCGTTCAGCCTGCTCTATTTCTCGTTCTACAACTGACACGGTCCTAGTGATGTAATTATCTAGGGTCCCTTTAAAAGTGGTGGATGAGCCCCCCACTAGCAGCTTCCCATCCAGACTAGGTTTTGTAGTCATGTTAAGGTATGGAACATATAATGTAATAACAAGATGTTGAGCGAAAATGTGCACAACAGTTCTTACTTATGAGTCCAAGGTGGAATTAGCAGATGACAAAATGAAAAGGGGGTGGCCCAGCACAGCCTTGGCCATTACCGTACGGCCACAGACGGCCCGCCCTTTGCCCGGACTTAGCCCGGCGCTGCCCGCAAGCTTCCGCGTAGCGGGGGGTGGCGCTGATTTTTATACACCTCCAGGCGCGATAGTCCCACGAGCGACTTCTGGCCGCTAAGGCTGCTGGAAGTTGAAGTCCCCACAAGTCCGCTCTCCACACTGCGGCCGCACCCGGATGTCGTGGGTGTGCGGCGGCGGGAGGCGGGGCGGAGCAACAGCCTCGCTGGCGGCGTAAGCACCTGGATGCAAGACAGTAGGTAGGGGTCACAGCACTATCCCAGGAAAAACAGCAGATTAGGGCAACAAGACTTTCACCGACTGCAACAGGAGACTCCCCCCTCCGCCCGGGGTGGCGCAGATTGTTATACCCCTCCTGGCACGATAGTCCCGAGAGCGACTTCCGGCCCCTAAGGCTGCTGCAAGTTGAAGTCCCCACAAGTCCGCTCTCCACACTGCGGCCGCACCCAGATGTCGTGGGTGTGTGGCGGCGGGAGGTGGGGCAGAGCAACAGCCTCGCTGGCGACATAAGCACCGGGATGCAAGACAGCAGGTAGGGGTCACAGCACTATCCCACCAAAAACAGCAGATTAGGGCAACAAGACTTTCACCGACTGCAACAGGAGACTCCCTGCTCCACCGGGGGTGGCGCTGATTTTTATATGCCTCCTGGCGCGATGGTCCCGAGAGCGACTTCCAGCCGCTAAGGCTGCTGGAAGTTGAAGTCCCCACAAGTCCGCTCTCCACACTGCGGCCGCACCCGGATGTCATGGTTGGCCAGCAGTAGGAGGCGGGGCAGAGCAACAGCCTCACTGGCGGCGTAAGCACCGGGATGCAAGACAGCAGGTAGGGGTCACATCACTACCCCAGGAAAAACAGCAGATTAGGGCAATAAGACTTTCACCGACTGCAACAGGAGACTCCCCCAACATGTATTTTGCCCTTTGCATAGCATGTTTGGGGGTTGGGGTCTTTTTCAAGGCTGAAAGTCAACACCTTGGCATAAAGAAGTTATGTTATTAATATATACATGGTGGCTCACACCGCAAGTGATTTAATCATAATAGACTTTAGTTGGGTATACACCATAAAGGTGCAGAAAAACAATAACATTTACAAAAGTCCAATTTATGCAAAATTCGATGCACATAGGACATCTAGCAGTAAATAAATGTAGATGTTAAAAATTCCATAATACACACACAATAAGAACACCATGCTAGTGGAGTGGGTACCAATACTGTAAAGTATTTGGGGATAATTTGTAACCCTCATCAAAGACTGCAGAACAGTTCATAACTTTATCAGTAACTAACCATAGTTGTATACAGGAAGAGGTGCAACATAAGTGGGCCAATGGAGAAAGGAGCCTATGTGGGAATGTATGAAAAGCAAATAGCCACACAGGGCCTCTATGCCTGTTATGATTGAGTCATAGCATTTGATCTTCCTCACCAGCTTTGAAGTGGAAATCTCACAACTGCACAAACATGCAATTCAGTGGTATCTGCAATTGGCTGCCGGCCGGGCGGCCAGAGGAAGAGGCCTGAGACCGGAGCGGGAGCCTACCCCGCCGGTCCGGTGGACCAGGAAGCCTGGAGTGGCTCTACGGGGCTCCCGAAGTGAAGAGGGAGCCCCGCTCGGTCTAGGAGTCGGAGTGAGGAGGCCGCGAAGAGCACCGGTGTCGGCGGGGCTCCGGGGAGAAGGAGAGCCCCACGGGAGAGGTGACAGCTGCCTGGAGGTCCCGGGTCCACGTGAAGCAGAGGGGCCCAGGAGAAGCAGGAAGATACCGCCGGGAGGGGCGCTGGAGGAAGCGCAAACCCCTCCTTCCTCCTGCCACCACATGAGGGTGCTGCAGGACCCGCGGGGCTCCCGGTTGGTCAGAGAAGCCCCACGAGTGAAGAGCTGTGCGGCAGGGGCCTCGAGGCACATTGTCGGTGCCTGCCCCTACTGCCCAGGAGAACCCCACAAGTTACCACGAGAGCCCGGTTAGTGGGACGGAAGTGGGGGACTGCCAAAGGCCCCAGGGAGAGGCCTTGGGAGAAGCTGGGGGTGGGAAGTGTCGGGGCACGTATCGGTGCCCGCCCCCCCTCTGGACTAATCCTTCGGGAGGACACTCGGCGGCACCGCAGTTGCAGGAGCTGCACCATGGGGCCAGTCATAATTTCAGAGTACTCTGCAACCTAGGGGGGAGGTCCCATATTGACAGTGGACGCCCCACCAGGCCTGGTGCCGGTTACGTTTACGAGTGCTGAGCCTGCTGTTGGTCTCATGAAGAAACCTCAGAGTTACATGGTATGCCCCCATGTTCATCTGCCGTACACCCCTGAGGTCCAGGGACGTATATGCCCCAGGTGCTCCTGTTAAGGCCTCCTGTTAATGAGGATGCTTGTTAAGGCCGCCATACTGGGCTCTTACCCCTAAAAGTTTGCATGTATGTTGAAGTCCTATTGTGGGTGGGGCCTAATGTTTTATCCTATCCTGATTCGTACTGAAGCAGGCCGGTGAGTTACTGTCATTAACGTGCCAGGCAATGCCGTTGTAGGGAGCCCACGGAGGCCTCTTGTGGATATTTAGGCCTTCCCCATGAAATGCTGCCTACAGAGAACCCTGCTCATCATAAAGGCCACGGGTGAAATGTAGAATGTTGTAGTGGCCCCCAGGGAAATGTTTGATGCGCATAGCCAGGTGATAGGCCTAATGAAATGCACCTTTTTACCTGTTGCCTGATGTTCCCTGAAATGTTTAGGCCTGCATAAAGGAAGCTGTTGACTCACAGCCTACAGTTATCGGAGGTTACTGTTTTTATTCTAATGGTGTTGTCAACGTACTGCCTGACGGTTGTGTGCAGGGTTGGGGCCTGGAGAGATGTTGGCCCTACTAATGTGATGTTGCCTGATCTCTCATGATATGTGCATTCTGGATTGATGGGTTTCCTGCCCCTTGATTAAGGCCTGCTCCGCCTGATGTTTGATGCCCCTAGGTTGATGGTAGAGGAAGCCTTGCTGTTTTATTACAGGTGTTCCTGGTCCAGGAGTATGGCCCCTACCTGATGTTAATGCTGGAGGATTTATGTTCTGTTCACAGGAGACGCCAATGCAGGTCATACTGTGTACATACCACTGATATTGCTAATGTTTCATTGTATGTCATTCCAATCACATTCTTTTTGATTTCAGCCACGGACTTATGTATTAAACCATTTTTCCCATTGTCCCCTTGTAATTAACCCCCCCTGATATACTTGGCTCTGGCGCCAGTTGGCGCCCTGTTGTGATTACCACTGTTTTGTATTTCGCCTTGCAGGTTGGAGATATACTAAACTACTTCTTTTTCCAACCAGAGGCGGTGTCCAGACTCTTTTGTGGTGTGCCTGGTGTGTCGTCTGTGGGTACTGCGTGAGTGCTTCACATGTCCTCCGAAGTTTGGCCTGCCCGCTTGATTCCATGATACCCCTTGGAGATTTGGTAACCCCATTTCTTACAGGCTCCATCTTAGACTGGTTTAATCTGCAAGCTTTCCGTTACTACTCTCTAGATTAATATGGCAGACCTGTAACAACCGGCTACGAAGGATATAAAGTACTGATATAAAGTACTGTGGTTCAAATACTAAAACCCCTCCTATTCTATTTATGTTTATTATTAACACATAGTTATTAAGGATGCTTAGTCTACTCTGCAGTTATAAACACACCCCATATTAGTTCAAGAGGTTTTGTATTTGCGACCCCTGACACCTTATGAAGGTGATCCTACATATTCTTTATTTCTCTTTCTCTATTTTCAGCACTTCATTCTTCCGTAATCCAATTACCCTCCTCTCTTTGTAATTGGAGATGAACTAATATTCTTTCCAACCGTATAGCTCTTGAATTCTAAACTCCCTTACAATATACACTACATTTGCAATCTCAAATCACTTAACTGACTTTGCGCACTTTAGGAAAAAGGCCACATGTTAATAGATGTTTGATAGTTAATCAGTTACCTAACAAATATTGCAAATCCTGTTCGAAGTTGAGTCTGTCTTCAACCACCCTCAAGCGCATTATCCATTTTTCTTCATGCCTGTGCAGTTTCAGTTCACAATTACAGCCCCTCGGATCTTTTAGAATGTGTTTAATACCCAAGAAAGTAAAAGTCTAGTTGCTGCACTGTTTTTAGCAATTGTTCACATGTTCTGCATTGGGGTATCGTACATCGTTTTGTTTTATAGCTCTCCAATGTTCATTGATCCGTATTCTCAGGGGCCTTATAGTGCTGCCTACATAGATTTTCTTACACTTGTAAAAAATCACATAAACAACAAATTTCGTATTGCAGTTAATGTTGGTAAGTATTGCAGATGAGTAATTCGCAACAATGCTGAATTCTCTGATTTTATCTTGTGCCCACCTGCGCATTCCACAATTCCCACATTTGTTGAACCCTTTGGTCAGCTGTGTTAACCATTGTTCCTTTTTGCTATTGTATTACAGCTAGGACTGAGCATGGATCCTAGTGTCCTGCCTCTACGATATGGAACTTGTGTTGTTGCGGTGATGCACCCCTCTAGGCTTTTGTCATCCCTTAGAATGTTCAAGTGTTTGCATAGACTCTTGCACAGAACATGACTCAAGTGTGTGTAGTCTGTTACCATTATTATCTGTGTGTGAGAATGTTGTTTAATACTCTTTACTTTAAGCGTTTTGGCACGCTTAGTCCCAATAGCTTTTTCTTTGGATTTAAGTACATCTTGTTTTGAATATCCCCTCTGGGTAAATCTTCTCTCACGAAGTGTGTGTTCTCACTACAGTTCCTCTTAGCTCTTATCATGTCACCTCCGGGTATGGCTCTAATTTGATGGCGAGGGTGCGAGCTATCTGCATGCAGGATGGAGCTGCAGGATGTTGGTTTTTGGTACATTTTACTGTGTATTCGGGTGTCTTTGATATATAGTGTCAAATCGAGTAAGTTGTGCTACAGTTTGTCGTAAATCGTACATTGCCATCATTACCATTCAAGTAATTACAGAACTCATCTAACTCTGACTGTGGGCCTGTCCAGATCATAAAACAGTCATCAATAAAGCAACCCCAGTACAATATGTATTCCATCCAGTGTCCGCCTCCAGGGCCCCAGATCATCACCTCTTCTAGCCACCCCATGAAGTGGTTCGCATAAGCAGGTGAAAAACTGGAACTCATGGCTACTCCTTGTAATTGCCTGAACCATTCGTCCTTGAATAGGAATAAATTGTTTTGCAAAATTACTTCCATCATGGCTAGTAGCATTCGTGTGTGTTCCCAAAGGCTGGCAGATTGTTTGGCTAGAAAATGACTTAATGCTTTGAGACCCAGTTCATTCCGAATACTAGTATATAGTGCCACTACGTCCAGTGTCACCATGATTATTCCTGCTTCCCAGGTAATGTTTCCCAATATGTTGAGAATGTGGCCTGTGTCCTTTATATAAGATGGAAGGTTAATTTATAAAGGCTAGAGAAAAATGTCCTCAAATTGCGACATTCTTTCTGTTGGACTCCCTATTCCTGATACAATTGGTCTCCCTGGTGAAAATGGCAGCTCCTTGTGAATCTTTGGTAGGGTATAGAAGAATGGTTATCTAGGGCGATCAACTTTCAAATACAGGTGTTCATCGCCATTCAGTAAACATTTATCATGCTATCCTTTCAATAATCCATTGATCATCATCACCAATGTGAATATGGATTGTGTACAACCCTCTCATAGTATTGAGTATCCTGAAGCTGAGAGTATATTTCACTTTCAGTCGTTACAATTCATCACCACTATGTTCCCACCTTTGTGTACTTTTTTATGGTCAGATCATCATTCATCATTAAACTCTTTAGTGCTATACGTTCATTGTGGGTCAGGTTGTCTCTCCTAAAATCCAATGTAGATCCATGTTTAGTGATATAATCGTCCATATCCATAGTTACCAATTTGTGGAACACCTCCACATTATTGCCACTTGTCAGGTTAGGAGACCATTTCGACTTTGATTTAAGACCACTAGCAAGTGTCAAATATGCTCTAAAATTTTAGCTACTCAAGAGCTTTCTGAAAAAGAATAAAACATGTTTCTGTAATGTCTTTTGAAAAATTGAAATAAGAAGTTTCCAACTCTCACTGTTGGAAGACTTTTGTCACTGTGAAAGAATGTCTTTTTGTTATGGGTGCTAGAAACTGACAACCTGGGCCTTTTTGCTGAGGGGTAATTTCCATTCTTCCCCCAACATCCCACTTCCCCTGCCATGTTTGAAAACGAGGTTACACTTACTGAAAATGTGTATGGAGCTTTATGGCTTCTTGGCCTGCTAAGGCCCTGAAAGGTGTTCTGCTAACCAATATCTTGGTAAACTTTGGACAAATCAAAAGCAACAGTCATTTTAGACTAACAGTAGGGATGGGTGTAACTGGCATAATCGTTTGTAGCATAATTACTGAAATGACTGCAAAAATGATCGTAATTGTGTGCAATTAATTGAGAAGCGTAATAAAGCATTTTGTACAAAAAAATGCACTAAATGCCACAGAAAATAGCCAGCAGCGACTCACTCTCTCTTAGTTTGTAGCTACTGTGGTATGGTTTTTGCCCCAAATGACTCACTTACACAAGTTGGCATAATCACAACCATTTTGAGTCAGAAGAGTAATGCGTAAATATTGAAATACTCTTATTATTCTAGTGTCTGTACTATTTCATTCATTCCTAGTTACCCATAAATATATTGATGATTATATATGTGGTTGAAAGCATCTCACTATATTTTGTTTTTAGAACCTTCATAACTTTTTTTTCGACAAAAGGTATCTATGCATATTTTGCATCCTATTTTTTATACGTTGTGGATTTTATATGGTAGTCAATGTTTGTGGATTCCCCTATAGGCAACTTAGAAAATGACCAAAATATGAAAATGTTTGTTTGTTTGGGGGTTTGGCAGTCGCAGTCTGTCTCAGTATGGATGGGGAAGCCACACCCCCACCTTTTTGCTCAGTTTAAAGCCCTGAAGTGGCCCTGAAGTGGCCTGGGCTGAGTATCAATCAGTGACACCTCGTTACAGAGTGGTGTGGGGTCAATAACTCTCACTGACCCCATCCCACTCTGTGACAAATTTGGGGCAACTGCCTTTTCTTTATTAACTGACCTAATGTTAACCAATGAGAGAAGTCAGCAATCCCAACACTTCAGGGACCTCTGAAGCCTCACTTCGGGAAAGCAGCAGTGAAGGTAGGTTTTACAATTTTTGATGGTTGGTGGGTGTGTGGCATGTATATATGAATGTATGTATATGTGTGTACTTGTGAGTGAGTGTTGGGAATGGGTGGTTTGTGTGTGTGTGTGCATGGGTCTGAGTGTGTCGCCTGTGTCGCCCCGTCACAGTGGACTCTCTCCACCCTTCTTTTTCCAGTTTATGTGGATGTCAATGGATCTTTTTGCCCCCCAAGGGAGAAGATTGTAGTAATCCCCTACAGGGATAGAAAGACTGTTAAGTTACCCCAGTTCTGCTGTGGGAGCACGGCCTAATGTCTAGGCAGGTTACCCACTCAACTTGTGACCATTTTTCCCTGCTGTATTGTGGTCTTTCTGAACCTCAGATATCTGATTGTGGGTACATCTCCCCAATCTGCCCTCCAGTAGTCAGAAAGACTCTTGGGGTCATCCTGGAGTAGGTCAGGGCTGTGATGCCAGATTAGGAATTGTGAGTCAGGCATAATTTGTCATAGTTATTAATTGATTGTGATCATGCGCATGTCTATCAATTACCTAGGTTTGTTTTTGCATATATGTATTTTTCCCTGACCTAGGAGTTGACATATCTATTGTTCAGGGGGTCCTTGTTGTATACGCATATGTCTATCATTAGTGCATTAAACGCTAGTTTTTCATGCAGCAGCTCTTGTTTGGCATAACCACATGACTACACAGAGCATGTCTTGGGGCATGAGGGAACGTGCAGAGCAGCAGTGTATCGGTCAAGGGTATGAGATAAAGAAATTCCTGTCACAATCCTATGTGAGAAGGTGTTAGTAAAGCACCAGTGAACTAAGCGTTTGTTTGCATGTCACAGTTAGAATAAAAGCTTGTTCTTTTGGTAGCAATCTACACTATTATTTGAGCACTCCTTTTAGCAAACACATTATTCACGTTTTACATCATGGTCTAGAATGAATCATATTAGATGGTTTCTTTCTTTTGCTTTATCTGGTGTTCCAGATGGATAATGGTCTTGTTTATACACGTGGGAGAACAGTGGACTTGTGTCCCAATCTCTTGTTTTGATTATCAAGGGCTTTAGTGAGTTGTCTTTTGTTTCATTTTTAGGTCGAGCCTAGACGTGCAAGCAATGCGAAGCATTGCTTGCCGTCTGCTCGACAACTATTGTCGCCCGTTTCTGGGAATGTAGACACGAGTCGGACGCGCGCTTTTCGAGTGTCAGTTTTGTCCGTGTGAGCGCGCTTCTGAGACGCGCTTGCTCAAACGCACACACAGCCCCTGCTTTCGCTTGGCTCGCATTTACTAATGGCACACACACACACAGCCAGCCCCCACTCCCTGCACAGACACACACACACAGACGCACGCACACATACACACGCTGCCACCCCCCAGACCCCCTGCACACACACACACACACATACAGACACGCACACACACAGACATGCACGCATACACACGCCGCCGCCCCCTACCCCCCCTGCGCACACACACACAGACACACACCCCTGCCCCCATACAACTAAGCCCCACTCACTGCATCACCGTTACTCCTGACTTCTGCAGCCACCGCGGGGCTCTCCCTCAGGCATGGGAGCCCCGCGTCACCAATCCTGCAATCTGGCACTCTGTCAATGCGGGCTTCCTGCAGAAGGCGGAAGTCCCGCCCTACGACCGGCTTCGCGCTGCCAAACCTCCAGTTGCTAGGCCAGGTTACAATCCTTGTTTGCTATTTGTTGATTGTATTCATAGTTTGAGGCAAAAAAAATTGTTCTACAAGAATGCTGCATATTAACCAAGTCCATCAAAGTAGGCGTTCATAATACTTATTTTCCATTTCGACTTAATTCTATTTTATTATCTGTTCAAAATCAGTTTTTGCATTTTGAATCGTGGCATTAGTACGTGCTCCGTTCAGCGTTACAATTATCAAGGAAACAGCTTCAAAATGGCTGCTTTTTTTACTTACAATAAACTTCCCTTCCATTGCTTTACATGCATGGGTTGTAGGCCCCTGTTGTGTCCAATTAGAAGCGTTCGGTATGTTTTTTGTTTACATTTTTTTAGAACTGTATTGACAGTGTTCCTTTTGCTCCGCCAATATTAAAAGAAATGTATGTCCCATAACAAAAACATTCAGAAGGGGCATGCGTGTTGTGTGTACATGCCAATATAGTTCTCAATAACGACACATACTCTTCTTTGGGGCACATTATATTCTGCTGCTCATATGCAGCCATATGCATCCATCCAATGCCCTCTTTACCAGCTCCTTATACCACTGTGCTCTTTCCTCTACAGCCCTTCTTCCTTTACCTCAGGCTGGTCGAGTAAGGTCCTATCGTCCAACTCAACGCAGTTTATCACTCATGGACCTGGGAAGCTTGGCAGCTATGGGGAGAAGGGTGTTTTTTAAAACAAATATTGTTCCCATTGATTAATATTGACGCAAAGGCAAGTTTAAGGCGACAGCTAATATAAGGCACTTTCTGGCCCCCAAAAATAGCGAGTCTCGCCAGAATCGTGTCTTTTGGCATGTGTGCATGGTCTAGCCCTGCGACCACTAAGATAGGAAGGGATTTAACATTATGAATTCTCTGAGAGATGCTTACAGCTTTTACATTGTGAACTCTGGCAAATGCAATAGTAAGGGGTTTAAAAATTTGAACTTTAAATTGCGCACTGACTGGCATCAAAACATCTAGGTCACGTAAATACAAAACATGTTGCAATACAAATGCTATAGGTATCACATTTGCAAAAGTTATAACTATTGGCATTGTAAATGACAAAGCTATTAATTTAGCAATTTTCAAAAACAACACATAAATAAAAAAATTGTCATTTACAAGACCAATAGCTCAAACTTTCCTAATGCGAGACCTATTGCATTGCAAATGCTTGTTTTTATAGACTTCTATTGAGATACCTCAGATGAAGGGTCTTGTCTGACCTGAAATGCAATGAGTTTTGGAGTAATCACAGTTGAAATGGCAAAATTATATATGCATTGAAGAATTCTGAACCATAAGAATGATCATAATCAATTAAAAACTATGGCAAATGATGCATGACTCCCAATTTATTGGAAACATCAGTTGTAAAATCTAAAGCTTGGAAGAAAAACTTGTTAGTTATGAAGTTGAGTGCGCCCGTTAGCTGGGCAGTGGTTCATCCAAGCCTGGCATTTTGCGATGTTTAGTTCTCTAGCACTTACAGGCACAGCACTAACGACAGGGATGCACATTGAGTAACTTTCTGAAAAAAATTGTATAATATTGGAAACAGGAGTGCACCGCAGTAATATTTTTTGTTGACACTTTTCGTCTGTCAGCAGAAAAAGTACGTGTCTTTTGAGAAAATAGCTCAACTCACCACCAACAAAGCAGAAACTTTAGTGTTTTCTTCAGAAGCCACAACTGAAAATTACGATTTGATTCGAGAGTCCAGACAAACTAGTCCTCATATAAGCACCGCAATGCAATTGTTAAAACAGCTTGAGTTTTTAAGCAGAAAATAAATCAATCAGAAGCTACAATCCACACCTTTGATACAGTATCATGAAGCCAAAAGAATCCCACGAGGCCTGCACATTGCCTTAAAACCAATGTTGTGCAAAACCAACAAAACTTTTATGGAAAAATGGTATTTGATACTAAACAAATGCTCTTTGGCATTAATTTTATTAATCATTGAAGAGTTGTCCAACATACTAAAGACACTTGAGGAGGAAATCCAAATCAATAAAAGAGAATTATCTAAACTAACATAAGAAAATTGGGGGAACTTGCTTGAGGACTTGTACAATAGATTGGAGAAATATGCTAAAGAAATCCATGAACGTAAAATTACAACATTTTACAGAGACACCATCGACTACAAACTTGACGAGGTTTACACATAGGCAGACGTGTATCCTAAACGCAAATGACAAAGGCAGTCTAATGCGGGCTCATCTCAGGAAAGTGTCGTCTCAGATTCAGATGTTGCTCAAAACAGACCACCATTGGCTCAAAGTGAAAGAACATTAGTACAGCCATCCACCAGTGTGGGGGGCCTAAACCATCAAAGGCTTATTTTTTATCCACCAGCCCTGCAGCCAACAATCAATCAAACAAAAACACTCACAGGAACCAAAGAAACCCACATTGACATGGAGAAAAGAACTATATAGGCAGCAAGATAAAAACAACTTAGTGATTGTCATATCTAAAATCATGTTGACCCAAGGGCAACAGCCATGTTAAATAAGGGGACCTCCTTTGTCCCATCATACCACAGCTATGTGCTGAAACTGAGATCTCTGTTTTTAAATTTCTAAGGTCAATGAAGCTTAAATATTTCTTTAGCACAATGGAATCACCTATGCATCCACCCAAAGAAACAGAATACAAGGAATTTAAAACAAAGAGCACCTTCTGTTCCCCTACTTCTCATAAAACCATCAATGCTTTTGAATTTCTTATAAAAATTGATGTTAATACGTTTGAATTTCGAGAAAGTAGAGCCACTAACTTGTCTCCCAAAGAATGAAGCACATTGTCTTCTTTGGGCAACAACAATCAGTTGACCTTTCAAAAAGCTGATAAACGTGGGGCGCTTGTCATGATGGATACAGAAATGTATTAATCCAGTGTGCTCGCACATGTTCAAGACACAAGCATTTATCTACTGTTAGAACAAGATCCTACTAAGGAATATCAATACCTTTTGAAGCAAGCCTTTGAAAGGGCATTGAATATGGGATGGATTAATGAGAACACCCATCAGTTCATGTACACTGAATTTCCACTTTGACCGCAACTTTATATGTTGCATATGATACAAAAAAATCTGACCAATCCCCCTTTCAGACCAATTGTATCAGCATGTGGATCCATTTCTGAACCAATTGGCAAATATCTAGATTTTTTTCTTCAACCCATCATACAACAATGGGAGACACACATCAAGGACACTACTGCGTTTTTGAACATGTTGACCAAGCTTAATATTGATGACATAGAAAATGGGTGGCTATGTACTATTGATGCGAGAATCAAGAGGGAGAGAGAGGACCAGATAGCTAGTCCAGATCCCCGGTTTATATGTCAGTAAATCAAAAAGAGACTAGCTAAGGATGGGGTTGGTATGACATTAATATTATTATCGTCATGGTGACTCTGTATTGTTTTGCCAATTAGTGGTGGCACCTGTTGGGTGTCTTTTGAAAGCCCTCACCCACCAACCTAGTTGGTGGCATGCTTCATCATCGGGCCCACCCAGTGACACCTAGCGTGTCCCGGGTGTGCTTCAACGCCTGATTACAGCGGAGCAGGTATGTCACTGTGTGTGCGGTGAAGGGTGCTAAGTACGTGAGGTTAAAACGGCTTGGCGGAGGTCCCAGGGGTGAGGATACTTTATTAAATGGGCCTCCGTCAGCGGTTAAAAATAAGGCTGTGGGACGTTAGAGGCGGGTTACGACCTCCTACGTCCTTAGAGTGTCAACATGTTTCAGCCAGTGCCTTATTACTAATCTGGCTTTCTTCAGGACAATAAAATATGTGTAGTTAAAATAGGGGTTGTGTAGTGTAGTCTATGTGTCTACACGCCCTAAAGTGTATATAACTGTGAGAGGGTTCTGCGAAGGAGGCACAACTCCTGGCCACCCCTTGCCACTTCAATAACCTTGGAGCTAAAGCAAGCCAAAAATAGCGTGATCTTGAGAAGGGAATCCCCCCTCTCACAGTTATATACACTAAAGGGCGTGTAGACACATAGACTACACTACACAACCCCTATTTTAACTAGACATATTTTATTGTCCTGAAGAAAGATAAACCCCATCCTTAGCTAGTCTCTTTTTGATTTACTGATATGTACTATTGATGTCACCAAACTATATACTTCCATCCCTCATAATGAAGGTTTAGAAGCAATGGAATGGGCTCTTCTACAACAAGACAGTATTGGAGCGATCAACATTTTCTTATTAGAACTAATGCATTATGGCTGAGATACCCGCCACCCCCTCTCAACACAATCCCCAAGAATTGGGAAACCGGAAACAGTTCTTGAACTTTTGGAAGGCGGGAAGGGAGTTACCCTTCCCGGCCGTATTTATTAAAATATGAAACAAAATAAAACATTAAAATAACAGTTTCATATTATGTACAATTTCATTTCCACATTACGATGTTTGGCTAACCTTAACAGATCTCTAATACAAAGGTTCTCCTAGCCGAACTAACATCCTACAAAACATTTGACTTGAAATTGTACATCCTAACGTTAAGGGCCAACGGCAAGGTCGTAACCGGTGTCAGATCCCTAAACCAGAAATACCCCCTTTACTTGTGAGAGGAGCGACCGCACAGAGGCGTACCTCAAGTGCATCTACCAATTTCCCTTTGTACTTGACGGGGCCCCAATAAACTCGATGCCATTTAACGGTCGTTCGAGGACTCATGTGAGGTGTCTAAAAGGTAGCGTAAACCCCCTCCCGCACCCCACACAACTTACCCATCTGCCGTCGCAGATGTCCTGGCCCCGGGAAATTCCCCAGGAGGGGCCGTAGCCCCTCCTATCCAGGAAGGGGCCTTGACCACCTTTCCTTTCCTTCCGGCGGCCTCTCCTTAGACAGGACCGCCTCCCCGTTGAGGGGCCAATTGGCCACCTCCCCCGAGTGCTCCCATCCGTAATGGGTGACGCCCCCTCATAGGGATCTTCGAATTACTGCTCACCGATCATGACCTTACCGCCGCAGGCCGGATAGCTGACCGGCTATCCGGACCCCCCACAAAACTCCTACCTAAAGGTCATGGTGTAAACCCCTTAACCAGGCTATGAAGTCTCCTATGAGTAACTCGTTCCCCACCCGGGACAAGTGAACCCCGTCCCCCAAATACATACTGTCCCCTTTGATACAACCATGCGAAACAGAATGTAGTGTATTTGAACGAAAAAATCTACTCACTTTGTTATTTATCTTCCTTACTGAATGATTCAGAGCAGTAACCGAAATAGCCCCCCGCCACACTTTCCGTGGGATCATATGGGACCATGCAATTGTGCACCCTGGAACTCTTCTTGCCAACCAACTTACTGTGGAAAGCATTGCCTCAAGAAGAAGTCGTCTACCAGTGGCCACCAGATCGTTACCCCCAAGATGGACTATGATTATAGACGGCGGTGACCTTGTCCGCTCTAACAAATCCTCAAAAAAGAATTGAAACTGGTCAATACAGAGCCCGCCCTTTCCGTAGAAGGACACCCTGTACCCGTATTCCCCAGCCACGTGAATCATATCACCTGCTTTGAATACGTCCGCGACACGCCTCACATATGAGTGGCCCACGACCCACACCTCCTTATTCGCAGACGGTGATTTCTGACCGCTGGTCCCCAGGAGTCGGGTCGACTGTACAGTCCGCCCCGCTTCGTAAGCTTGCGTAACTGAAAATCAAACAGAAACAAGAAGCGTGAGTATATCATTACAGCTTCACAACATGTGCAACCGCACATACCTTTTATAACAGTTCGAGGACCAACGCCCCACACGTTTTACTTGTTCCACACTCAGACCCCTGGCTGTAGCCTCAGTAGCAGCCCCTATCCGAAAGGAATGGGTCCCGAACTCGCCGGGGTTCAAGCCCGCGGCCGAAATCGACATCGCAAGCACCCTCTGGAACTGAAACCTCGTCAGTGGGGTGGCGTCAGCGTGTCTCAAAAAGGTCCCCCCCCATGCTGCAACCCTCTGTGCCAAATATTCCTCTACGCATACCACGGGGCACATGGCAGACCCGGGGATCCTCTGAATGATTACGCAGTCCCCGATTGCACCTTGATCGGATTTGGACCTAACAAACGAGACCGTCATCGTCTCCCCCCTGACCTGAATGTGCTCCCGGCACAATCCCCCCATCGTATCCCTCTTGTTCTTCGCCACTAGTTCGCTTACCCGCATAGCCCCATGGAATGCTAGCGCAAATGCGGCTCGGAATAACACAGTTTCATACTGGGATGAACATGTTGCAGGGAGTACGGAGGATAACAGGGCCAACCTATCCAGACCTATCGGGTGCCTCTCATCTACTCTGCGACCCTCAAGGCGTTGCCACCCACGTAGCGCTTTCTGCACAACAAAAGACGCTGTCGGGTCCTGGATCCCATGAGCCTTTGCCATAAAGGAAATGGCGGCCCGATGCCTCTGGGCCGTAGCTACTGATTTGCCTGCCTGATGTAAAGAGAGCAGAAATTTCACTACAAACTCTTCCTGACCCCAAAGCTCCCCCCTAGCAGTACCCAAAAAGGCCCAATAGGAACGGAACGCCCCTTCATATGCCTTCCTCGTCCTGGGTGCTAAACTCTCTCCCACGAGGTTTTGTAGTTCGGGGCACCGAGAGACCAGAGAGCTTCGGGAAAGGGTGCCGCCACCGGGTCCGCTGTGGGCAGAAAACCCCAGAAGGCCTGCATACGGAAACGAGAAAGCGCATCAGCCGCTTGGTTCATCACCCCCGGCACATGTCTTGCCCTAAACAGTACATTCAGTTGCATGTATAACAACACAATCTCCTTGAGCAGTCTCAGAAGCAATATGCATCGTGCTGCCTGACTATTGATACACTCCACCACGGTCATGTTATCAGACCAGAACACCACAGAGTGATCACGGAAACCCCCGGGCCACGTTTTCAGGGCCACCAAAATAGGAAAAAGTTCGAGAAAAGCAATGTTACTCGTCAACCCGCATTCATGCCACCATGACGGCCATTTTTGAGCCGACCATTGTGTACCAAATATGGCACCAAAACCTATACTCCCCGCCGAATCTGTCCAAAGCCCCAGCTCCTCGGAGGACACCGCTGGATTGTTCCAGACAATTCGACCATTGAAATCCGCCAGAAATGCCAACCAAATGCGCATGTCCTGGCGAACCTCTGCCGAGAGTCTCGTGCGGTGATGTCCTTCCTTCAGGCCGACCATGGCTTGTGCAATCGAGCGGGAAAAGGGGCGCGCCATTGGTATCACTCTTAGGGCAAAATTCTTACCTGGCGCCAATGGCACACCAAATTGATTCATTAAGACACAAAATGCATGTAAAGCCTGTCCACACTCAGGATCCCCGGCTGCCCCCAAAAACAGAAAGTCATCGAGATAGTGCATAACATGTTGAAAACCTGTCTTCCTTGTGAATACCCACTGCAGAAAACAACTGAACTTTTCGAAATAGGCACATGAAATCGAGCACCCCATTGGCATACATCTATCCATGTAATAGTGACCCTGAAACATGAAACCAAGAAGACGCTGATCGTCTGGGTGTACCGGGAGCAACCGGAACGCTGACTCGATGTCTGATTTCGCCATCAGCGCCCCGGGCCCCAGGCGATTCAACATGGCTACGGCCTCATCGAAAGATGCGTACCGCACTGAACACACTTCCGGGTCTATCGCGTCATTCACGGAAAGACCACGTGGGGCTGACAAATTATGTATCAGCCGAAACTCACCCGGGTCCTTCTTGGGGACCACCCCTAGAGGGGAACAAACAAAGTTAACAACCGGTGGCAAATCGAATGGACCGGCGACACGACCTCGAGTCACCTCCTTCCCAATCTTTACCTGGACCACCGCCGCGTGCTGCAAGACCGATAGTTGATTCTTACAGTTTGCTACACCCTGAAAATTCCCCACTGGGATGCGGAAACCATATGAGAACCCGTTTCGCAACACCCCAGCGGAAGCATGATCCGGGTATTCGTTGAGCCAAGGAATCATTGCCATGGTATCAATCGGGGTAGGTAAAGGCGCCCCTCAGACTATATTAGACCTGTTTGGTGCCTCCCTTACCACCGTTATCACCCGTTTTGGCTCTGCACAAGGACTCAGGATGGGATGGCTGCCCACACCCCCCACACTCATGTCTGAATTTGCATGACCCCTGGGGCCTCGTACATTTCCCTCTGTTAAAATTCCAACAGATCCCCTTTTTCCCTGTGTTGCCACTCGGCTTCGAGTGGTACTCGTTACCTGCACCCGTCCGAAAGGGTGTCCCAGCGTTTTGGCGGGAAGATTCCCCTCGGTCACTCCCTACCAATGGTACCTTCAACATTCCTGTACTCTCCATTTTTTGCCATGACACGGAGTCGTAACAATCCCAAGACAACAATGGGTCGTGTTCCTTAGCTTTTCTAAAAAGATTGTCATAGCAGAACCACTGATTGCCCCCATATGCCACAGAATACTCCATAATACGTGACTGATAAATAGGTAACTCGGTCAGCAACTCGGGCCTGCGCTCGCCCATGATGGAGGTAAATATGCCCCACGCTCTGCCCCAAGTACCAATGTTCTCGTCAACTTTAAAGGCGGCCATTTTTGCGCGCCAAACACTCGGATGCATGAGCTCCTTTTGGCTCTTCACATGCTCTATCTCGTAATGGTCGGTAAGCAATGAAAACATGTTTACATACTTATCCGCCCAAATCAATTCCTTAATTTCTAGTGGAACATGCTGGGCAATCTTCTCCCTTCGAGAATGTACAGACCCCTCCCCCGCAATCGGCAATGGCCGCTTACCTGAAGTAGACCCTGCACTTGCCGCCGCACTTGGGCCTGCTGCCCTTTCAGCCGCCGGAACCTGTGGGGGAACAGAAGGTGGTGCCTTCGCAGCTTCCCTGGATTCCCGGAGTTGCCTCATTACTGCCCGGGCGTCGTCAGCCGTGGCGCCCTCGCTATCTTTTCCCAACCACGCTGCCAATTGTGCCGCTAACTCGGGGGGCATATCCTCCCTGTTCACGGGGGTGACCACCACAGGGATTGGATTCCCCTCTTTCGGCACCGGGATTGGCTCCTCACGTGGGGTATCGGGAACCGGGGTGTCCCCCCCAAGTACCCCCCTTCTGGGCCTCTTGCTTCTTCCACCGGGGACTGCTCCCTGCAAAGGCCGTTTCGGTCCTCCCTCCCCGTCCTTAGCCTCCACCTTTTTCTTCAAATCGGCTATCTCCTTCATGAGCATGCGGAGCATCTGCTCGGTACCGACCCGCTTTCCGACTTTCTTAGGCATTCTCAGACGGGATATCTGTAAGACAAAAGAAAGATTACAACGCTCAAAATTGGCTCTTCGTTCCGTCTCGAGCTCACGTGCAGCGGGGAGGTGCAGCTTCAGAGCACAGGAACAAGAGGATGCTTTCTTGGCTTCCGCTCCTTTTATCCGTCTTCAGGGCGGGCGTAAACCCACCCCCGCCTGCCTCCGAGGGCGTGGCCGGCCGCGTCGGCGTCTAGGACAGCCCATTCTAGAGCAGGAAAAAGGCGCGCCCCGGCTACGCCGCTTCGGGCATACCAGCCGAGACTCGCCTCCCGCCCAAGATGGCTTCCCGGGGGGATCGTGGTACTCCACCATACGTTCGGGGGGACCGAATGGTCGCCCCTTTCCATTTGTGTTATTCCACAGTAATTTAAATGGAAAAAGAACTTCTATGTGCAATGTAAGGGAACGTCTTTGGGTTTTTGCCGGAGCACCATCCTAAGCGAACATATTTATGTCTAAATTTGAGCAGGAGCATATACTCCAAAATGTAACATGGCAAGAACACCTGGTAGCCTAAAAAAGATACACTGACAATATCTTCGTGAATTGGAAAGGCGATTTGAAATACATCAACAGAGAATAATCTGGAGTTGAATCAGTCTCATGATCATATCAAATTCACATATCAGATTGATAAACACAAAATCGGATTTCTAGATGTCTTGGTGCACATTGATTCAGAAGGCATCAAAACAAATGTGTAAACCAAGGAAACTGACAGGAACAACTGTTTAAACTTCAAAACATTTCACCAACATTCATTGAAATGCCATTTACCATATTCTCAATTTATCAGGCTGAAAAGAATAACATCTGATCCTTTAGAAGCATCAGACACAATAAATTATTTTGCAACCAGATTCAAATAACGTGGATATCCAAGAAACATCATTGAAAAATCCATAAACAAAGTGTCAGCACTTTAGGACAACTGTTGTTAAGAAAAACTCAATCCATCAAAGACAGTTCAATGATATGTGTTTTAAAACATTCTACTAAAGCTCATCCGATTAAATCGATTATCATGAAACATTGGGCCATTATTCAAACTGAACCAGATCTTCAACATTTATTCAAACGAAACCCTTCATTAGTCTTTCAACAATCTAGAAATCTCAAAGAACTGTTGACAAAAAAAAGAAAACAGAGACAATCACTACAGAATTGAAGTACATGTGATACATCAAATGTCATTTTTGCCTTGAAACGTCCTTGTGGACAACTTTACGAGGGCAAAACTGAATGCAAGATCAAAATCCGGATATCCGAGCTTGAAAGCGACATTAGAAAACACAATGTTAAGTCTACTGTGGCAATGCACTGGTAGCAAGCCGGACATAATGTAGCACAATTGCGCTTCACCATTCTGGAAGCCTTAAAACCTAGACCTGATGTTGATCACCCAAAACAAGTAGCTTGACTCGAATTCTTTTGGATCAAAAAACTCAATTTCATGAAGCTGCATGGGATGAACGACAGACTGGAATTAGTTTGTTTTCTTTAAGTCTCCCATTAATATGTATGAGTGCATGCATTGAATATGATGATATCATTACGGAACATATGATTTGATAAATCATTGTGTACTCTGTATTCCATATCATGGAAGCTGTTAAATCCACACCGGCAGCACAACTTTGTTGTTAAAACCTTATTCACTCGTATTGAGTTAAATCTTTATCCACGCTTTTTGAGTTTGACATTATATTCACCCCGAGGTTAGTATTCGGTTGGCTTTCACTTGGGTGAGCTCGCCCGTAACGTCACGTACACCTGAACAATCAAGCAGTAGTTTTGAAGGGCCATGAAAGTTTGTACTAGTTGTGAAGCGGAAACAAAGAAAACATCAGTTTACTGGTAAGCTTATCGGCCTATGGTTATTGTATGCATGTTACCCCATTAAGGCATGTGATCACACAATTTGAACTTTAAAACTGCGATCACATTAAATGGATGGTATGTCTATCATTAGTGCACTAAGCGCTCATTTTTTGTGCAGCAGGTCTTGTTTGATATAACCGCATGATTACACCTAGCATGTCTTGCGGCTTGAGAGAATGCGTAGAGCAGCAGTGTATCGGTCAAGAGTAGGATCTAAAGACCTTACTGGCACAATACTATGTGAGAAGGTGTTTGTGAATCACCAGTGCACTAAACGTTCATTTGCATGTCACAGTTAGATTAAAAGCATGTTCTGTTGGTGGTAAACAACACTATTATTTAAGCACTACTTTAGGCAAAAGCATTACCAATGTTTTACATCATGATCAAGAATGAGTCATATTAGATGGTTTCTCTCTTTTGCTTTATCTGGTGTTCCACATTTATACACATGGGAGAAGAGTGGACTTGTGTCAAAAACTCTTGTTTTAATTATCAAGGCCTTTATTGAGTTGTCTTTTTGTTTCATTTCGCTAATAGACTGCTTTTGAGAGACCCCAGATGAAGGGTCTTGTATGACCCGAAATGCATTGGGTTTTGGAGTAATCACAGTTGAAACAGCAAAATTATATAGTCAATGAAGAATTCTGAATCATAAGAATGATCATAATCAATTAAAAACTATGACAAATGATGCATGACTCACATTCTATTGGAAACATCAATTATTAAATCTAAAGCTTGGAAGAAAAACTTGTTAGTTTTGAGGTAAGTGCCCGTAAGCTGGGCAGCAGTTAATCCAAACCTGGCATTCTTACGATGTTTACTTCTCTAGTACTTACAGACACAGCGCTAACGACAGGGATGCATAACATTGAGTAACTTTCTGAAAAAAAGAGTACAATATTGGAAACAGGAGTGCACCACAGTAATGGATGGAGGAACGTGGATACATGCCTTTGGGGCCCTAATGTTACAGCTGTTTTTTAATTCAGTAAACATTTTAACATACCTGTAAACAATTTAACATTTCTGCACTGCTACTATACTCCTGAGGCGGAAGCCGGGAGTCACCTTGTTTATTTTAAAATGTTTGAATGTCACTGATATTATTGTGCTTTTTAACTACTCACCCTCTCCTACTATCCCGGTTTCACAGCGGATTAAGTGCTGATTGAGATCGAAGTTGGACGTTCATTAGCAGCGCTTCGCCAGGCCATAGGCCACGCCACCTCCCGAGGCCACGCCCACCGCCCAACGTGATTTAAGGACGCTGACTGCTAGCGCCGCCATTCTGCACTGCTACTATACTCCTGAGGCGGAAGCCGGGAGTCACCTTGTTTATTTTAAAATATTTGAATGTCACTGATATTATTGTGCTTTTTAAATACTCACCCTCTCCTACTATCCCGGTTTCACAGCAGATTAAGCGCTGATTGAGATCGGAGTTGGACGCTCATTAGCAGCGCTTTGCCAGGCCGTAGGCCACTCCCCCTCCTGAGGCCACGCCCACCGCCCAACGTGATTTAAGGACGCTGACTGCTAGCGCCGCCATTCTGCACTGCTACTATACTCCTGAGGCGGAAGCCGGGAGTCACCTTGTTTATTTTAAAATATTTGAATGTCACTGATATTATTTTGCTTTTTACACTACTCACCCTCTCCTACTATCCCGGTTTCACAGCGGATTTAGCGCTGATTGAGATCGGAGTTGGACGCTCATTAGCAGCGCTTCGCCAGGCCGTAAGCCACGCCCCCTCCCGAGGCCACACCCACCGCCCAATGTGATTTAAGGACGCTGACTGCTAGCGCCGCCATTCTGCACTGCTACTATACTCCTGAGGCGGAAGCCAGGAGTCACCTTGTTTATTTTAAAATATTTGAATGTCACTGATATTATTGTGCTTTTTAACTACTCACCCTCTCCTACTATCCCGGTTTCACAGCGGATTTAGCGCTGATTGAGATCGGAGTTGGACGCTCATTAGCAGCGCTTCGCCAGGCCGTAGGCCACGCCCCCTCCCGAGGCCACGCCCACCACCCTCCTTCCATCAGCCCATAAAACATGTGCCTCCCTCGGACGCGCAGCGGACGAGCGCAGCGGGCGCGCCAGAGGAAAGCCCGTCTGCGCCTGTCCACGTCCGACCGGGGCTAGGGGCTGATCACTCTGCCCTCTCGTTTTAATACTCCTCTGCGCAGCTGGCTGGTCTGCAAGGCTCATGGCTACTTGACGATACCGCAACAGCACAAATCAATAGGTTAGTCTTGTCCTTTGCACGTGTCTCCCCTCACTCTCATCCCCCACCTCTGCCTTCCGCCATTAGCATATTCCTCTATTGGTTCATCAGACTGTCTTGTGGCTCGTTCACTTTCCCTCACTTCCCCACTCATTTGTGTTCTGATCTATCGTCCTCCCTCCTCTCCTCAACTCTTTCTTTCTAGCTTCCAAGATCTGGTGGCCACTCTGGTAGTCAATCACTCCTCTATTATGGTACTAGGGGACTTTAACTTCTGGCCCTCCGACCCGGCCGAATGTTTAACATCAAAAGAGTTCTCGGAGTCTCTCCGTTCCCTTAATTTCATTTCCGTTGTACAGGCTCCTACCCACAGTCAGGGTCACACCCTTGACCAGATTTGGTCCCGCAACTGTCTGGTTACTTCACTCTTCATTTTCCCCTGCACTTGGTCCAACCACTTCCTCATCTCCTTTTCCCTATCCCTCAGCCTGGCGCCTAAGCCATCTTTAGCCAAAAACACCTGGGCGCGTTCATGGAACCGCGTGGATGTGGCCTCCCTGACGGCCACACTCTCTGCGTCCAGCCCGGATCTTGACGGGTTATCATCTCTCGGACAAGCGGAGTCCATCAATGGATGGCTCCGGGCAGGTTGTGACTCAGTTGCCCCGCTTAAGCGGATTTCATCCAGGCGCTCCAAAGACGCCAATCGCTGGTTCAATGAGGATTTGAAGGCTCAAAATCTCAATGTCCGCCGGGCGGAGTGCCTCTGGCGGCGAGATTACTGCCCTATTTCTAGAAACCATTATATCATTCTTTCGGCCCAATACAAAAAAGCTATTTTGGCAACCATGAAGGCTTACTTCTCATCCAAAATTCAGATGGCCGAAAATCAGCCCAGAGAAATCTTTGCCATCGCGCACGATCTTGCATATTCTGACAGGGCAACACTCAAACCCTCTCCCTCACAGCTTCTCTGTGATTCTCTCAATTCATTTTTTCTTGATAAAATTAGTGCTATCAAAGCCAACATTCCCCTCCCCTCCTTTTCCTTTATTAGTCCTCAATGTCCTCCATCTGTTGCTCGCCTTGACTCCATCCCGCCTCTCACGGAAGATTCCTTTCTCTCTCTTCTTCCTTTGGTCAAGTCGGGCTCCCCGTTGGATCCCTGCCCAGCCCACATCCTGAAACAGATCTACTCTGCCTGTGTTTTGCCACTCCTCACCTTTCTCAATAGCTCACTCTCACAGGGCATTGTCATTCCTTCACTTAAATCGGCCGTCATCTTACCTATCTTAAAAAAACCTGGTGCAGACCCTTCGGTTCCGGTAAACTACCGCCCAATTTCACTTTTGCCCTTTTTGGCTAAGGTACTAGAACGCCATGTAACAAGAACACTGAGCACCTTTGTGGAGAAGAATGGGGTCCTAGCCCCTAGGCAGGCTGGGTTTCGCCCCGCACACTCCACGGAGTCCGTGGTTTTATCGGTCCTTGATAACCTCAGAGAAGGTATGGACACTAGTCATCCACAGGCCCTGGTCCTCCTCGATCTCTCCGCCGCGTTTGACACGGTTGATCATACGATCTTACTTTCCCGTGTCAGAGCGGCGGGAATCGAGGGCTCGGCCTTGGTCTGGCTGTCCTCCTTCCTGCGGGACCGCACTCAAGCAGTCCGGTTGGGTGATTACTCAGTGGACTTCCAGGCAGTACAATGCGGGGTACCCCAGGGATCCTCCCTTTCCCCCCTGTTATTCAACCTATACATTGCCCCTCTTATTTGCGCCCTTCAACAACTGTAGGTCTCAGTGTATAACTACGCGGACGACATCCAGCTTATCTTCTCCCTTTCCTCCTCCCCCGAGTCAATATCTAATTTTCATTCTGTTATGATCTTTATCCAGGACTGGATGAATCACAACCACCTGAAACTAAACCCCGACAAAACGGAGTTGTGTTGACAGGTGGTTGCTCCAGTCCTTGGTCCTCTCTTTTCTAGCCCCCTGCCTTAGGTTCCCCTCCGACTCCATCTTCCTCTGTTAAAACCCTTGGTTTCAAACTTAATGACCAACTTTTCCTTCACTCCCAAGTCAGTTCGGTGGTGTCCTCATCCTTTCTTTCCTTGCGTACTATCCGCAGAGTCTCCCGTTTTTTCTCCCCATCTGCTCTCAAACTCATAGTCCTGGCAATGGTCACATCCCGCCTGGACTATGGTAATGCCCTCTATTATGGCATGCCTGCGTACATCCTGAGATGTCTTCAGTTGGTCCAGAACCAGGCCGCCCGCCTGGTTTTCAATTTATCTAAATCTCATCATGTCACGCCCCTACTCAAATCCTTACATTGGCTTCTTATACAGCAACGAGCTCAGTTTAAACTGGGCTGTATCATCTTCAATGCCCGGTCCGGTTCAGCCCCCGCCTTCATCACCTCTGAAATTCATTCTTATGCTCCCCCAGGGAGCTACGCTCATCTACCCAACAACTGCTCTTTGTCCCCCGCTTCAAACGAAAAAAATGGGGAGGTTCCAAATTCTCCACTCTTGCTCCCACATTCTGGAACTCCCTCCCGGCTCACCTGAGATCATGTACTCAATATTCACTCTTTCGCAAGGAACTTAAAACTTTCCTGTTCACCCAAGCCTTTCCTTCCTAAATCCTCCCCCGGTGTCCCAGCTCTTCTGTCCCTCATGGATATATAGTATTGTATAGCGCCATGAAACCGCTCGGTGTACGTGCGCTCTAGAAATATTTTAAACTCAAACTCAATACCTCTCATCCCTTCTGCCACTGCCACAGCAATACCTTATAGTGTGCAATGCAATTGGTTATGTCAAGGCATATTGAGCATGACAACTAGTTTTTCTGCTTAGCTGCCTTTAAGGCCATTTTTACTCTTCCATAGATATGAACACAGTGGAAGAAACTTTTCTTGAGTTCCATCAACAAAATCGAGACGTGCTTAACCATGCTACCTCTATCAATCAATTGGCAATTGAAACTTAGTGGCCTGATCAAACACAATCAAATCTCTTTAAAGGTGGCTAATAAAAGAAATGAAGGATGAGCTTGCTCATATTGCAAGGCCTAAATATGTAAAGCAATTGATGGTCCTTGCTCCGGAAATACATTTTGAATGTCTATGACAGGCTGGACAAAAATAAATTTTCCACTTTCCAGAATGCTACTCATTTGGCACTACAAGACCTCTGGAACCCTGCGTCTGGGGTTCCAATGTGAGTAGAATTCATGAATGGCCGACTGTCCAAGAAGAAGAGAAGGGCAACTATAGATCTATGCCTTTACAGGTGCTGGAAAAGCTATGTAATTAGTTTGTGCTCTCTTTACTCAGGATGACATCAGTAAAATAAAAGAATCCACCTATTGAAAGGGAAGAGACATTGGGTTGTGTGTGGATCATTCAGCTGCATTTTGAAAAAAAAAAGTTGCTCATCCACTCTGAATTCAGACACTACAAAAATTGGTACATGATTATGAAGGAGTCGCATTGTTCTTTTTTTAAATATTTTTTATTGAGAGTTCAAATAAAACAATATAAAAAGCAAGGCAAAATTGAAATCCAATTAATTAATACAGTACGAGGCAAAAGAATATTAGAAGCATCTACACAATTTATCATTTTAACGCTTGAATTATAAAGTGCAAAGTTCATGATAAAGCAATCAATCAGGCTGACAATGATACTCAAAAGATGTTTTAGAATTAAAACAGTACATACCATTTAAACACTATAAGCATTTTCTCAGTTAACATTTCATAGCTTGGTTGTAAAGTGCAACGTGCGAAGTCAAGACAGTCTTAGTAGACAAATAAATACGTGGGAATTGCCATCGATGTCTTGTGCGTTGTAGGGCTGCTTGTCTTTCCTCCAGCATTGGAAACATCTTGTTCTAAAGCGACGCTCTGGCTCTCTTGCTTCAACTTCCCAATGTGTAGGAGTGCTCGAGAGTTGCCCCTGCTGGAGAAGGGGTTTTGAAAAGAGAGGGTATTGTTTGGGGGTAGATAGACTCTCAGGGCAACTAGTAGGGTGCATGTTAGCAGCCTTAACCGTTTTGTCCGTACCTTTACCCCCCTGGTCCGTTCTTGTTCCCTTGTCTTTCCCACCCTCCTCTCCTTTGTCGCCAACAGCAAGAAGGCTCAATTCTGCTGATAGTTCAGATAGGGTCAAGCTCTCTACATCTTCATCTTCTTCGCCCTCCTCTTGATCCTTTTCTTCATTGTCATCATTGTCTTCCTTGACCTGTTTCCTTAGTAAATTATATTTATTTTTTCTATATGATTCAGTAAATTCCATTGCTTTCTGTTTAAGGGATTCCCTTTGTTGATTTTTCCTTCTGTTTTTTCTCTCTCCTTTTGTGGTTTATGTGGATCTGATCGGAATTGGGAGTTTTATCTCCTTTCCCAGCTCTGGCTTAGACTGTTTACCCCTCGCTCTTGCCGCCATCTGAGAATTCGAATTTACAAATGTGAGCTTATCAGACACTCAGGACTGTGCTCTGAAATTCCCCCCCCCCATAGTTGTTCAAGAGGAGCTTCTTTCACCAAACAGTACCTGCCAGCGTCCGATTTTCCCAATGCAAGGGGTGGTACGGGATAGCAAGGCTCCAGAGGCGAGAGGGTCAGAAATGAGAGTAGAAGTCAGCTTTACCCCTTCAGAGCATCAGAGCTTCACAGTTCAGCACGCTAGTAATGGCAGTAGGTAAGGAGGCGTAGAGGAAGGAGCGGTGCGAGCAAATGCGAGCGTGAGCTGGGTATAACCCTGCCCAGCGCACCTTACCTCGCAAAGGAGACCAGTGTCCATTGTCCAGCGCCCCCGGTTTCCCAGCAATTCACTGCTGTAAGCGCTGACGCCAGCGTAGCAGTCACATCAGCAGGGTGCCGAGCGGGAACACAGGCATTCAACCCCATAAGACGGCAGAAACACTCCGAAGCACTCCGATCAGATCCTGCTCAAATCGCTTCAAAATTCACCCGAAAGCTCCGGTTCCTGGCTCAGGCATCTAGCGAGGGACCGGCTTTGCTTGCATGGGCGTGGCTACGAGGAAACAGGAAGCACATTGGCAGTGTGCATGGGTTCACCGAGTCGCATTGTTCTTGGGTCAAGCAAGGTGGCGTCAGGCAGCACAGCTCCTCAATTTAGATTTACAAAGCCAGGCAAAGAGCAATTTGTGTGACCTTACATGGAATTATTAACAAAAGACACACAATGCAGCTGCATGTGCTACTTTACATTAAAGTTGGAGCTGGGAGGCGTTCAATGACTTGGCATTGACATTCCTGTGCATTTACTCATGGATTTGAAGCAGGTCTACATTTATAAAAGTTTGTAAATCTGGGAATCTGTCAAATCACTGTGCCTCCCAGAAGATGGAGTAACTAGTAGAAACATGTAAGTTAGATTGGGAGAAGTGTTGGACATTGATGGGGTTAAATTTGCTATTCTCACTTAGGGGCACATTAGGATGGCGGGCGGGCTTTGCCCGCCCGCCACCCTAGCGGAACTCGGGACCGCCCGCCTAAAGGGCGGGGGTCCCGACATTGCCATTAAGATGCGCCCGCCACAGTGGCGGGCGCATTCCTCAATTTAACATTGTGGCGGGCGGTGCTCACTGCTCCGCCCGCCACAATGTTAAAAACAAAAGCATGCCTTTGCACAATCGAAGCGGCAGGCACCGCGCGATGCCTGCCTCTTTGATTATGCAAAGGCAGGGGGTACCACAGGTACCCCCCCGTGTTCCCCCCCCTTTGGCCTTCACTCTGGGGGCCCACAAGGGGCCCCCAGAGTGAACACCGCATGCCTTTCCGTGGCGGCATTGCCGCCACGGAAAGGCATTGTAAAAAGCCCATTGTAATATTGCGGGTGGTGTCTGACAGACACCGCCTGCATGTTACTCGTTTTCCGCCCTGGCCGCAAGGCGACCGGGGCGGAAAAGTGGCGGGTGGTGTTTGCCTCCACTGCGGTCCCCCGCCATTGTAATGTGGCCGGGGGGAAAAGGGTGGCGGGCGGGCATTTCTGTCGAGCGGATCGCCACCATGGCGGTGGCGATCCGTCCGACATCATAATGGAGCCCTTAGTTTAAGCTACATTATGGAATCTGTTGCACATTAAAAGGGGAAGATTTACTATTCCCACTCCAATATAATCCACAATGGGTAAAGGATTGGTCTTTGAAAGGGTTAAATTTATTAATCCCACTTTAATGTAGCCTACACATGTGAAAATGCTAGATTTTATTAGGGTTGTACAAACTATGGCTATTTTAAAGAAACCATAAAAAATCTTTTGAATTCTATCTAAATTATAGATATAATATATCAAATTTAAGGAAATATACATTAATATATAAATATTTTTTTCTTTTAAGGGCAAACATATTTTACAGTTTATAGTAATGTTATGATAGATCTAAGGACTAATATATATTATGGGTCTTTTGAGTTTGGTAATGCTAGAGCGGGACCTCCCGGCAATGCCAAACCCATTTAGGAACCATCCGCCAGATCAGGAGTTTACTCCTGGTCTGGCAGGTGGTTCTTTAGTGCTCCCATGGCACCTCAATGGGAACGTCAAACACAATACCTCCAGATAATGGGCTGCTGCAGTCCATGCCATGCAAGTACTGGTGTGCATGCACAAAGAGGGCACGTGTTGTGCCCCCTGTGTGAATCCACATGTTGTGAGGCACCAGGGGGCTCTGTAGGAGCCCCTTTGTTTCCTCACTGCCACACTTTTCATGGCAGTAAGGAATCTTGTAATATGCGTGGAGGGGCCACAGCAGCCCATCAAGCATATAGCAGCCTCCAGAACACTGCACCACCTCCAGGGGTCTCTGATCCCTGGTGGTTGAGGTAGTTCCAGGGCAGCCCAACTACCCTGGTCCCAATAGAGCAGTTGGAAGACCGCCGCCCTGCCCCCGCAAGTTTGTCTATCCATGGACAACCAGACTCGTAATAAGCCCCCATATTTTAATGCAAAACCATCAATATTACATGTAAAAAAACAGCATACTAGATATTTTATTTTAATAAACACATATATAAATAGTAGTACTCAAAAATAAAAAATTTAGAAATATTTAATGTGTTGTAAAATATATTTATGTAATTTTGTTAAGGTAATTCAAAATAAACAAATACAATGCATTTCTAATCTCTAAAACGTGCTCACCCATTTTAGCAGTAATAATAAAATCAACATTCTGTCATTTAAAAAAAATCTAAACTAAAAAGAACCACAGTAAAACAATACATGAAAATGTCTAATTATTGTAATTAAATATTTTTTTATGTAAACCAAAAAAATACTTAGATATACAATTCTATTAAAATTGTTTTAAACAAAAACATAATTTAAAAAATAAACCACCCCATTTCCCCTACAAATCCAGCATATCCTATAACATTTATTACACTACAATATTATATAGAAATGGCTGTTTTATACATCCATATAATATAAAACAATATTTTCAATAACAATATTAAAAGAAACACTAAAATGTACATTCTTACTTGCAATATTCACGATGATGATATTTTGGTTGTCACAATATAAAGACAACAATATTTTGATAGGGTGGTATTTTCAATTTGATATTTTAGTAAAACACCATCCAGAGATTAATCTATTTCTGGCAAGGGCTAAAAAATACTAACAAGTCAAGAGGGGAGTTATTACTCCTGTCCTGCTGTCCGAGACAGTCAGGCAGATGAAAAGCAGGACGGTTTGGGCAGAGAAAAGCATGTTCAGGGGCCTCCACGGTGTATGTTAATTAACGTTGGAGTACTAAAACATTGCAACCACACTTACCCTGAAAAGAAAAGACTCCGTCCCAGAGGGCAGAGAGCTGAAAACAGTGCTGCTCTGTAGTGAAGATAGGGGAGTGCAGGAGGGTGGCCTCTGTCCTTAGTGCATCTGGGAATAGTATAATATGGTTTCACCACATTTCTCAATGGCTGCGCCGCGGGCTGCTTTGTTTGTACCTGCAACTCCTCCTGTTGTCTCAAGTCTTGGCATTCATTGGCAGCAGGCTGGATGAGGGGCGGTAATCTGCTCTAAGCTTTTGCGTCCGGGGAACCAAACTAGGTGTTCATTCTACAGACTTACAGTTACAGCATGCCGAGCAGACCCAGAGCGGGAAAGAAGGGGGTGAGAAAACCCTTAATTCAGCTCGCTGCACATCCATAAACATGGAGCAGCGACACTTTCATGATATTTGGACTACCATGCCAAGCTCCAGGCCCAGCAACCAGGAATCATTGTACTTGCAATAAATAAATAGATGAAACAAAAGAAAACAACATAAATGCTAAGAAAGAAGATCTGATTCAGCCACGCTGAACACAGCAGTGCCTGTGGTATCATACTCAAAAAAGAAGAAGGATCTGGAGGCCCTCTTTATGTGCATCAGAGAGGAGCAGTCTGACAGAAGAGGCAGAAAGTAAGGGGATGGATGCCATTTTTCTAAGATTTTACTAGGTCACATGGGGTCAGATTGACTAACATTTGACATAGGACAACTCAGTTTGGAAACTTGCTGCACTCGGCTGCGTCAAATGGAGAGGCAGGAATGCACCATATCTACCAAGAGAAGTCACACTCCTGCTCTCTCTCGGCGCAGATGCACAAGTGGCTGCCAAGCGCCAATGCAGGTACCCTTACATGATGGTGCACAGGTACCTGCATTGAAGGCAAACTTGTTTTTGTGCAGAAAGGGGCACCTTTCTGCAAAAGACAATTCTCAGGATTTTTCCTCTTTCTATGTTGCTGCAGAATGGAAAAGGAAAAAAGGAGGAGAGATAAACATATCTATCCTCGTTATGCATCTTCTGGGGAGGCGTAGCATTTTGATTTAGTCCGAGGTTCAATACTGTTAGAAAATCTAGGAATGTGCCAAAAACCATCGGTGAATGCATGGGAACCCCAATGCTCAACCCACAGAATGCCTTCCTCAGGCAGAGTAACGCAAGGCAGCAACTTGTGCAATCTTGAGTTACTCCAGATTTACTATGCCATGCAAAGTGCCTTAGCATCGCGTAGTAAATGTCACTTAAAGTCTTGTAATGCCCTTGCGTCTCCTTGTGTAATGCAAAAGGTAACTCTAGCTCCTAGTAAATCTGGGCCATAGAGTCTGGGAGCTGGTAGACATGCCTCAATTAGTAAGCGCTGGGATGAGTAAGGGCTTAAGAGGTAATGCAACTAACTCTTCCACATGATTTGATATGTTAGTCCGGTACATTTTATCGTGAAGCAATATAAACCCACAGTCATTGCAAACATAATGGCAGGTCCGTGTCAGTGTATATCCTACAGTGTGCGAATGTTGCGCTGCTTATTTTACAACAGATGTATTGGAATGCGGCACATTTATTTATTTTATTTTATATTCTTCTATAGCGCCTGAATAGACCCCCGAAGGGGTATCTCCGCGCTTTGCCAGTGAGAATATTGCCTCAAATGGTATGTGGTCAGATGAAATGGTACATATTAACAGGGAGAGATCAGTTACTGGAAAATAGGTATGTTTTTAAGATCTTTCGGAAGGTCAGATGACTGGTGAGTGATCTCATCTCGAGGGGTAAAGAATTCCAGAGCTTTGGTCCCATATGGGCTAGTGCTCGCCCTCCTTGTCTGGACTTTTTTATTCTAGGCACCTGCAGAAGCTGCTGGTTGCCTGAGCGCAGGGTTCGCCCAGGGGCATATGGCTGGAAGATTTTGGCCAGATATTTTGGACCTTCGCCTATCGCACTTTTATGAATAGTGCACAAGGTCTTAAACTGCACTCGTTTCTTCACTGGAAAGCTTTGTGGCGAATGCTTGAATTTGCTCACTTCAAACCATATAAGCTATTTACAGCAGGATTTATCTGTGTAAATAATTATCCTAAATCCCACAACTACACAACGCATGTGTAAGTCAAGAGCAAGACAGATGTCATGGCGCAGAAATACCATGGATTTAATACACAGGAGGAAACATAAGGTCTATCAAATTGTCAAACTCGAAAACTGTTTACATCTTTCATTTGTAAGCTGCATTCGTTTTGGTTTGTAGAATTTAAAAGAACCTTCTCACTCATATGAAAAACCAATGTTGCACAGAAAGAAATCAAGAAATACATTTCAGCAACTCTGGTTTAGTTGGACCCAAGGGGAACTTTTTTCCAATTCTGTTTGTCATAACCAGATCCATCATGTCATGCAAGCCTAGCTTAACACCACTGTCTTTTTTTTATACGCACCAACTACTTTCTGTTGAACTGGCGCTGTCACAAGAAAACACACAAAATAAGACTGCCTGCAAAACACTGTTTGTTTCTCGGCTGAACTCTCCAGAGCCGCGCATTTTTCTCTCTGTCTTTATAAGGGGTGAATGTTGACAGATCAGTGAACCTTACTGTCAGCAGAGAAAAAACTTAGAGCTATTTTATGAAAGGTGAAAAGAAAACAGCAATGTAAAAGTGTGTTTGGTCTTTGCGTCAAATAGGCCTGCGAGAAACCATAAAAAAGGATGTCCGACAATAATAGTGTTATAGAACGTTTTGTTCCCAGCAGCAGCTGGAACGCCTCGCCATTTGGGGAAATAACGCCTTCCTTTTTAGAAAAAAGCTTTTTTGTAGTGCTGGGTAACTAGAGGGTCGATCAGGAGGAGGTGAGAAATTATTTTTTACCTTTGTTGTATCATTCAATCGAATCAAATAATAGAACTTTTTAGTGTTACAAAGAAAAAAGATAGAGAACTCCATCCTTCTTTCTGGTGTACCAGTAAGTTGCACAAAATGGTATAAGAACGTGGGTCTGATTCACAGACGTATTCGCCTGCAGGTGACGTTGAGCATACTGTAGAGTGTGAAAACGGATTTAAGAATACTTTAAAGCCATGCATTGAGAAATGTCTCCGTACATTTGACAGTATCGAACAAAGGAAGCCTGAGGCAATACTGAGCCAATACACAGGCACCTCTGGGGCCATGTGGACAAAATGTTGAAAGGTGCATGGAATTTGTTAGATTACGGTGGGCACTTGTTTTTAAAACTGAATACCACAGTTTAATTTGTGGCAATATTTGCAGGTTGTGGGCACAGGCACTAATTTTTCGAGATATTAACTTCTTTTTTTATCATCATTTAACACTGCACAACAGTTACAGAACGGCAGAAAAGGCAGGTAGAAAGAGGAACAAACCATACGGAAATAGAGACAAAGGTGGAGGTGAGTCAGAGAGAAGAGGTCTGGGATGGGTGAAGAGAGAAAAGGATGAGGAAAATACATGGTTGGGAATTAAAAGGAGGCTGCCTTCGTATCTGTAACCCTACTTTTTTCAGTACCGATGGTGGAATCCTAAGAAAAACTTCTCTGCACTGCTAAAAAAAAATAGAGTCCTACTCACAAAGGTAAATATACTCGAGTAGATGTGCTCTTGTGTAACTGCACACTTTCACCTAAGAAAACCTTTGCTACTTTTTGTTATAAACCAATTCCGAGTAGAAAGTTACTACTAATTGTAGACTTACAAATCTCCAACCATTCAGTTTCGGGGTGGAGTCTTTTCCAACACAATTTATGACTCTAACGTTACTACTATTAACTTTACAACTGAATTTTAGATTCTCTACACTAACATGCAGAAGAGAGATCTCTGTGTGAAACATAATAGGAAAATTGCATATGACTGACCCAAATCACACACACTTGACACCTATTCCCACCCAAATATAATCACCACACCATTTTCTTCTGTACCTGTTTGTGATCCTACAGACACCAAGAAAATCATTTTGCTTGAAAGATTAAAACTCCAATCTCAAAATTGAAGAGGAAGAGACATTTCACTGAAACACACACACAAAAATACTTGGACTTCCTCCTTTCACCCTCACTGGGGCACAGAAGACAGCCTTGTGGTAGGACATTACTGATTCACGGAATGCATTGCCGAAGGAGGTGGAGTCAGGCTAGGGAACATACATGATTAATTCATCATCCTGAATTCATCTTGCCAAAGTTATCCATAGACAGGTACGTGGATCTCATCTCACCCCCTCGAGGAAGCTGCCCTTTCCACAATGCACCCTCAACTGCTGTATGGGCTGCCTGTTGCAGACAACACTAATGAGATACCAAGTAAGAGTTTAACTTTCTCTCTGTCACAATACATTTTCATACCGTTCCTAAACCAACTCTGCCCCTGCCCTATACTACGTTTGTATACAACACATAATATCCCTCAAACACAGCCTATAATGTATACCAAAATTAAACGGTGATGTTTATATTAATGTATTTTTCATTTGTATCCATTTTATAGGGTTGCTTTTCAAAGTAAATTGGATGTTTCTTATGAGAAAGGTGTAATTACAGGTGTAGTAGGCTAACAATCAGCACACCTATCTCATTGAACCACACATACATGTCCTTATACTAATGATCTCACTACCACACTATAGGGGATTTTTGTTACTTTGTATCTTACATCTTAATGCTACTTTCTGAATGGTATTTTTAAGTGGCCCATAACTGTACTCAAATATGACATTTAATTTCTTAAACAAAATAGGATCATGCACGTTCTTTCCTTACTTTTAAGTCCCTGTGCTGGGTTCTCTTTCAAAACCTGCAACATCTGTTTGTGCTTATAGCACTACAACACAAACAAGACTGGCACCAAAAATGACATTGAAGATGGTACAGCCTTTTAAGTATAACATCCACTCTTTTGGCCTTAAGTATAATCTATTTATTTTTAAATGACTGGATAGGTGCATGTATAGTGTCATGTATCCCTATGTCCACACTAGTCAATGTCTAGGACATTTTCTTGATAATGTCATTATATATAAGCCTTTCTATATTATACTTTTTACTTTCACTCCTGTGAGCTTATGTCACACACAAATCCCTAGTGTCCACCTTGCTAACAAAAGCACCAAGGACTTCAGGGTACATCTAAGCAGCAGCAATTAGGCCCTCCACTTTCCGTCAGTCGGGTGCATCTTGGAAGGTCTGATCTTTACTTTTATATTTCATGATTAATCATATCACATCAAACATTTGGAAAGTGTTTTTTTTCTGTTTAGTTTGTTTCTTAGATTTGTGCACTTTCGTGTTCAAGATCACTTTTGAATTTAACATTAATATTTTAATTATTATTTTTCATTGTCCTTCTCACTACATTTGTTATATTAGGAGAAACTGGTTTGCCACCAACTACGAGGTCACTGTCTCGGCAGATGACATCAAGGGGGTCATCTAGAAAGGGAATTTTCATGGCTGCAGCTAGTGACTTGGCTTTGTAATGATGTGATAATTCCAAGCATGGATCAACCCTTAGATTCACATGTTTATTTAAGTTTACATCCTACTAACTACAATAATGAAGTTTTATTAAAGTTTTTTATTAAAGTAGTTTGTAGAAATATTGACTTTATAGTGTATTTGAGGAACTTCTGTCATCTTCTTGGAAGTACTAAGGACATTGTGCCCAATAATGTTGCTAAACTATGTGCAAGCCGAGGCTGGCAGTAAGCCAATCCTCCTCTAAGCAGTTATCTCAATAGCTAACACTATCCAAGAGGAAGAGGAGTGGCAGATGCAGGTCGAGGCAGAGGAGGAAGGGGATGTGCAAAAGTATATTTTTGACTTAACACAGAAAATAAAAAACAAAAACTAATCACTCCTTCTTAGCTGTCCTCCTCAGAGATCACTCCTAAGGGTTGCCAGTCCTTAGCAACTAATTTAGCAGCCACAGATGCTTATTCTTCGTATATAAGACTCAACCCCAAAAACCTTCATTTTACAGGTAGTTCTGTAGACTCCTGTGCAAACTCCTCCCGCACAGGTACATCTCCTGCCTTCTCTTCGTCATCTGTGAGAAGGGAAATGCATGATGAGGAACATCTCTTCCACATTCATTAATCCGCCCTAAACCCTCCCAAAAGCATCCCTTCATGATGGGCAACCTGCAGGTCATGTCAGATTGACACAAATGCAGGGGTTTGGCATGGTGTAATCCTTTCCTATGGGAGGATCCATGTTTTCAACCACAGGCCATTGTGCGGGGAGATATTCATGTAATGAGGAAACTCTCAGTGTGATAGCTGACTATAATCACAATTACAACCTAGAAAATACCAGACAGTTTTTGGTCATTACAAACAACTCTCATAATAACACCTGCCCACAAATAAAAACGTAAACAACCTGACAACCATGTCAAGGACATTGGTGCATTTAGTAAGAATGGATTCTCATTTTGTTCCAGTAATAAACCTAAAGCTCCGATCAAATATACTTTATCAAAGCTTTGACAAAACCTTTGAAATTCTCATGGTAAATGTATTATCTCTTGTAGTGAATCCTACTTAGAAATATTGAAGAAACAAAATGGCTATTTTATTTATTTATTTATTTATTAATTGCATTTGTAGGGCGCAGCAGCTACCCAAAAAGGGTTTCCCGGCGCCATGCCAGACAAGGTGCAGAGAGAAAGCAGCGGAGAAATTATTGGTTAAAGAGCCAGGTCTTAAGAGCTCTGCGGAAGCGGATGTAAATAGTTTCATTATGGATAGCAAGAGGAAGGGCATTCTAGAGGGATGGACCAAGGTAGGAAAAGGATCTACCGCCCATCCTAGCGAGTTTGAACCTGGGTACCGTGAATTTACAGAGTGTTGCAGACCACTTGTTGCACATGGGCAAGTAGGGGCGTACAAGGGATTGCAAATAAAGGGGTGCTATGCCGGTTTTTATCTTAAATATGTAGCTCAAGGCTACTTGTAAATTAATGTGTGCCAAACGCTAGGACTCTTCTATCTTATTCATAATTTTGAAAACTTTCCCAGTGATTCAACAACAAATTATTTGTAACTGATGATATTGATTCTCGATACATAATTATTGCCCAAGAAGAAGGGTTAGAAGTTATTAAATACATAGATCTTACATTCATGTCCCAAACTTGTACAGGTTCCTACTAGCTTACTGTTTTCCATTTAAAGAGTAACTCTTACTCAAAACTATTCCCTTTTCAACCAAGAGTTCATGTTTCAAATCAAAGGCACGTTGAGGGGCTTATTTATTGCCACCATCATTGACAATCTGTTCATCAAGGTTTTTGAAGCCATTTTCCTGTAATTTTGCAAACGAAATATTGAAAATGTAATAATACTAACAAAAAACAGGAAATGAGAATTAACTCAATCATTAAATTACATGGTTGAATGGAAAAACCAATGATCTCAATTTTTTCTCCCAAATTTGACAGTTGCCAATCGACTTCCTTGAATTAAAAAATAAAAGAGTAGTGAGTGCACTTTAAACAACAATATTCCAAAAATCCACAGAGTAAAATTGCAGTATGTAGTCATCATCCATGTGTACTAACAGAAAGCCTTCTTTTATGCCAGTTGCATAGGCTTTGTTAAAACTATACATTGAGACATAATTTCTTTGCAGAAGCCGAAATTTGAACTTCCAATAAAGGAGCATAGTTTACCCACAAACAGGTGCTATGCATGCAATGAAATATGACTCGTTCAACTTTAGAAAATAATTGTTCATCATAAAACCCATTAAAACACACATAGACTAATTTGTGTTACTACATATTGTTTGGATTGTTAAGGTAATGAAGCATTACTAGCATGTGCTAAAACTTGTCAACCCAAATCTTGATCAACCCATGCTTACCTCAATCTGGAATGCAAAATTAAGATCCACTTTGTACATATGGCCGAGATACCCGCCACCCCCTCTCAACACAATCCCCAAGAATTGGGAAACCGGAAACAGTTCTTGAACTTTTGGAAGGCGGGAAGGGAGTCACCCTTCCCGGCCGTATTTATTAAAATATGAAACAAAAGAAAACATTAAAATAACAGTTTCATATAATGTACAATTTCATTTCCACATTACGATGTTGGCTAACCTTAACAGATCTCTAATACAAAGGTTCTCCTAGCCGAACTAACATCCTACAAAACATTTGACTTGAAATTGTACATCCTAACGTTAAGGGCCAACGGCAAGGTCATAACCGGTGTCAGATCCCTAAACCAGAAATACCCCCCTCACTTGTGAGAGGGGCGACCGCACAGAGGCGTACCTCAAGTGCATTTACCAATTTCCCTTTGTACTTGACGGGGGCCCTAATAAACTCGACGCCATTTAACGGTCGTTCGAGGACTCGTGTGAGGTGTCTAAAAGGTAGCGTAAACCCCCTCCCGCACCCCACACAACTTACCCATCTGCCGTCGCAGATGTCCTGGCCCCGGGAAATTCCCCAGGAGGGGCCGTAGCCCCTCCTATCCAGGAAGGGGCCTTGACCACCTTTCCTTTCCTTCCGGCGGCCTCTCCTTAGACAGGACCGCCTCCCCATTGAGGGGCCAATTGGCCACCTCCCCCGCGCGCTCCCATCCGTAATGGGTGACGCCCCCTCATAGGGATCTTCCAATTACTGCTCACCGATCATGACCTTACCGCCCGACCAAAATAAATACGACAGTTTTACCTAAGTTACTAAGATCTCTAAAGCAAAACAGCATTTATTATCAAGCGTAAATACTGATCAATCCTTGTTCAAAATTACTTTATTAGCAAAATATACTGAAAATCATCAATCTTTATTGCATCGTTAAGAACTATCATGACAATCATCACAACCTGTAAGAAAGCAGGAAAAATCAAAGATACTATATCAACTGTATTTACAACGAATCGCTGTCCTCAGGGGCTGGTGGGTGGGTCAAAATTGCTCTTCGTTCCGTCTCAAGCTCACGTGCAGCGGGGAGGTGCAGCTTCAGAGCACAGGAACAAGAGGATGCTTTGTTAGCTTCCGCTCCTTTTATCTGTCTTCAGGGTGGGCGTGAACCCGCCCCCGCCTGCCTCCAAGGGCGTGGCCGGCCGTGTTGGTGTCTAGGCCAGCCCACTCTAGGGCGGGAAAAAGGCGCGCCCCGGCTACGCCGCTTCGGGCATACCAGCCGAGACTCGCCTCCCGCCCAAGATGGCTTCCCGGGGGGATCGTGGTACTCGACCATACGTTCGGGGGGACCGATTGGTCGCCCCTTTCCATATGGCCGAGATACCCGCCACCCCCTCTCAACACAATCCCCAAGAATTGGGAAACCGGAAACAGTTCTTGAACTTTTGGAAGGCGGGAAGGGAGTCACCCTTCCCGGCCGTATTTATTAAAATATGAAACAAAAGAAAACATTAAAATAACAGTTTCATATAATGTACAATTTCATTTCCACATTACGATGTTGGCTAACCTTAACAGATCTCTAATACAAAGGTTCTCCTAGCCGAACTAACATCCTACAAAACATTTGACTTGAAATTGTACATCCTAACGTTAAGGGCCAACGGCAAGGTCGTAACCGGTGTCAGATCCCTAAACCAGAAATACCCCCCTCACTTGTGAGAGGGGCGACCGCACAGAGGCGTACCTCAAGTGCATTTACCAATTTCCCTTTGTACTTGACGGGGGCCCTAATAAACTCGACGCCATTTAACGGTCGTTCGAGGACTCGTGTGAGGTGTCTAAAAGGTAGCGTAAACCCCCTCCCGCACCCCACACAACTTACCCATCTGCCGTCGCAGATGTCCTGGCCCCGGGAAATTCCCCAGGAGGGGCCGTAGCCCCTCCTATCCAGGAAGGGGCCTTGACCACCTTTCCTTTCCTTCCGGCGGCCTCTCCTTAGACAGGACCGCCTCCCCATTGAGGGACCAATTGGCCACCTCCCCCGCGCGCTCCCATCCGTAATGGGTGACGCCCCCTCATAGGGATCTTCCAATTACTGCTCACCGATCATGACCTTACCGCCACAGGCCGGATAGTTGACCGGCTATCCGGACCCCCCACAAAACACTCCTACCTAAAGGTCATGCTGTAAACTCCTTAACCATGCCATGAAGTCTCCTATGAGTAATTCGTTCCCCACCCGGGACAAATGAACACCGTCCCCCAAATACATACTGTCCCCTTTAATACAACCATGCGAAACAGAATGCAGTGTACTTGAACGAAACAATCTACTCATTTTATTATTAATTTTCCTTACTGAATGATTCAGCGCAGAAACAGAAATAGCCCCCCGCCACACTTTTCGTGGGATCATATGGGCCCATGCAATTGTGCACCCTGGAACTCTTCTCGCTAACCAACTTACCGTGGAAAGCATCGCCTCAAGAAGAAGTCGTCTACCAGTGGTCACCAAATCATTGCCCCCAAGATGTACTATGACTACAGACGGCGGTGACCTTGTCCGCCCTAACAAAACCTCGAAAAATGCTTGAAACTGGTCAATACAGAGCCCGCCCTTTCCGTAGAAGGACACACTGTACCCGTATTCCCCAGCCACGTGAGTCATGTCACCTGCTTTGAATACGTCCGCGGCACGCCTCACGTATGAGTGGCCCACGACCCACACCTCCGTTTTCACAGCCGGTAATGTCTGACCGCTGGCCCCCCGGTGTCGGGTCGACTGGACAGTCCACCCCGCCTCGTAGGCTTGCGCAACTGAAAACCAAACAAAAACAAGAAGCGTGAGTACATCGTTACAGCTTCACAACATGTGCAACCGTACATACCTCTTATAACAGTTCGAGGACCAACGCCCCACACGTTTTATTTGATCAACATTCAGACCCCTGGCTGTAGCTTCCGTAGCAGCCCCTATCCGAAAGGAATGGGTCCCAAAGTCGCCGGGGTTCAAGCCCGCGGCAGAAATCGACATCGCAAGCACCCGCTGAAACTGAAACCTCGTCAGTGGGGTGGCGTCAGCGTGTCTTAACAAGGTCCCCCCCCATGCTGCCACCCTCTGCGCTAAATATGCTTCTACGCACCCAACAGGGCACATGGCAGACCCGGGGATCCTCTGGATGATTACACAGTCCCCGATTGCATCCTGATCGGATTTGGACTTTACAAACGAGACCGTCATCGTCTCCTCTCTGACCTGAATGTGTTCCCGGCACAGTCCCCCCATCGTATCCTGCTTGTTCTTTGCCACTAATTCGCCTACCCGCATAGCCCCATGGAATGCTAATGCAAATGCGGCTCGGAACAACACTGCTTCGTACTGGGATGAACATGTTACCGGTAGCACGGATAATAACAGGGCCAACCTATCCAAACCTATCGGGTGCCTATCGTCTACTCTGCGACCCTCAAGGCATTGCCACCCCCGTAGCGCTTTCTGCACAACGAAAGATGCTGTCGGGTCCTGGATCCCATGAGCCCTTGCCATGAAGGAAATGGCGGCCCGATGCCTCTGGGCCGTAGCTACTGACTTGCCTGCGTGACGTAAAGAGAGCAGGAATCTTACTACAGACTCTTCCAGACCCCAAAGCTCCCTCCCGGCAGTACCCAAAAAGGCCCAATAGGAACGGAACGCCCCTTCATATGCCTTCCTCGTCCTGGGTGCTAAACTCTCTCCCACGAGGTCTTGTAGTTCGGGGCACCGAGAGACCAGAGAGCTTCGGGAAAGGGTGCCGCCACCGGGTCCGCTGTGGGCAGAAAACCCCAGAAGGCCTGCATACGGAAACGAGAAAGCGCATCAGCCGCTTGGTTCATCACCCCCGGCACGTGTCGCGCCCTAAACAGTACATTTAGTTGCATGCACAACAACACAATTTCCTTGAGTAGTCTCAGAATCAATTTGCAACGTGCTGCCTGACTATTGATACACTCAACCACGGTCATGTTATCAGACCAGAAAACCACAGAGTGACCCCTAAACCCTTCCGGCCATGTTCTCAAGGCCACCAGAATAGGGAATAGTTCGAGAAAAGCAATGTTACTCGTCAACCCGCACTCATGCCACCATGACGGCCATTTTTGAGCCGACCATTGTGTACCCAATATGGCGCCAAAACCCACACTCCCCGCCGAGTCTGTCCATAGTCCCAACTCCTCGGAAGACACTGCTGGTTTATTCCAGACAATTCGACCATTGAAATCCGCCAGGAATGCAATCCAAATGCGCATGTCCTGGCGAACCTCTGCCGAGAGTCTCGTACGATGATGTCCTTCCTTCAAGCCGACCATGGACTGTGCAATCGATCGGGAAAAGGGGCGCGCCATCGGCATTACTCTTAGGGCAAAATTCAACTGACCCACCACCTGTTGCAATTGATGTAAGTTCACTTTCGTTGCACGAATACATGTCTCAAGGGATAACCCGAATTTTAACACCTTTTCTTTAGGTAAACGAAAACAACCTTCCACTGAGTCGAGCTCGATCCCCAGAAACTCGATTAAGGTCGAGGGACCCACCGTCTTACCTGGCGCCAATGGCACACCAAATTGATTCATTAGGACACAAAATTCATGTAAGGCCTGTCCACACTCAGAATCCCCGGCTGCCCCCAAAAACAGAAAGTCATCGAGATAGTGCATAACATGTCGAAAACCTGTCTTCCTCGTGAATACCCACTGCAGAAAACAACTGAATTTCTCGAAATAGGCACATGAAATCGAGCATCCCATTGGCATACATTTATCCATGTAATAGCGACCCTGAAACTGAAAACCAAGGAGACGCTGATCGTCCGGGTGTACCGGGAGCAACCGGAACGCTGACTCGATGTCCGATTTGGCCATCAGCGTCCCGGGCCCCAGGCGATTCAACATGGCAACGGCCTCATCGAAGGATGCGTACCGCACCGAACATACTTCCGGATCTATCGCATCATTTGGGAACCACCCCTAGAGGAGAACACACAAAATTAGCAACTGGTGGCAAATCGAATGGACCGGCGACACGACCTCGAGTCACCTCTTTCCTAATCTTTACCTGCACCACTGCTGTGTGCTGTAACACAGACATTTGATTCTTACAGTCCGGTACCCCTTGAAAATCCCCCACTGGGATGCGGAAACCATATGAAAACCCGTTCCGCAACACCCCAGCGGAAGCATAATCCGGGTATTCGCAGAGCCAAGGAATCATTGCCATGGTATCAATCGGGGTCGGTAAAGGCGCCCCTCGGACTATATTAGACCTGTTTGGCGCCTCCCTTACCACCGTTATCCCCCGTTTTGGCTCTGCACATGGACTCAGGGTGGGATGGCTGCCCGCATCCCCCACACTCATGTCTGAATTTGCATGACCCCTGGGGCCTGGTACATTTGCCCCTGTTAAAATTCCAACAGATCCCCCTTTTACCTGTGCTGCCACTCGGCTTCGTGTGGGACTCGTTACCTGTACCCGTCCGAAAGGGCGTCCCCGAGTTTTGGCGGGAGGATTCCCCCCCGTTACTCCCTACTAATGGCACCTTCAACATCCCTGTACTCTCCATTTTTTGCCACGACACAGAGTCGTAACAGTCCCAGGACAACAACGGGTTGTGTTCCTTAGCTTTTCTAAACAGATTATCATAGCAGAACCACTGATTGCCCCCATATGCCACAGAATACTCCATAATACGTGACTGATAAATGGGTAACTCGGTCAACAACTCAGGTCTGCGCTCCCCCATGATGGAAGTAAAAATTCCCCACGCTCTGCCCCAAGTACCAATGGTCTCATCAACCTTAAAGGCGGCCATTTTAGCGCGCCAAACACTCGGATGCATGAGCTCCTTTTGACTCTTTACATGCTCGATCTCGTAATGGTCGGTAAGCAATGAAAACATGTTTACATATTTGTCCGCCCAAATCAATTCCTTGACTTCTAGTGGGACGTGCTGGGCAATCTTCTCCTTTCGAGAAGGTGCCGAGTCCCCCCCCGCAATCGGCAATGGCCGCTTACCTGAAGTAGACCCCACGCTTGTCGCCGAACTTGGGCCTGCTGTACTTCCGACCGCTGGGACCTGCGGGGGAACAGGAGATGGAGTTTTCGCAGCCTCCCTAGATTCCCGCAGTTGCCTCATCACTGCCCGGGCGTCGTCAGCCGTGGCGCCCTCGCTATCGTTTCCCAACCACGCTGCCAATTGTGCCGCTAACTCGGGGGGCATATCCTCCCTGTTCGCAGGGGTGACCACCGCAGGGATTGGGTTCCCCTCCTTTGGCGCCGGGGTTGGCTCCTCTCGTGGCGCTTCGGGAACCGGGGTCTCCGCCCCAAGTGCTCCCCTTCTGGGCCTCTTGCTCTTCCCACCGGGAATTGTTCCCTGTAAAGGCCGTTTCGGTCCTCCCTCCCCGTCCTTAGCCTCAACCTTTCTCTTCAGATCGGCTATCTCCTTCATGAGCATGCGGAGCATCTCATCGGTACCGACCCGCTTTCCGACCTTCTTGGGCATTCTTAGACGGGATATCTGTAAGACAAAAAGAGGGATTACAACGCTCAAAATTGCTCTTCGTTCCGTCTCAAGCTCACGTGCAGCGGGGAGGTGCAGCTTCAGAGCACAGGAACAAGAGGATGCTTTGTTAGCTTCCGCTCCTTTTATCCGTCTTCAGGGTGGGCGTGAACCCGCCCCCGCCTGCCTCCAAGGGCGTGGCCGGCCGTGTTGGTGTTTAGGCCAGCCCACTCTAGTGCGGGAAAAAGGCGCGCCCCGGCTACGCCGCTTCGGGCATACCAGCCGAGACTCGCCTCCCGCCCAAGATGGCTTCCCGGGGGGATCGTGGTACTCGACCATACGTTCGGGGGGACCGATTGGTCGCCCCTTTCCATTCTTCCATCAACACATTCCCAAAATAAGATAATAAAACCCTCTAATGACAACATATGTATATATATTACACACACACAAAACACACTCAACACACACACACACACACACACTGCCGGAAAAAAATGTTTTGGTGCACTCACTCGTGGGACCAAAGCATCATAACATCAATTCAATCCAAACAAAGTGCGGCACTCTGAGAGTCAGAGTAGGAATTTCAATTAATCAGGCTAGGGGAAAAGATGACGTTAATCTTTTTCAAACTCTCAGTCTTTTAAATGGCAAATAGGGGTCTATTTTCTATTTTGATTTGTGCTCTCCTACTCATGTTATAAAGTTGCTTTTTGAAGGATGTAGTCTAGAAATAGTATCCAAATAAGTCATTCAAAAATATTTCCCACAATGTATAGAAAACTTGATTGGAATTACTGTGATTCATTTAACAAACCTTTGATTGTGCTTTCCAAAGTCAAAGTTTTCACCTACCTAGGAGTGGTGTTTGATGAGAAAGGGACGTGGGCACCACAAATTTCGAGCAAAGCAGCGGCAGTAAAGAGATCAGCGGCCGCTATCCTGGGTTTCGCAAACCGACTGGGTGGCAAACCGGCCGAGGCTATATTGTCCATGAATAGAGCCAAAACCCTGGCCATTGCCAGGTACGGGTCCTCGATATGGGGTTTTAAAAACATGGCCCATATACAAAGAGAGGAGAATATATTCTTGCGATCCCTTATGGGCCTTCCCCAATCTACTCCAGCGTTCGCAACCCATATGGAATTGGGGATGGTGTATATTGAAGACACGCTGTCCATGGCCCCACTTTTGTCATGGATTAAAACATGGCTTCATCCCGATTTAACTTTAAATCAAAAAATCATTAGGGATTGTATGGGGCGGGACAATGTGGCTGCGATCGGGTGGCTAACACATATTAAAACAACAGCTGGATATCTGGGCCGCCCTGATCTATATACCAAACCTAAAGGTCTAATAAGAGAAGACATCAGATGGACTAAGACCCATTTTATAAAGAAAAGGGAAGCAGAAAGAGAATCAAGAGAAATAATGAAGCCAACTGTAAGGTCTCACTATATGATTATCACATCGTTATCTATTCAACCATACCTGACGATAGTTAATAAGCCATATCATCGGTGGCTCCTTACAAAATTTCGCTTTAATCAAGCTCACTTTCTGCTGGGTGAATATGATAAGTGGTCTAAGCCTCATGAGAATGCTCCCTGCAAATGTGATGATTTTTCTGACCAGGACTTATTGCATTTTGTGTTCTTTTGTCCCTTCTTTAAGAGTGGCAGGGAGAAGTTTATCAAGCCGATACTGAGAGATCAAGGTTTTATGCAAGTTAAACCGGCTTTATTGTTCCTGCAACTTATGGAATCTCCATTAGTAATGTATGGGGTAGCCAATTTCCTGGCATGTCAATTCGGTCCAGGCAAAATAGACTTCAGCCATCTTCTGCCCCATATAATGGAAATTGATGATTGACCGAAATATCTCTAGGCCACTAGTCCCGTAACACCTGACCCGTAGCAAAAACAATTTTATGAATCTCTCAAGGTTTGCACACTTTCCCTGGTTGTAAATGGATGTAAAATGATTGTAAATAGAACTGTAAATAGAACTGTAGTAATTTCAATGTATAAATTTTGTATAATTTGGAAAGATTTGCACAATCCGCAGTGGTCCCATAAATCATGTAATTGTAAATAATTTGCTTGTATGGTTACCTTGATCCCCACCGAAGATGTGTATATATTGAATCCCTGTTTTTAAACCTTTATAATCAATTTTTTAAAATTTGTGTTTGATATGATCAAAAGTGAATGTATAGCATACTTTTATGATTTTAAAATAATCGAATAAAGTGCATTTGACTCTTGACTCTTGCTGGTATTCAATCAGTGCAGTGTCCAGCTATTCATAAATTCATACATAATATTCAAATTGCACATGTTTGTCATTGTAAAACCAATGGAAATGATGGACGGAGCATTGACTATACAATCACTCACCCCCAGTCAACTTATCTGGGTTTAATCCATCACCGTTCTTTAGCCCACTCTGTCAACCCAGTTCAGACATGGCCATATGCAAATTTGTCTGACCCTCTGCCTCATGGGAACAGTCCAGCCCAAACTGCCAAGACATGTTTGTCATTGGCCTGTACATTTACCATCACAGTAGTGGCTTCACCATAAATTATTTAGATGTAACAGTCAAACCTAAAGGCAATTTTCTTAGACTAATCAATAGAAACAAAACTTTTAAAAACGTAATAGAGAAATATAAAAACAGACATACTGCTGTGACAGTGACAACTCATTTTCAATTATATCATCAGATCATTCATTCCAAATTCATTTTTATGGAAGCCAAGTATTACTTCAATGGTCATTCCTTGTTGTAGTTTCATGATCCATGTACATTCTGTAAATAATTGTGCACTCAAGGGCATAAACCACACACTGTGACTTACAATTCAGTCTTTTGTCAATTATCATAGATCTTCCATCTTTGTCCTGGAGTGTTTTGACATTCTTACCAATTTTACATGCTTTACATGATATACATTTGGCAAAGCCCATCGATGTCTTCTGTAGCCAAGTGCTTCCTTGCTTTACCTTGAGGTGGCTCCTCACATGTTTGTCCTTCAGCGACAAAGACCTTCAAAACATAATATTAGGCGACCTACCCACTCTTTGTCCAACAACTGGATCTTTCTTTATCAGGTGCCGATATTTTTGGAAGATTCTTCTGATGGTTGTAACTTCCTTGCTGAAAGTCAGTATAAACCTTATTTGTTCACTATGAGATTTGGTTTATTTCCTTTTAGTAGTAATCAGGATTTGGATTCTTGTTCTATCTTAAGATCTTTCATAAGGAATGCAACATCTACCTACTACTTTCCATTTTCAGAATTTAACCACCCTGCTTTTAAAGCAGTCCCTTGTGGAGTCCCACCCCAGTTACATCACTGTATTTTTGGATTATTGCCCCTAAGACTGTGTGTCTGTTTATCTGGCACACTGACACGTGGGATCTTCCCCCACTCCCCACCCCTCAATGCACATACCTCCACTTCATAAAATGTTGCAGGCTGGATTTCAGACAGTCCTTCTCACGTGGTAACCAGCAGCAGACGATTTGACATTGCCAGTGAAGTTAAAACTTCAACTAGCCCTAGTCATCTGATACTGAAAGAAAAAAGCTCATTCACTTCTTTGACTCTATAGGGTGAGGGACCTTAATAAATGTTGGCATGGTATATAAAAATCCAGGGGAACAGACTTTATCTCTACTGCTTTTGACTTCCGTTCATGGCACATTTTTAACCTGCAGAGCAAAACTGCCAAAGTAAGACCCTTGTAAAATACGTATGAAACTTCCCAGATCAGAGTATGTAATTATTATTGTGTCTCTCTTGATGAGGTTTCCTTTTATCTCCAATAGATTTGTCCAATTAAAATTCGAAAGAGTTTCTTGGATGAATGCAAAAGCACAAATTGACATGATGTGTTGATTTTACAGAAGCTCCTTGTAGTCTTGCTTCATTTTATCTATAGAACCTAGGTGCAATGAAACTCTCAAGTGTTTTAACTTTTAAACCACCTTACATTTGCTCAGAAATTTCATCAAGCTCACTGGATGACAACTTGAAATGGGGCCATTTACATATGATTGACCTCCAGTAAAGCCTATCCCACAGTGCAAAGATGATAAAATTCCTAAAGTTAGGCAGCAGATAGACGTTTAGTCAAATATCATAAATGCACACTCAATGTTTGAATTCTTATTGTCCTATATATGCCCTTTTTCCTTTTTTGCAGAGCACCACATTTTATCAGCAAGAGAACAGATTACAAACCTGCACAAACAACATAATACAAATTAGTCATCGACCTATAATGAGACTTTGGCATCAAGTAGTTATCTGGCAAGGAAGCAAAACATTACTTGATGTTACATCAGGGACTTGCAGATGGCTCTGAGATGAAGCCATTTTTACAGTTGTCATGATAAGCTACGAGTTTTATGAAAATTGAGACCTTAAGCTATAATTCAGATACTTATCATGCTAAAGTTTTTTAGACCAAGGCTAAAAACAATGATAACACTTCTGTCACATTTTGTGCAAAATATTTTTGTAGTTTAAAGTCTTAAGATATACCGCTTTGAGACTCATTTCTGTTTTACATAATATTATTTTCTAGTCATTTGTAATACCATTAAAAAAAATGACAGATAAGTTATTCAAATCAACAAGAAATGTAGCCTTACAGGGTGTTTGTCCACAAAGGCAATGGAGACGTATGCATAGTCCAGACATCCTTGGCAATACACCCTGAGGTCGATATTATGCTGAAATCTCCGCAACCCATGTACCACTTGTAGCCAGAGAAAGGGGGTGTAAGGAGGGTCTGGGCCATGACTGGTGCCACCTCACACCTGCAAAGAGGGAGATTAAAGGTTGATCTTGCTGCCCGCTAGACTTAAGAGGGCGTCTCCCAGACAATGACTGGCCCGGCCCGCTCAGATGGAGTAAAACAGGCCTGACCTGAGGAGAGGATCCTGTCAGCTGCTGAGTTTGACTTCACTCACTTAGCAAATACCTTGGAAGGTATGAGGAATCTCATGAGGGGGGACAACTATCTGCAAAGAGACAGACTCCCACAACATTGGCAGCAAAGAGGTGGCCCAAAGAAGGAAAATGTGCAACGTGAGGCACCAGGCAGGTGCAGAGACACAAGGCCAATCCAGATGTGACTTTGGCATGAAACCTGACAAGACCCAGTCACAGCTAAAAGAAAGTGCTTTGCGGAAGGGGCCGCACTTGCAGTGATCTAGATAGGGCAACAGTGAATGGCCTGGTTTTCCCTCTGCTGTCATAAGACCCCTTGCCTGCGGTTAGATAAATACCTGAGCGCCGTCAACTAACTGACCTGAAGAGCCTTGGGTGGCCCGAGAGACCTCTCCCTATGTAAGGTGAGGGATGGTTAGCTACTGTATCAGAGGCAGCTTGAGTGCGTTTTAAAGGATAGCTGAACTGGACACTGGTATAATTAGGAGAGGAAGGTATGCTTACTTTTAGAGACTGGGATCATATTCTTCAGGTGGCACTATCCCGTGGACACTGACATATTGAAGAGAACCCAGAAATATCTACCCTGACTATACTGCGGAGGTCCAATGTCAGCAGGACTTTTTTATAGCAGTCAAGAAACACTGAGGTATGCTTTGCTCTACTCAGCAGAATTAGGAGTGAATATGAGGGAATCACACTTCTTTGCATCAGCATGATAGTTTCAACAACTCCAAGACCCAAGACCCTCTCACCCCACTCACAGCCACCACCCCCAACACGACCAGATCCCAGCAGACTCTGATCAGTTGAACTCCCCTGACTAGTGACAACACCCTCAAGATCATGAAGAGCATTCACTCAGGCTCACCCACGGACCCCTGCCCGCAATACATCTTCAACAGGGCCCTCACCTCCATTGCCCCGAATCTCTTCCCATCAACTGCTCCACCAACTCCACCACATTACTGGAAGACTGGAAAAATGCAGAGATCAAGCTCTTTCTGAAGTAACCCTCTGCCGACCCGAATGACCTCAATAACTTCAGACCAATCTCTCTGTTCCCATTCCAGCCAAGGTCATCAAGAAGGCACACAATGCCCAACTTTCTGAGTTCATTGAGGGGAACCACATCCTGGACCACTCGCAATCTAGCTTTGAAGCAATCACAGAACGAGACCGCCCTCCTCACTGCCACCAATGACAACCACATCCTCCTTGACTGAGGCTAAACTGCAGCCCTCATCCTACTGGACCTCTTGGCTGCCTTCAACACTGTCTCCCACTGCACCCCATGCATAAGACTCTATGATGCCGGCATTCACTAAAATGCCCTGGATTGGATCCGCTTAATCCTCACCGGCTGAACACAGGGAGTCAGGCTAGCACAGTTCCTCTTGGAACACACAGAAATCAGCAGCGGAGTGCCTTGGGGCTCCTCCCTGAGCCTCACTCACTTCAACATGTACATGGCCCCACTTTCAGCCATCATCAGGAAGCATGGACTTAACATTATCTCCTATGCCAATGACCCCCTGGCTGATCCTCTCCCTCACCAATGAACCCACAGTCACCAAGAGAAACTTCTACAACAGCATGAGGGCTTTTGCCACCTGGATGAAGGACAGCTGCCTCAAGCTAAACTCAGAGAAGACCAAAATCCTCATCTTGGGCTCCACCCATTCTGCTTGGGAAGACACCTGGTGGCCTGCATATCTTGGACCTCCGCCCACACCCACAGATCAAGCAAGAACTCTAGGAATCATCTTGGACTCTTTACTCACAATGAACAGCTGGATCAATGCTGCCTTATCATCTTGCTAGCATATGCTACACCTGCTCTGAAAGATCTTCAAGTGGATCCCCACCATCCAGAAAGACAGTCACCCACGCACTCATCAGCAGCAGACTCAACTACAGCAACTCACTCTATGCCGGATTCACCCAAAAACTCAAAAAAAAACTGCAAAGCATCCAGAACACCTCCGCCACACTTATCCTCAACATCCCCTGCTACGGCCACATCACCAGCCACCTGAGAGACCTACACTGGCTCCCAATCAACAAGAGGATCAACTTTGAGCTCCTCACACACACCCACAAAGCCCTATGCAACACAGGCCCTGCACACCTCAACCACTGCCTCTCCTTCCACACACCCACAAGACACCTCTGCTCCGCTCAACTGGCCCTAACCGCTATCCCACGTATCTGCAAGGTCAAGGCCGGGGGAAGATCCTTTTCCTACCTTGCAGCAAAGACCTGGAACACCCTGCCTGTCCCCTTAAGGCAATCACCATCACTGAATCCCTGACTCCCTATTGTTGAAACTACAGAAGTTTAACAAAAACAAAACTTACAACCTCTCCTTCTCAATCAAACCATCAATTATAAAGTGCAGCTCATCACTCGTGAGAGTATCTGGGCACTAAAGTAAGTATCAGTCGAAGAGCCAGGTCTTGAGTCCCCTTTTGAAATCCACCAGAAATGGTGTTGTTCGTAGTTGGAGCAGTAGGACATCCAGACCCTTTATGGCAAGGTAAGAGAACGAACAACCACTGCTGTAGATTTGGCAGATGCAGAGGGTGTGAGCGAGGGCCATGGTACCTAGGCCTTAGTGTAATTCGCAGAGTTTTTCAACGCGGAACTCTGCAAAATTACAAAAAAACTCAGCGAAGTTCCGCGAGTGGCGGAGTGCAGTGCTGGCATTTCTGCTGCTGGGTAGAAATTCTACCCTAGTGGCAGCTCGCACTCAAGAGCCTACAATTGGCGTTCACGAACTTACAGTTCGCAAGTGAGGATAAAACTCTGCTGCACATCGCAAAGCGTAGTTTTCTGCACTCTGCAAGCTCCGCGGAGTGTGGAGTGAGGAAAACACTGCAAACTCCACGAACGGAATGAATTTCACCACTCAGGCCTAATGGTGACAGATCTTAGGTGCCAGCAGTTTGGTGGAATCTCAGATGGTAGTTGATGCATGTTGGTCTTTGGTCTTGTAGGGACTTGAAGGTGTGTATGAGGACCTTGAACTGGTATCACTTCTGGACAGGGAGTTAGTGGAGTTTTCCTGAGGTGGTGGTGATGTGGGTCCATTTGGGGAGGTTGAGGATGAGACGAGCTGTATAAGTACGTCCTGGAGAGGGAGGGCAGCTGGCAATGGGAAGTTGGCTGTGAGAGGCGAGAGCAAAAATGGCATGAATAACACCCAGGAAGGTGGCGGCAAAATGGCAAATAGAAGAAAGGCAAGCAAATATAACACAAAATGCAGTCGCTAAAACATGAGATATACTGTCAAACTATATTATGAAAAAGATATGAGGACATACACGTAAAGTAGGCATACAAGATAGCTAAATAGGAATAAAAAGGCTGTCTAGTAGGCACTTATAGAGCTAGCTCAACGGGAATGAATAGGCTGTCTAGTAGGCAGACTCAGGCAGGCACACCAGTGAACAGTCACAGCAGTGGTTGTGGCAGGCAGTGGAATTGATGAAGGGGGCAGGGCTTACTGACTCTCCATGAGTCAGAGGAGACCTAAGGAGACTGCTGGAGAGTGGGCACAGGACTTGCTCCTTCCAGTTCCTTGCCCCAAGTAAACTGCATGCATTAACTCCTGAAACCAGGACAAACCCCTTGACTATCTCCTTCGAAAGAGAAGTAAAAAAGTTTTTGATACATAGATTCTTTCACTAGGTGTCCTAAAGTTTCTCAACTTGTCTTTCTTCTGGTAGACTCCCCTGGATCTTGGATTGACCATGCTGAAGGGTAGACTGCATTTTTGTTCTATCACTACTTATTCATTCGTGACTGTTATTTGCTCTTTTTTCCCTGTATATATGTCTTGACTGCTGCATGTGCAGCGTTCTAATATCTGAACAGGTCATGTTTACACTATAGAGAGCTCCTGAAATAAATAAATAATTAAGCTGGGCAGAGCTGGCTGGACAGAGTGACACTGGAGACCCTGTTATGGGACGCAGCTGCTCTAGTGGTGCTGCCAACCCTGGAAGGCTATAAGAAGTAGGACGTGGTGAGCATCTCTAAATTGGACATCTGCACAGAAAATAGAATGGTGCCCTTCCCATACCCCCAACAACAATATGAAGTAACTGACAGTCAATATCTAAGACACGTCCAAATCTGGCAAATTATGAGAAACCACATCCAACAGGTCAAGAAATTGCAAAAAAAAAACTTTGCAATATATGATCTTAGGCTCACAACTACATGGAAATATTATCTCCCTAACTTACTCTACACTATTACATAGTAGTCTGTATTCACTAAAGGCACTTATGGAGAAGTGGTAAAGGGACCTGTGCAGGTTGGAAAATGACGAATGGGGGTAGCATGCAGCTTTCCTGGGGAAGTGGCCATTAGAGCAGGATTTTGTCTGCTACAATTGAACAGTGCATACTTTGCTAGGACTAGACGGTATGCAGTGGAAAGGAGCGTAGATGACAGATGCCTTTTGGATTGTAATGCAAGGGATATGCTCCTACACACTTTGGGCTCGATTCACAGTCTAAGTGTACCTTCGAGAATCGGGCACTTTGTGGGACTGCCCAAGATGTAGAAATGTCAGCACAGGGCCTCACAGGCCCTCAACAATGCCTTAAACCCCCCCCCTCTGTTAGTAGCACTGGAGATATGGAAAGAGCAAACATTTGCCTCAATGCGTCCTTCTCTTCTGTAATGTTGCATTGGTGGTGTCCCAGTGGGACATAATACAACGTTAGGGGATGATGGATCACCTGACCCTACATACATGGGAAACTAGTATTGACTGGTGTACATGAGGAGAGGAGAAAATATACCATTCAAAAGGATGCCTGACAATGTTTGCAAAGATATGGGGTCCATGGAAAACTGGAGATTAAAAAACTGGGTGGCAGGATGCGGGGACCAGGGTGATACAATGGGCCAATTGCATTTGAGGGCAAAAGAGACAAAGGGATACCACTGAAGCCAAGGTGCTGGGTTGGTTATGTGCAGAATAAGTGTAGGATATACATTTTGAACTCGGATGATTGCTAACTAAACACACTGTCCACTTGTGTGGGGGAGGAGTCACTGATTTTTGTTGCTGCTAAAATTAAACATAGTTGAAAAGAAATAGCGTTAGAAAAAAAATGCATGTAAGAAATTGGGTTACTGGTTGAAGGAGTTGGGCTGCCAAAGCGATGATCCAGTTCCAAGACATGGTGAACCTTTAGAATGCGGTCCTGCAGCCTGACTCACGGTGGTGCAGTGGTGGCGGTCTGGCCATCGTCTCACAGGCAGTCCAACCACCCTATTACAGTAGTCAAACCACCATTGGACCACCTCAACCGCCAGAGAACCACGTTCCCTGGTGGTGACGCAGCAGTATGGGGCTCACAATATGCCGCTGTAGCATTGCCTTTCATATTAAGAGTTTCATGACCACATATTAGAGGATATTAAACAAACATGCTTGTTGGTGCATGCAGGGGGGCACATTTTGTCCCCCGTGTGCATACAACCCTAGTTCCAGCATAGCATGGACTTTACAGCCTATGTCATGCTGGTACGCGCTGTGGCCGGCTGTGGTCCTGTAGCATTAGAGCTCATATATGAGCCTTAAAACTCCACCGCTGCAGGACCACCACGCCGCCCAACTGTCAGACCACAATTTCACTCGTCATATGGTGGGTGGGTGGCAATGAGGATTGGTGGTACAGGAGCATACAGTGGCATGACACCCGCTCCCTCACCTTCAAAATTCACAATTAGGCATTAAATGTTCAAGGCCTGCTTTTCAGAAGAGAATGAAGTGACATATTGAGAAGAGAAACAGTGAGAATGGGAGAATGGGTTGCAACCAGAAAGAAACCTGTTTGTCAATGGGCTGTTTTGTCATTTGACAATCAGCTTACATCGTATTTAAAAGGAAATAAGGGGTGATCTACGTACGTCTAAAGAAAAGCAGAAAACGTAATGTTATTTAACATTTCACATTGTCTTTCGTAATCTGCATTAGCTGATGTAAGAAATCATGAATCCATACTAATATAATAAAGAGAGAGCCCAAACCTTTGAGGCGGGTAATCTCAGGAACCACTGCACCAATCACAACACCCAATACAGTGTTGGAAAGGGCAGTTGCAGCAGAAGGACATAGGCTATGCAGACGCTCATCATATACATTTAAATGGTTAAAGAACCGTGCCAGCAAAGTAGTCCCTTGTGGGCGTGTCTGTGTTCTGCTGTGGGCGTGTGCTGGCGGCGTGACAAATGTTGGGGGCGTGTGGTACATTCCGCCCTTCATGCCATGTTTATATCGTGTGCTAATCCCACCCTGCTCCCTTTAAATACCCCTGCACCCCATAATCATAACCCACCCGTACTCCTTAAAATACCCCAACACCCTTAAACACAAACTCATCTTAACCCTGTACCCCAAAACCCAAACCTATCCATAAACCCTAAAAATACCCCTGTACCCTAAAACCCAAACCTAGCCCTGAACCTTATAAATACCCCTGTACCTCAAAACCCAAACCTACCCCTGAACCCTAAAAATACCCCTGTACCCCAAAACCGAAACCTAGCCCTCAACCCTAAAAATAACACTGTACCCCAAAACTCAAACCTCAAACCTACCCCTGAACCCTAAAATACCCCTGTACCCCAAAACCCAAACCAAGCCCTGAACCCTTAAAATACCCCTGTACCCCAAAACCCAAACTTAGCCCTGAACCCTAAAAATAACCCTGTACCCCAAAACTCAAACCTACCCCTGAACCCTAAAATACCCCTGAACCCCAAAACCCAAACCTTCGCCTGAACCCTAAAAATACCCCTATTCCTCAAAACCCAAACCTAGCCCTGAACCCTAAAAATACCCCTGTACCCCAAAACCCATGCTTATCCCTAAACCCTAAAACTACCCCTGTACCCCATACCCAAAACGTTATCTGAGCCCTTAAAATACCCAAACACCCAAAAACATATACCCCTATACCTATACTTACTTTATCCAAACATTAAAACTACGAATTTCGTTGTAAATGTATGCTTGGTAAAAGCATATAAAATGTAATGCCATGCGTTATAAAGGCATTGCGGAGTCATGGTACTTTCGTAATGAAAATATGCAGAGTGATGGTATGCGGAAAGAAAGTTGCGGAATAATGGGTGTTTACCCTCCCCGGTAAGTACATTGGTGGCACGGCGGCCCACATCTCTAGGAACATACTCATATTTTTTCACCACCCATTTGAAAAATTCACAGGTCACTCTCATTGATGGCCAGCACCAACATACACTTTTAGACACACCTCCCGCCACAAGTTCTAGAATTGCAAACTTTAGAGCTGGGGAGTTACGTTCGAATATCGGCATCAGCTCAACATCCTGTGATTCCAGGCAAATCGCGTTGTCTCCCCATGCCTACCACAAATGAATGTGTTCTTCTGTAATGTAAATTGTGTTCATGCCATGTTGTCGAGTTTGCGCTATATAATATTGCAAGGAAAAATAAAGTAGGGAAACTCGAGTTCACACACTACTGAACATGCACTCTTAAGTGCATCAGCAGTGCACTGTGAATCGGAGCATTTCACAGGCCTGTCACAGATAAGAAATGATATCAAAACGAAATTCTACAAAACAATATACTACTGGCCGGCAGCAATTTATCTACGAACAAGGTCGGGACGGGCTGCTAGTATCTTCATAAACTTTTATATGTGCATACACAAGAAGTGTCTGAATTGATTTTAATGTCATCAACATCTATAATATATACTCCTTGTAACATTTTCACATGGGATAAAGAAACATATGCCATACTCTCTTTAAAAAACTGTTGAGCTAATGCTATTATGCATAATCTAAGCTCACACTTTGAGGTCTATGTATTGTGATATCATAAGCTGAATACAATGGAAATAGTTATCTTTGAATATGCTAGTCTTTGATTAATTAAAATCTTGTTGTTGCTATTACAATGTTTGGTGTCCTTGATATTGTCAAATTTGACAGTAACAAATTAAATGTCATCATTACCGTTGCACTGTAAAAATGTAACTATAGGTCCCATTGTTCCATTGAAAAATACTTGTTTAACATCTAAATTGCAGCACAAAATAACATAAGTATTTTTCCTCATAAATATGCATTTTTCTAAGCTGTTCATGACACAATTTAGTAGATGTGGTTTTTGTTATAGGCATATTTGCTTCAAGGGTTTCAATTCAATCTATGAAAAATAAATGTATACATTCTTCCTTTTGCACAAATAACATTCTCATATTTCAATCATTGCATTCTTTTATGGTTGTCATTAAACAATCAACAGGTAGTTCTTGTAAAAGAAGGAAATACATCATTTTCAAATGTGGGAATGAAGTGGATATCCTTCTTCTCTGAAGTTTTTTTGGCACTATATGTAACAATTCCTAACCAAATATATTTCTAAATGTTCCCATATTCTTCATCATCCGCTTGTCTCCTATTTTGTGTAAATTTATTATATGAAAAATGTAACCAAATAATAATGATGCCTATACTACCTAAGAAATTTCAAATTTCTTTAGCTGTCACAGTTTTCAAATGTGAGTCCCCTTTAACTGGAGAAAATTGGAGTACATCACCTTCAGTATTTCTGACATACTTAAATAAACAAAAGCCATTATCAAGTTGGCTACCATATTAACCTTGTCTATAATATATATTTTAGAGAACTCTACGAAGTTCTTATGAAGTATCATTATTTAATTTAAGTATTCCAGTGTATCATTGTGCTCCACTGTTCATAATAGAAGTTCGCATAATGTTCTTTCTTTAATAGTATGTGCGGTTAATCTATTTGGAACAGTAACTACACAAGATAAGGCTGAATTGCTGGTTTTTGAAGTTAATATGTTATAACTTTTATAATGAAACTTATTTTAATATAGGTTGATATTCAGAACATATACATAAACCCTGTTCATATTGTATTCCAAGATGAACAATTGTTTTATTTTCCTCAAATATTGCATGTTGATCACAATTTAATTGTGATAAATTGTACTCAAAGTTTTCATTGTCCTTGTGTATATCTCCCATAGAATGTTTTATCTCACCCATAGCAATAATTCCTTCATTTACAATATTTGGTACCCCACTTGGTCCTGCAGGGGTTGCAATTGAAAGTTTATGTGCACTTGCAGTATCATATATTATTTCTGATTGGATTTTTTTTCTCATCTAAAATTTCTTGAACTCCAGCATTGAAATATTGGGTTCATAGTCATACAAAGCTTCCTCATAAGATTACAATGTTCCAATAAATGCTTCCCCTTTTCACCGTGGTTTGAAAAGCTGTAACAGTGCTAACAACTCCAAAATGGGTTTAGAATGACATATTAAGCAACCCTTGTTCTCTGAGCATTACATTTTCCAGTATCAACATGGTCAACAAGATTATTTTTGTAAGTATAAAATTGAGCTACTTCATATAATGATTAGTTTCCAATAATGGTCTTCTGTTAGGATAGTATGTGCATAATAAATTTGTTTTAATGTCTTTGTTTTCAGGATCAAAGTGAGATTGATATTCAATTTCTGACAGACTTTTTTAAACTCTTTTTAGCAACAGCACTAATCCTAAACTAAGCCATGTAATGGTGTGAGAGTTAGCATAAAAACTAGAAGAGCTTCAACTGTCATATGACCCATCCCTGCTAACCTCTCTGTAAGATAACATTCTGAGACTAAATCAATACAGTCTTTTTGTTAAAGATTGGTCAGCAGACATCTTTACCCATACTTCTTCCTATCATTTTAATCTGCTTTAGTAATTCATGAAGTAGCATACCGGGCAACAGCAATTGAATTATCAGCAACACATTGGATATCCACATTAGAATTCCACATATGCCATATTAAAGAATTGTAGTCATTGATCCATGGTGATATGTGTTCTCTTTTGAAGAATAAGGTTATTTACTCTTCCTTTATTTAAATTGGCCTTGGGAATAAAACCAACATTTAGTATACTGTTTTCATTGGTTGCAAAAAAAAATCAAACAGTATTTTCTGCATTTGTGACTTTCAAATTTAATAATTTGGTCATGCAATTGTTTGTTAGTTTCTTTGTTTGGGTTTTCACAAGTAACACATATTGTTCAATAAAGTGAAGAACTAATTCATCAAAGTTATATGCAAATTTGTCTGCATTAATAATCCATAACAGCATATGAATGTGAGGTGTACTTCTCTCTTGTTACATTTGTCACCAAAAGAAATCAACAACCTCTCCTTAGGATTTTTGTTTTATTTGTTAGGACCTTCAGCATAGTTTGGACTTTGCGATTAAAAAATCAGCAAACATTTTCTGGATCTAAATAGCATCATTGTCCTTGTATTTTTTGAGCCAGGTCTGGCAAAATATTGTTAGCCTCAAGTAGGAAAGTATATAAAACATCCCATAGGCATTCCATACAGCTTAATGTGAGAAACCAACTTGGTGGTCACAGATTTTGCAACATATATTTTAGTTCTCCATGTCTCCTTAACCAATATTCATTTGTACATCAGTGACATGCCATAAAATTGATGAAGTTATTTTTCAGGTTTTCATAATTTTATTCCACTTTATTGATGTTGTGTTAGGTTAGAGTATTTATAAAGCGCATGGCTTCCCCAGCAACAGGGCGTCCCAGCACTGTTTTCGGGAAAAAGAGAAGATCAGTGGAAGAACAGAGGTTAGAGATAAAATAGCCAGGTCTTCAATGCAATTCTGAAAGCCCAGTGATTGTGACTGCACCTAATGGACAAAGGTAAAGTGTTCCAAAGGGTGGGAGCTTTTGAAGAGAAGGAAAACCCTCCAGCTCTCGCTCTTGTCACCTGAGGTACAAAAGGGGGTGGTGATGATGGAGCATCTGAATCAATCAAACACTCACACCCAGTCAAAAGATCTGGGTTTAAGCCATCACCGTTCTTTAGCCCACTCTGCCACCCCAGTTCAGACATGGCTATATGCAAATCAGTCTGACCCTGTGCCTCATGGGAACAGTCCAGCCCGAACTGTCAATCCATGTCTTCCCTGGACCGGAAACAAGCTTCCGTGGACCGGTTTCTGGCATTCCAGCCGTCTTCTGCCCGCTTGCTTGAATCCAGTGGCAAAGTGAGCAAGGGACTCCCGTCTGAGCATACCCCGTCACACTAATGGCGGCCAAAAGCGGTACAAAAGGGGGTGGTGATGGACGGAGCATCTGAATCAATCAAACACTCACACCCAGTCAAAAGATCTGGGTTTAATCCATCACCGTTCTTTAGCCCACTCTGCCACCCCAGTTCAGACATGGCTATATGCAAATCAGTCTAACCCTGTGCCTCATGGGAACAGTCCAGCCCAAACTGCCAAGCCACGTCTTACCTGGACCGGAAACAATCTTCCGAGGACCGGTTTCTGGCATTCTAGCCGTCTTCAGCCCGGCTTGCTTGAATCCAGTGGCAAAGTGAGCAAGGGACTCATGTCTGAGCATACCCTGCCACACTTATGGCGGCCAAAAGTGGTACAAAAGGGGCTGGTGATGGACGGAGCATCTGAATCAATCAAACACTCAAACCCAGTCAAAAGATCTGGGTTTAATGTTCCAAAAAGTAATACACCATTTATCTCCAAGCCCTCCATTTAAACCTAATTTATTGCACACAGCACTTTCTTTAGGGGATTCTGCAGGCCCCCCGCCCGCATTTACCTTCCTCACAGTAATTACATTGGGCTTTTCAGGGGATCCGGGGTCAATAATGGACCTACTAGGTTCTGCTCTCTCGCAGTCAGAATTATTGTTAATTGTACCTCCACTTAAAATTTCTTCCCATGTCAGTGCACCATCCAAATTTTCAGGAAGGGCCATCCCAGGTACAAAATTATCGGGTTCCACTAATCCTGGGGTAGTCAAATTTTCATGATAAGCCTTATGTGGCGGGATCGGAGAATTATCGATACTAGTTTCAGTAGCATTAAATTTATCCTTCGGTTGTCAATCCACACCCCCCAAACCGGATAAACAGTCAAAACGATTACTGATTGGTGCATTATATATATATACCCTGCTAGTTGAGTATTGGGGTAGTTAGTGGGGAAATATCCTTGATGTATGTTAGTTGTTGGGGCACCATTAAATAGGCTTCCTAGTTGATAGTCCTTTCTTTCATAGCGAGGAGGGTGGGCTCTATATTTGCCATACAAAGTTGGGGGCGGTAGATAGAAGTAACTTAAGTCTAGATAAACAATTCCCCCAAGATTATCACAGATCTGGAAACCATTAATGAACTCCACAACGGGAGGGTCTCTGAAATTCACTATAATACAGTCACCTTCGATTTTTGTGCCCTTATGTCCTACCCAGCTAGTTCTCTGGACGTTCATAATTTCCCCTTGTAAGTCTGGTCTTAGGGGTCTATTTTTTCCTAACCAGAACATAACTTTATTTTTTTAATTCATGGTAGGTAACAACCCTCTCACCATTCCGCTCGGGGACGCCCGCTAGCAGGATGACATATGGGAATGATTCTGGTGGCAAGTCGTTCCTCCTTTTATTGGCAGTATTTCTTGTACCTGCTAGATCTACAAAGTCATCCCCTTCCCTGACTTTATCTGTGCTCGTTCTAATGTTCTTCTGGGCTTTATCTACTTCAACAGCCCTTATCGTTTTGTTAGTGCTCTGTGGAGTTCTACTAGTTACCTTTATGTTGGTACGCTTTGGTGTTTCCTTCCCTTTTTGTCCCACCGTTTCACTAATTAGGGTCTTCTGACTGATATTTAATTTCGGAGGATCAACAAGGTGGACGGATCTGTTGTCAGCCAGTTTTGTTAGCATTACAGCATTCCCCTGTATTAATTTTTCGAGTGCCTCAAGATGAGTTCCAATCCTTTTAGTATGCTCCACCAGGGGGAGAATTAAAGATCTCACCAATTTTTCTATATTTTCAAGTGAGCATTCAACACTATTCTTACCCTCCAACGGGTTTTTAATAGTTTCCTCCCCACGGTGACTTGATTCGAGACCGGATCTCACAACCTGAGTGGGTATCTTGGTTCTGTCCTCATTTATCTTTTTAAAGTACTTCGGGGTAGCTAACTTTGGTTTTTTAGAACGGCCGCCTTTAGGCGATTGCCCTCAACGTTTACGTTTTTGGTTAGGGACAGTTAGCGAAGTACCCTCAGTTTGTATTATTTCTATATGTTGATTATTTACAAATTTCTTGCTATTTCTACGGTCCGACCCCCCACTAGGATATGTCATAAAGGAATCTATACTTATATCGATCTTACTTACATCTATAATGGTGGGTAAGTCTCGGGGGTGTTGAGAGGTCTGTATAATCTGAGTAAGGGGTTGTTCGGGTGAGGGTACTGTCGCAATACTCCAGAATGAAGATCTTCTTAAAAACACTGGATCGAGAGAAATATATCGTTATAAAAGCATCTAAAGTGCCGGCTATGTTTCCTCTCCCTCCCCTACTTCCAGATTTTTCAGATTTTTCACTCTTGTTGTGTTTGGAGGCCATCTCTAGCAGTGCAACCGCTACTGTCACTAGTTACATGGGACCGAATGATACAAAATAGTCATCAGGGAACGCAGCAAATATTCCAAAATATTACTGTAAAACAGGGAGTAAATATAAAATTCAAAGAGAGAGGCCCAGTCCAGTCCTCTTCGGGTCTCTGAGGGCCACAGAGGGCCCACCCTTGCCCCGGGCTTATCCCGGCGTGACCTGCGCGTGATCCCGCGACGCGGGGGCTGTCGTTCGTTTTAAAGCACCTCCGGGCGCGGAGGTTGCGGTGGCAGCTTCCACCGCGATGCCGAGCAGTCTGGGAGATGTAGTCTCCCTCCTCTCGGCGGCCGCTGGGTGTCAAGCTGCGGTGGCGGGAGGGAGACCGGGAGTGACTACAGGTGCCCAGTAAGCAAGTCTGGCAATGAAACGTTCCCCAGAGGTGTCCGTGCAAAGTGTAGACAGCGCGCGCTCCAAAGGGGCTGTCGTTCGTTTAAAGCGCCTCCAGCCGCGGAAGTTGCGGTGGCGGCTTCCGCCGCGAAGCCGAGCAGTCTGGGAGATGTGGTCTCCCTCCTCTCAGCGGCCGCTGGGTGTCAAGCTGCAGCGGCGGGAGGGAAAGCCGTTAGTGACTACAGGTGCCCAGTAAGCAGGTCTGGCAATGAAACGTTCCCCACAGGTGTCCGTGCAAAGTGTAGACAGCGCTCTCAAATAGTTTTTGTTCTACCACTGAAGTATGACGATCAAGGTTTTCGACCATCATTCTGGTACCAAAAAGGATTTAATATGGAGTGATTCCACCCAGAGAATTTCTTGGCAGATTGTTAAGACTACGTTGGACACGTATTAGATGTTTGACCCACCCGTCACCCGAGCCTAATACCCTAGCTGTTATAGATTGCTTTATGTCTCAGTTTTTTCTTTCCGCAACCGAATTTCCCACTGCCTGGACTGGACTAGAGGATTGCAATGCAACGCCCAAGCTGGCCATGGCCTCCTTGTAAGCTCGAGAACTAAACACAGAACCCTGGTCAGAATGTAGCATGCCGATTGCGTATGTGCCGATAAAGACTCGCAAATCTTTTATAACAGTTCGGGCCTCAGCCGAGCGCTGAGGCCACATTCAAATGAATCTTGTCCTAATAGTTGTGGGACCGCTTTTGTCCATAGGGACATCTGAGCGTGGATAATCTAATGCTATCTAACAATGGTTTCTGTACTGGACTAGCTACACTGTAGTCAGGAATCTGGAGGCGCTCTAAGCTGTGATCTCTGTAACAGACATCGCAATTAATTCCAAATTCGTAAATGTGGGCATACATCCCTGGCCACCAGTACATCTCTTTTAACTCTAGTAGAGATTTTGAGATCCCCTGATGTATCAGACCCTCTCCCATATGTGCTTCTTGAATCAAAGCACCTCTCCGATTCCTGTTTGGAATTATCCTTTCCCCCACTCCAGGGATTCGAGCAAAGGGAACGGAGTTGTCATCAATTATGTATGAATATTCAAGTGGATAGTTTAGAGGTTACACTGCACCGCAGCCTTTGCTTGTAGCATTGACAGCTAGCATTGTTTCACCATCTATTTGTGTTTTTGAACGAATTCCCTGGAACGTGAACACCATCAGGTTGATGACTCAGTGTATGGATCACATGAGTCTTTTGTAGTTCTTTCTGTAATAGAACTACTTGTTCCCAAAGCAATTTATGCGTAATTGTGCCAACTTTTGCATATTTGAAAATGTTTTGAACCCAGTTCTGCAAGAATTCATTGTAAGATTGGATGCAGTAATACGAATTGCACAATATGAGTGTGGGGAATTCGGGATCTGTATTTTCAAGATCTATTTTGAATGCTTGTAGTTCAGCTTGCTGAGCTGTACCATCTCCTATTGAGTTTGAGTGACCATAGGTCTGAATTTACCATCGCGCCAACGACCTTTAACAATCGCGCACGCAGCACTATAAGCTTGTTTTCCCCCAATTGCAGGTTGTGCTGATCCTTCTGTATAAATTATACATCCGGCATGTTCTAGAGGCAGTATCTCAGTGGGTAGAGGACATTCTTGTTCGTATTGTAGAAATTCTTGAGTTTTCAAGTAGGGGTCAAAAACGTATTCAACGTCTGTTGCAGCAAGACAATTAACCCATCTAGGATGTAAAGCTTTTTCATTCGGAATGCTCGCTTTTGTCACTGTCTCTAAGGCTGGTACAGGAGTAACGACCTTTATGCGTTTTCCCTGCGCGAGGGCTCTCTCTTTTGCTACTGCAGTTTGAACCGCTGTCAGAATTTTTCTGTTGAAGTGAATTTCATTTCAACTTGTGTGTACAAGTGTGATTTGTAAGCTATTGGTACCTTTTCTCCTTCATTAAAGGTTAGGTATGTGAATCCGCACATCCCTGGGATAATTCGTATTACGAGGTTGCATTCGTTTACGCGTGTCTGTAAATGTGTTGTTGCTAACATGTCTGGTTGCACTAACGCAAACTTTCTTTGTGTTTTTGAGTCCAATTAGCAGGTTTAAAATCAGGTTTGATTAATTCGTAGAGAAGTTTAACCCTTTCTGCGTAGTTCAGAATGTAAGTTCTTTCGTAATTCAGGAATTCTAGAACTAACTGTAGGTTTTTCAGTGTTTTTGGAGGTTGTAGCAACGCACATTTCTCTAAAAAGTTTGCTGCCAGGCTTTTGCCTTCACTTGAAAGTTCATATGCTAAGAATAGAACGTTGAGGTGGGCAATTCTTGATGTTTTAAAATTGAATTTGTGCCCTTCAGAGGTGAAGCCAAGTATTATGGTGTTCACCCTGTTCAAGTGCCTGTCCAAATCATTGCCTGTAAGATAGATGTCAATGACATACAATAATGCCTCATCATATGGACTATTCTTGAATCCCTGGGGGAGACGACAAAAGTGGCGCTGTGTCCCCATAATTGAGAAAGCGGTCAAGTACCTGCTTTCAGGTGCGATATTTTGACAGAAGAAACCGTTTGAAATATCTAATGTGGTTTTATATTTTTTGCCCACAATGTAGTTCATCAGTGCTGCACTTTGTGCATTTTGTGCTGCAAAAGTTTTGCAACAAGAACTTAAATGTCTGTAGTCCAAAACTAGACGATATGTATTGTCTGGTTTGGAGACAGGAAACAAAGGATTGCTCATGGATGAGGTGCATGTTTCAATCACCCCTTGGTATTCAAGTTGATCTAGGATCTCCCTGACCTGTTTTTTAGCTTCTTGCTTCACTGGTTATTGCCTCTGAGCAGTAGGTTGATTTTCTAACTGGATCTTATGGTGAGGAGAGTCCTCATCACATCCCACATGATTGTTAAATAATGCTGGAGCCTGGGTTACAGCCCATTTTCTGGCATAAGTATATTTTTTATGAATAGGAATATGATTGGAGAAGGCTGGCATAATGATCTCTTCGCCATGTGGGCACTCCCTGACAAATTCAGGTGGCCAGTCTTTTTCAGCCAGAAGGATGTCATAACCTTTAGATAGTTTTTCCCAAAAGAGTGCTTTTATTTTTCTAGTTATGTCGCCCACTATCCGGAGTGTTATTTCATATAAATTATGGGGTGCACTAACCCTGATATCGGCAGTTTCATCCTGAATGTATTAATTCAGGTCCACTGTCTCCAGATGATCCTTCAGGATCTTGCGAGCTATGGTAACTTCTGCTGCACTGTCCAGCATTGTCTGGGCCCACTCCCCGTTCTTGAGTTGTGTCCTCAAGATCCTCGGCATGTCTGATTTTTAGACTTGCTACCTTTTTCTTGGTGAATTGAGTTTTCGTATTTTTTTGGAACGTGTTGATTGTCTTTGGACTTCACGTGTTCTTCCTTGTGTTTTGATCGTCCACTTCTTTTGGAATTCTGCGAGGAAGTCTGAAAGGTACGATAGGAACGTGTATCAGTATCTTGATATCTACCAGGTTTTCTCAAATTATCCCTACTTCTGAGATTATATCTCTTTCCAGAGTCCTACCTCTGGATTGGGAACACTTCTCTTTAGGAAGTGTCTGCCTAGTATTTTCCCACTTATTTTTAGGAGTAGAGAGTGTGTTTTTGCTAAAAACTTTTTAAGGATACTCTGTCAGTTCGGGATTTACTGGTTTCCCGCCCAAAGTATCTCTACCTAGTTCTTCATATGAGTTTTCAATTATTCTGGCCAGTCCATATGGTTGCTCAGTTACATCAAGATCTTTTAGTTTTTAGATTTCCACAGATGCTGCTTTATCTTTAATAATAGCTAATATTATAGCTGAGACCTGTTTGAAATTCTTCAGTGACTTCATACCGAGATTTAAAGCAGGCTCTGCCCCGTATTCATTTTGAATCTGTTTCAGGAAGTCTGGTATAACCGCCATAGATGATACACCATGAGTTTTTGTGTAGAATGCAGCAACGACTGTACCCCAAGTATTACAGTCCTCCAGGTGTGGTGCGATCCCCATTGGTAAACAGATTGTTAGAATCCTGTGTTTCTCATGAGGTGTACTATCAGGAAATACTGCCTCGATCTGAGTAATTTTTTGAGCTAACCAGAATGGAATTTGTTCCCTTTTTGTGGGTAATTTACCAATGACTGATTGTATAGTCTGTGGTGTAATTTTGTTTTTGTTCCCTTGAGGAAGGGTTTGCTGTGGAATTCTTATAGCATTTTGGACTGTTAGAGTCCAAATGACATATTGTACCAATTGTCTATGTATTTTAATTAATTGTTTTAGCTGAGCTAACAGTTCTACATCTGACATTCTTTCAATGTCAGGATGTGGTGTATAGCTGGCTAGTACTGGCCATGTTTCTCCTGGTCTACCTAGCCTGGTAATGTGATTTTGATGTTGTAGGACTCCTTTAACCCCTTCGCTGCGGCGGCTATTCCGCCGCAGCGCTAAAGGGGCGGGGCGGCTGCATGCTGGGCCATGACGGAACCGCTCCGTCATCAGCACAGCTCAACTGTAGCTGATGACGGAGCGGTTCCGTCATCAGCATGGGAGGGGTTAAACCAGAGCTGATGCTCTTGGTAAGTTGGTGGAATTTCAATGTCCTCGAAAGGAACATATTCCGCTGGAGGTTCCTCTATCTTGTAGAAGTGGAACACATGTGTTGTTGGATTTGCTTCAGGGAAGATAATCCATAAATAGAATACCTCTGTCTGCTGATATTTGTGTACCTCTATGACAAATATAACTCTACCATCTCTTGGTGATAGGCCATTTTCTATAAGCTTTTTAGCTATTGTTTTCGTTAGGTTTTCCGGCATGATTAAAGCATCCGGGTCATTTTGTTGGAAACCTGTAACGTCTAAACCTGGTCGGTTTGCAGACGCTGTAGTTCCACTGGCCCCGTGATTATCCTTGTCGGCCATTTTGTTGAAAGTTTTACAGAGCAAGTTTCAAGGCGACAAAGATAAGGTGCACAATATTTTTGAAACACTGTATCCTTCAACGTTGAATCAAATTAAAAACTAATACATAGGATTTTTCGTCCTACTCAGTTATGGTGGATATTTTATAATTTAACCCACTCCAGACGTCTATTGGAGTATTTTACGGGAAAAAGGGGTCTCTGTGAAAAGCACAACTGAGTTACTCTAGTATCTAGCGTTAAATTAGTGCCTTACCAAACGCTGGGCGCCATGAAGTGTAGTTCCTATATTCCCAATAGGCTCTGCGCATTGGAATAATATATCTTATAGATGTGACGTAGGACTTATGTCTACTAGGTCTCTATCGAATATATTAGACTTAATTGTGAGTGCCAGCTAGCTCAGAGGTCAGTAGAAACTTTCTCTAAATCACAGGAAGGGATTAGTTTCTGACAACCGCATAAACATGACAAGAAAAAACTGATCTTCAGAGGTGTGAAAACAATAGATAGATATTTTACTCAGTCATTCATGCATGCTTCGTTTCACCTGAGGTGCAGAGAAATAGAGAGACAGGCATTTTCAATGTAAGTATTTATTTAACAGTCTTCTTTCCCATGCAGAAGAAATGAACTGCTACAATCGCGATACTGGCTGTAAAGTATAAGGCGTACAGCAAGAAGAGTATTATAAAATAATACTGTAAAAGCATGGTATGGTTTCTAAGCCATAAAATACATACATAAATAAATAAAGACTAAAAAGTACTCAACTGGTGCTTCTAAAATACACTTACCCCCATGTCCCTAACCTAAGTCTAGTACGAGGGAAGAAGTCAGTGTGGTGTAGTATAAGTTTAGTATTGTTTTGCAAAGAATCTATCCAAGATTTCTCTTAGGGTCTAATCAGCTCCATACCTTGGTTTAGAATGAAGGAGGTCAGTCTCAGGACTCGATTTCCCAGCACCACGCAAGGGGAGTTTGGAAACACTGGAGCTGGAATTCTCGCCAGGAAAAAAGACAGCGTCTCTCTCAGTGCCTCTGCTGGAGGGTCGGCTTCCTTCCGCACTTGCTGTAGCGAGATGCGTCTGGCAAGTAGATAGTCGAACTGCTCCAAACCACCGTGTGTTTGCTTGGGCAAGTGTGGGCATATTTATACCTTGAAGGTTCAGAGTTTGATGTAAAGGTGGACATAATAACGTCATCAAAGAGTCTTAGTTCTTTGAAAACTCCATGAGTTCTTGGATGAATCAATATTCAAGCAAGGGGAAGTCCCTAACTGCTGAAGCCGAGTTTTCCAAGAAATCGTTGTGGATTTTCGGAACTAGTGGTAGTAGCCATGCTGTATTCGGACTGCATGAGCTATGTCTAAATATGGTTATGATTTCTATGCCTATATAAGAACATGGTGATTTATACCTATATCAGGGCATGAATCTGGAAAATTACACTAGTGTCCTAAAATGCTATACAACAGAACCAATCAGCCTGTTTCTTACAAAACTATAATATACCACATACTAACTCATTGGCCAGTGTTGTAGCCCAGTGCCTAAATGTTTTACTTTTTTTCACATTCAGTGACTGCTTTGTGAAGGAATATGATTGTATTGAAAGAAGACGGTTTGTATGTGGCTAATAGGACACAGATCTATATTTTAGGCTAGAGAGTATGCTACACATAGAGGAATTGAGCATAATTTAGGTATAGCAACTGTTGGGATCACATGAGAGGCTAAAAGAGGTTTAACCCCTTCGCTGCGAGTCCTTCCCCCATGACACACCATTTTTTGGGCTATTTCAGGAGTTCGCGCTTAGGCCCACATACCTTTTATTCCCATAAGGTAACCATGACAAATTTACATCCTTTTCTTACAGCAGCCTGAGGATTCGAAAGGTACTCAGGGTTTGTGGATTCCCCTTGAGGGGACTGATAAATTAGGCAAAATACAGCTGGATGGAGTTCGAGGCCGACCACACCCCCTGGTCAGCTGGGATGCCGGAACTAAAAGCCATGTCTTCCAAGCCGGAGGTGTGTTCATCACCCGGAGGAGTCGAAGAACCGAAGAGCGGAGCGGACTCACGAAGCCCAGGCGGCTAATCAGGTGGCCAACGCCTCCGGCCATACTCCGTATGGACAGATTAAAACCATTATCCTAGATCACCTGGGAATGGATAGCGAAGCCTATAGAGTGCGCTTCAGGAAAGAAATGGGGACATCGGGAGACAATCCTAAAACGCTTTTCTTCAGACTGAAAATGGACGCAGACAAATGGCTAACACCACTAACCAGTACCAAAGAAGAAATCATGGACAAAATATATCTTGAGCAATACCTAGAGGCTCTCCCCTACGCGACACAGAAATGGTTGAGACAACATTCGAAAATGACAACGCTACAGGCTATGAAAATGGCAACCACTTTTGCTAGAGCCCAACCCAAATCACATCCATTTGAGCCAGAAAAGCCAATCAGGCCAACCCCCCGATTTGAAAAGAAAACCCGACCCACACCGGATGTCCAACTACCCCGACCCATAAGGCCGGATATTCCGATTTTCAAGGGGCCACAATGTTTTGACTGTGGAATGTGGGATCACATAGCCCGCATGTGTCCACAGAAGAAAGCAACCGAAGAGCCGATGGAAGTCGGCTATCTACCAAAACCAATCATGTACACAGCTGAGTTAGGAGGAACATTTTATGTAAGTGTGTGGGTGAATGGGATGAGGGCAAAAGCACTCCTGGACTCGGGCTTTAAGCAGTCGGTAGTGCAGGGATCCCTGGTGCAGGAGGGTCAGGTTGTCCCCGAGACCTTAGTACATATCAAATGTGTCCATGGGGATGTGAAAAGGTACCCTGTTGCGTATATACCCCTACAAATGACAAAAGGGAAGACATTGGAGGTGAAAGTGGGAGTTCTAGAGACACTACCAAAAGAAATCATTATAGGAACAGACAATCGCCAGTTCCTAGACACTTTTAGTAAGACCCTGAAACGAGAGAACACTGATTTCCATAAGGCCAAAACCGCCATGTTGACAGCTGATCCCTGGATCACAGATCGGAGTTTTAAGTTCGCCCAGGCCAACAATGCCAGTCTGTTATATGCCTGGGAGCAAGCCCACCAAACCCAGGATGACCCCACTCCCCGATATCCCCGGTTCCTGATTCAAAACGACCTGCTATATCGACAGGGGAACCCTACAGAGGCACCGCAACTACTGGTCCCTCATGACTTTAGGGAACAGATAATGTACTACTCTCACACCCACTTATTAGCAGGGCACTCAGGGGCTGAGAAGACAACACAGAACGTGCTACGTTACTTCTATTGGCCGGGAGTGTACAAAGATATCAAAACACACTGCCAAGCATGCAACATCTGCCAAAAAAAGAACACCAGCCGTACCCTTGCAGCCCTTGCCGATCATAGGGGTACCCTTTGAGAGGGTTGCTATGGACCTGATTGGAACACTGCCAAAGACAAAAAGGGGAAACATGTACGCATTGGTAATTGTGGACTATGCGACTAGATTTCCGGAAGCTTTTCCTCTCCGAGCCCCAACCACCAAAGCCTTAGCGGATCACTTCCTTGAGCTATTTTCACAGGTGGGTTTTCCAAAAGAGGTGATCACGGATCAAGGCACGCCTTTTATGTCCAAACTTATGCGAGAGGTGTGTGCCCTTTTAAACCTCCACCAGATCCGGACCTCAGTCTACCACCTCCAAATGGACGGACTGGTGGAACAATACAACGGCACCCTCAAGGCCATACTGAAGAAAATGCTGGTGGTGAATGGAAGTGAGTGGGACCGAATCCTTCCCTTGACCCTGTATGTGATAAGGGGTCAAAGACAAAGCAGTCTTGGGTGCTCATCGTTCGAAATGCTATACGGAAGGCAACCCCGTAGTTTACTGGAAATGACAAAAGAAGTATGGGAGACGGAACAACAAGGTGACACCAGGAGTCTCCTCGAATACAGCCAGTCGTTGAAGAATTCCTTGGGAAAAATCAGGGATCTGGCCTACTCACAACTGGAGAAAAATCAAGCCAAGCAGAAGTCCTGCTAAGACTAAGGAAAGAAATGGAGAAGGTTAGCCGTGGATGATTGGGCTCTAGTATTACTGCCATCAGCAACAAAAAAATTCCAGACCGAGTGGCAAGGACCCTTCCGAGTAATTGAGACCATCGGGAAAACAACATACAAACTGCGAATATCTTCCAGGAAGACACAAATATATCACATAAATATGCTTAAAAAATGGATTGGACCTCCCCCCTTCGCCCATAACCTCACCCTGACTACAGGATCTAGTACAGCAACCACTATGGACAGTCTTGTCATCAACGAGGATCTCCGAAGCTCGAAACAAGAGGGGCTAATGAATACTCTTCGGCCCTTTTCTCAGGTGTTCTCGGATCTCCCCGGGAAGACGACATGCATCGAGCATAGGATCGATACCCCAGAAGGAACAGTCATCAAATAACGACCGTATCGCATACCAGCGGCACGTAGACCAGCCATCCAGAAAGAGATCCAAGAGATGCTACAAATGGGAGTGATCCGGCCCTCAAGAAGCGAATGGTCTTCGCCGATAGTCATGGTGCCCAAACCAGATGGCTGCATACGTTTTTGTATGAATTTTCGCGCACTAAATGCAGTATCCTGTTTCGATGCCTATCCAATACCACGCATCGACGAACTGATAGAAAAACTGGGACAAGCCAAATATATCAGCACCATCAACCTGACCAAGGGATATTTACAGGTCCCACTCAAAGAAGAGGACCGAAAGAAGACAGCGTTCGCAACCCCTGATGGGTTGTTTGAATTCAACGTGTTACCCTTCGGCCTTCACGGTGCACCAGCAACATTTCAGAGGCTGATGAACGAGGTGTTACGGGACTACCAATCCTTTAGCTATGACATCATCGTGTTCAGTTCATCTTGGGAAGAACATCTACAACATCTGACCACTATACTGACCCAACTCCAGGCCGCAGGCTTACACATAAATGCCAAGAAGTCCCGGATAGGATTCCAAAAATTGAAATATTTGGGTTACCCATTGGGCCATGGCCTAATCGAACCACAAATTGAGAAAATGGTTTCTCACCCTCCAGCACTTCTCCTTTACAATCAGTCACTGTAGGGGCAGGGACAACGGCAGCGTGGACTTTCTCTCGCGCTACCCTCTCCCCGATCGGGAGAATCCAAGGGGGGTGGTGTGTGACCAGAGGGCTGTGCGGGTTCCCCCTTCTCCAACACCCCCTCGATGTCTGTTCCCATCTTTCTCTTCCCTACAGCAGCCCGAGGTCTGGAACGGGGCGTCTCCTTGGGAGTCATCCAGCACACGCGACGAGGAAGGGCGCTGTTTCTTTAACTGGACGGAGTTCGAGCCCGACCAGGCCCCCTGGTCAGCTGGGACTCTGGAACTAAAAGCTGAGTCTTCCAAGCCGGAGGTGTGTTCATCACCCGGAGGAGTAGAAGAACCGAAGAGCGGAGACGGAGACGTCCCTAGCAGAGGAGGCAGAAACGGTGACGAGAGAGAGGTGGAAAAAGGAGCAACGGAGGAGGTGAGGCCGGCGATGGCAGAGCCAGGAGGCGAACGACAAGGTGCTTCGCCCAGCCGCACTTCAAGGGAAGTGTGGCTCAGCCAGGTACGGGACCATATCGTGGGCTTGGTGGGTAGAAGAGGTTTTTAGCCTCCGTAGAGCACCCGTCGACGTTAACCTTGCACTGTTCCCCTTCCCCTCAATTCACCAGCGACACAACGTATAACCTCTGTGCACATGTGCAACTCCTCACTCCTCACTCCCCTACCCTAACGCTCTCAGTGAATCAGAGCACTTTACTGAGCTCGCTTATCTCTTTTGTTTCATGCGACCTGAGCCCAACACTCAAGACAGATGCGACTACATCACCCAGAAGTCCACGGGAGGGAGGAAAACCAGGCTGGGACCAGAGGAAGGAGAGGAGTTCCCCAGCTCGTCGAGACACAGAACCTCGACTACCATACTATAGGAACGTAACACGGCGAAGGCGCTTGTTAAAATCAATAAAGCCAGCCTTACCAAAACCCAAGGCGTTCGTGTTTTCCTCGATCCCGCCACATAAGCCTAGTGCGAGTGACAGGAAACGGGTCAAAATGCAATGTGGACACATCACATTTTTCCACTGAAAACTGACCCTTTTTTTGGAATGTGATTAGCTGTGGATTTTGAGCCCTAGCTCAGCCAGCACCTGAAGAAACCTAGCAAACCTGTACATTTTTGAAAAATAGACACCCAGGGTAGTTCAGGATGGGGTGACTTGTGTGGCTCCCACCAGGTTTTGTTACCCAGAATCCCTTGCAAACCTAACCATTTGTATAAATAAGCAATATTTTCTAACATTTCTGTAATGGAAAGTTCTGGAATTTTTGAGGATCCACAAACTTCCCCACAATCAGCATACCCCCAAGTCTCCCGATAAAAATGATACCTCACTTGTATGGGTAGGCCTGCTGTCCGCAATAGGTAATGGTCCAAAACTTACTGTAGAGACATGAAAATTGTAGATCACAAAAAAACCTGGTCTTGCAATGGAGTAACCTGCGTTGTTGGTACTGGAATTGGTGACCATGTAGGGAAACCTAGTAAACCCAGACATTTATGAAAACTAGACACCTGGGGGAGTCCTAACCAGAAACCCATGCAAACCTCAAATGTAGCTAAAAAAATTAAATGTTCCTTATATTTCTGAATGAGATTACCACGCCTGCACAAATTTCCTACCACCTAACATTGCCCTTGGTCTCCCCAATAAAAATGATACCTTACTTGTGTGTGTGTCCAATGCAAAGTCAACTTAAAAACATATTTAAACAAAAATATAGCGCTTAGTACTCACTGTGCTATCCCCTCAATCTCTATGTTTTTTACCTTTCCCAGTCGCAGGGCCATAGCACCCCCACTCGAGTGAGGTATCATTTTATTCGTAGACCAAGAGGAACATTGGGTGGTAGGAAATTTGTGCTGGCAGCAGAAATCCCCCCACAGAAATGTGAGAACGATGTGATTTATTAGCAACACCTGAGGTTTGCAGGGGATTCTGGTTTGGAAAACTTTGGGGATCCATGCAAACAACACAATCTATGGTCTCTCCCGGGTATCCAGTTTTCAGAAATGTCTGGGTTAGGTAGATTTACATATGTGGCCGCCAAGCCCGGGACCAAAAACCCAGCGACCCCCTTGCAAAACCAGGTAGTTTTGTGATTGATAATTTTTGGTACAGCCACAATACGTTTTGGGCCCTACCCTGTGCCGGGCACTTGGCCCATCCTCATAAATGAGGTACCAGTTTTATCAGGAGATCTGGGGGAATGCTAGGCGGTAGGACATTTGTCTCGGTCTGGTGTTCCCACAACTTTCCAACACAGAAATGTGAGGAAAATATGATTTTTTAGCAAAACCTGAGGTTTGCAGGGGATGCAGGATAGGGAAACTTTGGGGGATCCACACGAACCACACAATCTAGGATTCCTCCGGGTATCTAATTTTCAGAAATTTCTAGGTTTGGTAGGTTTCCCTACATGGCTGTCAATCCCAGGACCAAACATGCAGGTGACTCCCTCACAAAACAAAGGGGCATATTATCAAGCCCCTTATTGCCACGTCATCGGCACGTTTCTGCCGATAACACTGTGATATTTGCATCGCCCTGATATTAAGGCAGCATTTAGTCAATTAACGTGGCTTAAAACCACGTTAATTGATTTAACGCTGCCTTGGTAATAGGGCCCCTTTCACGAAAACTCATCGTGAAAGGGGGCGTGCAGTAGGTGTTGCGGTGGGTGTCCACTGCAACACCATTCACTTTGATGATGCCACCTATTATCAAGAGAGGCGATAATAGGTGCCAGCGCGGATGTTAACAACAGGAAAGACCTGTTCTTAAGGGGCGAAACAAGGAGAAATGCTTAATTTCTCCTCATTTTTGCTTTTTCCATGTGTGCTGCCTTGTGCAGCACACATGGAAAAAGCAAAATGCCAAGGTTTGTTTATGTATAGGAAGGTGTCCCTTCCTGTACATACACAAACCTCTTTTTAAAAATGCCAATTTGTAACTTACATGTGTGCTGCATGAAGCAGCACACATGTAAGTTTCAAAATGGCATTTAAGCTTTGTTTATGTGCATGAAGGAACACCTTCCTGTACATAAACAAACCTTCCCTGCCTGCGCTGGCGTTAAGTTGTAAAACTTATCGCCATTGCAGGGGAAACGCTAGGCTGCACCATATCCTTGGTAATATGGTGCAGCCTAGCGTTTCCGAAGTGGCGAAGAGAGGCGCTAAGCCAAGGCGGCTAACACCTCTCTTCGCCACTTTGTTGGTAATATCCCCCAAAGTCTTTTTGTGATCAATTATTTGCAAGTCTCCATAGTAAGTTTTGAGCCATTTCCTGTCATGAGCACTAGGCCTACCCACACAAGTGAGGTACCTTTTTTATCGGAAAGCCTGGGTTAACACTAGCTGGTAGAAAACTTGTGCTGGCCCGGTGATTGCACCAATTTCCCACACACAAATGTGAAGAAAATGTGATTTTATTTTAGCTAAATTTGAGGTTTGCAGGGGATTCTGGGTATGAAACCTTTGGGGGATCCATGCCAGCCACACATCCTTGGACTCCCCTGGGTGTCTAGTTTTTTTTTAGAAAGGATTGGGTTTGGTACGTTTCCCACATGGCCCAGGACGAAAAATGCAGATGACTCCCTTGTAAAGCCAAGTTTTTTTGTGATTGATAATTTTTGAAGCATCCACAATAGGTTTTGGGATCTTCCCTCTAGCGGGCACTTAGCCCACCCACACAAGGGAGGTACCATTTTTATCAGCAGACCTGGGGTAACACTGGGTGGTAGGAGATTTGTGGTTTCTATCTGATTCTGGAAGAATACGGCACTGCTGTGCAAGGAAAATGTGTGGCTGTGGCCACATTTTGAGTTTTGGGTAGGAAGCATCCACGAGAGGGACACCACCCTGTACTCCACTGGGTTTCTAGTATTTTAAAATATCAGGATTCGGTCCGTTTTGCCTAGAAACAATGTACACCTTGGCAGAGAAAGACAGAACAAATAAATATTACCATACAGCTAACTATACCTCAAGTACACACATATACTGGTTGGATTTGGCATGAAGGTGAGTGAAGGTTAAGAGCCTCACATTTTATTAACAAGAGATTTCACAAAAAGGAAATGCACTGTTTATAATTAAAAGGTTAAAAACCTGAACAATTGACTCACAGCTGGTGAGCTGTAAAGCCATGTCAAGGACCAACCTTTTTGAAGCCCATTCACACACCTTTCATATGTGACACATGCAAGACCATTCACACTGCCAGCCACAGTCCCAGCACAACACAACGCTCACATCAACAGACAATGTAGATACAATGTATACCCTGGCAGAGAAAGCCAGAAAATACAAACATGACTTCACAACCAACTATTCCTCAAGTACACAAGCATACTAGTTGGAGCTGGCATGAGGGTGAGCGAAGGTTCAGAGTGTAAGATTTATTAACAAGAGATTTCACAAAAAGGAAATGCACTGTTTATAATTAAAAAGTTAAACACCTGATCCAAGCCATGACAAGGCACCAACCTCTTGACTGGCCATTCATACACCTTTCATTCATTACACATACAACACCATTCACATTTCTAGCAACGGATCCAGCACATTACAACACTCACATCAACAAACAGAACCCATTCAAGGGCCCATCGCTTTCATACACCCACATGCCTGACACAACAGCCACACCGGGTGATGGACTGTGTGGACTAGTGTTTGGCTACCAGTGTGTGTAGTGACCAGCAGTAAATCACTATTCACACACCTCCAGCCAAGCACCAGTCCAAACAAATGCGAGCCAAGCACCAGTCCACACACAGTGCCAGCCAAGCACCAGTCTGCGCACAACTCCAGCCAAGCGCTAGTCCATGCATACCGCCATCACATTTTTAATGCTAAAAAGAAAACACAACGCATTTGGCAATAGATACAAATCTATAACCACAAACAAAACAGCTCTAACTAAATGTATCACACTAATGGCATCCATGAAATCTGAACAACAAATATAAAACGATACAGACCAGTCAGCTTATTTTTATGCTCACAATTGCAATCAAAATCTCTATTGCATGTGGATTCGAAGAAAAATAGGAGCAGTACATACAATTCTCGTTCCGCACACCTCTTTGGGCAAAGACTCTACATTTCTTAGCAGGACAGTATTTTTTGGCCTTGGGAGGAAGGTTATCAGGAAAGTGGCGATCTTTGAATCTAGCCACATCCTCTACCACTGCTTCTCTAGGGACTCCTGCCCGCTCCACTAAAACAAGGCTGCCTATTAGAGACAGCTGAAACTGAACAAATGTAATCTATGACTCTGGGGAGCAATCCTCAGATACAACAAAGGCATTGTAGCTTGCTAAATGGAATAAATGGATAGCCAACTTCTTATAGTAAACGTATGCCTTAAGAAAAAGATGGGTTAGGTTCCAGCTTATGGTCTATTCAATCTACACAACCCATGTGCTTATTGTAGTCTAAAATGCACACAGGTTTGCACACTTCAGCAACTTGACCCAATACAGTCACAGGTGACTTACTTTCATCATGGATGTTCATCAACATATAGATATCACTCCTGTCAAAAACTTTCAGAGCTAGAAGTTCATCACTATGCAGTACACTGCACTGTTCCTTCACAAGTTTTATACAAACCAGCTCTTTTTGGTAACCCTTACGGTCAGAGTGATTTGTGCCAGAAGCAACAGTGTCCACTTTGAACAATTCCCAGAACAATGGCACACCAGTGTAAAGGTTATCTACATGTAATTGGTGACCTTTGTTAAAAGGCCCTCTACCAAGATCCTACACAATTTCCTCTGTAACTCCTAAGGTGGACGGACAACCAGGGGAATCAGTACTGGAATCCCTACCAGTGTAGACCCTGAAATTATAGACATATACAGTTCTACTCTGAGACAGCATATACATCTTAATTCCATAAGGTGCCCTCTTACTAGGAACGTACTGACTAAAAAACCAATAGGCCTTGAACGAGATCAAAGACTCATCCATAGCTATTTCTTTCCCTGGCACTTAGATCTCTGAAAATAAATCCACAAAGTGATCAAGGACAGGCCAAACCTTAAAAAGACAGTCACAATCTGGGTGGTTTTGTTTCAATGCTAAAGCACTATAAACAACATGCAACATCTGAAGAAGATGTAAATACCGATTACGACTCATGTTCGCAGTATAGACGTTGCCATCCAGGGATCAGTAGATCAATATGAAGACAGCAACAGCTTCCTTTTTAGGCCCATCGAAAAAGTTAAACCCAAGAACTTCTTCATCTTGATTTGTGGGATTCCACTGGATAGCTCTAGAGTGAGACTTAAGTCTGGTACTATTTTCCCTCAAATACTGTTCAGCATTCAATATGAGTCTGCTCAACAATCTCAGCCGAAAAGACATCGTCCATAAACAACTAAATGTAAATTATCGCAAAAATGTTTCACAATTCACTCTACACCCTGCAACACCACTAAAAGCAGGCAACACCGACTGCACCATGTTTGGGTCAACCCAGAGCCCAGCACTTCCAAAGGGAAGCCTTACAGCCACAGACTGAAATTCCGATGCCTCTTGCTGCATTATTGGCACATCAGTGTCCACCTCTAAAATAAGCACTTGATCCACACTGAGAGTAGACTCATTATCACATGATTCCTCTCGGACAGAAAATTCACTGCCAGATTCCTGGCCTTCTTCCTCTGCTTCAGATGCAGAGTCAGTCTCATAATCATGGTAGGAGAAGACGCGAAAAGCATCCCAAAAATAACCCTGAGTGGTAAATTCTGTTCCGCTTGCGGAATTTGGGTAATTTTACTTTCCGCGGAGAACGCAGAATTGCCAAAAATTCCGCAATCCGCGGCTTTGCTGAATTTTTTGCTTGTTTGCACTTTCAAAATGTGTGTTCGCAGAATATTTCCCCCAAGCACTCAAACAGCGTTCGCCAAAAGGAAAAAGCATTGCGAACAGATGGAACAAGCATTTCCACATGTTCGCTTTGCGTAAAACGACTACGCAAATTCCGCCCATCCCTACCCAAAAACCTCCTGAGTGGTTATCCTGCAGCTAGCCATACTCCTTAGTTATACAAGTAACTTGACAAATAAGTCAACAGTACCCAACACTGTGTAAAAAAAAGTAATAAACAAAGTGTAGATTTATAAAACAAAAAGAAAAACTACTGGCATATAGCAGTTGCAAGGTAAAGTAAATCAATATAAAGGACACAAAGACCTATATACTGTAAAACAATGCTACTTACTTGCCGGAGGCTGCTAGACTCACCAGCAGGTAGTCCGAAAGGACACAGCCAGTACTGATATCCCGCTAAAAAAGAAAACAAAATAAAATGACAAACAAGGCAACGCAATACACATTGTGCACAAATACAAGGGACATTTCAGACACATTCAAACAGAAGCTAAATAGGCTGCTAATATTACAAAATTTCCAAAAAACACATTCATGCAGGTCATTGACAATAATTTGTAGTAAACAATATAAAAAATGCTTCCTTACCAAACACTTGGAACTACTCAAACTGCAGCTCTACCAGTGCCAAAACTGCAAGCACACGTTACACTAAAGTAAAACAAAATCTTTGCACTAAAATAAAAAGGAGAAAGAAAACATTACGATCACATATAATGACAAAGACCATCAGCCAAACTACTTTTAACACACAAACTTTCCCTGGTGGTCAGGGGGCTTCTGCCCCACTTTGGGGCACTTGGGCTTACATATACAAGGCCTATCGACCCCCAATGGGGGCAGAAGCAGTCAGAATATCAACCCCCATGTAATCAGAGTGAAAGCTCCTGCACTCCTGTGGGATCAAAGTGACACAAGGGGGAAAGAAAATCACAAGGCTAATCAGAATGCTCTAATATTTTTTAAGTTGAGCTCGCTGGATTCTTGCAAGAGTCCCTGAGGCCCAACCACTAAGATTTACAAATGTTGTATCTTAATAGCTCAAAAACTACTTAGTGGATTTAGACCAAAAAAAAAGATCAAGATCTAGCTTCCTACCAAATTTGGTGTAATTCATTCAGCAGGTTTTGCGGTATCCCATTCCAAACAAGTCTATAGAAAATGCATGGGGATTTCGCGTTTTGGGACACCCCCTTTTTCTCTTCCCCTGCTTGACAGATCACCCCAAAATGTTCATTAAAAAAAGTTATGTGAAGATTTGTCAAATAGCATCAAAGTTATTTGCTGACAAAAAAAGGCATTTCCTTTGGAAATAGACTGAAAGTGACTTTACAGGGGAGCAGCCAGCAGCAGAAAGCAGCACAACAGCCACAGAGGGACTCCAAGCCACACAATCCAAGCGCCAGGAGACGCTGACATCACTGTGTTTGTGCCAGAAGGCGCGTAATAGCACATCACAGCCATTGTTCCGTTATGCGATGACAGCGGCTTTGGCTGTGACACTCTTCTCCGCCGTTGTGAGACACTTCCGCGCGATGCGACTACTGAATCGGCGACACCCTTGTTCCGTGATGCGACGACAGCAGCTCCGACGGTGGCACGCTTCTCCGTGGTTGTGAGGCACTTCTCTTGATGCGGTGCAATGCGACAGCTACAGCGGTGACATCCACGATGCGACGGCAACCGCAGCGATGGCGACACTCTTCTTTTTTGTGGCGAGGCGCTTCTCTTGATGTGGTGCAATGCAACAGCTACAGCTGAGACATCCTCGATGCGACAGCAGCAGCAGCGACACGCTTCTTCTTCATTGCAAGACACTTCTCTTGATGTGGTGCAATGCGACAGTTACGGCAGCGACATCCACGATGCGACGGCTGCAGCAGCAATGGCGACACGCTTCTTCTTCATTGCGAGACGCTTCCAGATCCTAGTGACAAGCAGTCCCTCAGAAGGCCCAAAACATCAGCAGGCACTTCCAAAGAACGCTTGGGGAGCTGGGGGTTGAAGTCTGTTGTCCCTGAGACTTCAGCAGGAGGCAAGCTCTTCTCTCAAGCCCTTGGAGATCCTTTACTAGTTGAATAAAGGGCACACAAGTCATTTCTCCTTTCTTTGGCAGTCAGGCAACCACTGTAGGCCAATCCCCCAAGCAGCACTTCAGCTTAGGGACAGCCCCTCCTCAGTTTCTTCTGTTTCCACTCCTCAGCAAAGGTTTCTTCTTGTTGTCCAAACGTGATCTAATTTCTTGGGATCAGGGTCCCAATATTTATACCCCAAAATCCGTTGGCCTCTGAGGGCAGAGGGTCCTTTGCTTAGTCCAAACCAGTTCTGGAGCACTCTTTTTACATGACTCCTTCTTTCCTTTCACAGTGCAGAGCAGAAACATCAGATGCCCCACAGGAGGTGGAGCCAGCATTCTGGAGGAAAGACACAGCCCTGGAGCACTCTGTTGACATGACTCCTTCTCTCCTTTCACAGTGCAGGGCAGACACATTAGACACACCACAGGAGGTGGAGCCAGCATCGTGGAGGGAAGACACAGCCCTATTCAGGTCCCAGGTTCAACTACTCCCTCCCATCTAGATGCAGATCTCTCTATTCACCACTGGGTTGATTCATCCAGTCTCCTGGAATCCCCCAGTCCTGTCATTTGCACTCCAGACAAGGAATACAGAACCTAGCAGAGGCAGGCATGGATAGTTAAACAAGAAAATATCTACTTTCTAAAGGTGGTATTTTCAAACACAGAATGTTAAAATCAACTTTGCATTTCTACCAGAGTCAGTTTGGATTACAAAATGTAATATTCTAACTGCCCATTCTGGCCTATGGAGAACAGGTAGCCTTGCAATAGCGAACAACAAAAATGGCTGTAATTCACCATTAGAACATGCCACACACACCAGGGCTTGTCCTACCTCATACTTACAATGCACCTGCCCTGGGCATACCATTGGGGTGTCTGTTATGAAGAAAAGGTAAGGTCTAGGGAGTGGAAAGTGGGTGCACGTGCTCATTCAACATGGCAGTACCAGACTGCACACAGGCTTTGCAATGGCAGGCCTTAGACACATTTTTACAGGCTGCTTCTTTGGGTTGCACAGTCAGTGCTGCAAGCCGACCTGCAGCATTTGGTTTACAAGCCGTGGGCACTCCTGGTGCACTGTACTAGGGTCTGACAGGTAAACCAAAGCAGCCAATCATGGAATCACAAATGTATACATTAGTTTACAATAGGGAGAGCATATGCACTTTAGCACTTATCAGCAGTGGTAAAGTGCCCAGAGTCATAAAACCAACAAAAACAGGTCAGACAAAGTACAGGAGGATGGCATATAATTCAGGGATGACCCTACAAAAAGGGCCAAGTCCAACAATGATTCTATTGCTACATGTAATACATCTATAGTGATGTCTGAGCCAAAGTTAGCAGGGGAGGTGGCAGAGGCTTCATGTCTAAGGTATTTGAATTGAATTATTGGTAGCCCCCTTGTTGCACCATTTGAGAGTATGGGCCAGTCTTATTGTTAATTTCAACCAACTAATAATTACTGACTGTGAAGCATTGGAAAGAGCTGTGCATATCCCTTGGATAAAGAATATAATAGACTTGACTAAATGGCTTGGTTGCCCAGACTTATATTACAGCCCCAAACCTTTGGGCAAATCTAAAATTAGGGCCATTAAACTACAGTTTTTGGACAAGGCCAGGGACTTAGGGAAGAAAAGGAGTTAGCAAAACCACCTGTGAGAAGATATATTACATTACCTTTGTGCAAATAGTAATGCCTTTCATCGCTACGTGCTAACTAGATTTTGTTTACATTTGGCTCCCTGGCTTCTAGCTGTACCTCAAGGATTTACAAAACCTGGCACATTAAAACCTTGTCCTTGCTACAATTTCTCTGAGCAAGATACCTTACATTTTATTTTCTTCTTTGATTATTATGCTTTGTTGCAGAAAAAGGTTATTTTCCCATTACTCAGAGATGGTCACTTTACTCAAGTTAGGCCCGCTTTGTTTTACCTCCAAATCTTATCCTCCCCTATGATCTGTTTTGGGATTGAACGTTTTTTTAACAGGAGCCATTAGGTGCAGGAAAAAGTTATAATTTTAGTCACTATTAGTTTTTAGCTGTTTTTTTTTATTCTACTGCACATTCTATGTATATATTGATACTTATATGCACATAGTTTATTGTATCTTGAACTCAGCACCATGCACTTTATATGATGTCCTCCGCCTTACTTTCTAATTCAAACTCTGTCCCCTGATTGACGCTAAAAATGTTTTTATTTTTATTTTTTGAAAATGTTAGTTTTGTTGATGAAATGTACTTTCTTAACGTGTTCACTTTTATGGCATGATGTTGCCAAATAAAGTAGCTTTGACTTGACTTGATTTTACAGTTAGGTGAAAATGTCAGTTAAAAAATAATATTTTAAACTAAAACACTGAAAGTCACAGTTATAGTTTACTGAGCTACCTATAAATTGCGCCTCCATCTTGCACTTACTTATGACCTCACATATTACATCACTCATGATGTGCTCAATTAAATCATGGATGATATCAATGGTGGCATATCAAATTACATCATTGATGACATCACTTATGCCATCATGCAATAAGAGTAATAGTTTTCTAAATGCTATTGTGGTATGGATAATGGACTTTGTTTTAAGAAGAAGTACAATGCCAAATTCTGGAGAGGGCCCAAAGGCATCCTATGAAATGAGTTTTAAGTGTATGGAGGCAAAGGAGAGAAAGATATGTTGCAATATAAATTTTAAATTCAAACGCTTGATAAATGTACCAAAAACATTTTATTGCTGCACAGGAGGCTCAGAAAATGTGCTAAGTCAAGCCCCACAAGTGCATAATTTTGTAAAATGAAACACACTGAGAACGTTCTCGTTCGACATTATTTTATACAATGCTGAAAAACCTCAGACACAGTTGGCAGAATAATACCATAACAAATTTGCAGTGGTTTATGAAAGGCATCGTGTTGAAAACAGCAGCAGATTAGGCACGAAAATGAGGTTGGAGACTCGACACTGCTACTCGGCTTGAAGCACAATATAAATCCTCGGGAATATTCATGTTATGATTTGCATGGGCAGTCACCCATCTGAAAAAAATAATTTAAGGATCAACCGTTTGTAGAAGCTACATGTTTTCATATTCTCAGTCATTGCAGATATTGTTAAACACGAAGCAGGATGAGCAACCAAGAAACGGCGAAACTTCCTTTTTTACAAAAGCCTCTGAACTAAAAGTTGCATTCTCATGATCTTCCGTGCCCATATTGATACATGGCATCCAGCACATTTAAATGTGTTGCCAACCAGATGAGGACCATGAACCGCTGAATGAGGACATATAATATTCAAATTAATGAAGGTGGCTGAGGCACTGATCTTTCATTCAGTTTAACAAGGTTCAAGGAATATAAGAATGACTCCCAGCAACTGTAGTTTACTCCTTCTGTGAGTAAATTTGTCGTTTTTGAAAATGTACATACATTTTCCAGGGAAAGGTAAATGGTGCCAAATTAACATAATTCAGGCTATAGTGCAATAACTCTCTATGTAGGTTATTGCTTTCCTGCAAAAAATTGGTTATATGGAAAAATATTCACCAAAAAAATAATGTGGCACAAAAAATATTGTAGTCAACGTGAACCACAAAACATAGATTTTACATGCATATAAATTATTATTATATGATATAATAGAAAAAGAAAATGCCGACTATCAAAATGTTGTTTTCAAAATATTGACATTACACTATAAATAAATAGGTTGCGATTCAGCTCATCACAGGAATGTTCAGGAGCAGTTAACCAACTCCCTAATAATTCATCCTTTAAATTAATTTCCCCTTTTTAAATATATATTACCTTACGTTTTTTTAGCCCACCATGTGATATTGCTTATGTCAGGTGTCACCTGTCTGCACACCTGTTTAGTGTAGGGTACATCACTTGTTGTCACCTCTGGAGACTCTTTCCGGGTTCTTGCTTGCCATATTGCTTTTGTATTTGTATATGAATGTTCCTCGCAATATTCTCCAAACTATCTCAATTACTGAGGTGGAATCTCAGCCCTCAGGCACTGCAAGGAATGGGAATGTGTTTACTGTGATATCACTGCGGAATATTGTGGTATATTTTATTGTTATACTATATACTCTATTCAAATTTACCTCAACGTATTTCTAGGTCTCAGAACTTTAATAATCCCAGATACGCACTGAAGTTGCTAGACTCTCGCAGGAGTATAATAAATCCCGGCGGCCATATTGGGTGTGGCTGGGCATAACTTGCTATTTAAACCACGCCCGAGCCTAAAACGATTGCGTTGGCTCCAGACTTTTGAAGAGAATGGATCACTCTCTTTCTTCCATAATGAACTTATCTGCTCTGCTTGGCTGACGCTGACGCATCTCTCCACAGCACCACATTTAAGATATAACAACAGTAGACGCTTACCAAAGCAAAGACTGCACAACAGGTAGAAATAGCATTTATATCTCTGAACCTCATTTGGATTCAACCTCTTTATTCACAGCTATTTACGAACAAGAAGTCTAACCAATAACATTTGTCGTTTGTGACCTATAGCACAGATAATATATTGGTAATCTATGTGAACTCTCGTCAATAACTCAAAACTACAGAGAAAGGCGTGAAGGAAAAACACGAAAACCCTTTAATGAGTACAAAGATACTACTAATGAGAATTTGATGTTGCATGTGAAGCATTGCAAAAGTAATACTGTGTAATCGTATTGTTGATTGCCACGCCCAGGAAAGTGCATTATACAAGCGTCTGTGCTCTGAACCATTTCTTGTCTCATAGACTGTTTCTCATTTCCTAGAAACATGAAGGGTTCTGCATTCTATATTTCAGGGGCGCTACTGGATATTATCAGAGTCATCATCTGATTTCATACAGACACATCACTCCTGTTGCATCGCAGGTACGAATGTGTTTTTATCACACACACCAATATTTCAGGGTCTAACTCGGGAGAATGACTACTTAAGGCTGGACTTAAATACTAATAGTGCCCCTCACTTTCATGAGGTCAACAACAGATTGCAGTGACAATAAACGATCCACGCCAACCAGACACCCAGTGGACCAGACCCTCCTCCCTGCTCTTCTGTTAGAACATTCGCTACAAGCAGAGTAAGGGTAAAGAGTAGTGGAGGTGGGTTTATATAGTCTCTGCGACACCCCTTACGAAGCTACCAGGTATGGCTCTTATTTATTGTCTGTCAGCTTAAAACCCCATTTTGTCCTGATTATGACAATGTAATAGTGTGTGGTTTGAAATGTCATTCACTATCCCCACTACAGAGACAACGAATTCAAAGCAGACCATAATTTTCACTTTTGATTAATTGTCAGCAAATATGTGTTATCCTAATTGGTCCCGGGCTTAATATTTCCTAGAATACATATTTGATAGACTTTTGTTTTGATGTTATTTTATTTACTGTGTGATTACCAACTGCATTGAGGACTTTCTTCACTTTCGTATTCTACACTTCACTGCTGCTAAACTTGCAACTGAATATTCTCATCCATTTTCAGTTAATTTTTATTATGATACACTGTGTTCGACAGCATCGTTTCAGTGTTTGTTAGACCTGTCAGCCTTAGGGTGGTCTTCCCCTAAATGTTTTGCCTACTTATTGTGCCACCCACTTAAGCAGTCCTTTAAAAAAATGTCCCAGGACTGCCACTGCGGCCTGGATGCAGAGTTCCACTACCATGTCAACTTTGCATTTAAGCCCACTCGGGAAACCTTAAAACCACCTTTTATTACATAGAAGTCACCCCAAAAAGAAGGCCCAAGGTAGCCTGTAGGGCAAGGTGCTGTGTAATTAAAAGGTTGGACATGTACTTTCAAATGTTACATGTCCCGGTAGTGAAGCACCCCTAAATTAGTTTTTCCTTACTATGAGGCCAATCCATCCATTAAGGTAACAAAGGGGGTTCTTTATTACATTTAATAAGCTTAAATTCCGAATTGGGAGAAGGTAGATAGGTCATGTTTGATACTTACGGACATGTAATGATAAACTCTCTTTAATGGCATAGTTGGATTATCTTTACAATTTTGAAAATACCAGTTTTAGAAAGTTGGCATTTTTATGTCCTTAGACCTTTTGTGCCGGCTGCCTGGCCTGTGTTACATGACTGGATGTTAGATTTTGTGAATTCCTCTTAGACAGTCACACAAAAGAGGGATTTGGTGTGCCTGAATGGGCCATCTGCAGACAGGATGGGGCAAAGCTGAGCTCAGCCACACTTACACCTAAATAGTTTATGCTCTGCCTCCACACAAAGAGCTTAATTACCCTGTATTGTCACTGCAGCAAGCTTAAAGCCAGGGTAGGGGAGTCAGGAAATTCCATGCACTTCAAACAACCTTTCCAGAGACTGTCCCACTTTCCAGAAGGGCACCAGGTTATAAAAATAGGATCTTCAGACCCAATCTTCAGTGCACTACTTGACCTGGGGATGGACTCTCAGATCACTGCCTATTGCCATGACCTGCTGTACTCTCTGCCAGACTGCTGCTTTACCTAGAAGGACATATATGTTGCCTAGAGACTGCCTTGAACTCACAGAGTCTAGCCCTGCTGTTGAGCCCTGCATCTTCACCTGCACCCAGTACTACGAGAAGTGACTTTGAAGACTAGTTTGCTGGCCTCCTATTCAGAGGTACAGTGACATAACAGGCTTCCACCATCCTGAACCCGCACCTGGACCCAGCCTGAATGAGTCCTGAACCCCCAGGAGGTGTCCTACTAGTCCTGGACCCTTGGTTTTGGGGGTAAAGGTGCAGAAATGGCCAATTTATAAATCTGAGGACTTAGATAAGACAAAATTTGCCCAAAAATTGTTCTGAGAACCAGAAGGAGATTGGTACCAACCTGATCGCCTAGCCGCTCGATATGCATCACAAGTCAGATTGACTTGCGGCTTCTCCGCAACAGCAAATCCGTTTTCAGGTCCTTTGCCAAATGGGTATTTGACCTCATGGAACTGTCTTCAGCTGCATCCCTCTGCTTCATCCCGCTGGAGTTTTTGGCTTCTATTTCGGTGACTAAGTCTGAACGTAGTAGTCTTCACTGTGGCTTTGACATTTTCTTCTGAAATGTTTGTAGGTCTGAAGGTACGCAATATTTTGAAACTTAAACTTAAAAACTTCATATCTCCAGTTCTACTGATTCAATTTTTGTTGTTCTGGTGTCAAATAATTAATTAAAAGTTACTCTGTTTTTGTATTGTGTTTTTACTTTATCACTGTTTGACTCCTGCGTAAATACTTTGCACATTCCATCTAAGTTAAGGCTGTCTACTTTTTGTGGTAAGCTACCCAGGGTTAAGCACACAAAATGTTAGTGTCTTTTGTGGTCACCCTGCAAGGAATTGTGCTGGTTGCTTGAATAAAGCTCACACCCCAGTCAACCAATAACCCAATATCTTACTGTTTATTAACACATTATGTTGGTTTATAGGAAAAGACTATTGATTAGTCTGCTACAGAAAATGTAATTTACTTGACATTTTATAAAAACTACTACCCCTTTAAACATTGTTGTATACTATGCCATACTATTTGCAGACATCTAATTCATTATTATTTCACTGTGTGTCTTCTCAACATTAATTTAAGCATGTTCATGAGGAAAAAGACCCTCAAGTACACACTTAGGGTCAAATTACAAATCTTGCAGTTTTTTTGGGGGGGCGCAGTGCTGGTAGTCCAGCCACCACCACACTGACAGTCTGACTGCCTGATTATGAGTAAGGCAGTCAGGCTAGCATTGCAACACTGTAGCTGGCAGGGAACCACCATTCCCTGGTGGTGTTGTGGCGGTCTTGAGGCCACAATATGCTTGGCAGGACTGCTGCTGTTCCTCCTCCATGACAGAGAGCGAACAAAGGGGGCCCTACATGTCCACCTTGTGCCTCTGGGCCTGCACACCATCAACGTTACCGTCCATGCCATGCAAGAACAGTTTTTTGGTGTTCCCTTTGTGATGCTGATTTTCAGGCGCACCGCCATGGGACTGCCAAAAAAAGCCTGCGTAACATGAAGCCTGTAATCTTGTGGGTGGTGCAACCATAGGTTTGGTGGTGCGGGAGAAGGCCGCCGGCATGACAGTCTGCTCCCGCACTGCCAAGCTCATTATCGGGCCCTAAGTGTGTGCTACTCAAAAGTTAGCACACTTTAAATGCTTATGTTTTGAGTTTCCTGTATCTAGGATTACATACACCATTGTGGGACCATAGTATACTGTTGGTAAGGGTCAGGTGGTGAACCAGTGCTGCATGTTTCTGTGCTTTTCTGTGTCCTGTGTACAAGCTAAATCAATGAAGTGGTATGTGCAATGGAATTTCATTTGTTAAGCTGGTTCATGCCCCATCTTACATGCCACTTAAGTACCTATAAGACACCATACCCTTCTTCAGTAATGATGCTTTTGGTGTAAAACACTGATCCAGATTAAAGCAATTTTCAAAAATACAAGCACATTAGTCAGAGGCCACTGGGCAGGTGCAAAGCAGATAATTTAAACATTGGCAAAGAAACTAATTTGCAATATTTAATCACTTTTCCCTAAAAGACCAACACTTTCAGCATTTACTTAAAATACTTTTACAAAGAAAAAGCCAACTTTACTTTTTCGAGAAAAACTTGAAAATTAATATAGATGTCCTAGTTATGAATTGTTGTTAATGCTGGGAATTATTCTCCTTTATGAAAAAAGAGTTTAAAATTCCACAAAGGTTAATAAACCATGTACAACGTATTTGAATACAATGAAGAATGTGCTCTGTCCATATTGCATGTGAAAACTTGCACCTGATATTGGGATTAAACATTAGTGAAAGACAAGACCAGCGGTTTCAAGCCACCAACCTGGGAAGAGGCCTCAGTTAAAAGAGGATCCCCCATAGGCAAGTGCAGTGTGAAATTGCACTACTTTTTGGTAGATGCCGTAGAAGTTATCTGGGAGCACGTGAACCAACTTAATGAGGTCTATTAGGAGAGGCTCCTATACTATGCACCACTTCCTGTGTTGCACACCAGTAGTGCACCTCCTGACAGCGTGTTTTCCCTTGCACCTGCTTCATTAGTCTGGTGCGGCTGCAGAAAACAATGTGCTCCCTCATTGATGGGGCTTACGTATTTTATGTATAATATATATACCATATAGCTTGCTTATGCTTATACTGACAAGATATGTGCTCCACTAATGTAAAACATATTGTAACAAAAAAAAATACTTGTATAAATGAAAGCTAATAACAAGGTTAAAAGGTACAAGAGTTTTATCTGACCCTTCATAAATTCCTGACCAATGAAGCTCATTTATAAAATACCCCCTGATTAGTCAGCGAATGTAATTGCACAATAATGGAATTTATTACTGTTTGAAATAAGTATGTTAGCAGATACACATGAAAAGAAACTTGGGGCCATATGTATCAAAAAGTAATTTTGCGATTCTCAAATAGCGATTTTTTGCGAATCGCTATTTGAGAATCGCAAAATGCTATGTATGTAGGATTTGCAATCAATTTTGCGAATCCTGCATATTCCTTTATTGCGAATCTCAAATTGAGATTCGCAATTAAGGAATACCTCCCCATTCATTCCTATGGGCCTAGAGGACCGTAGGAATGAATGGGAAGACATTCTCAATTTGCGATTAGCAATTAGCGAATCGTAAATTGAGAATGCAATTTCAAGGATGCAAGGGTGTCAAAAGGACACCCTGTTGCACCCATGAAATAAGCATGGGTGCACGTGTGGCACACATACATGCCCTAAGGGCATGTATGTGCTTCACATTGCACTTTGAAAAATGAAAAAAAGTGCATTTTTCTCAGAAATCGCAAATTACTACAAACTTGAAGTTGGTGATAATTTGCGATTTCTTAAGGCCAAATTGCACGTTTTTGGTGCTTTTTACATTGCATATAAGGAATCGCAAAATTTGCGATTCATTATTCTGCACGCAGATGTGCCTCATACATACCACAAAGCAAAATTGCTATTGCAAATGCTGAAATTCTGCGAATTTCGGCAATTGCGATCACAATTTTGCTTGATACATATGGCCCTATATATATCAAAAGTTTCCAGAAAACCTTGACAGAAAGAAGTAATTCACAGTCTTTTCAGCCTGCCTTTAAATGATTTGATACATCTCAATTTTAACAGGTTTCAGAGGGATTAGATATACTGCACACTTTGTTTACATTAATTCACAGGTTATCATAGCAAAGTACAAAGACGCTTATTAACTGAAGTTAGCAAAAAAAATATTTAAGGAGAATAAGTGTGACCAGAAACTCAGGTATTCCTTTTGAAAATTATGGCAATTAATATTAATTTCACAACAGTAATATTTAAAGTATAAATGTAAAGCACATTTTGTGGGATCATATTCACTTTTTGTTTTTTTACTGATCTTAGATTTTGTATATACATAAAAGTCCCTCAAATAGAAGGTTACCAAATGAAGCCATGTCACCTTGGACATCATGTTCGAGTACAGTGCTTTGCTTTTACAAATCATTTTTCAATATAAATGAACCAGGACTACAACCCCCATAATGCAATAGGTTGGTAAAAAGGAAATCCTGGGACTTGACATTTTTTTCTTAATTGATAAGCACTTTTCAGCAAATATAAGCCCACTAGCCCAGTCCCATGAAGGGCTTAAAAATATATGATATGTAAATTCCAAACTCACATGCATAATTTGATTGTGTCTTGGTACGAAGCAACAGAAATGTTTGGTAAAACAAATCTCACCTACCTCTAAACCCATAGGGAATGTTTTAGTACATTTTCTAAAGGCAAGAACTGAAGGACAAAATTGAGCAATGTCCTAGACTAAGTAACTTTTTTTGCCAAACACTTAGGGCCTGATTACAAATTCTGTTGGTGCGGGAGCGTGCGGCATGCCTCCGCCATGCTCCTACACTGCCAAGAGTCACCACAGATTGTCCGCCAGATTACAAGTAATTTTGTGGTCTGACAGGTGGGGGACTTGGCGGTCCTGCGGTGGTGCTGTTTAAAGGCTCATTCCTAGCCTTAAATAGCATCGCCGCAAGACCACCAGCGCATGTTCCTACACAAGAAGGAATGCACCATGTTATACAATCCTTCCCATACAGGAACTGTGGGTGCAAAATGACAGGTGGGCGCAATATGTGTCCCCCTGCATGCACCCCATGCACAGGGGCAGGCCCCTTTCTTTCTTCACTGCCAGCTATTACACGGAGGAAGAACCTCCATGTTACTGCTGGTGGTGAGAAAAGTTGTAAAATGCTTAGCGGTGCCTCAGGGCACCACCAAGAATATTGTTGCCCTCAGACCACTACGGGACAACCAGGGAACATGGTTTCCGGTCATCTGTGGCTGTGCAATGGCGGTCCAACCGCCAACGTCTTAATAGGGTGGTATGACCGCCGGTGCAGCGGTGGCTGGACCACCACTGTGCCCCCACGAGTCTGCCGGTCCTCGGACCGCCTGACATATAATGAGGCCCTTACATTTATAAAGAGTAAATGTACAACTGCCCTGGGGAAGAGAGTTCTTGTAGGAAACTGAAAGAAAAGTGGCATCATACTAGGAAAATAGATGGATGCAAGCCCATTAAAGTATTGAGGGACTCATCACTGGAGCTTTGTAATCTTTGGGGTCGAGTGAAAACAGCTTTTTGTTGTACAAGAAGTAGTACTACAATAGTATTATTTACGTACTACAAAGTGCTATTCTCAGACAAACTTGAGATCTCTGCCTCCACTACTTCTATCTTTTCTGTTCACAACTCTCCGCAAACTGTGAAGAATTGTTGTATTGCAAATATGTATGACGCCATTTCACTAATCCGCACAAAATGTCGCAAAAAAAGCAGTGCACCAAGTGAGGGCCAAGAAAACAGGGGATCATGAATATTGATACATTGATTCCCATGTTAATTCCTTTAAGAAACTTGGCTCCCTGATACCGTAGTGTAGTTCCTATATTTCCAATAGGCTCTGCACATTGGAATAATATATACTATAGATTTGACGTAGGACTGAGGTCTATATGGTCTTCTATCGAATATATTAGATTTAATTGTGAGTTCCAGCTAGCTCAGAGGTTACTAGAAACTTTCTCGAATGAACAAGAAGGTATTAGTTTCTGACAACCGCATAAACATGACAGCTTTCTTTCCCAAGAATAAGAAATGTACCTCTAGAGTCGCAGAAACACTAGATAGATATTGCACTCAGTCAATCGTGCATGCTTTGTTTCACCAGAGGTGCAGAGAAATAGAGAGATGGGCGTTTTCAATAAAAAGTATTTATTGAACAGTCTTCTTTCTCATGCAGAGGAAATGAACTGCTACAATCGTAATACTGGTTGCAAAGTACAATGCGTACAGTACGAGGAGTATTATAAAATAATACTGTAAAAGCATGAGATGGTTTGTAAGCCATAAAATACATGGAATATATACATCAATAAATAAAGACTAAAAGTACTCAACTGGTGCTTCTAAAATACGCCTACCCTGGTGTACCTAACCTAGGTCTAGTACAAGGGAAGAAGTAAGTGAGGTGTACCTTAGTTTTAGTATTCTTTTGCCAAGAACCTATACAAGAATTCTCTAAGGGTCTAATCAGCTCTGTACCTTGGTTTAGAATGAAGGATGTCTGGTATCTCTCTCACAGGACTCGATTTCCCAACAACCCGCAAGGGTAGCTTGGAAACACTGGAGCTGAATTTCTCAAGAAAAGAAAAGACAGCGTCTCTCTTAGTGCGTCTGCTGGAGGGTTGGTTTCCTTCAGCACTTGCTTCAGCGAGCTGTGTCGTGTAGGTAGATAGTCGAACTGCTCCAAACCACTGTGTGTTTGCCCTGGCAAGTGTGGGCATATTTATACCTTGAAGGTGCAGAGTTTAACGTAAGGTTGGACATAATAACGTCATCAAAGACTCAGTACTTTGAAAACTCCATGAGTTCTGGGTTAAATCAATATTCAAGCAAGAGGAAGTCCCTGATTGCTTAAGGCAGATTTTTCCAGGAAATCATTGTGGATTTTTGGAACTAGTGGAAGTAGTCATGCCGTATTTGGACTGCATAGGCTAAGTCTAAATATGGTTATGATTTCTATGCCTATATAAGGATAGGGTGATTTATACCTAGATATGGGCATGAATCGGGAAAATTACACTAGTGTCCTAAATTCCTATACAACAATACAATGAAAAAATACTGAATGGAATGACACAGAATTGTTTTAAAAATGTAGAATGGTTGGGTATGAAGGGTTAGAAAGTTAGGTATAACTGAATGTTTGGCCTTGCACGAGTCCCTCTGTACCAAAGATTTTTTTTAAATGGAGGACTTTCTGATTGGCCATTGAGCTTTTTTTCCCCTCAGCCATTTTGCTACCCCGGGACCCATCATGTAGGATCTAACAATCTGGTTGGTTGGAGATAACTCTAAAGAAAATGATGCTGCTGCCAATACAGGACTTGGGGACTTGGTCCTGTGTTCTGAAAAAAGATTGGGAAAATGGCAAAATGGGGGAGCCTGCCCCTTGGGACATTGTAGAGAACCCTGATTGACCCCCCCAGAGTTTGAATCAAAAAAACAATTTGGTCATGGGTACTGCAATACTACAGCAGGAACTAGTGCAGCCCTCACATGAAATACTGCAGTTCTCTTTTGGGAGTCGCTCTGCAGGCTTTAACCCCATTTTATCACAGGAAGCTTGCATGGGCCCTCAGAAGCATGGGTTGAAGCTAGTTTTTGAGTATTCTGCTGGTATATCATAGTCCCCTGGAAAAATGCACGTTGGGCCCCTGTTTGGTGATAGGTGAAGGGCCTGGTTAGAGGCAGGGGCATTGACAGAATGTCACCTTAGTGGGATTGGTTGAATAGTCAAGTTTGAATAGGATCTCAAAAAAAAAGAAATGAGTTGAAGAAAGCAAAGATTAAAGTGGTGATATAGGTGTTTTAAATGAGATGCCTGCATCAGTGGCATCAATGATGTAATTAAACATCCCATCAGTGATGTAATATGAAATGTCATAAGTGTTGCATGGTGGGATACAAGTTATAGTTAGTTCAGTCAAATAAACTTGTGAAGTTTATTCTTCTTTTGATTTTTCAAAATTAGTTTTTATCTCATTTCAACATCTAACAACACCTTAGCTTTCAGTGACATATAGATATAGAGTTTTAAACACCCGATAAAACAGGACACCACCTATTTGATTGGGTGCTCACTGATGGTCAAGTCCAATTTAACAAGTAACAAAGGTTTTTCTTTTCCCATGAAGAACAAAGAGATAGCACTCCACGCTGGCTTGAAATGCAAAATGTAATACCATGAAGTTACAGACCAAACTGATGTGTTTCAACCTAACCTCTGGTATTTTTTGAATATTTACGAAACAATCAAAATGCAAAAATTGGCTTTAGATACTCTGCTGACCAGAGAAGAAATATTTGTAAACAGAAAAAGTCAAATTCAAGGTCATCATCTCATTAACTAATGTTACTATTTCATTTTACATAGATAAGAGAATCAAACCATTGAGTTGCTGTACTATAGTCTAAAGCATACAAGCTTGTGCTATTTGCTCAACCAAATACGGCTCTCATTTAATTCCTTTTCAATCTACTCGTAAATTATGAATCTACACAAATATTTATCATATGGACAACTTCTCATGTTCATGAGAGAAAACTTAAATCTAACCCAAGTGGGTGATATTCAGCTCTTAACAATGAGCCTGCTGTGGCTTTTCCCCTCCTGTGCTGTCATGTTATGACTACCATTGTTCATGACGAGCTCAGCTCGTCATCAGCACAGCTCCACTGAGCATGGAAGGGGTTAATACAAATTCTCAGACCACATTGTTATTAGGTCACTCTTTTCCAGTAACAAAGTACTGCCTAAGTGAGCTGGCAACATTGATCTTTGTTTTATGAACTTTTCTTTACATTTATGCCACAAATGATTACTATTCCAAAGTGTTTAAAAATGTTTTATGTTTCAAATGTATCTTCAAAAATTATTTTGAAAGATATAAAAAAGAATATCTGCTAAATAAGAGTGCATTTTCATAATTTTCCTGACCTGAAATTGAAAATGTAGAAAATCTCATACAATTTAAAACGTTATACACTTTAAACCTTTGAGGACAGCAATATGAGCATAAACAAAAGAAAAGAACAGTGAATACTTGTAAATTGGTAACAGTTCACTGCATAATTAATGCATTCAACACAAATTAGTCAGACAAATGTGCAACAATTTCCACATCTGCATTCAGTATTTTAGGACTTTAGTATCTAACTCAATGATGTATCCAGTTTGAGGGTTGTGTAATTTAAGTTCTATATCTCTCCCACATGGATGAACATCTGTTCTATTCCAAAAGAGTTTAACAATTCAAAAATACTATAATGTTTTTCTTGGAAATGTCTAGCAACAGGATCTATGTGATTGGTGTTCTAAGATTCTTTTTTCTTCGGGAAGATAGTACTCCCTACATACTATATGTGAAAGGGGAATGTGAGAACATACACAGACAAAAGGCAATACAAGTGATACATTTGCTAATTCTACTTACTATTCTTGAATGATTTGCAGGAATTCAATTCCTAGAATCCCTTAGTAGTATCCCTGTTTCAGTGTTCTCCATTATTTGATAAATAGTCCCACATTGATATGTCTCTCATGTGCCTCAATGTTTTATAGGTAATAGAGGGACTAGCGCTTATTGTCCTACACAATGTATTCACTGTTTGCAGGGAATTCCAATTAATGTGAACTATCAATGTAATGGAAGTTACCTTTTTCTTGAAGTCTATGAGCTTAATGTTTTTTCTTTCTGTTTCTCACAAATCGTTGTGATGAGCAGAGCCTGTCAATGATTGTATTTAATCACCTTCACTGACTATTGGAGTACACTTCCTCAGTTAACCCCATTCTGTGAATCTCATGGGCATCTCGTACTCTCTTTTAATATGCGAAGAATCAGTGCTACAGTTTCTACTTGAATGTAGTAATTTTATGTAAGGTATGCTCCACTTAAGATGTGTGAGAAGATGGCTTGATGTATGTAACATGCCATTACTGGATGAAAATTTACAGTATAACTCTGTATTTGACGTCAGTCCACCTTCACCAATTCATCCAAGAGTTTTACTTCTTCCTTCTGATGATATAGGTTAGCTGCAAATGTAGGTTATTTTGGTTCATATTTTTTAATACCTGTTGCTAAGTCCTTCCTAAGACAAATTATTACTTTACATAGTGCATTCATAGTACAATATGCACTACTAACTCAGGTAACCATAGTACTTTCAATCAATCAATCAATCAATCATGGAATTGTAAGCGCTTTACTAGAGGAACATGTGTTAGGCATTGCAGAGTTCCAACATGGGAATAATTAATTGACACAACTAAAAAGAAATCTGACACCAATCTATGCAAATGAATCAGATTTTGATCTTAGTTTAGACACAGATATGAACACGCTCTTATACATGTAACAGGAGTTATAGAATGTAAAATATAACATAAATCACAACATATCACTACTGCAGAACAATTGCTTTGCAGTCATTGAGTGGTAGTGACAATTGGTCACTTTCAGGTCGATTTGCATGGAACCCAAGGAGGGTAAAGGTGATGCAGGTCCCAGGACAAAGCCACAACAGTCAGTTATAGTTTACCCTGCTCAAGAAGCCTGGGTGTGCAGTTGTCCTGGCTGTCCGTGGTGCTGAAGAGGAAGCAGTGGGTGAGACGATTTTACTGCATGCATTGTGCTGGTGGGGAACAGGGTGCAAAAAGTCAGCAATGAAGCCACTGCTGATGTCAGATGAAGGTTTTGTGAAGTACACTCAAATGTAGCATCAAGTAAATGGGAGCTTGCCGGACAATCAACCAATAAACCTTGGCAGTGGTAGGCACTGTGGAAAGTTATTTCAACATCCAGAGGTCCTGTGGAGCACATAAGCCGCTTGAAACTTTGTGGAGGTCTGGAATATATTTCCCACAATGCACTGTGCCATCTTCTTCTGGGTGATCCCTCTGAGGGCCCAATGGCCAGTGATTCTTTGGATCCAGTATGTGTTTTTACCTGTAGTTGCTGGGGACTAGTGCCATTAGTCTAGGTGAGTCGGGTGATAAACAGACAGACAGACAGAAAAACGTTATTCGGTTTTTGCTTTCAAGCCATAACAGTTGCATTAAGATAAAAACAACTTAAGTGACAGTGCATAAGTTAAGTTGACAACCAATATAGCAATAAAAGCCTCTTTAAACATCCATGTAACTCCTGGATTTAACAGTGGCTTTTAAAAACCCTACTATACAAAATATACAGTCCTCTTTCAATAATTGCAGGTACACAAGTGCAGGGCGAGCCTGTTTAAAATTAATTATTTTTAAAGTAGGAACCAGATAGGGTTTGCAAGGAAATTCATATAATTTACATAAAAATAGGAAGTGCAGCCTATCCTGCGGAGACTGTCCTTCGCAGCCGTAGGGTGCTAGCTCTTGACCTCTATTAAAACCTTTGGGTCTGGAGAGCAAACGGGGACAAAGGTTCAACCGAAACCTAGTTAACAGAAATTTCTCATATGTGGACAAAGACCCCATGAGGTAAGGTTCCGTCATGGGAGTTGTTTTAAGCATTATATACGTCCACATGCTGGGTTTTAATTAACACCTCCTTGGCTTCCCTTTCCATGTTCCTTAGTGACAAAAAGGCTAATTTGGTTGCTTCCACGTCCTTCTTCATAATACCATCGGGGTTGGTAAGTAAGTCCCCCCGCCCTAATCCTCCAAAGCTTTTTTTAATATATCTCAGCCACGGAATATGAGCCGAGTTGTCAAGAGACATACATTCTTTTAGAATCAGGTGGGTAGGAGAAAGATCTTTACTCAACCAACATTTTAACCAAAAAATCAGGGGTCACAGAGAAAGTGTATCATTTACACAGGGAACCACCGTTCCTCATGGACCGCTAAATTACATGTGCCACAGGAAACACATAGTAAGCATTTAAAAAAATCATTTTCCACTATCTGGAGGGTTTCTGCAACAGTGTATCCCCAAATTTCACTGCCATAAAAAGCTATGGCCATGCTTTTGGCCTAATCCACTTACAGCATAGCTACGGTTGGTTTCTTCCCTATTTTAGATGCAAAATTAAAAATTGCTGAGTTAACCCTGACCAGATCCCCTTTTTTTTGTAATAGGGGGCCTCACTTAAGCTGGTCCTTAAAGAGGACCCCTAAATAAGAAAATACATTTGTACTAGGGATCTTAGAATCACCCACACTAAACTGGAAGTTCTTATTCCCCGATTGCCCCACTTGCATGACATACGATTTGGAATTATTAATTGCCAAATCCCTGTCAGACATGAATCTAGAAAAGGTGGATAAAAGCGATTGTAGACCCAATTCAGTCCTAGATATGAGAACGGCACCATCCTCATATAACAGGACGGGAATCCCTCGCCGTCCTACACTTGAGTAATCAACTCCTGTTGCCCTTAATACGCTCTCCAGTTCATTAATATAAAAAATAAATAGAAAAGGGGCCAAAATGCAGCCCTGCCGGACTCCCTTTTGAATATTAAAATCCCTTGTGACCTCAAAATCTTGTGAGAACCTGACATTAGCTTTAGTTGACATGTGCAGGTCCTCAAGAAAATGGACTACACTGTTCTCCACTCCCATTGCCCTCATGGACTGCCATATCTTGTTCCTGTTGACACAGTCAAATGCAGATGACAGATAAATGAAGGCAAGGTGAATGGTCCCAGAGTGAGCAAGAGCGTGTTTGCTCAGTATCATAAATAAGTTACGACACTGAGAAACGGTGAAACGTCCCTGTCGAAACCCGTACTGGACTTCCGCCAGAATCTTAATGTCCTCCGCCCAGGTTGATAATCTCTGTAGGAGTACCTGTCCCACCACTTTTACCACTGAGCCAATGAGCGAAATTGGTCTATAGCAGTGGGTATTGTTTCTATCACCCTTTTTAAAAACAGGAACAATGGTAGAGGTTGCTCAGGACTGGGGACAACCATTCTTTGCCCCCACATTAAAAACTGACTCCAGTATCAGCACCCATAAGCAGGGGTCTGACTTGAATACGTCTGGGGGGATCCTGTCAGGACCAGGCGCTTTACCAACAGATAATCCTGTGATACCTTCTAGGATCTCACCCCTCTCAAATGATACTTCTGGGTCCTTCATGTCCTCGGACTTCCTGTAGTTATGCTCAGGTGGGCAATCAAACATAGTTTTAAAATAAAGTACCCACTCCTCCTCAGTGAAATGTGATACAAGCCCCCCCCCTTTTCATGGTCAAATAGGGGCCTATTCACAACACTCCAGAACGTCAAGCCATTTCTGAGAGTGCTGGAATCGATCAACTCCCTCCATGCTTCTTCCTTCAATGCTCCCTTCCGCTTTGCAAGGGCTGCCTTGTATTCCCTACAACAGATGGAGTCTTCCGATTGAATTCTAGGTTTTGATGACAAGACTTCCCTCAGCCTCTTGTCTGCTTTAGAACAGTGGGAATCAAACCATCTAGGACCATACTGGGTTTGACCTCTAGCTGGAGCAGATAGTAGTTCAGCCACTTTTTGTGAAATATACTTGAATGCGCCGAGGATCTCTTTTGGAGGGGCCCACTCCATCATACATAGGGACAATTCATCAGCACATGCTATTTTAACCTTGTTATAAAATATTTCTGGGGATACCTGAGACCATTTCAGTCTGCGCTTCCCATCTGTTGGTCTCAGTACGCCCTTCCTTGGAGCATCCCCAAATTTTACTGTCAGTGGGCCTGTCATGTGAAGTGTTAAGGGATTATAATCACTAAATTCACTTTCTGCAATATAAAAATCGGTAATAAAGAATTGTAGGGAGGACAAAATTAGAATAAAATCAATAAAAGACCCCCTCCTGTGTCCGTTGAATGTAGGCACGGGAAAGTTAGTGCGCGGGTTAGTTAAGATAATCGTAGCCACCAAATCTAGTTCATTTATCATGATATTTTACAGCTCCCCTTGAGCAGTATGTTCGAAATGAAAACCCTTCATACGGGGACAACCCAGTTTAGAAATACACAATGTAGTATAGTTCCTATATTCCCAATAGGCTCTGCGCATTGGAATAATATATACTGTAGTTTAGACGTAGGACTGAAGTCGACTAGGTCTCTACCGAATATATTAAACTTGAAAGTGAGTGCCAACTAGCTCAGAGGTCACTAGAAACTTTCTCGAATTCACAAGAAGGGATTCGTTTCTGACAACCACATAAACATGATAACTTTGTTTCCCAAGAATAAGAAATCAAATCACTAGATTCACGGAAACAATAGATAACTACTTTACTCAGTCAATCGTGCATGCTTCGTTTCACCAGAGGTGCTGAGAAAATAGAGAGATGGGCGTTATTGAACAGTATTATTTCTCAAGCAATCAAAATGAACTGCTACAATCGTAATACTGGTTATAAAGTACAAGGCATATAACACGAACAGTATTATAAAGTAGTACTGTAAAAGCATGATATGGTTTCTAAGCCATAAAAGGCATAAAATGTATAAAATACATACAGTGATAAAATGATGACTAAAAGTACTCAACTGGTGATTCTAAAATGCACCCCGGTGTACCTAACCTAAGTCTAGTACGAGGGAAGAAGCAATTGAGGAGTAGCTTAAGTTTAGTAGTTCTCTGTCAGGAATCTATTCCAAGAATTTTCTAAGAGGTCTAATCAGCTCCGTACCTTGATTTTAGAATGAAGGAGGTCTTGTATCTCTCTCTCAGGACTCGATTTCCCAGATACCCGCAAGGGTAAGCCGGAAACACTGAAGCTGGATTTCTCAGCAAGAGAAAAGACAGCGTCTCTCTCGGTGCATCAGTTGGAAGGTCGGCTTCCTTCGGCACTTGCTGCTGCAGGGCGTCGGGCAAGTAGATAGTCGATCTGCTCCAAACCACTGTGTGCTTGTCTGTGCAAACCTAGGCATATTTATACTTTGAAGGTGCCGAGTTTGACGCATGTTTGGACTTAATAACGTCACTCAAAGGCTAAATTCTTGGAACACGCCAGGAGTTCTCGGAGAACTTAATATTCAAGCAGGGGGAAGTCCCTAGCTGCTGAAGTCTGGTTTTTCTAAGAAATTGTTCTGTATTCTCGGAACTTAGTGGAAGTAGCCATGCCGTATTTGGGCTGTTTGGCTTTGGCCAAATATGGTAGTGATTTATATGCCTATATAAGGATATGATAAAGTATACCTATATAAGGGCATGAATCGGGAAATTTACACTAGGGTCCTAGATTAATTTACAACAGGCTCACCACAGGGATGTATATTGAAATCACCAGCGACCAAAAGGTTTGAAGGCTTGGGCTCAGGGATTGTTTTATAATTACTCCCAGGGCGGTTATGTTCCTAGCCACAAGCGGGGAGGATAATGAGTTGTGGAAGTAGACAATTCCCCAGCTGATGTCCCCCCTTTGGGCCACTAATGCTAGAATTTCTGGGTGTGTAGTGGGCATCACCTGCAACTTACAATCAATAGCCAATGAAATGTATGTGACTAGTCCTCCCTTTGGTCTCCCACTCATAGATGGTCTGGCTGGGACAAAAAAGGCCTTATAGCCTTTCAGGAATAGGTCGCACTCCACCGACAACATTTCCTGGAGGCAAATTACCGTAAATTGCTTAACATAAGACACCCACGTGGATCCTGAAACTTAGCTGCCAACCCCGCTATATTCCAGGATAGGAAATTGTTAAAGTACAACCTTGGGAGCCGCACAACTACCTCCCCTAGATCCTGAAGAGGTGTGACCCGCTCGGGCCCAGCGAATACGGGGCCCGCAGTCAATCACATTCCTCAATGCCTGTTAAGGCAGCAAATCTGTTATTTGACACCACTATTTGGCCGGTACTAAATTACCTATCTACATCTAGCAGTGGTTGGACCAAGTGAATAGACTGGTGGCTAGGGAATTGTCTTGTTGGGCAACCTCCATGGAGGGGTACCCCATGGCCTTCTGCAGTTATGTCCTTATAGAAAAGTGGCCTATAAAAATAGCCCAAAGGTAATGCCTTAATGACAGAGCCTACTAAGGGGGTGAAACTGCAGTCCCTAGAGAGAATGTGGCCTGGAGTGAAGAATTGTCAAAATTTATGATAATACAGTCACCTGTCCCCTGTTTACGCGAGCTTCAAATCCTGCTAACTCTGCATGCCATGAGTATGTTTTTAGATATATGAGCTATTTTAGCTTTGTGTGTATTTGTGCTTACTGTTGGAATAACAGGAGGAGTATGAACCATCATCCTTTCTAATTTAGATATCCTGTCTTCTACTGAACTTATTTTTTAAAAGATGGGTTCTATTAAGGTAGTCAGCATGGTTTCAAGCCAGCCCCTAAAGTCTCCCTCTAATGTACCGACAATTTGTGACCCTACCCTGTTCTGATTCGGGGAGGTAGTATTTCCTTCACTACCGGCACCTGTAGTAGGAACAACTAACTCTTTCCTCCCAGGTGTGCCCTTTACGGGTTTATTTAGTTTCGTTGTTCCCCGGTTCTTCCTTATTACAACAGGGGATTTGTTGATACAGTTAGATTTTGTTTTTGCTTTCTGCACTGTAGTTCTCAATTTAGTTTTAACAGCGCTGAGTTCCTGCTCCAGAGATGTGCAGGAGACTGAATTAATCAATGTTGCTGGGACAACAAGTGGAGATTGGCTCAGCTGTGATGGGAGCATGTCCTGATTAGACACCGACAGAGCATCAGGAAAAGCAGGAGTTAGGGAGAGCCTTCCTTGCGAAATGTAAGGCTCCAGGGATAACCGGCGCCCTGTTGATTTAATTTCATTAATGAGGACAGATTCGGCCCTCGTTAGTAAGGCATCTAAAGTTCCCGCCACACTTTTCCGTGGATTTAGGTACAGCTTATACATGTTTACCAGCTCATGGGCGTTCAGGGTTATTTACTCAGATCCCTTATAAAGTGCAGATTTACTTATAAGGATAAAGTGACTAGTGCAATATGGAATGTGCAAAGTACAAAAAAGTTACAACAAACAGCACAAGTAGCAAATGTAAAATATTCCTCAGAACTTTTTTTTTTTAAAGTACTAAATACTTAAACTTTTGAAAGATTATCATATGAACTATACAGTTGGTCACAATAGGGTCTTGGCCGGATTTTATACATTGGCAATATGAGCACTCCTAAACCGACAAGGTCAAATACACTGAAAATATACAGGTAACAGTACAATCCTTGAGCTTGTGTCCATCTAAGAGAATAAGAGCCGGTAAATTCCTAAGCCAACAGTATCTGCACACAAGCCCCACAGCCTGCACAAGGGCCCTCACTTGCCGATGAAAGGGGGGTGGCCCTGCCCTGCCTCTTCCTGACGATGACAGGCGCAGGACGGCCCGCCCTTGGCCCAGGCTTTGCGCGCCGTGAGTGGTGCCGGGAAATGCAGTCCTGCTTCTACTGCCTGCAGTGACTTTTCTGGCGGTGGCGGACCCCAAACAAGGTCTGTAGCTTAGTCTCTAGTGAGTCTGGTGATAATTTTGGCTCTGATTGAGGTCCCTTTGTCTGGGAGAACTGAACTTTGGTCCAGGATGAGCCAGGTTCATTCAGTTCCAGGTAGTTTTTCCCTGGTGCAAAGTATCATGTCTTTGCTTTGTGCATCTCCTGTTATTTTAGACACAGGTCTCTTCTTTTGTCCTGGTTGCAAGTCTGAAAAAAATAGTTGTCTGGTGTCTTGGGTATTCCTTAAACCCTAGATTTAGAGGTGTTATGGCAAATAGCAGCAGTGGCTAATCCACTGTTGATGTGACAACATACAGGGATGTAGATCACCTTTTTTCCCCACAGAACTCACTATTCTACTACTTTTACAGACCAGGTAGGCCACCCTAGAGGTGTGGCAATCTTTCTGAGCATGTCCACTTCCCGAATACCTAAACTTCCAGCCTCCCCTGCTGAAAATGTGCCTTTGGAAGGCAGCCGGGTTGCAAATCACAGCAAATGAAGCCCTTGAAGCTCACTGCCATATTGCACCACCTAACTAAACAGCCTGCCAGGGAAGCGTATGTGATGCCCTCCTGCCCAGGCCATTGTTTATGACTAATAGGAGAGTTCACATCTCTTGGCAGGGGGTCAGGTTCTTGTCTTGGTGGCAGCAAGTGCTGGCTAGCAGCGAGAGCACAGAAAAGGCTGAGGCAACTTTTAAGGTGGCCTTCTGGGTGCATGCCACATCATCCTTAACACAGACTTCATGTCAAGGGTGATGAGGCACATTGTCTTATACTACACATGACATATTTAGGCGGTACCATGAGGGAGCAATCAACCTCAGGTATGTCTGTGTGCCATTCATGTTTTCCTATGGACTGTGGCTTATAGTGTCTTTAATGGTAAAGGCCACTATTGGCACATTTGAGCTTGCACTTACATGTCCACACCTTTAATATAATGCATTCCTCCTGAGCTTTGGAGGCCTTCTTTAGGGGTGACTGGCATAAACTAAAAATAGTGCATTTTACTTTGCCATGCAAATTTTAGTTTGAGCAGTTTACACTGCTCCTGCAGTCAAGTTCAAGTATATTTATTTATGATTATGGAAGTCCGAAGAGGTCCACATAAATCACAAAAACACCAACATATAAAAAAGATTTTGTTTTGCAATAAAATCGGCACAAAAATGTTCAGACTCCTGAACTGAATTCAACGATCAATAGGTTTTCAGTTAGCAACACAGTGGCATAACATACAGTACAGTTTCTACATCCTACATATATGATGCACCTAATATAGATTTTAAAAACACATAAAAATATTTATTTTCTGTCAGAGCATTTCGCTAGGGGGTCATAAAGAGATTCTACTACTGCTTAGGCAGTGTTAAAAGAGAGCTGTAACTGTTTTGGTCTCATCCATTTCCGATGGCATTATAACAAGGCTGGACATATAAATAACACTCAATTAACATTTTGGAGACCGTTAGTGCACAGATTACAGATTGTTGACAAACCTTACCATTTTGCCAGTAAAGGACATAGAGGGAGCAAACCCTGACTAAATAGTAACCAAAAACGGCTCACGCCATGGGGCAAGTTCCATGAAATATAAGCCTGTACTTTATTTATGAAGCAGGAGTCGATAGCCGGATGGTTACTTTTACAGAGCAATCTTCTCTATCCCTAGAGAAACTTATAGATCAAGTGGCCTATTTCAGTATAGGTTTTAGTCGGTAAGCTGATAAAATAAAAACCAGTGACTGGTCTAACTGCAGCAAATCAATCGCAGTGATAAAGTTTCTACAGAATAATGACCGTTCTTTTAACCTTTCTAAAATAATCACTATTTGCCAAACGCATAACCCAAACAGTACCCCAATGAGGCCCTGTTCCCAGGTACTTCTCAATCCAAATTCTAGCCAGAGGGCAGCCACAGAACATACTGAATTAACTGAGGCCAAGCTTCATTAAATACAGCTTTCCGTTGCAATTAAAAAGCCCCATTTCCCTACATTGATCTGTTCTGTACCATACCGCAGGGAGGCAGGGATTTTTGCCCAAAAGATCTCCAAAAAAAGTGTAATGTGTCTTCGCCAGTTGACCTTTAAAGGGAGCCCAAGCATTTCCGCTGAGTGGCGGCTTTAGAAATATTGCTTTCTATATGGGCTTTGTAGCTTAGGTTGCCACACATTATTTTTCCCAAATAGGTATATGACTTTACGAGTTCCAATTTTTGGCCGCCTTGAGCTCATACAAAGATTCCTTTTTTCAACTAGTCTCTCCAATGCATAAACATAATTTTACTTTTACATACCCTGATCTTTAGGTGGTGCGTCTCAGAGAATTTTGGCAGCACCCACAGACGACTATTTAAACCGTTAGGGGTGAAATCAAAGATTATTATGTTGTCTACATAGAGTAGACACATAATCAACTTGACCCTAATTACCAGGGCAATACCCTCACTTTGGGCCATATAATAAGGGAAATCTAAAATATATAATGAGAAGAGCAGGAGAGCAAGTAAGCATCCTTTTTTTAAGTCCATTTGCATGGGAGATGGCTTGCGATAGACCTCTATCCCCTCCCACTAAAACTCTGCTCCAGGTATCAGTATGGAGGGCACAAACTAACTTATAATGTGTGCCGGACATGCCCAAGTTTAAAAGCTTACTTCACAGCAAAGGATGATCAACTTTGTCAAAGGCCGTGGAGAAATCAATAAAAGCTGTATATACTGTCCCCTCCTCTAATTTAACATATTTTTCATTTATTACCTGGAGGACGGTCAAATTATCAATCATTTTGTGTTTCAACCTAAACCCAGTTTGCTCTATAGGAATGTTATTGGTTTCTGCTCAATCACTAATTTGAGTCAGGAGGCTGTTAGCAAAGACTTTTCCCACTGCGTCAAGACACGCAATCTGAAGATAGTTTTGGGCAAGGTCATGGTCTCCTTTTTTTAATTAATGGAACTATGATACTCCCCTTCCAAGAGGTGGGAACCATTTTTATTTAAAAACAGTACTTAAAAATTGGGCAAAGAATTTTACTCCACAATGTACCACTTTGTTTTATGACAGTAATTGGTATTTCATTGGGGCCCTTTTCCACGGAAACATGCATTCGCCTGATCACCATTTATATTTCTTTTTTTAGGAGGCGGTCTATATAAGGCATAATCTTCATTTGACATGAGGTACTTAGTTGCTGCCTCATTTGCTGTGTAGAGTCCCTGAATACAACTAACTAATTTGTATTCTTCAGTAGCAACAGAAAGAGATCGAGCTCTGGCTCCGCAACCCTCCACAACAAGAGATCCAAAAGGTCCTTAACTGGCCTTTTGAGACTGCTTCCCTGAGTTTTATCCAGATACAATCTTGCTTCTCCTTTCTTATCCTGGCCTTTAATTGGTTCCTCCTCCTTTTTAATAATAATATTCTATGGTATCTTATCAAGTTATAAATCAGATACTGTTTCATGTGAGAAAGAAGGAAGGTATCAAGTCATTTCCCTTCTTTGGAATTGAACAAGCATCCTGGGACAGATTTTGGGCTAACAGCCCTCATCAGCCAGGCTAGCTTGAATCCAGTGGCAAACTGAGTAAGGGACCCACGTCTGGGCATACCCTGCCAACTTAGGGGGAACAAAGCAAACACAAGGAGATGATGGACGGAGTGTTGAAACTTTTTAAACACTCACCCCAAGTCACAGATCTGGGTTGAATCCATCACCATTCTTTCAAACACTCACCCCTAGTCACAGATCAGGGTTGAATCCATCACCATTCTTGACTGGGAGTGAATATTGTGATTTGTTCTGCATTCCGTCCATCAACCATGTGTCTTTTGCTTTCTCGCCCTAAGTGTGCCAGTCATGCCCAGAAGTGGGTCCCAGGCTCACTGTGCCACTGGATTCAAGCTATCCTGGCTGAAGAGGAGTGAAACCCCAAAACCGGTCCTAGGATGCTTGTTTCTGGCCAGGGGAGGACATAGCTTGGCAATTCGGGCTGGACTGTTCCCATGATGCACAGGGTCAAGACTGATTTGCATATGGCCAGGTCTGAACTGGGGTGACCTGGTGAGCAAAAGATGACTGATTTAACTCAGATCTCTTGATTGGGGGTGAATGTTTTGATTTTTTCTGCATTCTCTCCATCAACCATGTGTCTTTTGCTTTTTAAGTCTAGTAACTAGTCCTGCACACCTTAAAATGCCATCAGGTTTACAGTTGTTTATTGATCAGTCCCCATGTCTACCCCTCTCAAATGCTCACTTCCCTTTATATTATCTCCTCCAATTACTTTCTGGGGGGTGGGGGAGGCTGCACAGTTTTGCTTATCATTGCTCTGAAACATTCGCAATCCCTGTTACAGAGGCAAATATAAAGCAGGTAATTGCAGTAATTTCATCACAGTCTGATTTGTAAAATGCAGAATTACTATGTAGCTCTAATAATTGCATGAAGCCTTGCAGATTTCAAAGAGTGGACAGTTTTCAGTAATCTTTTTTTAATGTCAACTTACTACTCTTAAAATAATATTTATAAATAATACTAGCATCCCGCCCCAGCGTTGCCTGGGGCAGAAAGGGGCTGGGGGCAGTACACCCACTCCCGCCCCGACCCCCTCCCACCCCCACTCCCTCCTGCCCCCACTCCTCCCGCCCCCCTCCTCCCGCCTGTCCCTCTGTGCACACCCGCTCCTGCCCCCTCCCGGCCCAAATCCCTCCCGCCCTGATTTCAATGAGCATTTACTTTACCTGAGCTGCCGCTCTTTCCCGCGATCTTCACTTCACCGCCGCTCCTCTTCGCCATGACGCGCCCGTGCTCCTCACTTCACCGCAGCTCCATGTACCTCCTCGCCATCACGCACGTCGCGGCCAGCGCTACGTCACGGCCAGAGCAGCATCGCGGCCGGCACTACTTTCAGGGCACTAATTTTTTTTTAAAGTTATATTTTTAAATGTACGTTTTCTTTTTATTTTTTATAGCCTATGTCCATCTGCACACCCTGACAATTTCTACAATGTATCTGGTGTGTGGATTGGCGCTGGGGTTTCCCGAGTTTACCTTGCCAAAAGGTTTGTGTTCTCTCTTTATAATAGTAGTATAGATGATGATTTTATACACTATTTGCACCATTAAGAATATTAGTTCTGTTAGTCCATTAGCCTATCACACAAACACACTCTAAAGAGTATACTTGTTTGTAATGCATATGTATTATAGAAAAAACCCACTCACACGACAGTCTAAAAGTATGTCCCTTCTTGGCAGTTTGGGCTGGACTGTTCCTATTGGTGAGGGGTAAAGTCTGATTTGCATATAGCTGGCACTAATCTGAGATGGTGTGTTGGGCAGAAGAGCAATGGATTGGAATGCTCCCTGAGTGACTTACAATGGTTAGACTTATTGCAAATATCCTCATATCACCTTTTTTGTGTCTGGAGTGCACGTACACAGCACAGTGGATGAATTGGACCCATCTAAATTGTCTTAATTACATTGGGGACTCAAAGGAACTATACAATTTCATTTTGGTAAAGTATATATTGCGTGGTATTTTTTTAATTGTGCAATGTATGGTTAATCTATGTTAAAACCTTAACTTTAGAATGGCACATCCTTCAAGGATCAGAAAAATCGAACATAGACTCAACGGGCCTGATTCTCAAAGCTAACGTACACTTTTGTATTACTTTATTCTTTTGATTAAGTTTCCTACTTTTTGTATTCACAAACTGCACTTTGTAGTATCCTACACTTTTGTAGTAAGTCCAGCACTGCCAATGGCTTACCTCTGGTCCTGCAAGACCCTCCCACAGAATATATTACAGGTAGGGACTTAAGATAAAACCCCATAGGAAATAATGTTAAATAATTTAAATTATTTAGAATAGTGAACAATATAAATAAATATAATATTACATGGACAAACATATACAAATAGAGCATATTTATTATATTAATTGTGAAATATTATTAAACTATTTTGAATTTATTTCAAATTTAAAATAGATCAGTATACCTACTAGTTATTATTTTTTAATAGTTAATTATAAAATATTTTAAAACGTATTTTGAATTTGCTGCTGTCTCTGTTATTCCTTGACTTAAAATTAAAGCCACTGGCCTGTTGAATTAGAAAAGATGCTATGGCGAGAGGCTCCAAGTGCTATATTTAGCAGAACCCGGATATTAATTTCAAAAATACTCAGTGCATCCATGTACAAAATTAATTGGAGCAAATCCATGTTGTATTACCTGACCCAGTGAACTTTCCATGCTCAGGTGTCCATGTTTGATACAGGATATTGGGGTTCTCTTTAAATATTTTGGTCTCTACATCATCATGGACAAAAGGAAAGCTGCAAGCAAAATTTACAGAAAGCTATGGGTCATTTTAAAACAGACATGTCACACTGAAGGGGAATCCCTATGCCCCTACTAGGCAAGATAGTGACGCATAAGATGATTACACTACAGAGATTTATCTAAATTCTAGAATATTCCTCTCTGAGTGCCCAAGGAGTCCTTCAACTGAGAGGAGTGGCTTCTTAGAATACTTTTCTGGGATAGGAGGGTCTCTAGCGTCTCTGTGGCCAAGCAGTTCAACGGTGTGTGTACGAAGGTGTAATAGGACTCTCAGTCAAAAGTACACGTGGGACACACAGCTGGCCATACTCAATGAATAGATATTCACACCAATGGATGAACTGGCATACAGGTTGACCTGTATGACACCGGGGAAAATAACTAATAACTAACCTGCACCATTAAATGGGAAAAATACATCAACAACCTTTCCAGAACCATTGAAAGATGCACTAGTAGCTTGGCAAGCAGACACTCACATGACCAACTAGAATGGAAGATCTACTGGAGAAACCCCATTGCCCGAAAGTGCTGGAGGGACTGGAATGCTTCCAGGCATGGTATATATTATGGTATATAGTAGGGATATCTAAAGTCAGAAATGTCTAGGATGGGGACAATATAAAATCTTTTGAACAAATCTACTAAGAGGTTCTACAGCAAATCACACAATTTAAATGCATTCTACTACAACATGCCATAGATGTTTCCTAGCTTATGAAACCCCCGCAGTAAAAGACCATTTTCATGATTTATAATGAACTAATAATTAGCCATAGAATCAAACAAATGTGAACTAAAAGTGGAGAGATTGCATTGGCCAGCTAGAGAACAAGGAATAGGAGGAAGTCAGGCATTCTCAATAAGTAACTGTAAGAGCAGGGTTTTGCCTGGTGCAATTTAAAATGTTAAATATCGCACTGCATTAACTATGCAAGCAAGGGGCTTCAAAATAGAGAATAGGCTCAGATTATTTTTTCCTCATATGATGAGATTGTCCAAAGATGGACAGATATTAGGGGAAAGTGCTTAAAATCTGGGGCGCCAATTACCACCTACGTATAAAAAGTAGGTGGTAAGTAGGTAGCAATGTTTGTTTCACAGTGACTAGATGAATTATAGCCAGATTATAGCCGGATTGGTGTTGCAGCACTAAAAACAGATATATGTGAGTAGAGGATGCCCCACAAAAATCCAAAACTATAGGGGGAGTGGTTATCTATGATTAGAGGGATTTACTACAATTACATGCATAAAACACTGATGGAAGACAAGATACCAAATTGCTTTTGAATGATCATGATAGAGGAGATATGTCATAAACAATGCATAGAAGCCCATACCAGTATTTCACCGGAATATGCTGGGGCTTGTAGTAAACGTTGTTACTGTAATCATGGCGACCAGTCATATTGCACGTTGACTGTAAATCTTTTTTTTTTAACTAATAAAGAAAATATAACCAGTTATGTGTTCAATAAAGTATTTTTCCTTTTTAAAAGCAAAACCTCATTGAGACATTGGTTTATTTAATGTTATTGTTCCGTGTTCTGTATTTCTATTCCACAGCACCTTCCTCAGTCAGTCGTGGGCTACTCTGCCTCGACATGCAGGGAATTAATTACTAAAAGGGGTATTTGGTCCCTAGGTTGCAGATCCGTGGTACAGAGGCCTCAAGACACCAGAGGGTAAGGGGCCCAGTAAATGCTGATTGCTTTGGGACTTCCTGAACGTGATTTCTCATAGGAGCCTTATTTCACCCTTGTTTAGTTCAGAGGTTGGTCCCTGGCAGACATGTAGATCAAATGTAGAGGGGTAACGTAATGCCTCATTAAAGTATTTTAACTAAGCAACATTTTGTGTGTTGGAGCGTGTGGGATTGGGACAAGACCAAGCCACTTGTGCGGCACTGAAATTCTCTAGTGTGAGACTATATAAAGGCAGCAGTGACCATGTAATGTGTATGTATGCCTTGCTATCGTAATATGTATATTTGGAACGGACTTTTGCATCGCTAGGGGCTTACATGGTTACACTGGTTCAACTTGAACAGAACGATATAGTCGTGTGGTCAATGAAAATGCCTACAAAATGGCAAGGTCTGCTTATGAACGTATTCCACAAAGTGAATAACCCACATCACGAAACAATGGAGCTGCAAAATAGGAAACTATCTCCCCAAATATGCCTCCAGCCATGCCAACGAAAAAGACCAGGAACTGCCATGACAGACTTCAATGGTGTAGGTATCATGTTTCAGCAAACCAATACTTGGCAGCTACTTTCTTAATTAGGTACAGTGCCACAAAATTGTAGTCCAGCTTCACTAATCAGGCTACTCAGAACAGTGTCAGGAATTTTGTCCCACTAAGAAAGTTTATTTTGGTTCAACCTCAGTGCAAGATTGAGAGGTTTTCTTGGAACGTCTAATAATGGAATTCCTGTCATTGGCCATGGCATACCTCTTTTCCAAAAGCAAAAAGCGGAGTCTCAGCCATGTCCTTCTTTCTCTCCATGAAGAATCTCCACGTACGTGGACTAAGAGCCAAACTCATGGTCTCACCTTTTGAAAGTCTCCTGAAAAATGGAGGAGCGAGAGCACTCAGAGGATGGAATATCGTTCAGTTGGAACTTTGCTGGAGAAGAGTCTGTTGGGCCAGTCATAATTTGACTGCTGTATCTCAGATAGAAAGGTCCAATCTTACTTGATTGACATACTTCTGCAGAATACCAAATACAACATAAGAATACCAAATTATGTGAGTTTCATGCACTAAAGAGAACAATCAGGACTGAATGCAAGTAGCAAAGGGAAACACGCAAACATGCAGGGCAATGCACATGTGGCGGTTGTTAGAGGAACATGACTTTAAGACATTGATTCAAAACACGTTTGAAACCATGAATCCACTGCATGTCCGGACCAGGCAGTAGGGAGTCTAAGTGAATATGGGTCGATGTGCTGTCCCATCCTCTCAGACTATTGAAGTGAGCATTCTAATGTTGTAACTGAACACTGTGTGCTAACCACATCCAACGCCTGCAACCAAATGCTTCCATTGAATCTAGCACAGTGCATGTTACTGGTCAACTAAGAAGTGGTGTTTAAACGTTGTGTATCCTTGGTCTTCCATTCATCAAAATATGGATCCCAATGTGTGTGTGTGCATGCATGTTTGTGTGTGTGTGTATAAGTGTGGATGTACATGTGTGTGTGTGTCTGTCTGCCTGGACTAAATGTGTCAGATTCTAAAAACTGTGGGTGTGAAAGTGTGATCATGCACCTAGTGGTTGTGGCTAGGTCTCCCAAAATGGTTTCCAATACTCTATGCACCCCGATTAGACAAAGGGGGATGTTTTAGTAAGTACCTATGCATGTGCCAGTGATTCTGAAGTGGAAGTTTCTTGATCATCTGATATCCATTTATTTTCTGCATCTGCACAGGAAGTGAATCTTTATTGTGGTGTAAGAGAGGTGCTCTCTGTTTAAAGCATCTGTGGTATTTGCATCAGGTCCCATGCCTTAATTGAGGTGATTTGCTCCTGATATAGTCCATTGTGCAGGTCCTTGTATCACTTTCTGGGCACGGCAGTTATTTTGAACAAGGGAACATCAAATTTCAACTCCTGCCTAGATTAATTTTCTTTTATTAATGTGCATTTGTGTTGTTAAAGGGTATCACACAGTTGATTCAAAACGAAGCCTCTTTCTTCATCACTAGTTTATCAAAACCGGTTCACATTGTTTCCACTCATCTCTCCATTGGATAGCTGTTCAGAAAAGAATAATATTCAAATCCACGACAATTATATTTAAGGCTGTATACCGAATCTTTTCGGAATATTGGCCACTGAGTGCAGTTTGTACGACTAGAAAAGCTGAGTGGCTCTACAGACAATGTTCAAGATTAAATAGTCCAGAAATAGCAACAACAACAACAAAAAATTCTGCTGCCACTTCAAGAATTTCCATCTCTTTCCCCTTAACTATAGTATGTCTTTCAGAATTGCGGAAGTCTTTTGAGACTTGGCTCTTTGCATTCAAGTTTAAAAGTACTGTTTTTGTGAATTAGATATGTTGTAACATTTCTTTCTACATCGTCATGAAGCCTTGGAACTGTAGAGGCCTACAAACAATATAAAATACCTAAAACATTTGTCATGTATATGTAGAAGTGGACGATCGTGAATAATGGATTTGAGCAGCATGTGGATTAGTGGATTATTATTTGTAGCGGACAAGTGTCCACCTCAAAGGATAAGGCCACTACCTGCTCGATGTCACACAAATTAAATAAAATAATTGTGTGCTCAATCCCCAAGTAGAGTTACACCCTGCAATTAGGATTAAGTAAAAGCAATGTGTAAAGTATTTAGGCAGTACATACACAGTAGCAAAAAAGCCACAAAAAACACAATACAACTCCACTACCAATTGTATGAGCAAAATAGGACCACACTGATTAAAAAGGAAGAAATAGCACCAGGAAGAGCGAAGTGCAGATGTGGCAGAAATCACATTGTATTTGTCGGGATGCATTAGAATCACATGTGTAGATCGCACCTGCATATCATCTTTTGTCATATTAATGTAAAGTATTAGAATTGTGATATGTATTAACTTGGAATGTGATATATTTTAGGCCATTGAAAGTAACATAGAGATTTAGCATGGAAAGTAAATGTAACTAGCAGGAACATTAATGTGCAGAACCTGTGATGTGAAACTGACAACTATGTGTGTATTAACTGTGTTTATTAATTGTGTTGTTTATATGTTGCTAAATGCATTAACTGAAGGTGCTAGTTTTTATGCAAAGGCTTAAAGCTTATGTGATGCTTTCTTATGTTACCTGAATTCTTAGGCCTGAAATGCAGTTCCCTGGAAACTCTTGCTTTAGGATTAGCAGCCGAATTTGATGTGCATTGTGAAATTTGTTCTTTCTCACGTTTGTGTTGCAGGTGAAAGAAGTGCTCTTGTTAGCTAGAATAATGCCTTTGTTTTACTGGTCCCGGCAAGGAGAGAAGCAGTTACATCATGCTGCTTTGTGGGGTGAGCCTTTTTAGAGGCTCATTGGTGCAGGGGTTCGCCCTTCTTTGTGCACTGGTCTTTTAGACTGACAAAATAGAGATTGGCATGGAAGATGTAATATTAAAGAAATAGTTTACTAACCTCATGAGTGGAACTACATCGATACATAGCCCTCAGGCAATGTATGAGACAGCACATATAGTATAGAAACCATGGTGCTTATATACTGTGATAGCTGCAGTGTAAGCATGGAGGATCAAAAAGAGGCAGTACAAGTGTACAGACAAATAACTATTCACATACAAGGGTACATGAGAATCACTTAGCAGAGTGGGAGGAGTTACATAGTTGCTGACATCAGGTAAAATAGCCTGACAGTTAAGTCTGTAACTGTGCTTTCTAGCAGCTACAGGCCTTTCTGAGCATGCTCATTGCTCTGGCTCAGTACTGAAGGAGTTAACTATGTAGATGACTCAGATGAAATACAAGGGCAGGCAACAGTGAAGACGGGAAAAGCACATGGCAAGCACATGGCTAACTGAAGTGGCTGCCACAAACAAAATTGCTTCAGCTCATGCTAACAGCGATCTTTGCTAGTTTCCACAGCGTCGATAAATGAAGGTCATTGTACTTCACACAGGAGAAGGCCTTCGAAACAAGGACAAAATGTTGCAAGAAAAGAACACTGTTGCCCCATGTCAAACTACCTTTAGGATTGTACCCAGAGCAGATGGCATGATCCGCAATAAATCTTGGGAAACTTATCCACGAATAATAAATGTTGATGGGTGTAGGGAAAGTGCCCACTTCTTATTCCGCCTTTAGGGAGAGAGCTCTGTCCCCATAGCTTTATGCTACATGTCTCATTGACTGTGGGAAAACTGCTTAGGAAGACTCCACAGGCTGACACCATTTTACTCTTCTTACTGAAGATGCTTAGGAGGGGATATTTCTTTATTTGTAGTGTGGGGATAGATTAAGACTATTTACTAACAGACCGTCAATTCAGGGAAATTTGGACTCATGATTGCTGATCCTCTGCATCCCACTTGTTGAATTAATTGCATTGTTTATGCTAAATTGTCTAAATTGGATATGCAAGTTTGCCTTCATGCTAATTCCGATGTATTTCTACACTCTCATCTTGAGATGCCTTAATGTGCACATATTTTTAGCTTTGTAATAAATCAAAGTAACTTTACTTAGGTGTCTGTGGTTATGATGTGTCTGAAAGGATGCTTGGTTAATTGATTGGCTTAATACCCTTTTGGTGCCAATGATAGGTAATGGTTATAGTAGACAGGGACTTAGGTGCAATTTAAGAAAGAGTCTAATATGTTTAGAAAAACATTGACATTTCTTTTAACTCACAGCTCAGAAAAATCTTCCCTGAATGAGCCACTGCTAATATTTCAGTCATACTGTGAAACCGAAGGCCTAATACTTGAAGCAGGTTGATCCCACTGGATCTTTGGAATTCTAGACATTTCTTGCAGAAAATTTTCAAAGTTACAACACACAAATATACTTTTTGGGAGGCGCTGGGGCCTCGAGGAGGACATGAGGAACTGCTAGAAGGTTACTTTTTCCTGCCTTGCACTCCCCCTGACTTGCCACTCACATGGCGGGTAGGACAAGACCTGCAGAATGCTTATGAGACCATCCTTTGTTGAGGCTGATAACAGTTAGTCACAAGCCTGTCAAAGGTCATCTTTCCCCAAATGACTTGCCTGGGGTACATATGAGTACATCATGAGCCAGCTCCAGTAGGAAGGCCCTGTAACACTGGGTGAACACAAACACTAGGGTTGCACCTGGCTCACAAGCCTTAGGCTCACAATACAGCAGACTACTCTCTCAGTAGATTAGTGATTTGCCAAAGGCATCATCAGAGGCCTGGACCCAGAAGAGTACACATTCCCTCTGCACCTTGCAGAACTCCTTCTTGGTGGGATCCCCTTCCTGCTGCCAGTTGGCCAGCTTAGGCAGGTTACACAGTTCAGCCAAATCCTCCCCTGTTTGTTCTGGGGTGTCCCCCTAAGGGTCAACCCCCTCTTGGACCATGGGACTTCCTGGAATGGTTTTCCCATGCCCTTGCCCTTCCTCTTTTTGGCAGGCAACTGTTCCATTCTTACAGACTCCAGGTCCTTTTGACTACCCTCGCCGGCTGCCATGGACCATGTGGTCAAGCATACCCATCTAGGCAACCCTAACATCTCCAAGTGGGACCTGAGCTACACCTCTTTCGGGTAAGTACGCTCCTGGTCATTGCCAAGTAGACAATCCACATGCATGAATGGACCTACGGCTACCCTCAAGGAACCGGAGAATCTCCCCCCTTTCAAAGGGAACCAGACCCATTGGATAGTGACTCTCATAGTTTCGCTGCAACAACTTGGTGGGATAAATTAGGGCATCCCTGCTCCGAGGACTCCAGAGGATATCATGCTGTGTCCAGTGTCTCTCAGAGCCTCCACACCTATTAATGGCAACCCAGTTCCCATACTTCCTAGCATTACTAGGCATCTGACTTCTCTTCACCATCTCTACTTTGCCCAGGGACACTATAGTGACCTCTACTCTGTCTCCCCCCACTATCTGGTATAATCGCCTCCGTAATAACTACACTAGCCAACATTAATGACTTCCCAACGGTGGGGGGATGTGCTTGCTCGGGACACTTGACATCACCTTGACATGCCCATCCTGTTGGCACTCAAAGCACCTGAGGGGGTGCCTTCCCTACAGACCTACTGTAACAGAACCATACCTTTTTCTTCCCAGTGGGTGAAGGTGAGTCCTGACCCAAATAACTATTTTGGGGCCTTTGCGAGAACTCTTTGCTTTTGTTTTGCTCCCCTACTTCTTCTGGTGAGGACATTGCCCACCCTTGTGATGATTCCCCACAGATACCTTCTTGTTTACACGTGTGCTAACTAAGTGGTCTACCTCCTTAGCAAACTCCATAGAGTCAGAAGCCTTACTGTCAACAAGGTGTCAGTGGATATCTGTAAAACAAAGACTGAACATGCGCTCTTTTGCAATCAAGTTATACAGCCCCTGATAATCCTTGATTTCACTGTCTTTCACCCAACCATCCAGGGCCTTGCAAAAAGAATCACCACAATTCACATAGGTCTGTTAGAATAGATTCTACCTGTTCCTGATCTTCTGCCTATACTTCTCTGGGGTCAAATCATGGTTTATGAATATGGCTTCTTTCCTGGGGATACCTCATACTGTCCTTCCCCGCTAGGGTCATTAGGGTGTCCCTCCCCTCACTACGGCTATTCCTCCACCGACTAGCCCCTCAAATCCCCTCAGAGTCTTGTGCATCTGCAGGGCAATTTCATAAGCCTCAAACCATCTATCAATGTCATTACTCACCACAAAGTTAGGCACAATACCTTTGGGAATATGGACTCTCCTGACAGAGAGCATTAAAGAAATGCTTCCAACATCACTGCTGGACTGAGCCTGCCTGACCTTAATGTCGGCGGTTGTGTAAACATCAAGGAGGAGATGCGAGGACCAGAGGAAACTATGCACCATTGTTGAGCCTTAGGATGTAGGCAATGCGTCGGCTCTGAGCCATGCAAGGTCAGAGATGTGTTTTGAAGAAAGGCAATGCACCATGTCATCAGCAATGCGATGTCCTCAATCCTTACTGCTACGGTGATGTTTCTGTGTTGATAGAGATGCCAAATACTGAATCCTCCCAGCAGTGGCGATCCATTGGCGTCGATGGAGATGCGCTGGTTTTGAGCGATACAACAATGGTGAAGCATGGATTACAGCAGTTGCAGCACTTTATACCCACTTTCAGTGGCATAGGACTGGATTGCTGTCATTTTGCAGGGCAAGATTCTCCGATGGCAGAGTCCTGGTGCTGTAGGCATATGGCTTGGAAGTCTTTGCTGTTCCCAAGATTTCAAACAGGCAACAAGCCAGCAAGCCATTCGAGCGACTTTGATTTTGTGTTGGAGAGTTACGGATCCAGTTGTTCTCATTCCCAGGCAAGGAGGGCAGCAGGTTGGCTGAGCAGGAGTCCAGCAGAGTAGCAATCCAGCAGAGTGGCAGAAGCTACAGCACAGCAATCCCTCTTACTGGCAAAGTATTTAAAAGTGTATTGAGTTGATGGTGTCAGAGGTCCAGTACTTATACCCAATTGTGCCTTTGAATTGGGTAAGACTTCGAAGACATACCTTTGAAGTGCACAGAGCCCCTTCCCTTCATGCCCTGACTCCAGACTCACTGTAGGGGTTTATGCAGCCCTCTTTGTGGGTACAGGATATTGCCTATTCAGGTGTAAGTGTCAGCTCCTGCTCCCCTCCTGCCCAGAATGGGCCATCAGGAAGTGGATGACCCATGAGTCACACCTAAGCTCTCCTTGTGTTTGGCTGTCTAGAGGGAATGCAGAAAAGCCCAGCTGTCACCCGCCACAGATGTGTATTCAGAGACAGGCAGAAGGCACCATATGGATAAAGTAAGAAAATGCCAACTTTATAAAAAGTGTAATTTTCAGAATTACAATTTAAAATTGAACTTCACAATGTGTTGTGATTTTAAATTGTGATTCTGGGGACACCAAACGTGGGGGTCCCATCCCTCTCCAATTGGAAATTACACTTATAAGATGTGAATCCCAATGTTAACCTTTGGGAGAGATGGGCTTTGCAGGAGTGAACAAAGAATTTAATAGTGTTTCTCTACTAGTCAAAGAATCTTTATTCAGTGATTAAAAAACACCATAAAAGCACACGCATATATAAATAGTAAAAAGTCATTAAACATTTCAAGGTTCTTTGTACAGAGAATTAACAAAACATAAATACAACAAAATAGCTGTGTATAACGCTTAAAAGGTTAGTATTAAAAACATTTCAATCTTCTCCTCTAGTAAGCCTTAAACGAAGTGCTACCTTAATAAAATTCATAATGCTACACAGTATTAAGGGTTCCGCAGCTTTCTGTAAAAATACTAGCGCCTCCCTAGCACGGACCAAATTAGCTTTTTTCAAAAGGGTTACAAGGTATCTGCGTCTGGGCATTGAGTAAAAGGGGCAGAGTAAAACAAAGTGAAGGGAGTCCTGCGGAGACCTGTTGTCGCAGCCGCAGGGCCCCTTCTGTTCCATTGATGTAGCAAATCCCGCTGGTGATGCCAACATAAATGGGAGTAGGTTCAATCTGATGCGACACACCAAGAACCTATCCTGTGCATTATACATGAGGTACAAGTATGGCTCCATACCCTACACGCTCTTCACTAGGTGATGGGCCCTCACTGTCTTTTTGCACCCTTCAGCCTCATCTCTGCGTAGGTTTTTCCGCTCTAGAAAAATTCTCCCTACTTGCAGTTTGTCCTGGGCTACAATAGTTTCAGGATGAGTAAAGAGGTTCCCAAAGCCTAGCTCCTCTAGGGTTTTCTTCACATAAAGGAGCCAGGGGATGCGCACACACTTGTCCCTCTCTAGGCAGTCTGATAAGATTTCTCTACTGAGTGTCGCGTCAGGATTGACCCAGATTTTTATCCAAGCAATGATGGGCCTCAGTTTTATCAGATCTTCTATATACGGTCTCCCTAACTCCCTTTGGCAATCAAACCAGCAGTACTTTGGGGTGCCCTCAAGAGTGATTTCAAGTATTTATTTTCTTCTCGTTGGATACTAGTGGTATTGACAAAGCCCCATACTTCTGCCCCATAGATTACCTTGGAGCATGATACAGAGCTGTACAAGTTTATCACCTGTTCCGGGGACCATCTTCCTAGCCTCCTGCCATAGCTAGCGATTGCCCCGTTAGATGCAATCATTTTACCACAACGTTCCTCCACCAAGGCATCAAACCGCAAGGCACCATCAAATGTTACACCAAGGTACGGAAACGTTCTAACCTCTTCTACAATGTGACTCCCTATTGTGTATGTAAATTTAGAGGTAGTTTTTTTCCCCGCCAGGAGCACATAAGATTTACTCAGGTTAACAGAAAGGTCTAAAGCACCCATGAACTTAACAAATCCATCAATCAGGATTTGTAAGCTCCTTGGTGTACGTGCGATCAGTACCGCGCCATCTGCATAAAGCAGAACAGGAATATGACGCGACCCAACCCTTGGGCAATCTGCCTTCAGACCTAGCAAGAACTGCTCCAGGTTATTAATATAGAGGGAAAACAAAAAGGGGGCAAGAATGCAGCCTTGTCGGACTCCACTCATACAAGGAAAAGAGCTAGTCAGCCCCCCCTCCCTAATAAATCGGACCTTAGCAGAGGTGTCACTATGCAGTTCCCTTAATATATTAATTAGGCCACTCTCTATCCCCATGCTAAACATCATACCCCACAATTTCTCCCTATTGACGTGATCGAATGCCGCTGCCAGATCCATGAAACCCATGTAAACGGATTCATCACTAGCCATGGTATACTTGGCAGTCAGCATATAAAGGTTCAGGCATTGGTCACTAGTGGACCTCCCTGCCCTAAATCCGTATTGAGTGTCCGAGAAGATATTGTTTTCCTCGGTCCACTCGGACAGTCTATTAAGAATTGCCCTCCCCAAAAGTTTTGCTGACACGTCGATCAGGGAGATCGGGCGGTAGCACTTTGGGTCATCCCTGTTGCCCTTTTTAAAAATCGGCACAATTACCGCCGTGGACCAAGACGGGGGCAGGCCACAGGTAATAGCAGTATTAATAACCCTTGTCATTAGGGGGGCCCAGAGTTCAATGTTACTCAGGAACAAATCTGGGGGGATTCCGTCAGGCCCCGGAGCTTTATTTTTGGTCAGGCCCTCAATCCCTGCAGTGATCTCTTAAATAGAGAATTCTACCAATGTAGCCTCAGTTGGGATAGCCGATGGCTCTACAATAGAACCAGGCTCATGATTATAGAGGCTCCTATAGTGGGTGACCCACTGCTCTGGGAGGATGTTGGCCCCTATATCCGGGGTATCTTTTTCCTGGAACCTGCTAGATCCTTTCTTTCCCCTGCTTCTCGTAAATCTGCCCACGCTTCCGCCTGCAAGGCGAGTTTCCTCCTCTTAATCTCCTTTTTGTAATTTTCTCTACACACCTTAACTTTATGGGGAACCCTTGGTTTAGTCTTGAGGCAGCTTTTCAGCTCCCTCAAAGCTTTGGAGCAGTCTTTATCGAACCATCGGGGGTTCCCGTGGTTCTTAAGTGGAACCCTGGTCTTTAGTAAACCATCGACCAGATTAGCGATCTGGTCGAAAGCTTCCATTATCCTCGATCTGCGGACTTCTGTATCTAAGCAGTCATTGATGGCAAGTTTGCCCGCGTCCACCAGGTCCTTATAGAACTTTTCCCCATCTACTTTAGCCCATTTCAATCTCCTGCCCTGGTCTGTTGCCCTCTCCGTAAAGGTACGTTGGACTCTAATACTTAGGCCCACCCTGTACAACAGCTCCAAGACAAGAGGGTTATGGTCACTAAAGCCACTCCATTCAATCCCTGCACTGGTTGTCTTATTTATTAGGGATCTAGAGACCAGAATGTAATCTATGAAAGATGAGCATCCCCTACCCTTAAATGTAGGGGGGAGTGTGCCATCCTCCTGAGTCCCTACCATGTTAATGGTGTGTTCAAGGTCATACTTAAGCCGTAACGTTCTAAAAGCTGAACCTAACGGTGTATGAGAGAAGTGCGGTCCCTTCTCCAAGGGGCATCGGGACCAATCTATGTATGTTTGGACCACTGCCGGGCACAGGTGACAATTATAATCTCCCATAACCACCAACCCATGTGGCTGCCCCTTTTGGCCTGTTATGACCTGGCCCAGCCTGTTATCTAATTCAGTAACCAGAGAGATGTTGGAACCCGCTATCTCGTTGTTGTAAATATTTACTGCAACAAATCTAAGCCCCTTCCCAGAGAACCTGACTGCCTGAATCCTGTAGGAATTCCAATCAAGACAAGTGTAACTACCCGAAAGGCCCAGATCTATATAAATAGCTAAACCTCCCATGGCTCTCCCTGATCTTGATTTTTGAGCGGGGACAAAGAAACACTTGTACCCTTGCAAATGAAAGTTGTTCTCCTGGGCCCAGGTCTCCTGCAGACAAATTACATGGAATTTCCTGATATAGTAAAGCCACTCTTTGTTATTAAATTTTCCAACCAGGCCAGCTATATTCCATGAGATAATTCTTAGTGCTTCACCCCCCTGAGCCCCTCCTCCCTGGGGCCCTCCTAGTAATTTGTGCCCTTGTTTTTCCATTTCCGGACCCTGTGCCCCTCCTATACATGCAATATCTGCTGCCCTAGGTTCATCCAGCACATGCATCCTGACACAACTTGATGACATTTGCTTTGCCTCAGGGCCGTGCTTCTCCGGCTCACCATTCAAAACCCCTATACCCCCTGCTCCCCCGTGTACCATTATCTGTTTGTCAATCTACCTCCTCAACACCATCCAAGCAATGAAACCGATTGAGTGTGTGGAAAGGTGGCTCTGAGCGGCTAAATAAAGGCCTGGGGTTGAACTCATGATGAACACCCCTCCGACCCACCCTTTCCCAGTTGTCATATGATCGGGTCGCGTGTACAGGGGCAGGGATGTGGGGAAAGAAGAAGGACACATGGAGTGTTTGAATTGTTGACACCTGTGATCTGTTCTTTCCCTGGCATATGTGAGCGACGGTTCCCGCGTCCCTGAAGCTCACCAATATGCAATCCCCTATGATGAATTTACGTGTTCTCCCTACCCAAGGCACCCTTCTAACCATTATGATTTCATTGCTTAAGTGTACTGGTAGGAGTCTATTCAGATTTAACCACTTAATCACCTTGCTTTTTAGGGCACAGAAATCCTCAGCTTCACCCACCTCTAACGGTGGGACACCTGCCATGACTACTGTAAAGTCATTCGCCTCTGGTGGTAAATTGGGTCTACGTGGCCTGGGGGGAAGCTTCATTAGTGGGGTTGGTACAACACTATCTATGGACTGTGCTGGAGGAGCAGAGTTTGCTGGGGGGATAGATCCTATGGGGTTAGATGGCTTATTTGGGGCAGGGTTATTCCTCTGAGTTTGTAATGGGGCGGCCGCAGTTGCAACCTGTAAGGGAGCAAGATGCGTAACACTATTTGGGGGCTGTTTCGGGGCTGTTGGGGTGGCAATAGGCTTAGCTGCCCTTTCATGAGAATTGGCCGGAATTTTCATGCTACTTAGTGTAGCCTCAAGAATGGTTAGTCTGATTTCCACTTTTTTGATGCTTTCACTAATTGGTAGCAATAGTGACCTGAGCAGGAATTCCAAATTACCCAGCGGTGCAAAAGAGAGGGGGGCACTAACAATGTTACTAGCAGTCTCTTTGGTCAGGGCAGGGGCCACACCATCCTGCGCAACGGGTTTAGGATGTGACTCATCCACTGTTGTCACGGTCGGTATGAAGGGTTTAAATGACTTCCCAAAGTCGGAATGGGGGATCTTGGGTTTATTTTTTCCCTGGGCACACCTCGACTTCCTCCTACGTTTGTTGGGAGGGGGCCCAAATACCCCTTGTGCTGCCGCTAGTTTTGGTTTGGCTTTCCTAGGCTTCGATGCTGGGGGAGGTTGAGAAATTAGATCAATCGTCCCCCTGCTTGGACTTGTGATACTCACTGGGGTTGAGCTCATAGGTAACCCTGGGGGCGTTTTTGTACAATCCCTAAGCAGGATCGGGACATCTTCAATTATAGTCAAATCTTCGCTGGGTGTGGGGGATAATCACCTAAAGGTCTACCTTTCAAGTTATCTATAGAGCGTCTCCGCTCGACCCTGAGCCGGTTTAGTGTGCTCTCCTTGTCCACATCTCCCCCAGCCCGAGGAAAGTAATTCTCTAGGGTCATATTTTTTGCTCCTCCCTGCCTTATGGGGGTACTTTCCCTTGCCGGGGATGGCATGGTGTCTTAGTTTGTTGTTGCGCTAGGGACCTGATAGCAAACGGCAGAACCAAGAGAGTAGGCCCAGCCCAGCCTACTCCGGCCTATGATGGCCTTAGACGGTCCCGCCCTTGTCCCGGGCTTCTCCCGGCCCGCTCCCGCGAAGTGGAAACCCTAGGGACTATTATTCACAATACCGTTCTATGATAGGGCGATAGGCGGGGGCGTGGCCAGCGGGGAGAGCAGCCCAGGTGTAACGAGTTGGGCGCGAAGGGACTCCTGGACACTGGAGTCCCTGCCAAGAAGCTCGCAGCCCCGCCGACTCACTTGCCTGCCCCGCGCTTTCCTCACCCAAGGTCCTGGCACTCGGTCACAGTTCACGGCGCTGCGGGACCCGCGAAGCGGGTCCGGCGAGGCGCTAGATGATTCCTTCACTACAAGCAGGACACAGCAATCCGCAGACTTCCAGGGAGCAAAGTTCAGTTCGACGCAACTCCAAAAAGGGTCCCAGTAAGCAGTGGGACGGGTCCGGTTTTACTCCGTTGGCGGGGGGCGTGGCCAGCGGGGAGAGCAGCCCAGGTGTAACGAGTTGTGTGCGCAGGGACTCCTGGACACTGGAGTCCCTGCCAAGAAGCTCGCAGCCCCGCCGACTCACTTGCCTGCCCAGCGCTTTCCTCACCCAAGGTCCTGCACTCGGTCACAGTTCACGGCGCTGCGGGACCCGCGAAGCGGGTCCGGCGAGACGCTAGATGATTCCTTCACTACAAGCAGGACACAGCAATCCGCAGACTTCCAGGGAGCAAAGGTCAGTTCCACGCAACTCCCAAAAGGGTCCCTTTCTCTACTACGGCCTGTAAAACTTAACAGTATATGCTTTTTACTGCACCCTGCCTTGAGTTGCCAAGTGTGACATATGTATTAAAAAGGACGATTTGTGCCTGCCGAGAAGGTTAACATGCCAGGTCGACATAGCTGTTTAACTACACACACAGGCTTTGCAATGGGTGGTCAGAGACATGTTTAAAGGGCTACTGAAGCCTGAAGTGGGGAGCACAATGAATGCTGCAGGCCCACTAGTAGCATTTAAAGTATAGTCCAGGGCACAAGTAGTACACTTTACTAGGGACTTATAAGTACATGAAATATGGCATTATGGATAGGACAATGTTACCATGTTTAAGCAAAGAGCACAAACACTTTAGCACTGGTTAGCAGAGGCAAAGCGCCTAGAGTCCTAAGTCCAATAAAAACATAGTCAGCGAAAACAGGAAGTCTGAAGGCATAAAGTCAGGGATAACTACACCAAGAAGGGCAGGTGTAACAGAGACCATCCAAAAATGGGTCACTTTGCAAGAGTATTGTTTGTGGCTGAATTGATAAATCATCTAATGTTCCAGTATAAGTAATAATATATACATACACAATCTCTACTGGCATCAGGCAAGGAAGCTGACAAAGATATGAAGTGCTGCATGATGGTTTCTTCATCCTAGTGTATAATGTAGGGGTATAACAGACCAGGGGTTGTCTTTAAGGAATTTTGATCATGATGACCTTCCTGCATATTAACAATCTTCCACTGCTACGCAGAGACCCTTCCAATATGGTGCAATGGTGCCTGCATTGGCGAATTCAGGGCTTGGACGGGGGGAAATGCAAGCTAGCAATACATTGGTGTAAATATGGTGCAGCCATGTTTCAAAAGTGGTGGAGCGCTGTGTTAAACCAAGCAGGCTAACGCGGTGCTCCGCCACTTCTATTGTAAATATGCCCCTGAGTTGGTTGTAGAGTTCCTTAAGCTTCCTAAAGGCTGATACTGGTGCCTTCTCATGAGCGAGGGAGCACTCCGGTATGTGTCTTCGGGAATGCTGCAAGATCATCTCAAGTTGCTCCATTTTAAATACGATTGTAATGAGAAAAGGCCTCATATTGAGTCATTGAATAATGATTCTGACTCTGATAATAGCCCTTTTCACAGACTCATAAACTGTAAGAGCTGCTGAGGGAAAAGCATGAAGAACAGATGTCATCATTAACCATTTATTTGAGAGTTTTGCTCACTTCATTGAGTTATATGTAATACATATGTGCAGTCTTTGATGGATTGACAAATCCTTTCACAGGATGAATTGCATAAAAAGAATTAGACAGTTAGCTATTGCTCTATAAGGATTTCTACTGAGGTGGCACAAAATTAACTAAAAACATCACATTTGGGTAAATAATCATGCTTATAACTTCACTCCTTCTCTTTCTTCCTCCCTCTGCCTACACCTGCCGTCTCTGCTCCAGAACCAGATCCAGATCCAGATCCAGATCTAGATCCTGAACTTGAAATATATTCCTAGGTGTTCAGCTCCTTAGGCACTTTCCATTGCCATCTCAGGCAGACATACTGCTATGTTTGCCGGCCTTCTCACTTTCTGGAGTGCCCACCTGCTCTCCGTCTGTAACGTCAGTTGTTTGCAGCCCCTCTAGGCAAAAGGAACCTGGCCCACAGTCCTTCTTAAAGGCCACATTTTCATCAGTAAATTTACTGTGCGACGGATCAGCACACCTGCCCACAGAGCTGTCCACCAACAACCAAAATGATGTAGCCCATTCTCAGAAATAAGGTATTTGGTTGAAGGGGTTGTGAACCCTTCTCAAGCAACAACAACAATCCCTGTCAGGGTGAACCATAAAAAATAAGTAAATTAACCTGGGCTTATGTGTCTGGTAGTTTGGCACAAAATCAGTCAGTCTTATGTTTGAGGTAATGTATATTCTATTTGTGCAGCACTTAAACAGCAATAAAGTGAAAACACAGCACAAGAAAAATCTCACACCAATTTGGAAAAATAGAGCAATATCTAATAAATTATTTGACACCAAAATTCCAATCAGTAGATATTTGGGGGCATATTACCAAGGCGGGCGATATATGATTATCGCCGCTAAGCGGCGATATATGATTATCGCCGCTAAGCGGCGATAATTCTATCGCCTTATTAGCAAGCTGTCACTAACAGCAGTTAGCGACAACTTGTAGGCGATAGCGAGCGGTTTGGGGCCCCCTTTTCAGGTTAGCAATATTTATCGCTAATGACATGCAAACTGGGCGTACACAACCTGTAAGCGACTGAAAGCAGTTGCTAATGTCGCTATCGCCTATTAGCAAGGCAGGCGTAGCGATGGAAATATTCACGCTAAGCGTGAATATCTCCAAAACCTGCTCAGACCAGTTCTTAGCCATTATATCCAATGGGAGTTAGATATTATGGCTAAGTCCTTATTAGCGATAATGAGTGAATATCGCCGGATTACCAGTGATATTCACGCAGTTTCCTATAACGCCGGATATTTTATCGCTTTAGAGATAAACGTTGCTAATAGCACGTTATCTCTGCGATAATATCCGGCGATGCTTGGTGTTAAAAAAATACTCGCTAAGCCCATTTAGCGATAAATATCACTAGTTGTTGGTAATATGCCCCAGAGTTTTTAATTTTTAAACATTTTAGTGAAAAGAGGAGATAAAAGATCAAAGGGACAACTGTGGTTATCTAGTGGGGCGAGACAGACGCAAAGTCAAAGGTTATTACTGACCTCCATTAACCACATTTCGTATACTCGAGGTAGATTGGCCCCGGTCTCCACTTACCTTCAGAATTTGAATACATTTTAAAGAAAAAGTCTGAGAATGTATATTTCAGTCGGGCAATGCAACCAATGATGTCTGAGGAGTAGGCCTCATCATTGTGGAGCCGCTGGATGTCACAGTGAAGGTTTATACGTTCAGACTTAGTCTATTTTTTGGAAGATAAAATCTACAGAGGATAAAGCTGCAGGCTGCAGCCAATGGGGGCTCCATGTTGTTGTATACCCCTTCTGGGAGAAGCCACTGAGCATGATTTCCTGCAGTGGAGAAAAAAGTAGTGGAAACTACAGCTAAGTTAGGATGAATGGCAATGCACCTTGGGGAGACCACCAAGCAAGTAGTTCCTGGCCTCCTCTCGGTTCAGGCACCTTTTTGGCAGAAAAGTTTCCAACTCCCAGGTTTTGAACTTTGGCTGTTTCTACACCTTTAGAGCCACTTTAAAATGTCCAGGACTGGCTAGGTCCCACTTTTCGGGCGGGACTCACTTCAGGCAGGTTCCAGGTTCCAGGTGTGACATTCAAGTTGTTAAAGGCTTTTGCATCCCAGAAACGTCGAACAGGAAGCCTGTCAACTATCCCTTGGAGTCACTCTGGTAGTCCTGGGTTCAACCAACAAAGTAGTCATTCAGCAGCACAGACGTTCTCAGAGGGTTCAAGACAGGTTTCCAGCAGTAGGGCTGTCCTCTGAAGTGCAGGAAAACATTGCTTTCTGAGTGTCCTCTGCAGGCCAGGAGTACTGAAGTGTGTGAGGGTCCTATATTTATACCTGGTGCCAGCTTTGACGTGCAAAAACATTTGAACTTTTCCCCCCACAGATGGTTCTGGAACTTCCTTTCTCGCTGACCAAGCTGCAAGGGGTCTGGTGTGACAAACAGCTAGTGTGAAGTTCTTTGTGAGTGTGCTGAGACCGCTCCTTTGAAATGTATGTGATGGAGGGAATAGCTCCACCCCAAACATCCTGGCTGGTTGGCCAACACCTACCCTACCTTTGTCTCTCTGTCTGGGAGAAATGCACAAAGGCCTACTGCCATGCTAATCACAGTTGTGTGACCCAGGGCACAGGCTACAGGCACCAAATGGTTAGGACAAAACACACCAGTAGTCGCATTTACAGAACTGTGACTTAAAATCCAACTTTACCATTAAATGGGTTTTTAAATTACAATTCTTTAGAGACCAAACATGATATTTCCACCCATTCCCAAGCAAAAGTTATCACTTATTAATTATAATAAGGCAACCTAATGCTATACTATTGGAGAGTAAGGCCTCACAGTAGTGCAGAATGAGTTTCAGAGTTGTTCAATACCAGGACATGTAAAACTTAAAAGTATGTTTAACTTTTTAACTACTATTCATCCTGTCCTTAGGGCCTACCGTAGGGGTGACTTAGATGTATTGAAAATGGTGGTTATGCTTCTCAAAGGTCAAATAGGATACTTTTCCGGGTCAAATTGGCAGTTTAAAACTCCACACACGGTTGCAATAGCAGACCTGAGACATATTTTACAAGGCTACTTTAGTGGGTGGCACAATAAGTGCTGCAAGCCCAGTAGTATTAATTTACAGTCCCTAGGTACATGTTGTACCATTTTACTAGGGATGTAGAAGTAAATTAAATGTGCCAATCAGGTGTAGGCCAATTTTGCCATTTGTTAAGGAGTAGGCATAAGCACTTTAGCACTGGTTAGCAGTGCTAATCTGGACAGAGTCCTAAAGTCAACAAAAATGAATTTCAGAAAGCAAGATCGGAGAAGGCAAAAGGTTTGTGAGGACACCACCCTAAGGCTGACAGGTTCTTATGTGATCTCCCCCAGCTGAAAGTGTGGAGAACTACTCTAATCACAAAGGCAGAAGAATCCGCCCTGCTCATCAGCATCGAAGTGGTGTAACACATGTTGGTGTTCCACTGCAAAGTATATTCCCTGTATGGAGATGGGCAACCTCAACGTTGTGGGAATCTTACCTCTGATCTACATGAGCCTTCTAAGGGGCATGTGGCCTGTTTGAACTTGGAAGTGAATCCCAAACAGGCATGGCCTCAGCTTCTTTAGAACACAACTTCTCTCTCAAAAGCATTTGATCTCTGTTCCCTGGGAAATAATCGCCTACTGATGAAAGCTACACATTGGCCTGAGCCCTCCTCATTTAGCTGTGACAGTACAGCCTCTATGCCATGCTGTGACTCATCAGTATGCACTCTACAATTTTTGGTGAAGTCAGGGGTCCTGAGTAAAGGTGCAGTTTGCATAGACTTTTTGAGAGTGTCAACCAATTTCTGGCAGGCCGCTATCCAGATCACGTTCTTGGACAGCTTCTTAAAAGTTAGCTCAGTTAGGAAAGGAACAATGGTGCCATATCTCTGAACAAATCTATAATATCCAGGACCCTGCCTTTTCTGGCACTTCTCTGACTTGATAGTCAGGACTGCCTTTTGCAGAACCTGAAGTGTCTCCTGAAGGTAGAACAAGTGATACCTCCAGCTGGAACTGTAGACGGCTAAATTATCAATGTAGGCAGTCCTGCAGGACTCTATCCTAGCCAGAAATGTGTTTTCCAACATCTGACAGGTAGCAGAGGCATTCTTCAATCCAATAGCATCACTCTGAATTAGAAGTGGCCCTCTGGCTGGGGTAGAGAATGCAGACCTGTCTCTTTAGCCTCCTCAGTCCAGGGTTGTTGCCATTATGCAGACGTCAGGGCAAAATTGATAAGGAACTTGGCAGCCCCTAACCTATCTATCAGGCACATGCATCAATGTAGGATTTTGCGAGTCCTTAAGTGCGATAATTAAGGAATCGCAATTAAGGACTCGCAAAAGCCTATGCATGTAGGAATTGCTGTAAAATTAGTGATTCCTACACATTCCTTATTTGGGACTCGAAAATTGCAAGTGGCAATTAAGGAATGGCTTCCCATTCATTTCTATGGGTCTACAGGCCCATAGGAATGAATGGGAAATTGCATGCGCAATTTGCGAATACCAATAAGTCCTTGCAAATTGCGCATGCAATTTCAGGGTGCAAGGGTGTCAAAAGGACATCCCGTTGCACCCCTGAACTGTGATCTGTGCACATATGTTGCGCACACACTTGTCCTGTGCACACATGTCCCGCCCAGTGCATTTTTCAAAAGTTTTGCAAATTACCATGAAGTTCAACTTCATGATAATTTGCGCTCCCTGTTAGCGAAATTGGTGTTTTCTTTACTTTAATGCATTGCATTTAAGGAATCTCAATTAGCGGTTCCTTAAATGCAATGGAAATTTAAGTAATCTTAATTTAGAGATTACTTAAATTGCGATTTTTGCATTTGGGATGATGCATCCCAAGTGCAAAAATACTGGTCACAAATGGGCAGATTCTGAGAATCTGCCCGTTTGCGACCGTTTTTTTTTTGATGCATGTGCCTGTATGAGTTTCTCAGCTCATGATGGGGTGAACATCAGTCTTGCTGACTGAGATGTGACACCTATATTCCATGCAAAAGCTGAGTTCTGGGGCGGTGCACAATTGAGCAGGTTTCAGTACCAGCATCACTAGGCTGGATCAATCACTCCTAATGCCAGCATCTTGGAGACCTCCTCCATAATGCTAGCTCTCACCTTATCAGATGTATGTTTTGTTTTTCACAGCCATTCTGTATTCTTTGTCAATATTTATCAATATCATCGGTAAACAAATGTGTAAACCCACAGGTGAGAAAGAACAGAGAGGCAAACTGCTTCTACAACTGACAACAGTTCTTTTGCTGCTCTGGGGTCAGAGAAGGAGAGATATTGACACCTCCCATTTACCCATCTCACTCCTGGAAAGATAGGAGTTTAGGGAGAGGTTTAATCTCCTCTTCCACTCCTTCACCTGTCACCAGGAGCATTGTGACTTCAGACGTCACAAAATGGTTTTTCAGAGGATTGAAAAGTAATACCCTTGAGGCAATTCTAGGGGTCTTGAGGTCCTCCAGTTCGGTGACCTTCCCCTATCTCTCCTTCACCTCATAAGCCCCTGACCAGAGTCTTGTTGGTAGGGGTGGGCGGAGTTCATAAAGTTGCACTACACTGAATTCCACGTGGTTGCATAAAAACTCAGTGGAATTCCCCTGAGTTCCGCTCCGCTCTTTAGTTCCATTCCTCACACCCAAGAAACATGTGTCAGACATCCACAGATAGGGGAGATGGAAAACACAGTAGTGAGAGTTCCGCTTTCACAGCTATAGGGGGCACGGGCCATGGTTAGGGGTCAGGCATCATCAAAAAGAGGGAATGCAGGCAAGCAACATGGGAGAGGACGGGTCCATAGAAAGGGGCATACAGGCAGTTTCGAGAGCAGGACATCTACAGGCTAGAGGGCCCGAGTTTAAACATCATGGGAAGTGGTGGGAATTGTATGTAGGAAAGAGTGATAGATTAAAGGCCATACACATAGGAGTTGTAGTTTTTTACCAAACTTCACACTCCCAGTTGATTGCAGAGTTGGCAAATCTCCATTAAATCCGCTGGTGGAGTGGAGTTCACCATTCACCCCTACTTGTAGGGCCCTGGGATCACCTGGCTCCATCAACCACCCTTTCTATCTAGGTTCTAGCTTAGCCAGAGTGGCCTTCTGGTTGTACCAGAGTTTTATTACCTCCTGGCTGTAATCTAAATGCTCAAACATCTGCATCTGGTTTCTAAGAGCCCGTATGTAGCTAAGTACATCCTGAGGGCCTTCCTAGGAGCTTGTTCCCACCTCTCTATCCACCTGATAGAGAGGTCCCCTAACAAGTTGACTCTAGAGGAGCTCAAATGAGCTAAACACAACTCCCGTTTGTGGTACCTCCCTGTAGGAACAAATCAAACATGGTAAGAGGATGTCCCTCCTCTGCCTCCTGGACTCAGGGAGACCCATAGTCAAGCCTTTTATCGTCTTGTTGAACTTTTCCACAATCCCATTTATCTGAGAGTGATAGGGTGTGGAGAAATTATACGTCACTGCTCACTCATCCCACATTCACTTCACGTAAGCAGACATGAAGTTAGTTGCCACGTCAGGAACTACTTCTTTGGAGTATCCTACTCAGGTAAAAAAAAAACAATAAAGCCATGGCCACTGCAGGTGCAGTGGTAGTCATCAGCAGTATGGTCCTGGGTATCTAGTAGTATGGTACTCCGAAACCAGAAGAACTGAAATGTCTAAGGCAGTTTTCGATTCCAGGGGTCCAACAATGCTGATGCCCACCCTTTCAAACTGTTAGCAGGGGATAGTGGTAGTAATCTGTACAGAGTATTAATGCTAACAAAAATGATTACAACACACAGGAAGGGCTTAAGTAAAACGTTTGACGGAAGACCCCCCCTAATGCTGATGGGTCTATCACCTGCCTACAGGATAACATTGCAGCTTGAGACGAAGAATTCTTCATGAAGTGACCTGTATGGTGAATTCATTTCCCCTGCCACTTCCACCATTTTTGTGGCCAGTGATTTATGTTCTTCACTGATTGTCCTAAATCTCTCTCTCCAAGTCATATCTAGGCAGCCAATTTTCTTCTCCAGGACCTCTGTTGGCTTCAACTGCTAATGCTGAAATATCAGCAGTGTACCATGTAAAACCCAGACTCCTTTGGAATGGGATTTCACCCTAACTCTCATCACCAGTTGCAGTAAGTGCCTTGATGGCAGCTCAACACACTTGACTGATGTTGGCTCTATGCTTCCTCATTTATCTATGGTGAGGGAGATTTCACCTCACTACTGTCTGTGCTGATACAGGTGGTGATTGCTGTGGTGGCATAGTTGCTCTTTCACTGCACTGCACACTCAAGAGAGGAAGCACAGTAGGCATCTCAAGAATGGTGGTGGTCACCCATATCCCTCTTCCACATTTGACCTCCATTCTGGGTTCCGTTTCATCAAGTTATGCCCTCTGGCGGAAAAGACTGTGTTTATGGTTATTTGTTGGAACCTTGTCATTTTTGCCTGTTTTGTGTCATTCATGGAGATCCTACATTGCAATTGAAAGACTTCTTTTATCCTAGAGCCAATATATTTGATCCCATTTTCAACACTGCCCATGTACCTTTTCATTATCTTACCGAAAATCGACCTCCAGAATATGGTGATGCAAGAACATTGAGGACAGAATATCAAAGAACAAAATATTGCAAGGTAATAGAAGTATAGACGTACTATTCCTAACTCCACATGTATTTACCTTGAACATATATAGCATAGGTAGTGGAGTTAGGTTTGGAAAATCTAGACTTACTTATGTGTTGATATGTTTTTCCAAAATGTTGTCCTCAATATTGTGTCTTATCAACATTTTGGATCAGGGTTCAAGGTGCACATTGTACCTTTTTCCTAAGTCTGCGCGGCAGTCTACTATATACCCCATGATACATTTCTCTATACAGTTAGTGGATCGATTGGTTACACGGAGGGCATTTGGTAGTTAGACATTATCGGAAGCACAAATAATGTGGGACAAAATATTGTGTAGAAATATGGAGGACAACAATATCGTATGAATTTTACAATTTTTCATAGAATCGCAGAAACGTGACTCATGAGGAATCGCTGTGTGTCACAGATTAAGCTTCATATGTATGATTTAGTAATTTGGTAACTTTCGCAATTATTTATGTTCTCTTTATTTACACGAAAAGATCGTATACAACATCTGAACTGGACATATATGATTAAGCTTTTAATAATGTATAAAAGTACATTTTAGAAAACAAAAGGAGAATTACAAATGGGAAAATTGCAGTATATTAAAGCTCAATTTGCTGTATAATTTAGATATGATGTGTTTCTTTTGTTTCCTTTTTAAATAGTTAATGACCCTGTTTAATCTGAATATGTAGATTGTCTGAATGTGTCACAACAAAAAATATGTTCTTTCAAAGGTATGCTCACCTACTAGCTTCCATTTATTTTCGTTATCATATATTTTAAAATTGTACGTTTGGAACATTTATCAAAAGTAAAACAAGAACAACATTTTACATGAAGTAAGCGAATTTATTCATTCTAACTCACATCATCCTGCCCTTCGCCTCCAGCTTTACGGTCTTTTTTCATTCTTGGGAATTCTCGTCACATTAATTGTTTGACAGCATTTTTTTTGTCTTTTCACAGAAGGTACACATTTCTAAAATGCCAATAACATTCCACAAAATATTTCCCATGAGTCGTAGCTAATTGCAGCTTGGATTACTGAGACATCTTGTACTAGATCATTTTTCTTTTCTTCAAACATGAAAACAGAAATTAAATCTGGGCATTCACAAGCAAAACAACCACTCACTGTAAGTGAATTTGGAGCCGGTTGACTTTAACTACACATTACAGGTGCATTAATTGCTCGGTTTGAACTATAGCACCGTGGATTTTCAAGTGAGTATCGTCTAACCAACCTACAAACACCTTCAAAATGTCTCAAAAATTATATTTTCATGTGTCCCCTTTTGCAATATCCAGATCGACATTAGGACTAAAAAACTTTGCATTTACCTAAAATGCACTCTGCTATTTTTCACAAATCTGACTGCTCGTCCTCTAGCTCTAATTTGAATAAATACCTATTGGAAATCTATTAAATGCAAAAATTGTGTTTATTTTATTTAAAAACCCGCACCCTATTAATGTAGCTTTGTAAAGATATATCTTTTTTTTTAAATCTGAGATAAATGTTACGTACATCGATATGGAACTAAGCACAGTGAGCCCAGTATTAAATGACCTGCAATCACAAATGCAAATGACGTACATGCTAAACGTCATTGCTGCAGTGTGTGGTAATTAGAGGGTGCATAATTTTCAGCAATTCAAAGTTTGGGTAATAATGCACATATTGCCCTTAAATTTACCCTTCCGGGGTATGCAGATGAGTATTTTGTGAAATGTGTCCACCGACCCATATCTTCCAGAATTTTCCCAGAGACCACACAAGTGTGTCAGGTGCCATTTATGCCAAATTTTTCATGCCATTTTATTTGTAAAGAGAGGAGGAATGTGTGGATGAAATGGTATTCTATTCTTAATTGTAACCAGGACATAAGTTTTAACTCCCTTTATACAGGTGCAGCCAGCCCTAAAGGGCGGAGGGTTCCCAGCCCCCACTTTTTTGAAACATGAATAGTGTCTGTCAGACTGAGCAAAGGTCAACCTGACAGACACTCTTCACATGCTGGTCAGGCAGCGAGGCACTGTACATGTGTTAAATGTGCAGGCGCCTGGCTGTTTGAGCTGAACTTTGCTGAGCTGAGGATTTTACTGACCTGTCAGCGTGACCGAAGCAGCCCGGCAAAGTGCTTTGAGGACCTCCTCCTCATGTTGAGGGGTGTGCCACTGATAGACTAAGACCTGTGAGCTTCAGTTTTAAGTAGGCCTGGGTGGAGATGGTGGAGTTCACCTACTCAGAACTCTGCAAAGTGCAAAAAAATCTCCACAGATTTCCACGAGCAGTGGAGGCGGTAAGTTGCCCTGCTCAAGCTGATTTTTAGCCCCGGGAGTTTGTTCCATGCTGTAAAATCAGTGCAAATGGCACCACACGCAGTACAAGAGGGTGCTGCTTCTTTTTGCTGCTCAAGTAGATGTTCTACTTGAGCATTAGTTTCCTCAACGCGAGCAACAGGTTTCTCAATACGAACGGTAGCAAACTACGAGTCAGCCCGGGGTGAGAAATCTGGTCTGGAGGAGTCTTGTGAATGATTTTTCTCACTGGCGAGCACCAACTTAATGTTGGCGAGCTGTGCAAAAGGGTAAACTGTGCTCCACTTTGTGGAGTATTTCGGAACTGTGCGTGGAGCGCCCAGTTGTCAAAACTTTGCCAACTCCACAGGTGGATCGAAATTTGTCATCCATTCCTAGTATTAAACCCAAAAATGCCCAGGACCAGCAATTGCCCTGACCCCATCCCAATCTGTGACAAGAGAGAGATGGCTCTTTTCTCTCATTGGCTGACAGAGTGGTAGAGGCAGAGAAGGCAGTAGTCCTAACCATCCATGTCCTTAGAGGCTTCCCTACCGCCACCTGTGATAAAAAATGCAGCCCAGTAAGTGTTTCTTTTTTTTCTCAAAGTTTGGTGCATGCATGCATATATGTGAGTCTTTATGAATATGAGGGGCATACTCACAAGGAGTTACCTCCGATTTATCACCAACTTAACGCATCAAAAGTGGAGATAGAACTAACACCCCATTCACAAGCTGGTGCAAACAGCAGTCTTTGCCAGAATTCCCGCGATGATGGCCGCAAAACCTAACACCATGGCGGACACCACCAACTAACGCTAATGAGATGCAGAGTAAGCGTTTCTGTGCAGAAACACACGAAAAAACAGCAACACCACTTTCACAACCAACTGACAGATCCACATAGCGAACGGCAAACACGCAATAAGCAGCGTTAGCCGTAGGTATTTAACACCTGTCTCAAGGAGGTGTAAAGACGGATGACTACCTGCATTAGGCAATGGAGCCCCACACACAGCAACACCCAAAGAACAAACAACGCTATGGAGCTACTCATTATGCAGCTCTGAGCCCCAACAGGGCCACAACACCCACCGCCACCACCCCCAGGACCGCCACCACCCCCAGGACCACCACCACCCACTGGACCCAGAACGCCCCCACTCCAGACCACCACAGAGGCAGAGCAGAGTCAGACAGTGGACCTACCAAAAACACACCACTCTCATACACCTAATGCCCGAAGAAGTCATTGCCCACTACAGGCTCAAAAGGACAACCATTCACCACATCCTGACCCACATCGCCCACAAGCTGACGGTCCCAACACAGCTGAGAACCAACATCCTTCAGCAGACAAAGCTGCTGGCTGTGCTGCATCTGTTGGCCTCTGGTACCTTCCAACCAACAACTGCCAGAGTCAGAGGGGTCTCACAGCAAGCTCTATCAAAGTTCATCACACCTGTCCTGGATGCCATCCTCAGCTTCATACCCCAGCACCTTCACTTCCCCAACACTGAGCAGGAACAGCTGGAGACCAAGAAAGGCTTCTACACCATAGCCGGATTCCCAGCCGTGTTGGGGGCAATCGACTGCACACATGTCCCACTTGTGCCCCCTGCGAATACTGCACACCACTGCCGCAACAGAAAGCACACGCATTCCATCAATGTGCAGGCCATAGTGGACCACCGGGGACTCTTCACCAATGTCGCCGCCAACTACCCAGGCAGTGTGCATGATTCCTTCATCTTCCGACAGTCCATCATTAACCAATGCTTCCAGGATGGTGCAAATGGGACAGGACTGCTTGTTGGTAAGTACCAAGTCATCACACCGCACATCACAATGCCTCCACAGCACATTGCACAACTGTGGGGATACACACATGACTAAACCTTATTCAACATGTCAAACTTCACGTACACATACCAGACAGGACCACAACACTCCATGGTCATCCTGGCCTACCCCTGCACCATATACAGACTTGTGTTGTAGTTGCCAGCATCAGCTAATCCCTGCGGGCTGGCGAACACTCACCCCACACACAGCCAGCACAGGCATCACTGGATTGGTTGACCTGCCATGACATTCTGCCGAAACAAGTATTGACTCTTTTTTCCCTGCACTGTAACAGGTGATGAAGGATGTGCACTCAGTCCTTGGATGATGACACCCCTCCGAGATCCAAACACACACCCCCAGAGGCAGTACAATGTGGTCCACCTTCGTACCAGTAGCATCGTTCAAACTATTGCATGCCACCGCTGTGTTGTGAATTCCATGTTGTAACAGGGTTTTTTTTACGCAATGGACTGCGATGCTGAAAGTTACGTTACGCTACTCTTGCGGTAGTTATCACGCGTTCTTGTGAATATACTCCTATGTGGATTAGTGCATGCATCCTGTATCTGTGTGCATTTGTAGGTGCTTTTGAATGGTAAATGTATGTGTGTGTGCTTGTGAATGTTTGGATATGAGTCAGTATGCATGTACATGGGAGAGTGTGAGTATGTATGTGTGTGAGGGTTCAGCCCACCTACCCTCTGCCTGGTTAAATTACCGGATGTATGTATATATAGGAACAGCTTATGGCATATTCAGATTCAATGTAATACTTTCCTTGTGTAGTTGTTTCAAATTTAATTTTAGGATGTATCTTCCAATGCCTGATTGTGTGTGATTGATAACCAGTTCACGGGAGGTAGCTTTGCAAATAAACATTATTTTAGTATTGTGGTTTCTCAGTATACTCTCTTTATGAATAATCAGCGTCTTCTCTCTCCTGTTTTAGTCCCAGTGTCCAGACGACAGGAAACTTCCAGTGGGTCCCCTCGGGACAAGAGTTTATGCAGGAAAGTCGACTGTCCTCAATATTATAACTGAACCATCACCACGTCTCCCCGTGTACATGCATTTGATAGTGCAAAAAGAGGCAGGGGGGCAGGGAATCGTGCTCAAGAAAACATCACTGTCAATACAAAGAAGCCTCTGATAAGGTTATATTTACCGGTCCCTAAATGTTAAGTGGCTTAAGTCGGGCTCACCCTTCTATGGTGCTCTTAGTAATCTGTGCATCAGCCTCCCACTTGTAGTATCAGGCTGGATACGTTCTAGTGTTCCAGCATGTTGTAACACACACTGAACACCCAACCACCACAGGTGTCATCAGTCAGATGGCCCTGATAATAAAAGGGGCCAAGCGCATGTGCTCTGGGCCAGTTATCTAACCCAACAGAGTTTGTCTGTGTCACCTCATTCTATTAGTATGAGGGCCTAGGGCAAACATACCACATTGGCGACAAGGGGGTTGTGCCCGTGCGTGCAGCGGCCCAGCAGTTAAGGAAAAGGGGGAGAGAGCTACTCGTGCTGAGGGCACCCCCTGGAGAAGGTGTGAGAAGCACCTGCTCGCCGTGATGCATGCAACGAGCCCCTGTCGAGAAATGGCGAATTTCCTGCGGGGCATGTGCAGAGCCCCAGGCGTAAAGACGGTGACCAGGAGCCACCCCGCACCGATGCGAAGACCTGTGGGCGTGAGATGTGCCCCGGGCGAAAGTAAGGAGGTCGGGAGCCCACCCCGCACCAAATGAGCCTGCCTTGAGCCGCCCCCCTCCAGGTTTAAGCGACGTGGAGAGCAGTGCCCGCCGAGCGGACCCCACCCGCATCGGCCGCTTCGGAGTGACCCCCGCATGTGAGGAGGAACACGCAGTGTCCCCCGCATAGATGAAAGGGCCCGCCAGCCGAAGGTGAGGAATGGCGACAGTGACGAGAAGCCGTCAACGGGGTGAAGCCTCTCTGGCCCATCGGAGCGCTGCAGGCAGTGAAAATAGTGATAGCGGTGAAGTGCCCCAGGCGTGTGTGTGCACAAGCCAGAGACTAAGGCAATATGTCATCATCAGAGGGAAAGCCAAATGAAACCGCTCACCACAAGTTGATTGCCCTCCTTCCCTCTACTCCAATGATGCTCGTGCACTGGGCAAAGGAAGAACCATAGGCCGAGGGAGATTCCAGAGAGTGAGGAGAGAATGGACTGCAAACTACCATAGATAACCCTGCACTGCCACCTAGTGGCCATCTCGCGGTAACACACCCGTTGATCAAGTAAAGTGCAGCAGAACAGGGACAGTGACTGGAGAGCACTGAGGGTGCTCCGAGACAGTTCCAGGCTGCTATGACCTACAGAGAGGAGTCAGGGCATGGAAAGCTGCCACGATTAAGTATGGGCGGATTTCGCGGATCCACGAATTTGCAGATTTGCATATTCGCAGATCCGCAAAATCTGCGAATTTGCGCATTCGCGGATTTTGCAGACTTTTTTAAATGGGGGGATGCAAAGGCCTCTATCCAGCATCACAGCTGATTTTCGACAGTAGATTTGGGAAGAAGGCACACCTGCCCAGCCTCGACGACGCTCGCGATTGTTTTTGGGCTGATGAATGAGTCATTGAATTTGAGCATCAACTAGTTCCAGCGACCATGTGTGTGTTACTATGCAATCGCCCCGAAGGGCGCAGGGGTCCCTTGAGTGAGCTGTCCATCCCATCCATCATCCTGTAACTATTTTAGGATGGCACCGGCAGGCTGCCAGCGCCATCCTGTAATAGTTACTAAATTAGCTTCATCAGCACCTGCTTTATTTTATCTATTAGTGCTTCCTGTTGAAGCTAACTGAAGCTAACTTAGTAACTGTTTTAGGATGGCGCTGGAAGCTTGCCGGCACCATCCTAAAATAGTTACAACTTCAAGCTTGAAGGCTTGAACTTTTTCCCCCCAAATCCGCCGCTCGTGGATTTGCGGGTTTTTGGTAAATTCGCGGGAGTTCGCGGATTGCGGATTTACCGAAAATCCCCAAAATCCGCGAGCGGAACGGATTTTCCGCTCACGCTTAGCCACGATGACCAGGAGGTGCATTCAGCAAAATAAATACGTGCCAGGACGTGAGTAGTACTTGTATATAAAGAACGGTGAGGTTAACTAAGTCAGCACAGACAATAACTAAATTCATGCATTAAGTAGTTCTGATAGTTAGCAATCCAATGTACGCTCAAAACCTCATTTGGATCCACCAGAAACACCCAATAATGTCCAAAATCAAATTCCAATGAGTTAAGGGAGCAAGTCAAATTCAACAAGAAGTATCGAAAGGTTCACAAATGTGGATTCCCAAAATGTTCTTTATTGATATTATTGCAACAGAGAAGATGGCGATCAATCAGTAGTACATCTTTGTTGTTCATTAATCAATACCATGTCAAACAGCCGACACGTTTCGTCCAAACATGGACATCATCAGGGCTCTTTCTTATATGCACTTTGAATAAGCGAGATTCAGTTTCATCACTCGTAAAGTCAATAATTTCGACAGCAGTACAAACCAATTAGAAATCATCTGAAAGTAATACTTTATTAGTTTCCTTGCCTCAACTTCCCCTCCTGAAAAATATTCCTCCTATTTAAGACCACAATATTAAGTGGTATTCTATTCAATAAGTCTTCTATAAATTGCTGTTCAATCTTTTTGAAAAAAATTCTATCTGATCTTCATCAAAATCAAAAGCACCATTCTTTTTTATCGTATACGTAACAATTATAAGCAGGAGTCTCGACAGGCGACCTCTGGCGTCCTTCCAGACCACATTTGTGAACCTTTCGATACTTCTTGTTGAATTTGAGTCGCTCCCTCAACTCATTGGAATTTGATTCAGAACGTGAGTAGTGCAGCACAGGAAGAGCTACTGCAGTCTAAAAGTGGTTGGGAGAAATGCAAAAGCCTTCAGTGAAAGGGCAGGCCAGCACCCAACGAACGTCAGCAAGGTGCAACTGAAACCACCTCCTAGCTGCCAAGTCCATAAAGTGAGTGCGAAATAAAGCTGTCAAGTTAGAGTGGTGCCAAGGCACTACAAAGCCTTGTGGATGAAGAAACATTGCGCATGAATGTGCCAGGAGTGCAGGAACTCCACACAAAGGCAGTTGTGGGTACGTTACCCAAAGTAGATGAGACAGCGAACAGGATTTGACTGACATTGTCATTCCATTGGAAAGGAAGTAAGCAAGCCCCCCTTCGGCAAGGGAAAACCGGAGACACCTGCTGAACAGCTGAACAGAGACTGCCAGGGCCGAAGACAGAAAGTGCAGTGATGCCTAGTGGCCACAGGTGATCACCGCAGAGGCAAGCCTTTAGGAGAACTGCCCAAAGCAGCAAGTCACTGAAGGGACAGGAGAGCACAGTCAGAAGAGTGCCAAAGAAATGGGACTGCAACGAGAAGGAGGAGTGGTTGCACAGACCACCAGAAGCATGAAGACTCACAGGAACTAAGAAGCCGACCACCCAGTTGGTCACAAGGAGGAAGAAGCTGACCACCCAGTTGGTCGCAAGGAGAAGGAAGCCAACCACCCAGTTGGTCGCAAGGAGGAAGAAGCTGACCACCCACTTGGTTGCAAGGAGGAAGAAGCCAACCTACCAGTTTGGTCGCAAGAAGGAAGAAGCCGACCTGCCAGTTTGGTCGCAAGAAGGAAGACGCCGTCCTGCCAGTTTGGTCGCAAGGAGGAAGAAGCCGACCCGCCAGTTTGGTCGCAAGGAGGAAGAAGCCGACCCGCCAGTTTGGTCACAAGGAAGAAGTAGCCAATCTACCAGATGGTTGCAAGGATGATGCTGACCTGCAAGAAGTCAGCGAGTGAAGAGATCTGACAAAGACGTTTGAGAAGAAGAACTGAGAAGACATCAACTAAAAGTCAGAAGTAATCAAGCGAGAGAAGGTTGCGACAACAGGTCCAGTCACAGAGCAATGTGAAGACAGTGTCCTAGTGCTTGGACAAGACCAGGGGGAAACGTGTGGAGTGCAGGCTACACGGAGAAGCCTGGTTAGAGCGAACAGGCAAGAGAAAAGACCTGACCGCGTTGTGAAAGAAAGGAAGCGAAGATAGAACTTGAGGGGCAAGACGCCATGGCGAAAGATGAAAAGGAGAGTCGAGTAAGGAGGTGTGCGTGACAGATCAACACACACACCAAAAGGGGAACACCTGAAGAAGAAAGTGAAGCTCGTTCTGGAAATCCTGTGGGAACAAAGGTGGCATGCAAAGGAACAAGTGCCAACAACACTGTTTTCAGATGGAGCTTCGGACACGGAGAAGGGACCCGTAGCGACTCCTCCAACGCATTTGGCGTCAGCCCACCGGTCCAGTGGAAGCCTGGCAGCAAAGGGTCTCCCGGTCGTCCAGTGAGAGTTGACAGCCACGAGAGATAGGTATCTGTGAGAGGGATATCCTGCAACTGCAGATCCTGTTGGAAGTTATAATCAGTTGGAGAAAGTACTTCACCCAGGACTATACAGTGGAAATAACACATAACGGATTCACCATCATTCCATCTGCACTTTTACTGGATGTGGAACAGAAAGACAGAGACTGTATATCCCACCTTCAGGTTGCAAGTCTGCAAGTCCAAGAAAAGACTACATCCACAGAGCACCCTCACATCGAGCCAAGGAGAACTAGTGGTCCTCGAGGCGAGGACACCATCATCAGTGGCTGACCAACAAAAGAGACTTTGTGGGAGTCGTCATTATTGTGTTATGTTTTGATTGCGAATTGTATTCTCTCCCACAGGTTCGGACTTCATTTGTTTGGACCTTCATTAAAGTTTGGGAGGGATGTAGTATCAGGCTGGATAGGGTCTAGTGTTCCAGCATGTTGTACCACACACTGAACACCCACCCACCACAGGCGTCATCAGTCAGATGACCCTGACAATAAAAGGGGCCGAGCGCACGTGCTCTGGGCCAGTTATATAACCCAACCAAGTGTGTATGCATCACCTCATTCTATTAGTATGAGGGCCTAGGGCCCAAATACCACACCACTGTCCCCAGCCCTGAAGACGGTCACGCAGCTGCAGGGCCGGATTGGGAATGAAAACCGGCCCTTGCAAAGGTAATGGGTTTTGGGCACCTGGGGGCAAAAACGACCCCCAGGTGCCCAAAACCAGCCCCCACCCTTGCAGCACACCGGGGGATTGCCCGGTGCCCGCAACAGCCAGTCCGGCCCTGTGCAGCTGCCTTAGCCACACACCACAGTATGGGGCTGGGACCAATGGCGGACCTGCGAGGCTCTGTCTGCGTGGCTTTTCCACCGCTGCTTCTCCCGTCTCCCAGCTCGCTCCCAGAACCTCATGAGATTTCTCTGATGGAAGTTGGGTAGCAGCAGTCTCTGCAACTCCCTCGAGTTCTGAAGATCCTCTGCTTTCTTCCTGCGACCTGTGTTCCCACCCAAACTCCTGCTGTCGATTCAAATGATGATCTGCCCTCCAGGGAAAAGGGTAAAGGCCTGCCTCCTCTTGCTCTGAGGTGGATGGTTTTAAGTGACAGGGGTCCGGAGTATTCTGTAGACAATAATAGAGTGCATCTCCTGAGTTCAAGTCACCGTGGAAGGCCCAAGGTATGGGATCGTCAGAACACTCCACCTCATCACATCCAAATAAACCTTTGCTATGTTAAATGTTCGGGGACTGGCATACAAGTATCAATGAGTCTAACTCCATTATGAGTAATCTACAGCAGCAACCTTGCTTTGATCTGTCAGTTTAAGGGCCTAATCTGACTGATATTACAAAATCAAATTGCATTCATCTAGTACAGGAAGCTTATGGAACTTGAAATTCACAAGCACTGATCCCTGTAAATGCCCAACTGATTCAGTTAGGTTTTTTCCTGAGACTACCTAATTATCTCATTGTGTATTTTTTGATTGAAAAAAATCAAACAGCACCTCCCGTGGAATATACATGACAAATAAAATGTTACAAACAGTGGTCACCAGGAACGGGATATACAAACAGAGCATGACACAGATGAGAAATTGTAATATTCTGGACTAAATATGGGAGCCACATTGTTGAAAATAATGATTTGAAGCTATGGGGGAAATCTGGGGCTGTGTCCAACAGATAACAGTATCTAAGGAGGTTGGTGAGCTGTGGCATTCCATTATTCTGATGTGCACCAGGAAGATTTCATAAATATAGACAAGACAACCAGGATTAGCATCTGCAATACATTTCAAGCGACATGAGTTCATAACACAAACTAAAACTTGCTGAAATTAGAATGAAGCGGGTAGAGGCAAAGAATAGCAATGCATAACAATAGACTGCCTAGCCTTGAGATGGGAAAAGATTACATTGAAAGCTGCATGTGATAAGTGATTTGGAGATCTGCAGGTTGCAGACGGGTATAGTCAACAGGAATGGATGCAGCCTGAAGTAAAATAATGTGCATGAAAACATGGCTCCTCAGGGTTTATTATGAGTGGTACTCTGAGATCATACCTTGAATGGTCCACGGTGTGAACTGTCATTATAAGCATTCACTCTGTACAGATAGGTTAGTGCAAGGAGGATTTACCAAAGTGAACTATACCCTGCGCATTAAAGTGTACTGTATAATTTGTCTGCTATAAATAGATACCAGTTTCATTGAGTTAAGACGGTTACTCCATTAAGTAATGGCTAACTTAGAGCCCACATCACCCACTGTTTGCTTAGCAAGCATAGAGGTTGTCACAGAATGTCCACGTAAAGAATGTGAGACAGTTCTGCTATTTTTACTGGCCATCCTTAAAATCAGTATTAACATAGCTGGAGGCACGTGGTGGTGGTAGGAGCACAACTGTAATTTCTCATCACAAACCTGAAATATACATAGTTAAAGAATTGGGATGTTGGAATATTCCGTTCGGTTTGAAGCCACGCTACTTACAAGAAATCTGACTTGCTGCATAGGTCTCACATGTAAATGCAATCAATGCGTCTTCAGGCATCATGAATTCCTTGCGGCAAGTATTAAAACATGTATTAAAATTGCAACTCTTCAGGATGGTTGTACCAATCATGTTTCAGTGCCCATACTACAACATATGTAATGTCTTTATTGTTATTACTTTGTGTGCTTTATCACTCTTGCCAGTAAGGGACTTCACTATGTGACTCATTTGTCTGTGCTGACTTCGATGACTCATTTGTTATTTCCCTTTAGGAGCAGATGTAAGTTCTGGAACATGCTAGAGGGCACAGCATTCTGAGACAGCGTCTCTATTTAAATAGGTTATGTCCTATCAGTTGCACTTGCTATTCATGTTTGGTTTTGAAAGGAGCAGCAACATTGAAGATCCAATCAACGAAGAGGTTCTCTTGATTTCAGAGAGCTGTTCCAGTCTTCCTAAAGATCAAGGTTGCATGCATTCCCTAACACCACACATGCTACCTGCATGCTTTCATTCCTGGATCTCCTTCTCCAGATGTTCGGATGTGGTACAGCCTTCTGGCATTCGAGCCAAAATTCTTCTGCCAGTTTGGGAAAACAGCGCTCCAGTAAGGTAGCAAGTTGGGAGGCACATTGAGGTCTGCCCCAGTGATTGGTGAAATGAGATAAACCGACCACAACACAAGAGACAAACTGGGAACTAACTGCTAGTTCTCCCTTAGGCTTGTTTTGGAAACTCACAATGAACCTTTAAATGAACAGCTAAATCTTTTGATTGAGGAATATCAAGAACATTATATTTTTTAACATAAGGAACTGTAGTTCTGGACTTTGCTCTCTTAGTGGAAACAACCAGGGGTTTCGTGTGTGAAATGTAAAAAATAATTTTACTTGAAAGTAAAACTAAGAATTGTTGGCTAACCTTTTTCCTTCAAGGTCTTCTGCCCTGCAGTACCCACCTAGCTTCCCTTCTCCCCATTTGGCCACATTGATTCTCTGATGAAAAATAAAACTCAGAGTCTGTGCTGCCACGCGTAGGGCATCTTGAGAGCATTGCTTCTAAGGAACCGGGCATGACACCAGGCTTCTGGTTTATCTATGGGGAAGAAAAGGCCCGAATATCACAGATCTGCATTTTAAGAAGGTACGTTGGTAAGCTCTAGAAATTGCATATTTTGATAAGATATTTTAATTGAAAATCTTTTTCCTCCAAGAGTAAGAGGGGGTTATGCAGAAGACCCTTCTACATCTTAGCAATATGCTGTTATTAAATAATATTCTGTTAGACCTGGCCCTTTTGCAGGTTTATCCACAAATCTTTTGCCTTTTTCCTCATATTTTTCTCACCCTGTTTTTGTTGGCTATAGGATTCTGGGCACTGTACTACTGCTGATCAGTGCTAACAGTCACATGCTGTCTGTGTAAATTGTGATTGTTATTGGTTATCCATGATTGCCATATTTGATTTATTGGTAAGTCCCTAGTAAGTGTGCTAAGTGTGCCAGGGCCTGTAAATCAAATGCTACTAGTGGACTTACAGCACTGGTTGTGCCACCCACATGAGTAATATTTAAGTGAACTCAAACATGCCACTGCAGTGTCTGCACACACAGTTTTCTGCTGCCATGTCGACCTGGCAAGTGCATCCACTTGCCAGCCCCAAACCTTCCTTTTTCTTACATGTAAAGCACCCCTCAGGTTGGCCCAAAGTGCCTCCAATGGGATGGTGCAGTGTATGTGAAAAGTAGGACATGTGCTGGTATGTTTTACATATCCTGCCAGTGAAATACTGTGTATTTCATTTTTCACTGTAGAAATTCTGTATGTCTATAGCTATCGCTGGGCTGTGCTGTAACATCTTACTTGTGTAACTTTCAATTGGGACAAGATAGAGAAATGGAGTTTAGGCTCTCTAAACTCAGAATTTAATAACTCACCTTTTAGTAGAGGTGGTTTTTAAATTGTGTGTTTAAAAATGCCACTTTTAGAAATTGGGAATTTTCTTGCTTAACCATTCTGTGTGTCTCTGCCTGTTTATGTATTCACCATCTGGGAGACAGGAACTGGGATATGCATTCACTCTAGACAGTCACAAGAGCGTTAGAGGTGTGCCCTGCTGTGCATGGGTGACTCATTGGTAGGCTGAATAGACCTGGTCTACATTTAGAGTTTTGGGAAGAGTCTCATTAGCATGTGACTTGGTGGTCTCCCCTTTGCACAATGCTGTCTCCACTCCCTGTGGTCAAGCTGGACCAGGAAGGACAGGACTGGTCTGAGCTTAGAGGCTCTGAAGCACAGAAAGCAATGCGAAAATGGGGTTTAAGTATTGGACCTTAAACCTTAGGATTTTAGATTACTTCCAGAAACAAGAGGGCCCTGTCAAGAAGAAGAGCAGGTGAGCTGTGTGAGGAGTGCTACCTTTTCTGCGGGAAGGGCAGTGGAAAAAGTCTGACTATTTTTGCCCTGCGGCGGCCTCCTGCTTGTGAAGAATCTCAAAGAGCTTGTGCACTCTTGCCTCATCTAAGAAGTCCCAGGGAAATCAAAGACTTTAGGAAAAGATCCTTGCTGGATCCAAAGTAACCTGCCTGGAAGGAAAGCTGAAGATGTGTGTGACGAGAGCTGCCCCTGCTTTGTGTGCGTGGGTGCCGGCCTGCAGTTGCTGCTCCTCTCTGGAGCAGAGAAAGGACTGAACTGTTTTTTGAAAGATTTGCAAACATAGTGCTTTGTGAGTGCTGTGTTCTTCACCTTTTTAAAAGAAAGATATGTGTGCTGAGCACTGTTCACAAGTCCTAGTGCTTGTTTGTCAGAGCGCGCTCAATGCTGCACTGTGTCTGTTGCTTGGGGGCAGCAAGAGGGGAGTGCTTGAGTGTGGAAGTGCTCTCCCCCTCCTTAACAGCTAGTGCATGTGCCTGCTGCCCCAGGTACAACCAAGGCCCTGGGCCAGAGCCCCAGCGTTAGTGAGAAAGGCTTACGCCTCCAGAGAGTGGGGCCCAGCCACCGGGAAAGATCAAAAGTAAAGAATGTGGCCCTGGAGGGCCAAAGGATAGCACGATCACTCGGAGGCCACTGTGGAGGATGAGCAAGCCATTAGTGCCACACGGAAGTGATGCGTGGGCTTGTTTTGCAGTTGTCTGCACACACGCCTTCCATCACATGCAGCAAGAGCTTGTTCAGCAGCTGTGCCACACAAACGCAGGCAGCTGCCTGCCACTATGTGAAGTGTGGGGACACAGTGAGGTCTCCCCGCTGACTGTGGCAGTGGGTGGGTGCCCCCACCCTACGGTATCTTACCTCAGTGCCTGGCAGCAATACATGGAGAGTCCTTGACGGAGACCTACCCATGAGGAAACTGGCCGATTGAAAGGAAATCTTCCTGGAAATCTTGTGGATCTTCTAGTAAGAACCCAGGTGCTCTGGTGCCCTATGTTGGGGTTGTAATTACTGCATCACCCGTAATAGAACCGCAGGGGCAGGGACAGAGGATCCTATTGGATTTATGCTCAGATTATTGGGTAGCTGTTGTGTTTTCTCACATTCTAAGAGCTGGCATGGCAGGCCCAGCATTTATGATTAATGTGTTTCTTGGGAATTACCATATAAATTGTTGTAGGAGTGTAGGGAAGCTGCACCCTTTATTTTCATAGTGTTATTTGGTAATGTATGTATGACTCATTAACGCTCTGCATCTAACTACTGCATTTTTAAGTCCAGGTGTAATGATGAATATTGGGATTGAATGATATGCACACAACGTATGCCTTTCATAATGTTTTTGTGAAGTGTACCTATGATATTATGACAATTGACTAGTTGGTAAAGTGATTTATGGTTTATGTGATTGTGGTCTATGTGTTTTATATATAATATATGAGATATTTTTATATACTATGGATACATTGCCTCTCGAATAAGCTGGACTGCTCTGGCAAGCTACCAAGGGGGTGAGCAGGGGTAATCTTGGGGGTGTAACTCCCTTACCCTGATTAGAATGGGCCATTATGTCTGGCTTAAGAGCATATCCTAACCAACTAGAAACCCCATTGCTAACATAGGGTATATTATTTGAGGAAACCAGGGTCTTGGAAATTAGGCCCTGTTTGCAGTGTCCTCCCACTGATTTCCCCATTTGAAACCCCTGGATGCTCGTTTTATGACTCTAAGAATGCCCATGGCTCTAATCAGGCCCAGGTCCAGTGCTATGCTGAAAACATACATAGAATACAGTGAAAACACCTACATACACTAGGGTACACTATGAGTTAGGATACCCTTAGGATTAGCGTGACCTCCCCTATATGGCCCTAGTAAATAAGAGGGCAAGGGGATTAAAAAGTATCTTTAAGTCCCTAGTTTATAATAGGGCATGGCAGGTTAGAGGCCAGCAGCCCTTTCTGTATTAGCAGGTCTGCATTGCAGAAGCCACAGGTCAGTTTAAAAACAGCCCTGTGTGCAGAACTTCTTCTAAAATGTAAATTGTGCCCAAATTCGACTTTGGTGCTTGAGGTACTTGAACACTGATAAACTACAATATTCTGGCATATTAGGCAACTCCAGGGTATCCCCTAGTTGTCCCAGGATGGAGGGTCAGGTACTCATAAGAAGGACCCTTACAAAATAAGTTTTATATGCCTTGGGGAAGGGGACATTTAACATTTCACTTCCCTCATTGTGGTAAAGGGCTTCCCAAAATCGACTTTGTGCTAGAAGCACTGTGGAAGGAGGATCTACAATATTTTTACTTATTTAGGATCCCTAATGTCTCCCATAAGTGTTCCAGGAGTTGGGGGGTCCTCTAGATATAGGCAGGGTCCTTATAAAATATGTTTTGTAGCCCTTGTGTTGGAGAAATCGCCCAGCCACATAGGATAACATGGCAATCAGTTATTATTTAATAACTAATGCTAAGGTTTATAGAAAAATATCATTCAAGGACTTAGGAGAATGGTATTGATACATTTAACAATATGCTTTTGTTGAATCTGTCATAAAATGTACAGAAAGGAAATTATAATACTTTCGCATGTGTAAGTCATAATTCAGCCTTCCAGTGATCTGTCCTGTTTTGTCAGAGTTTAGTGGATTAGCCAGGCTGCATTGATAAATTGATAAGTGGCACCTGGGATGAAGAGCCATTTTGGGAGGAGAGGGTTCTACTGCATAAGAATGCCAGCTCATGGGGAGGGGTCTTAAACCATGAGCTTCAAAGGCACAGGGGGGCAGGCAGAAAAAGACAGGTCCATCTATGCCCACCCCCTCTGAACCCAGCCAAATGGCAGGCTTAAGGAATGAATGTGCTGATGCCAGAGGGAGGGAGACTACGGAGATGAGCCATCCTGGAGGTTAGTTTCGCCAGCTCTTGACTCTTTGCTGAGGCTTCAGCCGTATTGAATTTTGGAGAAATATTGCTTTCTTGGAGGCCGTTCCAAGTGCCACACTTTGGAGGAAATGGACATCCTCTGGGGTGTTGCACTGACCCTCATTGGATAGGAGTGCCCACCTGTGTTACCCCAGAAAACACTGGATAAGTATCTGAGAAGGACAAACCTCTCAGATCTGCTGCTTGAAACCACAGAAAAAGAAGAGTCCGTGCTGGAAGTTTGATTGGCATTAACCAGACCTTGCCCTCTGACTGACTGTCCCTGCTGCACAATCTGGAACTACAGCCCTGTGGACCGAACTTGCTTCTAAAGGACTAAATACTGGACCCCCTGCCAACTACAGGTTAACAGATATCAGCTGGACCATCACCACCAAGAACCCCTGCCTGGAGTGACTCCAGTGGATTTGTAAGGGTTTTGTCCAAGAGGATTGTGGGAATTGAATTCCCACAATTTTAAAGATTATCTGCGAGCTTCCAGACCCTTGGAGTATGTTTTGGAGACTTTGGAACTCGCAGAAGACCTTCAGGAAGAAGTTCCAGAAGTTTGAAGAAGTTTAGAGCAACTTTAGAAAAAAGATCCATAAGTGGACCGACTCCTGGGCTCGAAGTCAGTGACCCTCTACTGCATCCAACCCTGCCATCCAGGTTCATCCAGGTGGAATGCTGTGGAGGTCCGACTTCCAGAGTTTGACCAGGAGCTGGTGGAAACTCAAGCCCGCGAACCCGCGCTGAATCCACCCTGGTGAAGAGCATTGAGGCATCTTGTGGGAAAAAGCTCAGTAAAAGTTTCTTAATCAGAAGGTAGAAGAGGTGACCGGGATCAACCGTGAGAGCCAAGCAGCCCACTTCAACCGTGTGCCAGACTGGATCCTTGGTTCGTACCACTTGAAAGCTCCGTAGGTCTCACTTCAATCCTTTTGACCAGGAGCTTGTTGCAAGGCTAGCTAGTGAGTGAATGAACAAACTGCCAAACTGTCACTCTAAACAAGACATGTTTTCCACAGGTAGGCACAGGTTGGTAAACACGCAATTAAAAAATCCACTTCACTAAAAGATTTATTTTTTAATGCTGAGTTCAGGGAGCCAAAACTTCAAATCTCTATCTCTTCCCAATTGAAAGTTACACTTGTAAGAAGTTACAAGACAGCTTCATTGATATCTTTTGAGAAAGGTAGTTCTTGCAAAGTTAAAAACAAAATAGGCAGTGACAGGCCTGAGACATGTTTGCAGTGCAACTCATGTGGTTGGCACACTCAGTGCTGGAGGTCCATTAGTATCATTTGATTTACAGGCTCTGGCATATACAGTGCACTTTGCTCGGGTCTTACCAATAAATCAAATATACCAAATATGAATAACTAAACATAATCACAATTTACACAGGGAGCACTTGCACTTTAGCACTGAACAGCAGTGATAGAGTACCCAGAGTTAAAAAAAACCCAGCAACAACGAAGTCCAGCTTGTAATAAAAAATACAGGAGGTAGAGTTAAAAAGACAGGGGAAACCACACCAAATATGAAAAGTGTAACAGGGCTGATGGGGCAGATGAATGTCTTACCAATAGGTAACTGAAATGTGGGATCACAGGGAAATATGCAAGAACTACTGCAATGCAGGCCCTCTTGAGTCAGCTGCAACTGTGGATAGGGAGCACTTTGATTGGAACTTGGATTCTGTTAGGATAGTAGTGGGACCATGCTCACACCAAAGAGGATAGAAACTAGTTGATACAGAAAAGTACAAAGTGAGAGGCATGGACAAAAAATAACTAAAACAATTGCTGTGTAGTTCCTAGGAATCCCCAGGACCTGCACATGTTGGATTACCTAAACTGAGGGCTTGGTGTCCAAACCGCTTCCGAACACCCCCACAGGATATGTCAGCCGTTAGACTAGCTAGCGCTACAGAGCCACTGCCACCCCCTGTATGTATCTTACAGTGGTATATGCAGTTTCTGGCAACAACTGTACCTGACAACCCTAATCCCTCAGGGATCGTGGAAAACAGTACAGTACTTTTCGCTCAGTCACTCATGCTTGCTGATTCTCAAAACACACACAAGATGGCGATTAGGACGTTAGGACGTATTTATTGCTCAAGCATAAGTCTGGTGTAAAACATATTTGCTGTGACAAACAGGAGACAGAAGCATGCAAAAGAGATTGTTAGTACCGGTATAGTTAATAGTAGATACATTTCTACCATAGTGCTAATAAGATGAACATAAGCAGTTCAGATAAAATCAGTAGCACTTGCTTATTCCTAAAATGCACGTCCTAAGTAATTTGCCTAAATGTACCTAGCCTAGATTTGTATGTGTAGCATATAACACATATATGGATGTATGTAGCCAAGAAACCCTTAGGGAAGAACCAGCCCCCTCACCTGATAGTAGAGAATGAAGGACCCCGTTTCAGCATCTAGGAAGACACCCCACAAGAGATGTCAGATCGCTGCTTGTCGAAGATTCAGCATTCAGGACCCTGTGTCAGCTTGGAAGGAATTCTTCTCTAACTTACAGGGGGAAATAAGGGTTGTATATACTAGAGTGCTCACTCCAGATTATCTTCTAGAACCGATATGTTTTAAAAACAATCATAAATGTTTTTCCAAACAAATGCAATCATGCACAGCTGGCTGTTGGCCAACAAAATCGAATTTAGTACACCTGAACTCAGAATGATAACATACATATTTTAGTAAAGTTGGTTTTAACATTCTGTGTTTGAAAATACCACTTTTAGAAAGCAGGTATTTTCTTGTCTAACTATCAAAGCCTGCCTCTGCTAGGTTGTGTACTCCTTGTCTGGAGTTTGAGTAACAGGGCTGGGGGATTCCAGTAGACAGAATGAGTCAACCCAGTGGGTAATAGGGAGATCTGCATCTAGATGGGAGGGAGGAGTTGCATCTGGGACCTGAATAGGACTGGGCCTTCCCTCCACAATGCTGGCTCCACCTCCGGGGTGCGGCTGATGTCTCTGCCTTGCACTGTGAAAGAAGAGAAGGAATCATGTCAACAAAGTGCTCCAGGGCGGTGCTTTCCCTTCACAATGCTGGCTCCACCTTCTGTGGGGCGTCTGATGTTTCTTCCCTGCACTGTGAAAGGGAAGAAGGAGTCATGTCAACAGAGTGCTCCAGAACTGGTTTGGACTGGGCAAAGGCCCCTCTGCCTTCAGAGAACAAAGAGAAAAGTACCATAAATATTGGGACCCAGACCCAAGAACTTTAGATCACTTCTGAGAGCAAGACAAACCTTTTGCCAAGGAGAAGAACCAAGGAAGCTGCAGGAGTTTGGACTGCACCCCTGCCAGTTTGCTGTTTGCTGGGTAGGCCTGCAGTGGTTTCTTCATTGCCAAGGAAAGGAGAAGGAACTTTCATCATCTTACAGAATATTTCTCCAAGGGCTTTAACTTGTGCTTGCCTCCTGCTGAAGTCACAAAGACAAAAGACTTCATCACCAGCTCCCCTCTGAATTCCCTTGCTGGGAATTCTATCTGCAGAAGCCTGCGTGTCGCTGGGAGCTGGAAGCGCGTTGGAACGAAAAGAGGCGTGATGCAGCTGTAGTCGTAGCATCGCAGGAGAAGAGTGCCGCATCTCCCAGAAAGCGTATCTTCGTCGAAACTGTCTGCTGTCGTATCACCGGAGAAGCGTGACGCCATCGAGAGGGTCACCATTGCATTGCCAGAGAAGCGTGTCACAGGGCCTGTCGCTGCTTCAAAGTACAGAGTCATCGCAAGGCTGCCAGGGCGTCTACCCATCGTCGTCGCATCTTCGCATCCAGGGCACCATCTTCTTGCATGGCACCTGGATTGTTGCATCGCATCAAGGCGCCATCTTGCGCATCGCAACTGGGCCACAGGCCGAGAATCTACGCATCACTCCTGCACTGGTAAGGATCATGACGCATCCCCTACTATCCGCAAGTATTGAGGCGCAACACATCATCTCCCCGAGAGCACGAAACCGACGCATCTCCCTCTGCGAGCCCTTTTGTTTGTTTTGCGTTACACATCCAGGTACTTTTGTGAGAATTGTGTCGCATCTATCACCAACTTGAACTAAGTAACTTTTACCATCTTTAAGTCAATCTTAAGAACAGTATTGTGGATTTTTGTTGTTTGTGGTCTTGTGTTAAGTCTATATAAAGAATACTTATTTTTATAAAACCTGTGTTGTGTCCATCTGTAGTGTTTTCACTGTATTACTGTGTATATTCACAAATGCTTAACACACTGCCTCTGTGATAAGCCTGTCTGCTCGTGCCAAGCTACAAGGGGGGTGAGCAGGGGTTATCAAGGAGTGTAATCCACTTATCCTGACTTAGAAGCAAGGGTCCCTATTTGGACAAAGGTGTATACCATTGGCAACTAGGGATCCCCAGTTCTAAGAAATACGAAGAGTCTGCTTTTGAAGAGACAGGGGCAAGCTACTAGGTAAAAGGTCACCTGTTTGTAATTGTTATTGTCGTGTGGGTAGCACAATGTATGAAAATAGGGGTATACATGACAGTACTAGCCTAAAGGACATGACACAATAATGCAACATTGTAGCAAATAGTGAGTGTGCTTACCAGTCACAGTTACAACTTGTCTCGCCTATACTTGCGGATAGAAAGTTCTTCAGCATGCCTACCCCAGAGTCCAGGGACATAAAGTGCTGCTGACATAAAATGATACTGTGTGTATTTCTGAACTCCTTGGGTTGCCTCAGGACTTCCAGAGTGACAAGCTCAGAAGTGGTGACATTCTAAATTATATAAAAAGTGATAGATGGAATGAATCTCAGCTACTGGTAAATACTTGTGCCGCATCCCAGCCCATAGTTATTTTGCAAACCAGGCCCCCTTAGTTTGGACCCACTTCCATACAAATCAGTCTTGATCTGGCTCCAGTGGGAGCATTGAGGTTGTAGCAGAGTTTCCCTTCTTACAGAATGTTCTGAAAATGGAAAATGTTCATGCTCTCTAGAAACAACCTTGGAATTCGGCGGCCTACTTGACACAAGGTATATTAAAACTCCAATGGCTTGAGTTGGTAGGAAACCTTGAGTGTTTAATTGAGGCAAGGCATGTAGATACCAGAAAAAGAGAATACGAAGTGGGCAGTATTTACCGTGTTTGGCCTCTTGGGCAGCATTAATTTATCATTGTGCATTATTTCATACGAAGCAGATGTTTGTAATCGTTCTAGAGTAGTCCTAATGACAGGTGCATGGAAGGTGATCCAGGCAAATCTTCCATTTATATTCTTTGCAATGTCCATATTTATTCATGAAAGAAAAAATATGTACATTTTTAGCGGATAATATTCATTTAAAAAAACAGCATGAAGGGCCTTACCTGTCTAAGCCACAGGACATACTTTACCCGGAGAACCTAGTCAGGATCACTTCTGCATCCAAAAACATAATGATAATAATAAATCATGTAATGAACTAAGGGAAAATAGGCAGAGAGGGACTATCTTCTTGAGATCACAGGGTGAGAAATCAAATTAGAATATAATCTTATAGGGCACCAAGGGTATCCCAGAGGAACAACGGAAATGGGTTTCAATGGCATCCCTTGGAATTTTTACCTCCTCCAACAGTGACAAAAAGATCAAATTAGCCAGGAATCTCTCAGTCAAATCAATAAATGGCTGGGATGAAGTAGTTGAACAATGATAAAGGACCTTTGTCCTTGCATCATGCATAGGCTTTCGAGTCGGCATTTTCCATAGATATACACTGACCAGAGAACTACTGCTCCTGACCAACATACCTGCATGCTGTGCAATCATTATTTTATATAAGGTACACAGGGGCATATTACCAACAACTAGCGATAATTATCGCTATGTTTGCTTAGCGGTAATATTGTTATCGCCGAGCTGCAGCGATTTTTATTGCTTAGGAACCTTGCTATTATCAAGGTTTATCTCCTAAGCGATAAAAATCAGTCGAAATGAACGAATATTGCTGAAAAGTCAGCGATATTCATGCATTACCGAGCTAATGCTCTTAACCATGTTATCCACCTACCATTGGATAACATGGCTAAGAACTGCTCAGAGCAGGTGTTAGCGTTTGGAGATATTCGCGCTTAGCGCGAATATCTCCAAAAGTTGGTAATAGGAGATAGCGATGTTAGCGACTGTTTCCAGTCCCTAACATCTTGGCACGCCCACTTTGCATGTCATTAGTGATAAATATCACTGACATGCAAAGCGGGGCCCAAGATGGTTGCTATCTCCTACTAGGTGTTGTTAACTGGTGTTAGCAACAGCTCGGTAATAGGGAGATAATTTTATCTCCCCTTTCTTGGCTTTTAAAGCCAAAAAAGTGGAGATAAACCCCCTTGATAATATGCCCCTCAGTATTTTTAGTCACTTGCTTGATTACTTGTTTGGAAAAAATTTCCTCCAGGCTTTTGTGATACAACCTAAATCATTGGAACATTTTACCTCTTTCCCTTTAGACTTACCTGGAATTTTTAGACAATCTGTGACTGTAGTGGAAAATTACCCGTTTATCCAGACTACTTGGAAATGAGTGCTGTAAAATCACTCTTTTGGCTCTATCTTTTCCAACATATTATTGCGTTGGAGATTCTCCTAACCGCTGAGAGCAAAATTTGGGACTGACTAAGTGCACTTGGTGTGCTAGGAAGGTATCATCATGCTTTTCAGAGAGGCTCTTGGTTCAACGTCTAGTTCTTCTGCTTTAGGCTATATTTCTATGCTTCTGTTGTTCCTAGTAATGGAATTTGTGTAGTTGGCTTTTTACCAACCAACCAACATGGAACTCCTAAATGCAGCTACTTTGTGAGGAAGTACTATGCATGTAATCAGCTACCAGCAGATGCAGGGAATGAGTGAATGAATGAATTTGGTCTTGTTAAGCATAACGATTGCGAGGAGGCATCTTGGCACTATGCAAAACATAAAGACTGTGAAATTTAGCTATGATATTTCCTAAATTAGCTGAATGAAAAACCTTGTTTTTAGGGATTCCCTAAAAACAGAGAGTGATGATGCTTCTTTCAGTTAATAGGGAAGATGGTTTCAATGTAGGGCCGCGGATTGGAAAAACCTTTTGCTACCCCAGGATAAGCGTTTGAAAACTGGCACCGGGAGTGCAAGGGCCTACCGGGTGTGTGCCATCTACGGTTCTTCTTGAAGTGGGATGGGCCCTGTCCGTGAAGAGTCTCATAGGCCAGACACAAGACCTTGGAGATAGTGCACTCCATGACTGGGAACCAATGAAGCTGGCTGATGGCTGTTTTCACCAACTGGAATTTCGAGTTTTCAAGAGGAAAGCAGAAGCAGCATCCTAGAGAGTTTTTAATTTCCTATAACAAACCCTTGGGTAATTCTAGATAAAGATTATCACAGTAGCCAAGTCTTACAAGCACAAGTGCAATGACTACTGTTTTAGGAGATCGAAAGGTAAGAATTTTTTAATCTTCTTAATCACTCTGAGAGCATGGAAAGAGTATCAAGTGACTTTATTTACTTGACCTTTATATTTCAGTTCCCTGTCCAGTAACACCCCCAGAGTTTTGACTTTCGAGGCAGGTGTGGGGAGTGATCCTGACTGAGATGGCTACCAAGCTGGGGACCAAAAAGACAGGCTATTCCTAGCAGAAGGACCTCTTTTTTTGTCTAATTTAGATTTAGTCAGTTACAGTCCATTCATTTGCTTTGCTCATGCAGTTCCTGAATATGCCGCTGCAATGGACACCATTTTTGGAAGGGAAACAAAAATGTTGGTGTCATCAGCATATGATGCTATTGTCAAGCAAAATGATTTTATAAGCGCAGCCAGAGGTGTTACGTATAGATTAAACATTGTGGGGCTCAGTGATGATTCCTGAGGGACACCACAGGGCAGAAAATAAGGTTCTGAGGTGAATTGCCCCAGAGAAACTTATTGTCCCCACCCAGAGAGGAATGATTGTAAATGTGCCAGTGCCAGACCCTCTATCATGAGTTCTCACATACGGTCATCCAAAGGTTGACCGTATCGAAAGCCGTTGACAAATCCAGCTAGATGAGGGCTACGTGTCCACCTCCATCCAGCGTTGCTCTAATTTCCTCCGTAGCCACTATAAGTGCCGATTCTGTACTCTGGCCATGCCTAAAGCCGAACTGAGTATTATCTAGGAGACGATTTGTATCTATGAAGGAGGCCAATTACATGTTCATTACCTTCTCTACCAGTTTGGCTGGATAGAGAAGCTGTGCTATGGGATGATATTTATTCAAGCCCACAACAGTAAGATTCTATTATTTTGATAACGGGAAAACTGATGCTAACTTCCAAGGAGTGGGAAAGACTCATGTCCCAAACATGGCTGTGCCACTTTTAGTCAAATATGATACTGCCTCAGGTACTAAGTGCACTATCTTCGGGAGACAAGGATCCTGAGGAGGTCCAGGTTTAATGCTGGGAATGATCTTTAGGAGTTGCTCTACTGAGGGGACTTAAATTGCTGGAGCCGACAGTTTTGGAACCCACCTCTGCCAGTTGGCTGTTATCATGTATGCTAGAGGTGAATTTGTTAAAGATGTTAGTAACTTTCTCCTGAAAAAAAGAAATAGCTAGAGAGTCGAGGGAGTCTTGGTTATTTACTTCTGCTTTGCTTGCTGCGGGGAGCGTCAGCTTTTTTTTATTGTTTTCAAAGAGAGTTTTGTTAGAATCACTAGCTGGGTTAATTTTCTATACGTAAAATCCTGGTTCATCCCTGGTTAAAAGAAGTTTGTGTTCTGCTAAGCAGTTTACATTTTCTCTCTCGTCCTCTTTATATCCCCTACGCCATTTTCGCTCTTGTCTCCTACAACCCTATTTGTGATACCTCGGGTCGAGCTGTAAGGAGCCCGATGAAATCCATTATGGCTGTAATTTCCGACCAAATGAGGCTAAAATGGCAGGTGTTTGTTTGCTTATCCTTTCTTCCTTGAGCGTGTATGTTACTGGCTCTATGTGTGACTTTGGGAAGCTTTTTTAGTGGTGCAGTAACACCGTCAGGGTTTTGTTTTGCCTGTGACTAATGAGAGAAACTGTATTGCTTGGAGACAAAGGGCTTGTGATTCCACTTTTAAGCGTATTTGGGACATTGTGTGATTGGAAATATACCCCACTTTGTGAATGTATTTAAATGCCAATAACTCCTATTAAACCTTAAATAATCAAGTGTATCCATTGGTTGAATTAAATAACACAATAAGCTGTAACTGGTTGGTGAAATGCCAAACAAATACTAAAAACTGGGGGCCTTATTTATGAAGGTGTTGCGCCAATGGAGCGTCACTTTTAAAATGGGAAAAAGTGACGTACTAGTGGCGCAAGGACTTCATGAATGAGGCCCTGGGATCTTAGTCACATTCTTGCCACACCTCTGACTCCGCCCACTGATCCAATCCGTGGATTATCCCCGCCCTCGGAGTCTCAGCCCACAGTTCCCATCTTTTCCCCACTTCGACCACTGCCTGTGAGAGAGGTCCTCATAGTGCTCGGAACATAAATTCCCCCGTGCACCTAAATAAAAGGAGCCCATTGGAGAGCCAGATAGCTAATTAAAAAAAAGTTGCCCACGTTTGCTAATTAGGCAAATTATAAACACGCTATCTGCTTATTTTGCAAGGTATGGGGAACTGCATGCATTTGACCTTGCTACAGACAATGTTTGTGGTAATATTAGGGAAAACAACAGTAGAAACCAGCCAACCTTTGTCATACAACAGGCCAACGAACAGCTAAAAAAAACGGACAACAGTGATCTGTCAGACCAGCCTATCGGGCGCTGCCTGACTGCCCTATAGGCCCGTCCGAACCTGATAGCCCGTAGAGTTTCGACTGCTTAAATATGCCTCAATCATAATTTACACATCAGCTTTAACACTGTGTCAATGTTTATTCGCTTTTATTTCGTTGGTATGGATTTTGTCTGGTATTTTGTGCGTGACAGTTCCTTAGACTTTTTTTTAACATAATCATACAATTATGCTTAATTTTACATAATCTGTTTCATTGAATTTCAACTCATTAAAGACCATAGTGTAGATAATGAGCTATTTAAAATGTTTCCATAGATCAACACATATATATCTACAGCGATGAAATTCAAACCTCAATAAATATAAGATAGAGAATCTAGGATTAGAAAATACATTTTAGTTGCTCTAAAGTAAGACAGATCTTAGATTTGAAATGTACAGTAAAATTGCCTTCGAAATCATAAATCGCATCTGATTTTATGAGGAGGTTGTGAGCACGCTATTAACGTTAACTGAACAGATGGGGCAGGTACAAATGTCTTCCTAGACAAGACAGCTAAAAAGGCTTTAATGGTTTGGTTGCTAATCACAAAAGTTGCAGCACATTAAAAAGCATTTCCTTTGAAAAAATTATGACACTGCAGTAAAACATTATCATAAAACCTAGATTAAAATACAAGGAATCTGTCTCATAAAAAGCTTTGCACAGTTAAAATCAATAATATTAAAGTAAGTCTGGAGAACAAGTGTTACGCTGACCAGCAGATGGCAGCAATGCGTTTATCACCAGATCATCCATGCTGTGAAACTCACGAGGTTTTAGGCTCTGTGGCGGAGAGTTCACCCCGTTAGTAAGGCTACCTGAAGGCACCCTAATGGAGTGCACGAATTAGATGTTTGGGAAAACTGATGTTTTGACTAAAATCATCACCGATTCATCTCCTGCTAATTACAGTATAATTGGACCATGATGCTATGCGCGGATGTGCCCTTGAAGAAAAAATGTTTCACATGCACATTAAGCATTACATGCAGGGTTGCATTATTCTACTTAGATAAACTGTGCCCTTGGCTCAATTGGGAAATGTTCCTTTCAGCTGGACAAACAACATCTGTAGTCTTTCTGGGTGTTACAGCGTCATCTAAATTGAATGATTCATCGTATGTCCTAAAAGACGGTAGCTGCAATGTAATGGCCATAGAATGTATACATTTTCACCTACAGTTTCACACATATATAGAGACAATACATGTAACAAAAAATGGTAAAGAGGAAAGTATTTTGAAAAGTTTTGAAATATAAATAATGAAGTCGAATACGGTTTTACGGTACCACTCTTTCCTGTTCTTTTTCCATGCGCAAATATGGCCTATATTGCACGATGCTGTGACGGTGTGCAACATTCTCACACTGACTATACAGTCAATTATATTTACTGTTGCAATGAGATTTTTTTAAACGTTCAGCGCATAATTATTTCTTAATTTTTTTTATGTTAGTATTTGATAAAAGTCATACCTACATCCAATAAACAATGATGTGCTTTAAAAATAATATGGTAACCTTGAACTGCACATTTGTGCGGCAGTTTATTTAGTCTTGCAGTGCAGCACAGCTGACTGCAATCCGGTATTTCTGTGTAGTCCTTGTGACCTGCTAGTGATTAAGCATGAGCGAATTTTGCGGATCTCGCGTTCGCGAATTTTGCGGATTTGCGGATTCGCAATCCGCAAAATCCGCGAATTCCCGCGAATTTGCGGATTTTTTTTTTTTGTGTGTTCGCCCGTGTTTCTGCCAGTTCGCAAGGGTTTTGTACACTTTCGCAAATTGCGAACTTACCTGTCGGGTCGCAAGTTTCGCGAACTTGTTGTTTCCAGCCTGTTTGGGACACTCTTCTTCATCACTGCCACTCTCTGTCACCACTGCCACTCTCTGACTACTCATGCCACCCTCTGGCCCACCCATGCCACCCTCTGTTTCATCACCACACCCTCTGGTTGTCCAGTGTACATTATTTTCGGCAAAGCAAAGCACACCTTCCCTGCCTCAAGTGACCTGAATTAATTTGGGGCTGATTCATGTGTCACAGAATATTTTTTTAGCTGGCACCTGCTTCCTTAGTGCGCCCTGATTAGTGATCTTTTGCACTTGCTAAGTGCTTTCATTGTTGCAAAATTAGTTACAACACCTGCCCTGCCCCAACTGACAATAATGAATTAGGGGCTGATTAATGGATTTTAACTTCCAGCCTGGCTCCTGCTTGTCTCCCTTAGCTGTAATTCAGGACCTTTGTGGCATATGTGTAACTATTCTGAGGTTCAGAGCAGGGTCACATACTAGTTTCAACTGGCAACTGAACTCTGGAGGGGCCCCTCAGGAAGCACTCCAGGAAATGGCTACTAATGATGAGCCTGAACTTTTGAACCTGGTAAGTAGTTACTTTCAGTTTTGCTAAGATCGTATTTCTGCAATTTTGCACTTATTCGCGGGGCGCGAACTCACGCGAACAGTGCGAGCAGTGCGAGCAAAATCCGCTGCTCGCGGATTTGCGGATTTTGCGGGAAATTCGCAAATCTCGCGGATTGCGGATTTCCCGAAAATCCGCAAAATCCGCGAGCGGAACGGATTTTCCGCCCACGCCTACTAGTGATGCTAGTAATTGCTTGTTCAGGAAGAAAGCATTTTCTAGGTTGGTGTATGTGACTCTGCAGCTCGTGACAGCACTGCCCAAAGTTAATTCTTGAGATTCTAAGCAGAAGGCAGTCCACTCTTGCAAGTTTGTGTTGCACAGTCATTTCACATCATAGTTTTTATTGCTGCACAAGTTACATTTATTCACTATCCTATTTTCAATGATCCTTGATTGTTTCTTAATTTTACAAATATGTGAGTGTTTTGATCTCAAAAGGGAAGACCTGCTCCTTTCCCCGATGCTCTCTTCCAATTTCATCGCCTCTCATAGGCCCAAGGCTTAGTGCTCAGACAACTTTGTTTGCTCTGGTGGTGTGAACTGACAATGCTGTTTCTGGGCTCAAGGCGAGTCTCAGATGCCACATGGGATGACATTGGTGGAGGGATGGGGAAACATGCCTGGGTGCAATGAGGCAGTCACCACATGGAAAACAACAGTTGATGGATAGAATGCAGAACAATGTCATACCTTCACCCCAGTACAGATATCTGGGCCTAAATCCATCGTTTTTTGCTCACCATGCCATTCCAGTTTGGACCCAGCCATATGCAAATCAGTCCTGACCCTGTGCCTCATGGGAACAGTGCAGCCCGAACTGCCAAGCCGGGTCCTCCCTGGACTGGAAGCAAGCATCCCAGGACCTCTTTCGAGGTTTCACTCCTCTTCAGCCAGGATAGCTTGATTCCAGTGGCATGGAACAACATGAAGCATGACTGAGGTGCCATGAGACAAGAGACAGATGTGCCTGTCTGTGGGATAGTCTGCGGGGAGAGGGGAAGCCAGGGATAAGGGGTGCAGGTAGTACAAAAGACAGAGTTGGAACAGGGAGGAAACCATGTGCGAATATATGAGCAATTGGTGGGAAGAATGGAGTGTAGACAGTAAGCCCCAGGAGCTCAAGTAACTAGACAGAGAGTAATGGCAAGTGGAAGACTTAGTTGGAAATGACAGTGCAGCATTTGAGAGGTTTCTGAGAGCCTGGTGAGATTCCTGCCACACATTATTATAGAAGATGAGGCAAGCCAAGCCTAGGTCATCAACTCATATGGAAGCAGTAAACTGGGGCAGAAGGGAAGAGTGGTAAGGATGATCTGATCACGAGAAGAGGGATGGGCCAGGAAGTCGCCAAGTTTAGTAAGGTACCAAATAAGAGGTGGTGGCTAGTACAGGGAGAGGAATGCCAGGAAAGAGACAGGCAGAGAGAATGGGAGTGATGTTGACAGAATAGTGAAGTTACCATACATTGGGATGGCTGATTCCTTGAGGGGCCATATTCTTTGGCATACCAAAGAAACAATAATGGCAAATGTGCATATATATTTATATATCTACTACTCCTCTTTACTTCAGAAGAAAAACTGCCGCCTTCCAGAACAGCGGGCGTCTCGTCAACAAAGGGACCTCTGAAGTCAGGTCCCGACAACACTCCACCTCTCGAGTAGATAAACTACCAGTGACGAGACTCTGTGCTGACCAAAATGTTTTATTTCATGTCGCCCTCGGACGCGTTTCGCCTGACCAGCAGGCTTGCTCACCGATGCTTCAGTGAATTACAATCGCCATTTTAACAGAGTACACCCAAACAGTCATGTAATTAGGACTACATCCTGACTGACAGTGAAAACAGACTCGTAGTTTTTACAAAATACAAATAGCATTCCGTTTTATGATTTCGTATTATTCACTACTTTCATTCATTTTGCCTCCATAATTAAGTAGAAAAGCTTTTTCTCAAAATGTGGCACAGTTGAATCACTCCACAATATGTACATTTAGTTTCGTACCAAATTATACTCGGATGCGCTTACAGACCAAATAGCTGCTTAAATGCATACTTTCTGAATCGCGCCGAATACTGTGCATTTCATAAAAGCCTTGTATTGTGCCCTAGTGGGCGTATATTCAGTACATGGTGATTAGGCATTGCTATAGTGAAGTTCATCATTTAACGTCATTCTTTTGTAAAATACTTCCCAAGTGGGCAGAACTACCAAATGTCGTCAGGAATAAAAGGGACTGTGAAAAGAGAAGAGGAAAGGAAAAAGAGGTTGAAAGAAGAGGGTGAGAATATAGAAGAAAGTGGGGTGCAGGAAAAAGAGTGGGGGAGAGAAGGGAGAAAACGTGCCCTTGATTTGCAATACACAATTTTCTGACACAGTGTGTGTACAGACATAGAACATTAAAATGAGGTTACCGTTGATTTTCATCTTTGAATTAACCAGCATTCAAATGACACCGAACTTAAACATGGAATTTGTCAGATGTGTGGGAGTCCAGACTCACAATACCTATTTTAAGTGTGTGCTAAGGTCTTCTTCAAGGTGAAGCCCCCCCCCCCCCCGGGGCCTTGGAATTAAGTTTTAGAATATACCTTGATTCGAGGCGCCTCAGTTTTTTCAGTCTATCTCCGCCTCTCACACTTTTGGGAACATGATCAATTACAAAGTAGCAGAGCCCTGCCTCATCTTTGTTGTGCTTCTCTTCAAAATGACGTGCTCCTGGGTAAGATGGATCCGTGTTTCGGATAGCTCGCATATGTTGCAGAATGCGCATATGCCCTGGATGGATAGTGCTGCCCACGTACCTCAGGCCACACGGGCACTGGAGCAAGTAGATAGCATAATCTGTTTTGCAGTCAAAAAATCCTCTGATTTGCTTGACTCTCTTAGTGAGACCCCCTTGGTATGAATTGGTGTTGGTTCCCAACTTGCACGCCTTGCATTTCGTGCATTTAATGAAGCCAGGTTTTCTCCTGAGCCAATCTGATCTGGCTCCTTTCATTTTGGGTTTGGGAGGCAGTATGTTAGACACTAGCATTTGTTTTAGTGACCTAGCTTTCCTAAAAGTAATAGCGGGTTTTTTGGGAACAAGATCTTGTAGTAAGGGATCATTCGCAATTAAGTGCCAGTGGCGGTTTAGGATTTTTCTTACATCTGCGTGTTTTTTATTGTAGGATGTTATCATTCTGAGTTGGTTTGCTTCACTCTGCTTTGTAGCTGCTGGTTTGTTTTGGTTAAACAAAATTTCTTCCCTACTGCGTTTTTTTGCTTTCCTAATGCACCCACTGATGTTATCCTGTGAATACCCTCGCGCTGTAACCCGGGTATTAAGTGTTGTTAATTCTTTTTCCAAATATTCTGGGTCACTACAATTTCTGCTGGAAGCTTGTTGCATGAAGCAACGTATTCCCTGCTTCATGCAACAAGCTTCCATCCAACTAATCTAACCAGAAGCATTCCGTATGGAGAGAGTTTAAGAGCCATCAGAAATTACTTTTATGAAAGCTAGGTCACTAAAACAAATGTTAGTGTCTAACATACTGCCTCCCAAACCCAAAATGAAAGAGCCGGATCAGATTGGCTCAGGAGAAAACCTGGCTTCATTAAATGCATGAAATGCAAGGCGTGCAAGTTGGGAACCAACACCAATTCATACCAAGGGGGTCTCACTAAGAGAGTCAAGAAAATCAGAGGATTTTTTGACTGCAAAACAGATTATGCTGTCTACGTGCTCCAGTGCCCGTGTGGCCTGAGGTACGTGGGCAGCACTATCCATCCAGGGCATATGCGCATTCTGCAACATATGCGAGCTATCCGAAACACGGATCCATCTTACCCAGGAGCACGTCATTTTGAAGAGAAGCACAACAAAGATGAGGCAGGGCTCTACTACTTTGTAATTGATCATGTTCCCAAAAGTGTGAGAGGCGGAGATAGACTGAAAAAACGGAGGCGCCTCGAATCAAGGTATATTCTAGAACTTAATTCCAAGGCCCCGGGGGGGCTTAACCTTGAAGAAGACCTTAGCACACACTTATAATAGGTATTGTGAGTCTGGACTCCCACACATCTGACAAATTCCATGTTTAAGTTCGGTGTCATTTGAATGCTGGTTAATTCAAAGATAAAAATCAACGGTAACCTCATTTTAATGTTCTATGTCTGTACACACACTGTGTCAGAAAATTGTGTATTGCAAATCAAGGGCACGTTTTCTCCCTTCTCTCCCCCACTCTTTTTCCTGCACCCCACTTTCTTCTATATTCTCACCCTCTTCTTTCAACCTCTTTTTCCTTTCCTCTTCTCTTTTCACAGTCCCTTTTATTCCTGACGACATTTGGTAGTTCTGCCCACTTGGGAAGTATTTTACAAAAGAATGACGTTAAATGATGAACTTCACTATAGCAATGCCTAATCACCATGTACTGAATATACGCCCACTAGGGCATAATACAAGGCTTTTATGAAATGCACAGTATTCGGCGCAATTCAGAAAGTATGCATTTAAGCAGCTATTTGGTCTGTAAACGCATCCGAGTATAATTTGGTACGAAACTAAATGTACATATTGTGGAGTGATTCAACTGTGCCACATTTTGAGAAAATGCTTTTTTACTTAATTATGGAGGCAAAATGAATGAAAGTAGTGAATAATACGAAGTCATAAAACGGAATGCTATTTGTATTTTGTAAAAACTACGAGTCTGTTTTCACTGTCAGTCAGGATGTGGTCCTAATCACATGACTGTTTGGGTGTACTCTGTTAAATGGCGATTGTAATTCACTGAAGCATCGGTGAGCAAGCCTGCTGGTCAGGCGAAACGCGTCCGAGGGCGACATGAAATAAAACATTTTGGTCAGCACAGAGTCTCGTCACTGGTAGTTTATCTACTCGAGAGGTGGAATATATATATATATATAAATTTTTTTTTTTCAGAATGAGGGAGACAAGGTGCAGCAAGATATGTAAAATTAAAGAGCAGGAGCTGGCTAAATGTATTTAGCCCCTACTAACTTTGATATGTGAACAGCAGTGTTCACAAATTTTACTACAATTGTTTGTAAGAAGACACTGGAGTACAGCATAGTACTCTTTGCGTACATCAATGTGTTGAGATAAGGCTGGCAATTTTTAGTTTTAATAGAATAAAATGGTTACAGTAAAATGAAGAATTTATGTCATGGAGGGGTGATTTGTCCTTGTAGTATATAACTAACATATGTACCATGCACATGTTGTACTCTGTCTTTCAATGCTATGAATGTCAAGGTTGACGGAAGAGAAGCTGAGCCATGATAGAAGGTAGGGACGTTCTGGAAAAGGACAACAATTACACCAGTTAAGGAAAACAAGATTGAGGCTTGGTTGTAAGTACAGAGACAGACAGCAGCAATCTTTTAGAGGAAACGTTTTACAGAAGGTTTCAGGACTCTCTATTTAGGACCCTGTGTCAGTATGTTGCTGAGATCATGAGGTCATATATGAACAGAACAGATGACATATTAATAAAATAGGTGACATGCGAGTGCATAGCAGGACCATGTGCTACTCCTATGGAAAATGTCATAATTTATTGGTACTGAAAGGGTATGTTTCATACTTCCCCTCTTGCATTCACCAGAAGCAGGATGGGTCTGTGAAAGATCTTTTCTACTCAAAGTGAATGCTCATATTCCAATATTGACAAAGCAAATCGGAAAGCAATGGCAGGAACAGAAATGGGAAATGCTGACATTAAGTCAGCATTCTGCTTTTGGCAGTGCAACCTAGGATAAGTTTTCCAATTTCAAGGGCATTTCGTTGGTGACAAAGCAGTGTCCAATGGCTGGTCCACAGCTTGCTTTATATTTGAAAAATGTAGCACCATTCCAAAATGGGTGGTGAGGAGGGTGTCGAGGTTTAGGCAGGTGCTGCACTACCTGCATGATTTCTCGATGGCCAGCGGAGCAGGCTCATTAGGACCGTTCAATAGACTGGGGCTGGTATTTGGAAGACCATTGTCATCCAAAAAGACAAAGGACCTCTGTCTATGCTTGTGTTGAGCTAGATTCAGTGACTCAGGTTCCAAGCTTACTAGCAGAGAAATTGATAAGCCTGGAGGATTTGCTTCCAGAAACATTAAGAAAGGGAAAGCGTGAGTTTTGATTGATATAACAAATTTAGGGCCCTCTGAAGTTTATATGTAAAGATGTGAATTTTTAAAGGCAAATGGCATTCACAATGAAAGGCACGTAAACGCCCCACCAGAGAACAGGAGAATGGGCAGAGTTTGGATGGACCTGTTGATTTGCCTGAGATTATAAAACCATCACAAGGGAGTCAGTGTGTGTTTGCAAGACACACCAGTGACTTGGTCAATAAAGGTCTTTTCTTTTTTTAATTTCAAAGTATTTTATTAAGATTTTTTTTTTTTACACATACAATCATCATCGCTTTACCATTGTGGGGTACCATCACAAACTGGCTGTACATGCCAATGATACAGGTCTACATGTTCGGATGTCCCCCTTTCCCCTGTCCTACTATAGGAATGATAGTAACTGGGAGGAGAAAGACAAAGAGAGAGAAGAGAAGGAAGAGGATAGTGCACAAGAAGAAGTTATGCCTCAGATGCCGGGAGGCTTTGGACTGTATTGAAAAGGCCATTGGTATGCTGACTGATTGCTGAATGAGTGAAAGCAAAGGGGACACAATATCGTCTTGTTGGAAGGTTTCCAAGTAGTCCTCGTATTGAGGTTGTGTAGTGAGGACCTTCAAAATAAGAAACTGGCGTTTATTTTGGACTATCACATAGCAACAAACCAGAGTGTTTTGTGTTTGTAAAAAGAACGTGTTTTACTGTGTTTGTGCTGAAACTTATTGTTTCAAACAAAGCACATTATGTGCCTAGATAATGATACAGCTGAAACATGATCTTGTTTACCGTAGATGAAGTTCTGTGGTTTTTCCCCCAAAGGGGAGTTTGGTAGTGATTGCAGTACCGTGCAATATGTGGGTCAGACATTGAGGTGTGGCAGCTGGCCGAGTAGTGTGGGAGGAGTTCCAGGATTCTGATCGAGGAGAAAAGGCAGGCAGGGCAAAGCTTAGATGATTGGAAAGAGAATGCAGAAAATGTTTTAATGGGAAAGATGGAGAAAGGTTAAGCATCAGTCACAATTTCGGGGAAATTACCTGGGATTGCCTTGCATTGGAAATGGTTACTGTGTAATAATCAAGAGGAGAGCATTTGGGCAGGAGATGTTGGTGCACATCTGTCTGGGAATTTAGGGGCAGATCTACAACTTCTGGCGCATCTCTGCAAATCAGCAGAGATGCACCAGAACAGATGCATCACGCAATCCCCCCCCTTGCACCACCACGGATGCGTTGCATTTACAATGCAGCGCACCATGGTGCAAGGAGGGGCTGATGCGTGACGCATCTTGTGGTGTACAGGTGGTGCATTGCTGGAGTCGGGTTGCAAGCACGACGCAACTCTTGCAATGCCCAGGGGCTGCCCATACTTAATGTGGTGCCTGACTCCTTACGCCTGCTTGCAGTAAGGATTTGACGCAGCAGCATCATAAAACTGACTCATTGAAATCTTGTAGATTTCCCTGCGTCAGTTTTATGAGGCTTTCCTGTGAGGGAATGCCCACTCTGCAACAGAACGCCCACATCAAACCTGAGGCAGGTTTCATGTGACGCAGGGCTCTACAACTTGACTCATCTGCCTAGCTGCATCACGTTGTAAATAAGTCGCAATGTGGCGCATGGTTTACGCCGCCACTGCGTCACAAAAGTGATGCAACGTGGTGTAAAAGTGTCACAAGGGGCTTGCAAATCTGCCCCTTAGTTTTTTTTGTGGCAATTAAAAAAAAGTTTTACTTTTATGGTGCTTTCTGTGTGCCAGAACTGGTTAGAGCAAAGAAATGTGGTGGTTTGTTAAGAAAAGATATGGTAGTGTGAGGTGACAAGTTGAGAGTATAGGTGTAAAAGTGTTGGATTGACCAGAGAGAAATGTGTAATTCCAGGTGGGAGTGGGTGCAAAATGCCTATTGAAGTTGAGAAAGAGCTTTATAAGTATGAGTGATTAAGAGAGAGACTCTGTTTCTGCATGAGGAATGAGGAAGGAAGTGCGTGAGAAATGGAGGGTGGGGGCTGCCAGAATTGTACATTTTTTTTACGAACTGACTGGCGACTAAAAGATACCTAGTTTTGAAGGAAGGTAAATTGAAGAAAATTTGAAGATGGAAAAACATGTGGGGAATTTTGCGCCCTAGGATGGAAGAGTAAGGGACAGGTGCTGATGGTGGTTTCTATCCCGCAGGTCCAACAGCATTGGAAGGTAGCTTCGAAAAGGTGTGGCTTTGTGGCCACGCTATTGTTAAATGGGCTGTAGGGCAGCAGGCAGACAGCGTTTTGGCCAACAACTGAGATCCTCTTTGATAAGAAAAAAGTGAATTAGTTTGGCCGGGGTTGGTAAAAGTGATGCTGTTCCACCTGGGGGGAAATGACTTAGTCCAATCAAAGACTGGAGTTAAATACAATAGTGAATAAATTAACACAAATTAATACAGCATTTACAAAAAACTACCCACCCAATCCTCAATAAATTCAACATTCCCCAAAAATTAAAAAACACTATCCATGCAATCTCCTAATAAACTCAACTCCCCCATTATCAAAATAATAATACTTTCAGAATCCCATGTATAATAGTTATATAATAAAGCGAAACCATAAAACACCATAATTAAAAATGTATATTCCAGTTTAGCAATTAAAAAACAATATACATACCATTTATATTTTTGTTCATGAATTGTTGTAGCCACAATATAATGGTCAGACAACATGTTTTAGTCAGTATTTAGATAGAACACCAAAACATTTCTACACATTATGTTAGCTACTCTAAACAAAATACAACTGTGTGATTGTCCTCCTTGGTAGCTGTCAAGGTTGAAATAAATGAAGCACAGACATAGCAGAGGTTTAGGTGCTATAACATCCTCATATTGATCCAGGTAACAGTTACGTTTTCAGGGAACATTATTTGCTCCATGGTTGAGTTGTTGCATTGCACACACTTGGATGCTTTGCTATCAGACACAAAGGAAGATTGGCATGCAGAGAATTTCAAGAGACTGATGACTAGTGACGCAAGTGGCCATACTGCACAGGCCTCCTGAAATTCAGCAGTTTCCTTGTAACAAAAGGGTTTCAGATTCTTGTATGGCCCCTTTTGTAATGTTCACTAGTCACTACTAGGGAGAGCTGTGGTGACAGCATCATATAATCTGGTGTGTTCCCTAATTTGCCTTATCGTGCAGCCCTCATATGATTTAGGCAACACCTGCTAGATTCTGTAGGCCCCAAAAGAAAAATGCAACTTTTTTGGTGAAAAGGTACATCGGCGGGTGTCTCTCATGCTTTGCCGTTGTGTTATGCTGACAAAGGCACAAGTGTTAGGAGTTAGACAAATCTTGACTGGGAATCTCTTGTCTTCAGCTGATATGACTGAGCCCTGCCGTTGACCTCAAAATCATGAAACACACATGCAAGTATTGGTATTGGACACTGTATGATTATTATTACGCGCAATGAATATAGATAAAAATTATTGTATGTATTATGAACAGTTCAGCAAGTATTAGACACATCAGGGCAAAGGGTATATATGCCCTAACATATTTTATCAGACATCCCAAATCAATTACTTTAATCGCTCCTTAAGTACAACCTGTTGAATACCAGTGCAGCATTAGTTTATTGGTATATGCAAGTCATGAAGCATTTCCCCACTTACCTTATTCAGTCATCAGGTCTCTAGACGGAATGCCCTATTTAAGCCTTCCTCCTGGAACCAGCCTGTGAGTCTAACAACAAACCAAACCCTATATATTATATACCCTTCTCCTTGTAACTCACTATTACGTCCATTTCTAACGATGATGGCATTACTCCTAGTCCTACTCCCTCGTCTTCCTTCAGCACAAATGAGGCCCCGCCTCCCACCCAGACCCACCCCAGCATAAAAACTCTGCCCGCCCCAACATCCACCTGTACATAAACAAGCCGAGCTAGCACTCAGTTGAACCGTACTGGGAGGGAGGGAGGGTCCTTGAAGGAAGGCAATGGAGTAGGACTAGGAGTAATGCCATTATCGTTAGAAATGGACGCATTACCTCCCGTCCCTCCCTCGCCTTGCTTCAGCACAAATGAGGACATAGCAAGCAGAGGAAAACAGAGACAGACAACTGAGTGACAAAGAACACAAAACAGTGCCCCAAACAAGGCAGATCAACATCCCAGGCCCCTGAAAGAGGACAAGACCCCGTGGCCCGAATCCTCACAGGAGGAACCACCCCCACAAGAGCAAAAGCCACCAAGGCTGTGGACGAAACCAACAACCAAGAAGGCAAACAACACCTGAGTCAGAGCAAGCGAACAAACAAAGAGACCACCACCCGGAAGGACACAGCAACCAGCAGGCACCACAGCAAAAAGGCGCCGGAGAGCCACACTGACCAAATGAGCCCCAGGCAAGGAAGGAGCAGGACCGAGACAAAATGCCGAGCCACTGGAGGGACAAAGGACTGAACCTAATCCAAAACCAACAGATCCGAACGTCCAAGACAGGGCCCACAACACACTCAAGCGCCCCACAGGGGCGATGGCATCCCAAAGCAGAGCAGCTGAATCCATCGACCCACCAAGGAGGAAAGGCCAAGAGGACACATGAAGATACGAACCTGTGATCAAGAACCGGAAAACAGGCCACTACAGCGCGTGCAGCAGTCCAGTCAGCCTCTAGACCAGGCAAAAGTGGGTGGCAAACCCAAAAGGCAAGAGACGCAACCCAAGACCCGCAAGGGGCCCAGAGGGAGGACCGGACAGGACAACCAACCCCAACAGCAAAGACCCGGAAGGGAAGGACCCAACAGAGCGGGGAAACAAACACAGCAGACCCGGAAAAACAACCAGGCAACAGACCCAAGGCAACACGCAAGGAAGACAGGAGCCCCAAGAAGCCAGAAGATGCCCATAGCACCCGCAGAGGGGCCACCGACAACCCCAGAAGAGCCCCAGCTGGAGGGAACCGCCACACCAAAAGGAGGCCCGCACCATGGGAACGACACCCAGAGCAGAACACCAGGCCGAAAAGGCCCACAAAAACCAAGCACAGGACAGCCAAGAGGAGGACCGACGGGAAACCCGCAAGCCACCGCCAACCAGACAGGAACCCCCAACACAGCCAGGGCCCAGCGCACAACCGCCAGGCAGCAGGCTCACACCCCACACAGAACCCCGGGGAAGAGCCCGAAACCCCAAAGGACACAGAGCCACCGGAAGGAACCACCACCGAGCGCAGTACTGCCCGGACAGGAGAGGAAAACAAGGAGCCCAAATCCAATGGGAAGCAGCCAGCAACCCCCGAGCACAGACCCACAGAGCCCGCACCGGAAAGGACAGAGCAGCGGAAAAGCCGGGAAGGGGAAGTCGAGAGAAAACCCAGGATGAAGTAAGGAACCAGCAAAACAGAACTGCCAGCACACAGGCCACCCACCGAGGCAGAGAGCTGACAGACCCAGCACCCAGACCCTAGGCCACAGAAACAGGATGCAGGCAACCAAGGACAGGGACCCGAAACAGGACCCACCCGATCGAGGCAGAGGACAAAGCCACTGGAACGACCGACAGAGCCAACACACCCAGATCAGCAGAGACCCCCGAAAGGGCACAAGGGCAAGGCCCAATGACACAACAGCCGCCAGCAAATGAACCCCCTGGAGAGGAGCAGGAACCAGAACAGGAACCCGAATCGACCCCAGCCAAGCCCAGAACAGGCCGGTGACCGAAGCCACCACAAGCGGAGCCGGAAGAGCCAGCGAAGACCCAGCCAGAAGGCAACAGCGGCCGAGCCACCAGGAGAGCACCGACAACAGCAGCAGGGAACACAGACCCCAGAGAGAAACCCAACAGGAGCCAGACGGACAGGCAGAGAGGAAGAAAACGAGCCCAGGGAACCAGAAACACCACAGAAGCCAGGAGCCCCAGCACCTGCAGCCACAGGACCGCCCGAGGAGCCCCGGACAACAAGGCCCGAACCCACGAAGGAAGAGAGACCAGGCACCAGGACAAGGGAACGGGGCTGAGTACAGTCCGAAGACGTTCAGCCCCGACAAACACCAGGACCAGAGAGGGAACCAGTGAAGACACCCCGGGCCACCAAAAACCCGATCACCAGAAGAGCCACCAAGGACCTCCTGAACAGACCGAGCAAAAAGACACTCCATCCGCATGCCGCAAGAGGCCGACCAGAGAAGGGAGAGGGAATACCCCCGTCGCATGAAGGAGAGCCACAAGAGCATACGGACCTTCGGGAAGAACCAGGGTGAAGGCCCGAGGCCGAACAGGAAGGACGCAACACAGAAAACGTGCGTACCACACAGAGAACCGCAGGAAACGCAGAAAAGAAGCAGCAGCAGGGAAGCGGAGAGAAGCACCCCCAAAACCCAGGGCACGCCAAAAGCCGCCAGGCAGAGCCTGCGGAAAGGCAGCCGGAAAGGCCAACACATAGAAGTGACCCGGCCGAATCCGGGAGCTGACCCCCAGGAGAACAAGAACAGGCACAAAGCCGCCGGACACCTCAGCCACAGCAACAGAACGAAGCAGGCCCCAAACCTGAGCCCGACCCACCTGAACCCAGCAGAAGGAACACATGGCAAGCAAACAGGACACCCAGTCCAGCAGAGCCACCCAGCAGGAACCAGGGAGGGCCACCGGAGAGGAACCCTCCCCGAACCGGTGGAACCCGCACAAAGCAGTCCCAGCACCCATGAACCACTGCACACAGGACCCCGCCAACAGAAACGTCCCGCTGCCACCAAGGAGGAAATGCCAAAGACGACCACCCACAGACAGGGAACCGACCAGAAAGCAGTGACAGGAACCCAACAGGGCAAGGCACTCAGACATGGAGGCAGCAAGCCAGGGTGAAAAAAACGGTCAAAACTGCGACCACCCGAAAGGCAGAGAAGACACCCACATCGGGGTCAACGGAGAGGTCCCAGTGAGAGGCACGTGAGAAAGGCAGGACGCCCCAAGTCAGGCAAGGCATGCAGAGGACCCAAGGGGGTGACACCCAGCCACCACGAACCATAGCCGACAACTCCACGAAACCCCGCAGCAAGGCGGGCACAGAAAAAGCAGAGAACAGGCCAGCCAGCGCAACGGCAGCAGCCAACCAGAACAGCAGACCAACCAAGCAGTGCGGCCTGGTCAAAGTCCAACAGCACAACGGGAAGAAAGGGGTGACCACCACCAAGAAGCAAAGCCACCGGAGGAAGAGAGGGATGAGCAGCACAGAAGCGAAATCCCCAGACACCAACTGAGCATGTAGAGAAACCCGAAACCCCACAGCGCAGAAGGAACACGGAGGGCTGAGGAGAGATCACCACAGCAGGCCCTATAGGCAACAGACAAGCAACAGTCTGCTGGCCATAACCACAGTGGACAAAGCCCCAAGAACAAGCCACTCCCACATCACCAACATCCACCCAGGGACACAAGGCCAAGCCTAACCGGGATGGCCGGGTACACCAAGGAAAGAAACCCACAGTCCCTGCCCAGCAGGAAAGAGGAAAACCCTGCCAAGTAGCACAGGAGACCAGCAACCCATGTCCCAAACGCCCACCACTCCGGAGCCACAGGCAGCACCAGAGGCGGGAGAAGGACCCACGACACCCAAAGATGCCAGAAGGGAACTTGCCATCCACAGGAACTGCAGGACGAAGAGGGGATGCAGAAGGCACCAACAGAACTCCTGAGCATAGGACAGAGCAGCCTCAACCAAGTCCGGCACCATCCACGGACATGAGAGGCAGAACAACCCCCATGGAGCCCAGGACACTAGGGCACCCCAGGGGGACCGGAGACCCAGCCACAGAGGAAGATGACACCAACAACAACCCCATGCGACCCAGAGGAAGACGACCGCCAAGGCCATCACCAAAGGAATCAGGGAGCATAGGCAGGAAACGAACCCCATTCAGCGGACACAGCACCAACAAAGGCACCAGAATATCCGCTGAAGTACAGGCCCAAGGTCTGTACCACAGGGCAAGAGAAATGCCCAAGCAGGAAATGGAAAATAAACAAAAAACTGGCAAAAACCTGTCCTACCTGGCCTCCAAGAATACAGCATACCGGGAGGAGGCAGCCACGCAGCCGGACCCGGAAACACAGCCCCAGCCACAGGAGGACCACCAAAACACCGCTGCAGATTCCTGAGCCACCGCTCCGCCCCCATACCACGAGGGAGACGAGGAGAGGAGGAGCCGCCAGGAGAACTCAGCAGAGGGCACCGCCGCAGCAGAGAACCAAACCGTAGACTCCCCGGCACCACCACAGGGAGGAACTGAAAGGGTAAGTCTCACTAGTGAGACAGAAAAAAACAGGTGGAGATGGGGGGCGGGCAGAGTTTTTATGCTGGGGTGGGTCTGGGTGGGTGGTGGGCCTCATTTGTGCTAAAGGAAGGCGAGGGAGGGACGGGAGGTAATGCAACTGACACATTTATTAAAGAGCTTCAGGAAATGGAAATGTTACATACTCTGCCCAGTTAACATGAGCTATAAAAATTAATAATCCTACCCACAAATTCTATGAATGGCGCCATGAGGTCAGCAGCTCTTGTTAGAAAATTAGCAGGCCTGTTTTCTAGACTTGATTCTTTCACCACAGACTTCTATACATTCACTAAACCATAAATTATTACGTTAACTTATTACGAGGTCTGTGTTGTATGTAACATTATAACAAACACAAAAAAGCAGTGCCAGCCTGAGGTATGACCCTAAGTGAATGGGAGGAGCATCTTTGTCCTGTTGAATATTTCAGATGCATGTACTTTGTATAGAGACATCCACAAGAAACATGCAAGCTGTGTGTAATTCACAATGTCACAATGCGTTGTAAGTTATAAATTTCGTGCATCCATTCATTCTTAAATGATGCTCTTTTTGAGGAGGACCATAAGGTGCCAGGATTGAAGGAGGCACTGCACACAGGGTATGACAATCATAGCACGCAGACTCTGGTGGAGTTCTTACCTTCACCAGCCACAGTCTAGATGTGACTGACAGTCCGTCAGTGCATCACTGCCGGTGATCTGCTTGCGTGTCCTCCACCCCAGCATCTGTAATTGGCTCTGTGAGTCCACATAAGGGACAATAATTTTTTTTTTTATTTGATACTTGTATAGTGCACTACTCACCCGCAAGGGTCTCAAGGCGCTTGTACGAATACCGCTGTGGGACCCATCCTGACTTTCCCTGTGAGGTGTCCACTCTTGGGCACCCCCAAGGTGGAGGCCAGGCATACTTAGCGTTGTGGGGGCTGTTGTGGAGATTAAGCAAGCTATTGCCCAGAGTTGCAGAGTGGGACTCCATGGTTGGAATAGGCACCGAGGCGAGAATTATCAGGTCTGTGGAATTTTGAGCGAAAGACCCGCTGATGCGGGGAATTGAACCCTGGTCCTGGGCCAGACCTCTGCATCAGGGTCTGCCGCTCAGGGAGTAGCTGCTTGAACCACTGTTCTGTTTTTCTCTGCTGCACTCTCTCCAGTGCATGCAGTAAGTGTAGGAGTTCGCACATGTACCCGAGACAGATCACTTTTATTTGATTCGCAGCTCTTGTCTGCTTTGTATTCCCTTACTGAGGATACACACTGTTGAAAACCTGGGCTGTTCGAGCCTTATGATGATGATGATGATCTTGCTCCAGATTTGTACTGGCAAGGAGTAGAATAACACATTTTATTGTCTTTCTGTCGCAAAAGCTGTCCTGATGTTAGTGGCGATTTAAGAGGCACTATTTTAACCACAGCCATCAAGGTAACTTCGTTTTTGCAAATGGGTTGCCGAACAATGAAGAAGAATTTGGTGGCAATTTAATCAGGATTAGGGTCAGCGACTTCACTGCACCTCATTACTCTGTTTATCGTACCGGGTAGTTGCCACTCATCGGCATACCTGCACCCCCGTAGGAGAATCTGATACACCCCCTGTAAATTGTTTACAGGTCCCGTTTGGGTTGTTGCAATAAGTCAGTCGACTGGGTGCGGGTGTACTGCTGTATGCTTGGGCCGTACACCCGCACCCAGTCGACTGACTTATTGCAGCGACCAAAACAGTACCTGTAAACAATTTACAGGGGATGTATCAGTTTCTCCTAAGGGGTGCAGGTATGCTGATGAGTGGCAACTACCCGGTACAATAAACAGAGTAACGAGGTGCAGTGAAGTCGCTGACCCTAACCCTGATTAAATTGCCACCAAATTTTGGAAGGCAATGAAACATGTTGGTTTTAAATGAGCAGACACTCAGCAAGGAATAAAATAGTATAGCCAGTGTTGTCTAGCTCGTTTTTAAACTAGAAGATACCGGGCTTCCACGCTAAATCCCGAGACCCCCTATAGGGTCACATTTTGAATACACACCACATTTATGGGGTTTTCTTTTTCTGCACTATCTCTTTATTATTTCTTACAGTAGGCAGATGCCAATAATGAGAACCTGAGAACACAAGCGAGTACCAGCATGTAACCTCCCATGGTGTTGCTCCCCTCACCTTTTCCTCCTCTTTGAGGGCTTCTCACATTGATGGGAGGGTAGACTAGCAGGCACAACACCACATATTTTAATTTGAGTAGTGATCTAGGACACTGTGAGACAGCTGTGATAAGTAGAACCACTGCTGTGACACTCACAATTGAGTGTCTCCTTTAAAAAGACATATGGTGGATCATAATCCTAATTAACCCAAGGAGCATGATAGGAAGGTTGAATTTAGTATGCCTGAGCTCCAAACATTAAAGTGCATCTGTTAGTGACGATTATTTTTATATTCTATGTTTAAAACTACCACTTTTGGGAAGTAGGTATTTTCTGGCCTAAGCCTTCCTGTATGCTCTCCTGTTATTTGTATTGGCTGTCTGCTTTTGGAGGGTCAGGGCAGGCTGAAACCGACCTGGATTAAATGGAGAGATCTGAAGTTAGAGTAGGGGGAGGGGTGACCTTTTGATCTGTGCAGGGCTGTGCCTGGCAAGGTGAATGATGGCTCCACCTCCCACTGTGCGTCTGAGGGCTGACCCCCTCTCCCTGAAAGGCAGGATGCGGCATCGTAAATAAAGTGTAAGCATGGGCAAATTTTGCGAATCTGGCGTTCACGAATTTTGCGAATTTGCGAACTCGCAATCAGCAAAATCCGCGAATTCTCGTGAATTTGCGGATTTTTTTTTTGTGTTCGCAAGGATTTCTGCCAGTTCGCGAGGGTTTTGTACCAGTTCGCAATTGCGGACTTACATGTCGGCTCGCAACGGTCCCGATTATGTTGTTTCTACGTCTGGTTCATCATCACAGGTTCCCAGCACCCTCTGTTTCACACCTGCCACCCTCTGTTTCACCCATGCCACCCTCTGGTACATCAATGCCACCCTCTGGTTCATCATCACTGCAGATTATGGGGGGAAAAAGCAAACACACCTGCCCTGCTTCAACTGACATGAATTAATTTGGGGTTGATTTATTAATGTGTCACTGTTTTAAAATTCCAGTCTGGCACCTGCTTCCTTATCTGTAATTTGCTTTCTGTTGCAGTGCAATTTTTTTTCCAGGACCTTTGTGGCCTACTTGTAGCGATTCTATGATCCGGCTGTGAGGGTCAGAGCAGGGTCATACAATTGTTGCAACTAGCAACTGAACTCTGGAGGGTCCCCAGTCAGGAAGCACTACAGGGAATGGTTACTAATGATGAATTTGAACTTTTGCACCTGCTGAGTGCTTTCAGTTTAGCAAAACTCGTTTTTCGGCAGAACAGCATTACAGCAACTGTAATGCCCCAAACAAGCTTACTTGTGAAAATTGATTTCTAATCCAAAAGTGATCCAAAGAAAGTCAAAAGGCCTCAAATCCAAAAAAGTGCAGGCAAATGTCAACCTGAGGAGTTATTCTCATAAAAATCATCATTTTCAGAAGGTCTATGCTGCTTGCTCGTGGATTTCTTGTGCAGAATTGCAATTTTTGTAATTTCGCGAGTGCGAGATTGTTGCTGCCCGCCGCACCTACATGTTCGCAATTGCGAACTTACACTGCATGCCGCAAAATTGTATCACCAAGAAAAAAAAATCCGCTGCGTGTGAATTTGCGGATTTTCGGTAAATTCGCGAGCGTTCGCGGATTGCGAATTTACCGAAAATCCGCAAAATCCGCGAGCGGAACGGATTTTCCGCCCATGCTTAATAAAGTGCTCCAGGAAGACACCAAACTGGTTCTGGCTGAATTCAGTGATTTGTGACTTTTCTGAGAATAAATACTTTTGGGGTATAAAGATCGGTGTTGAAACCCCTGCACGGGGTGTTACTTCTGGATGGCAAGACGAACCTCTGTCTGTGTAACTAGAGGGAAAAGACTTTGAAACCTTCATCCATCTTGCTGAAGCAACTACCCAAGGGCCTGATTTGAGCTTGCCTCCTGCCAAAGTCTCAGGGACATTAGACTTCACCCATCAACCGCCCATATTCCAATTTAAGAGGGATTCTACTCGCAGGTGAGGCTTCTGTTGAGAATTCCAGAGCCTCTGGTTCTACTGCGAGGAAAGCGGGCTGAAAGTCATCGACATCGCTATTGTGGGCCGCCCAGCTGAGGAGCTGTTGCAGCTGAGAGCCCGCATTTGCCTGTGTTACCAAAGTCTTCGTGATCACTATTGTGGGCCGCTGCAGCTGAGGAGCTGTGCCGCTGAGTGCCACATTTGCCGTCCTACGAGAATCATTGCTGACGTTATTGTGTGCCGCTGCAGCTGAGGAGCTGTGCTGCTGAGTGCCTACATTTGCCGTCCTACGAGAATCATTGCTATCGCTCTAGTGGGCCGCTGCAGCTGAGGAGCTGGCCCGCTGAGTGCCCCCATTTGCTGTCCTGGGAGAATCATTGCTGGTGCTATTGTGGGCAACTGCAGCTGAGGAGCTGTGCCGCTGAGTGCCTGCATTTGCCATCCTACGAGAATCATTACTGACGGTATTGTGGGCTGCTGCAGCTGAGGAACTGTGCCGCTGAGTGCCCGCATTTGCTGTCCTACGTGAATCCTTGCTGGCGCTATTGTGGGCCGCTGCAGCTGAGGAGCTGTGCCGCTGAGTCCCCGCATTTGCCGTCCTACGAGAATCATTACTGACGGTATTGTGGGCTGCTGCAGCTGAGGAACTGTGCCGCTGAGTGCCCGCATTTGCTGTCCTACGTGAATCCTTGCTGGCGCTATTGTGGGCCGCTGCAGCTGAGGAGCTGTGCCGCTGAGTGCCCGCATTTGCCGTCCTACAAGAATCATTGGTATCGCTCTTGTGGGTGCTGCAGCTGAAGAGCTGTGCCACTGAGTGCCCGCATTTGCCGTCCTACGAGAATCATTGCTGACGTTATTGTGGGCCACTGCAGCTGACGAGCTGGGCCGCTGAGTGCCCCCATTTGCCATCCTACGTGAATCCTTGCTGGCGCTATTGTGGGCCGCTGCAGCTGAGGAGCTGTGCCGCTGAGTGCCCGCATTTGCCGTCCTACAAGAATCATTGGTATCGCTCCTGTGGGGAATCATTGCTGACGTTATTGTGGGCCACTGCAGCTGAGGAGCTGTGCTCCTGAGTGCCCACATTTGCCGTCCTACGAGAGTCATTGCTGATGCTATTGTGGGCTGCTGCAACTGAGGAGATGTGCCACTGAGTGCTTGCATTTGCCGTCCTACGGGAATCATTGCTATCACTATTGTGGGCCACGGCAGCTGAGGAACTGTGCCGCTGAGTGCCCACATTTGCCATCCAACGAGAATCATCGCTATTGTGGGCAGCTGCAGGTGAGGAGCTGTGTCGCTGAGTGCCCGCACGAGTCACCACTTCGAGGATTTTGTTATCACCTGCATGTGCCGCTGGGTGCCTGCCTTTAAGTCCCGCCACAGGATTATTGTGAGAGCACGCCGCGGACCGCTACAGCTGGGAGCTGTGGCCGTTGTGAGTCTGCCTGTCATCACAGCGGCTTCCTAGTGAGGCTGCATGCAGTGCCCCTTTAAATCTCAGGTACATTGTGCATCACCTGGTTGCATGGACCCTGGCCTCGAACTAAGTTCGTTCCACACGCTTTTTGAGTCCTCTATAGCTTCGAAGTGAATCTGTAATTATGTGCATTGTGGTTTCTTGATCGCTTTTGAGCCTTATGTTAAGCGTATATAAAGATACTTATTATTCTATAGCTACTTGTGTGGTGTTCCTTTGTAGTGTCTTCACTGCGTTATTGTGTATGGTCATAAATGCTTCACACACTGCCACTGAGATAGGCCTGTCTGCTTGTGCTGCGTTACCACAGGTTTGAGCAGGGGTTATCAAAGGGTATAGCCCCCTTAATCTGACTTAGGAAGAAGTATCCCTATTTGGACCTCAGTGCCAGCCGCTGCCAACTAGAGATCCCCATTTCTAACACTAGCATCACAGCAGCAGTTCAGGTTGTGTTAACTGAACTGCGCATGTCAGATTGGCCGGTGTTTTCACTGTGGCCAGTGTGACATACACGTATTTGCCCGCTCCAGTGCATCATAGCACTTCCCTTATGCTGTTTAGCATTGTCAGCAACAAGAGAGTGGTGCTTCGTTTGGCTCTATGCTATTGTCCAGGAAACAGTGCGAGACAGGAGGAACTTCAGGTTTGTTTGCAGCCGATATTGTGCTGCAGAACTTCGAAAGAGGTAAGTTTGTTTTTAATTTTAATGGATTGAAAGTATTATATATGGCTCATCACTTTCTGAAGGGAGCAGCCGCCACTGGAACCAAGTGCTCTAAGAAGGACCCTTCAGTGCTTGTGTTGTAAATAAATGTAGACTGGTCCATGTCGTTTTTTTATGTAGATTTATTCGGGTAGGATGTTACATAAGGGAGAGCCCCACCAGGAGCAGCCTCACTGCTGCTCAGCCGATCCACCAACTGACTTTCACACACATGAACATTCCATTCACCAACATTCTCTCACACAGTCACCCAGGCTGAGCAGCAGTATAACACATCTCCTTTCTTTAAGGGAATACACAAACTCTCAGAATAGTATCAGTACAAATGCAAGAAATAAATAAAATAACATAGTTCTGAAAAGTAGCATGGCAAATTAAAGGTGGCAGATTCATGCACAAAGAATAAAGAAGATAGAAAGAGACACAGGAATACACCATCTCCCTTCGTATCACAACACAACCCACACTCTCACACCAAAACTACCAACAAACCAAAGACCAATAATCATGCAAGTTGGCCAGGCAATCACAAGAAAAGTACAAGGGTGCCAACAACAAAAGTGTGAAGGAGAACCATCCAAATAGAAAACCACCAGAATGTTCAGGTGGAGAATATCCCCACAGAACATAATAACATTACATCACCACAATAATTGAGAAACTTCCCCCACCAACACGAGTTGGGGTGTAATGTGTGGGAAACAAACCACACAGAACATAAGCAGAAGCATAATGCTACACCCAATAACTACAGCACTTCCCCCAACGACTTAAGATGGGATGGGATGTATCAAAACAGACACTGAACATAAGCACTTCCCCCAACAGGAAATTGGGGTGTGATGTGTGGAAAAAGACTCCACACGGAACCAAAAACACTCCCAGCGCAAACCTTGACGAGCGAAGAATGAAGAAAACAAACCAAACAGAAAATATGCACTTCCCCCAACAACAAGTTTGTGGTGTGATGTGTGAAAGGGACTCAACACAGAACCAAAAAAAACCACACGAAACGCAAACCTTGACGTGCGAGGGAAAGCACTAACAACGCAAACCTTGACGTGTGGAATGCAGAGAAAATAAGAAGCAAACTGCAAATAAGAAGCAATCTGGAAACAAGGTAAGAACATATACACTTCCCCCAACAACAAGTTGCGGTGTGATGTGTGGCAGATACTCCACACGGACTAAAAACACACCCAATGCAAACCTTGACGTGCCATGGAAAACACTACCAACGCAAACCTTGACATGCGTGGAATGTATGGAAAACATACCACACAGAACATATGTACTTCCCTCAACAGCAAGGTGGGGTGTGATGTGTGGGAGGGGCTCCACACGGAACAAAACACTCCCAACACAAACCTTGCCATGCGAAGGAAGAAAAAAACACTCTCAACGCAAACTATGATATGCAAAGAGGAGAAAGGAACAAAAACAACAACACAGCACACAACCCCTTGCACAACATCATAAAATGTAATGTAATCAGCTCTGAAGAAACCCGAAGTGTAGAACCACCAAAAACCCCGTAAGTTGAAGTGAAACTAAGGCAAAGGCAAACAATTCATAGTATAATACATACATGAATATTTCCAGCCATCTGACCCTCTCCCTTGTAATCATGCCTGCAATTCATTAAACACGAAAATCATATTAAAAATGCATTCCAATATGTTGTAGAGTGAGTTTCAGCTGAGGACAAGAGTCTAGTAAACTTGTACAAAGTTAATAGGCAGACGCAATCTCCATCACACGTAGATAAAAGCTGCACACGATGAATAAATCACAGGTTGGCATGATGTGAAAGCCAGCTCAACAAAGACAACAAACTAAACACTACTTGAAAGAATGCTCAAAACAGTTACCAACTCCGCTGCACACATGTCCCTGAAAAGTACACGGCATAAGAGAGGATGACGGCATGTAGGAAGAACAGCACAGAAGCTGATGAAAGCACAACATGAAACCAGGCGGGAGACTTCTTCAGCTATGCGGAAACTTTATTGACAAGAGTGTCGTGGTTGGCAGAGCATGTAAAATACATGCTGGACACTGCAGGAAACCATGTAGGATACTCCAAACACAAAATGGAGCCGGATTGCCCCCGGCATCACCGTGCTTAGAAATGTCCATTAATGCCAGTCACCTTGCAAGAGAGAACACATAATAAAGATTGAAGGGAGGCATCGCAGAAGAGCAAGAATCAAGTACCGTAAGACTGCGCGCGCTCTGTATGTGCAGTCTGTGCCCAGCTCGTAAGATGTTTAAATGTCAGGCAGCGGTTGAACTGCCATGGTGCAGCCATAATCACATTAGGCATCGAAATCGGTAAAATAAACAAAGTACTCTCAGTTACCCATTATTGCACCGTCGGCAGTCTTTCCCAAATAAAAGTTTTAGCTGACAGAGTGTGTTGATCCTCAGATTTCTCTGAGGATTTCCATAAGTCGCTGCGGGAAAACAGAGCCGGAAGTACAGTACAGGCGAGACACTCACAACTAGTGGCACATCAGGCTGGCAATAGGCAGTAACGAGAAACAGTAAATTTCTGAGGGCACAGAGCTAGATTAGGAACAGCAGGACTTCACCGTTATGGCTGCAGCAAGGTAAAGATGGTCACTGGGACACTTGACAGAAGGAAAACCCAAGGAGACTAGGACTAGTCGCGCCTCTCTGAAACTTTACACACTGGGACAGGAACTGGCACACTTGGGTTGTAGTCATACCAGGAAGAATCCTTAAACTCAACACCTCTTGTAGGACACTTATTCTTGGGTCACAGCAGTGAGGATGTAGAAAGTCCAGCAAGAGCTGGCAGGTAGCAAAACAAGCAGGGTGAAAATGCAGCAGGGGATGGCACATGGGTGTTGGGGCTGACTGGTCTTGTGGTCACTGGTGGGGCTGGGGCTGCCAGCGTGTTCTAGAACATCTAGTAACTTAGCGGTTGTAAGTTACAGTCCAACAGGTGGCAGACGGAGGTTCTTCCTTCTCAAATTATTACTAAAATGTTGTAAATAAAAGTAGACTGGACCATGTAGTTTCTCTAGCTGCATCGCTGCGGCGGCTTTTCCCGCTGTGTGCCGCAATTTGCGAAAAGCCGCGTTACATGATAAGCTCAGCTCGTCATCCGCACACAGCAAAGCGGTTATGTAGATTTATTCAGGGAGAATGTTACATAAGGGAGAGCCCCACCAGGAGCAGCCTCACTGCTGCTCAGCCCATCCTCCAACTGACTCTCACACACATGAACCTTCCATTCACTAACATTCTCTCAAACAGTCACCCGGGGTTAGCAACACTATAACAGCTTGGCCACAAGATTAGTCGAGGGTGGGCCCAAATTCTGAATTTTATAGGAGAAATTCATTGATGGCTCTAAAGAATCACTTCACTGGTCCAGCAGTCTAGTGTAGAGGAGATTTGATGTGCATCGTGACATATCGAACATACGCATGTAATAGGGTAGAAACAGTGGTCGAAATGGACAGAACACTTACAATAGGAGCATCACAGGAATGATGTTTCAAGTACCATAGCCACTCTGTAGATGTTAAATGCTACAGCCATATAACTAAGAACAGCAGAAAGCAAGAGGTTGAAAATGTAAAGCTATAAGCAGCACCATTCTACAACATTCCACTTATTTATGCACTATAGGGCGAACTTGTTGTTTCATCAAAGGAAAGTGAGCTCTGAAGCTGGAGACAGCAAATTGTGAACATGATATGATCCCCATGCGTGTCGAGGGAAAGCACTGAAGGCAAGTGCAGAGGAGCAACCATGAGTAGTTCAAAAAAAGTGTGAGTAGGGATTAAGTGAGGGTACTGTGCAACACTATTATTACAGTTGCAAAATAAATAAAATCTCCATCCATGGTTATTTTTGTATAAAACTAAACTACTTTTATCATATTCTGAAATATGTAGATGTATTTATTGCACAAATAATCAAACATCATTAAGCACACACATTTTTAAAGTAACACAATAAAAAAGGAATCACAGTGCCAGCACTGGGAATCCAAATTCCATGCAAGATATTGTGTTTATTATCAATAACTAGTTTGTGAACACTGCCCTATTCATAAACAAAAGACAATATAGAGGACGGTGAACCTCTTGAATAAAAATGCTGTTCTCTGAATACCAGAAAAATATGATTTTAATGAACACAAATTGTGCAAGCTGATGCAGAGGAAAACAAGATTCGAACACCGGTGTTTCATTATCCAGAGTCAGGTGATATAGGAACAGTGTTATAGGACCAGCAAATCTGTTACTCTCATGGTTTTGGGCGTGTTGGTAATTTGACAAACGAATTTCAGGTGAGCAGATAAAGTTACAGAAATGGGACATAATGCAGTCTGACCTACAAAGGTAAGCAGAGATTTTGCCTGCAAGGGCAACTGAATGACCTAGCACCATTTAGGATCTCTTTGTGCTATATATGTCTGGCCAATATGAACGTCAACTGGTTACTAAACTACAAGGTACTTGAAGGGAGCCCCTCAAGGAAGTCTTGCAGAAAGTTCATCTTACAGTCAGGCTGATTATGCTGGAGTTGAGATATTGTTATTAAGACAGATTAATGGTAGTTCACACTTTGATCAGGTAAAGTTGGAAGATTCACAGAAGAAAAAAAACAAGAAAAAGGAAACGTTGATTCAGTGAAAGTGTATGACCTCCAAGAACATTCACCACTCACTCTTGTATATAGGTAGACAGTTCTTTGGTCATCCATCCTCCGATCTCTCATCAGGGACACAAATGGCTCACTGGCCTCTATGGTATCTCAGTATTAGTTATACTTCAGGTCGGCAGGTGCTTCCACTTAGGTAAGGTCAGTTGCAGTGCAGGTGAGCAGAGCTTGAGGCGTAGTCCTATCTTTGAGGAAATGTGCAATACACATGCCAGTATTCCGGAAACAAGGCAGCAAATCCACAAAATGTAAAATACCAGCCAACCAGTTTGGGGTAGAGTTGTCCTCTTCTGAGGGGTTTCTGGTTACCTTTCTTAAATGTGGCTGCCTGTATGAAACCACACAGGTATCATCCTCAGCAGCCTACATTTGCAGGGAACCCTCATGCAGGGCATAGTGACAAAGGAAGAAACCATCCCTTATCTCCTAATCACCATTTAGAAGACAACAAATGTTCATAATCCTTTTAGTTTAACACTAGGAGGCCAATTAAAGAAGATGGTAATTCATCTTCCATCCTCTCGACACGCTATGTGATATTCATAATTATCATTGCAAAAACAATGCACAACATGTTTGTGATAACCCATGATGATTGAAAATAAACATGAAATGGCACACGTCACTGAACATATCTTCCATTGAACCCCTAAAAATATATTATACTGCTACCTCACGGAAACCAAGCAAAGGCGTTGGTGGTGAACTACTAAGTTGAGGCTACTGGGTGGGGAAATTGATGGAGGTTTCCCTCAATTTTAGGACACAACAAGGTCATCCTCTAAGTAGTATTAAATCTACAATTTGTTTTTTTTCCTGTGGAATTTGGTCCCCCATCATATATACAAAAAATGAAAAATAGAGGGCAACCTCCAGGATGAAGGAAAATATGACAGTGATGGAAAGACTACACAGGTAATTGAGATCTTTTCTTCTTATACAGGTGCAGAATCCAAGTGAATTAAAAGATCACTGCTAAATCTATGTGCTGAAACAGAATGAGGATCAATTTCAGTTTTGGACAAAGGTTTATGAACAATCACCATGAGTCAACAGTCTAATTTCTGGTCTTATACCAACCTGTATCATCCACTATATCAGTTGACTTATTCCAAAAATATAACTGCATTTAATTCAATCAGTTCTTGACATAAACACCACACGGGTTAATGCATGGGTGTTGCACCCATTGAATGATTGGTTAAAATTCCATTTCAGGTGAAGCAATTCGTACTCAAACGTATTTATTTATCACATCTCTCTCAATTGAGGACAACCCTAGGTCAAGTATCTCCCCATTTACCTTTACAGACCACATTTCCTTTGATTTAGAGATTTGGTTTCTTCTATCTCCATCTAAAGGTTGCAGATGAACATTTGACTGAGCCCTATTGCCATAAATTAGCTTTTTCCAGAATATGCAGGAAACATAAAATGTATAATCATAATGTATTAGGGCAATGTGCATGTTACTATTGCCTATGCAAACTCAAAATTGTGGTGTTGGTGGGTGATTTTTACAAAGTTTATAATCCACCAAAATACAGTCAGACAAGCTAGCTTGTTGTCAGAACAGCAAAAAGTGTAAGACATCCAGGGTGAACATACAATAGTATACAGGCGGACAATGGATCCAACATTTGCATGTTGCATCTTGACTGCATCTTTAGCCACATATATAGAGACGACCTGGTAAAAAAAAGCCTGACAAATTTAGCTAATACAAAAGATCAAGTTCATGAATATATTCAAGATGCTAGTAAAATGTTTACATTTAGGGCCGGTTTTAAAAAAATTTGAATCGTAACAAACCCTCTACTTGATAAATCAGAGGGTTTGTGACTGCTCAAAAGTAGATTTGGAATTATTCAATCCATTTACCCATTCTACAAATGGAGTATGAATCACAATTTGGAAGAGGCATGTTCTGGGAGTTCTGTCCAATTTGTGACGTGTACCCTGATGTATCAATAATTTGGTCATAAACCTATTGAAAGGTTACAAAATCCCAAGCAGAGGAGGTAACTTATTCATACTGGGGTACTAATGCCAGTTCTCAGTGAACCTTTTTAAAAACCTTTTTGTGTAAAAAAGCTGTTTCCTGTAAGGCTGTAAACCCTTCCCTGTGGTCACTCAAAATCAGTTTTTGAGCTAAATCCTCTCCAACTGTGATTGGTGCATGGCTGGCTAGTAAGACAACCATGAGGCAGGCCCAGATGGGCGCTACATCTGCCAGTGAAAGGATAAGTATCCTTTGAGATATGCAAGGGGCTGGGCACAGAGGATGGTTAACTTCTCCCTACACCCAAGGCCTTTCTTTCAGCTCTGGAGCCCCTTTACATCTGATCAAGGAACTATTCAGCTCCTGGGTGAAGTTGGAAGTTGAGGTACAAGAGCTTCTAGAAGCTTAGGGAAGACTAAAGATATGGATACATTGGATTTGTAACACATATTTGTAAAAGCCCAAGAATTAATTATTTATCTGGACATCATTACCAAGATATGACATTCTCCTCCCCTCTCCCTAGCACTGGCGCAGAATTTTGCTTTGGTGGCCTGCACATATCTTTGTGCCATATTGCAAGGGTCTGTGCATAAATGTAGTATAGGTTTTGTACGCCTAGACACGTTTTAAAAAACTTTTCCTTCTTTGTATGTGTGCTGTACTGTACAGCACACATGCAAAGTTGGAAGAGAAATTAAAAGATTTCTCCTTTTAATTTCTGCTTTCAAAAGGCTTTACATTTTGATACAGAACCCTGTCTCAGTTTTTTGGTAGGTAGGATTTTGCATCAAAAAGCACAGGCGGTTGCATGGGAATGCTAACAAGAAAATTTTGTGCTGGATTACATCACTGTTCTGATACAAACACAGCACAAAATGTTGGTAAATGTACCCCTACATTTTCTACCTGTACATATTATGCACCCTGCAGTCTGGGCAGTTATGGTCTACTTAGGGATCACCTATTACTATTTGTAAGGGGGGATTAGGTCTGTCAAAAGGGATTATTAGACATGTCGAATTTCCAGTTTAAACCTACTCAACCAAGTTACTGGTGGCAGCCCTGAAGTCGTGTTTTGACTTGTCACTTTAATGGTGGAACAATATGTGCTGCAGTCCACACGTGATATTCAAATTGCAGATCCTGTGTATAGTCTGTACCATCTACTAGGGACTTATAGGCAAGCTAAAGTACTAATTAGGAGTTTTGCCAAGTTTTACATGTTTTAGGTGTCAGAGCTAATGCAATGGGGCCTGGTTAGAAGAGCCCCAGTGCACAGTCACACAATGGCAGCAGCCCAAAACATGGGCATGATTATGCCAAAAATAGTTTTTTTTCTTGTATGCCCCTCCAGATGAAAGGTAAGGAGCAACTGAAACATTTCCCTGGCAGTACTCATCATTTAGGTAGAAGAACCTAGAAATCAGCCACGGCTGCTGCAGGTAAAAGCGGTGGGGCCAGGTGGGGGGGATTTCAAGAGATGACTGTGAGGGAAAATTAATGAAATAATATTAATACTCCTTCGGCTGCTGAAAAGTCCATCTGCTTTGGCATGGTCAGTTGCAGGTCTATGTTCCACTGTAAAGTCTATACATTTTAGGGAGATTGACAACATCAACAATTTGCAGGTTCCCCCTGTTATATTGTTAGTGGAAGGGCCGGGATCTTTTGGGAGTTATTGTTTAAAGGTTCCTATAAAGGAGACTATCTTGACACACTTTCTTGGGAGGCAGGTCACACCTGCAGGTCTTTTATTCAGACTAATACAGGTGTACAAGAAGAAAGAATATTCAAGTCAACAAAAATTCAAAAGCAGTCCTGAGGGAGAAGGTTTATTCGCGATGGAGGAGAAATTGTCCTTTAAAAGTCTTTGGTGTCCTTCCCTTCGGGCTACTCTTCTCTGGGATGGAGGTGTGATGTCGCCTTCCAAAAAGGGGTATTATTTACATGTTTACCCCCTCCTTTTCTTTTTCCCCACCCCCTCCATTGTCTTTAGCCTCCAGCAAGCCTCCCCGTCTTCTTATCTTCTAAAATAGATTTATCCAGTGCATTTGCCTGGAACCACGGTCCTCCTGGACCATGGCAATGGGTATCGAGAAGTCCTCTCCTCCCCTGGGACGTCCAGATACTTCAGCGCTAGGGGGCTCTGAAAACGAGCTTCCGCTGTACTCCGCTCCGGCCTGTTGTTCGGGTCTCTCCGGGGTCTGTTGTTCGGGTCTCTCTGGCGCTCCACAAGCGTTTGTCCCCTCCGACCCCGTCTTCTTCCCTTCCCACATTGGTGTCTGACATCATCAGTGGGCATCGTTCCAGCGCTAAAGCGCTGACCTCAGTCCCGAGGAAATTCTTGTCGGGATCCATGATGGAATTCCCTGCCTGCGGGGACTCCGTACTACATTGCCTTTCCTCTAGGGATGGATGATCGGGCCATTCAGTCACTGGTAAATGCGACAGGTATTCCACATTTCCTTGCAATTTTCCAGGATGGTGTAAAGTCTGAAATGAAAAGGGCTGCAGAGCTAAGAACCAGCGTAACACTTTTGGATTAGTGTCTTTGTTGGTGGACAACCAAGTTAGTGGTGCATGATCGGTTAACAAAAAAAACAAACGTCCTAGCAGGTAATACTGTAAGGATTCCATGGCCCACTTCACTGCTAAGCATTCTTTTTCCATTGTGGCATAATGCCTCTCCCTCAGAAACAGCTTTCTGCTAAGGAATAAAATGGGGCGTAGATGGCCTTGGAGTCAGGTTGTGATAAAACCGCCCCAAGAACCCTGTCAGAGGCAATCATCTGTAATACAAAGGACTTCTGGAAGTCAGGGCAAGTGAAGACTGGAGCGTTACATATTATAGTTTTCAGGGTTCTAAAACTGTGTTCTTTGTCAACTCCCCATTCCATCTGATGTTTGGTGTTGGTGTGTCTGAGTAATTCTGTGAGGGGATTGGCTGTTTCTGAGAAGTGGGGTATGAATCTATAATAATGAGCTACTAAACCAAGGAAAGCCCTTACTTCCTTCTGGTTGGTCGGAGGGGGTATGTTTTGTATGGCCTCTATATTGTTGTGTTCCGGTTTGATCTCCCCTCGGCTAACGGTGTACCCTAAGTATTTGATTGGTGTGTACCCAGAGTTGTCTTTTTAGGATTTCTTGTCAGCCCTGCTTTTTTTAGTTTGGTAAACACATTCTGTAAGTGTTTAATGTGGGTCTCCCAGTCGGGACTATGTACGACAATATCATCTAAGTATGCTACTGCATATGTTTGATGAGTTTTCAGTATTAAATCCATTAACCTCTAGAAAAGTTGCATGATCCTCGTGAAGTCCGAAGGGCATTACTTTGAAATGATATAGCCCAGACGGAGTACAAAATGCAGTCTTCTCCCTTGCCATTTGAGTTAGGGGGATTTGTCAATATCCTTTTGTTAGATCTATTGTCAACATGATACGTGCTTCCCCTAATCTCTCTACCAATTCATTCACTTGCAGCATAGGATAATTATCACATTTTGAGTGGATGTTTAATTGGCGAACGTCAATGCAAAAGCGGACACTGCCATCAGGTTTGGGCACTAAAACAATGGGAGAGTGCCAAGCGCTTCGAGATTGTTCAATGATATCCGTTTTAAGCACTGCTTCAACTTCTTGTACTACCACTATGCATCTTGCTTCTGGTATTCTGTAAGGTTTTAAGTTGATTACCTTGCCTTTTGGGGTTATGATGTTGTGTACTATCAATGGAGTTCGTCCTAGTTTGCTATAACTTAAACCTGGAAATTCATTAAGTAGTTGTCATATGTTTTCGTTTTGGTCAGGGGAAAGCTTGGGTCCTACGTTAGGTTTTTCATTTTCTAGATCGTTTCTACTCCATACGTGTATCTCAGGGGGTCTAGAGAAGGTAACCTGATTTATGGAGACCACTGAATCTTTTGGGGCCCCTTCAGAGTCTTCCCATTTTTTTATAGATTTATGTGATAAGTTTGCCTGCCTTTTCGGGTATGGGGCACTGTCACTCTATAAGAGACGGGAGTGACTTTTTGGGTGACTACATAGGGTCCTTGCCATGTGGCCAACAGCTTTTTATCTGATGACAGTAGAAGGATTAATACCTTGTCTCCTATGTCCAGTGTTCTCATCTTACACTGTCTGTTGTACTGGTCCTTTTGACTTTTGTGTGCCCTGTCCATATTTCTATGCACAGTATCCCATTGGGATGTTAAAGTTTCCTTCAGCGTTTTCATATATCCTAAAAGGGGCTTACTTTTGTCTTTCTCTTCTGCCCACTGCTCTGCTGTGATTTCAAGCAATGTTCGAGGTTTCCTACCAAATAGGATTTCAAAGGGGCTAAACCCAGTCGATTTCTGTTCATATGACCGAATAGCAAAAAGAAGAAGGGGAAGTTTCCGGTCCCAATCCTTTCCTGTTTCGTTGATCATTTTCCTGAGTATGTTTTTTATGGTTCTATTGGTTCTATTATATCTTTCTACCAGCCCATCTGTCTGGGTGTGATATACAGCTGTTCTGATGTGGTTTATCCCAAGCAACTTGCACACCTCCTTCATTAACTTAACCATGAAAGGAGTTCCCTGATCCGTCAGGATTTCCAGGGGAAACCCCACTCAGGAAAAGAAGGAAATCATGGCTTGTGCTATGGTAAGGGTAGTCATGCTTGTTAGGGGTATGGCTTCAGGATAACGAGTGGCATGGTCTACCAGCACTACTATATACTGATGTCCTCTAGCAGATGGAATCAAAGGACCTACCAAGTCCATCCCCACTCTATGGAATGGAATGTCAATTAGTGGTAAGGGTTGTAGAGGTGCCTTTTTATCTTTGGAGGGGTTGATTAGTTGACAGGTAGGGCAGGTAGCACAAAACCTTGCAGTCTCTTTGTAAATACCGAGCCAATAAAACCGTCCCAGTAGACAATACAAGGTAAGCTCCTGGCCATAGTGTCCCCCTCCTACTTGTTGATGTGCTACGTTTAAAGCTTGTTCTCTAAAGGCTACCGGGATTACCAATTGTTCATTAGAATCCCCATTGTCTCCCGTATTTCTATACAGTAGGCCTTTTTTTATAACAAGGTAGGGGCCTACCTTTTTGGGAGTCATCTCCTGGGCCTGGGTCTATGCGTTTGCAAGGATGCTGTCTTCCTTCTGAGCTGTTCGGAAGCGTCAGGAGCGAATGTTCCAATCATCTGGAGAGGAAAGCATACATGAGGAGAGATACAGGTCACCCTTAGTAAACTTTTGCTTACATCTCGTTTTCTCTCTTCTGGTTTCCTTTTCCCTATCCTGGGGACTCGGTAAGATTTCTATGGAGAATGGAGCCTCGTGTACAAGTCTTTCGCAAGGGATGAATTTGTGACAGAGGTTAAATACTCATTAAAGTTTGGTAATTCTGTGCCTAGGAGTACCTTTTCTGAAAGTTGGGGAACTACCCCAACCTTTCGCACTTGTGGGTCACCATCTATCTCTAATAGTACTTCTACTAAAGGATAAGCCCTAGTATCACCATGTACACATGAGACGAGTACTTTTTCGTCTTCACATGTTTTTGCACAGGGGACCAACTCCTGCGAAATCACTGTATGGTGGCATCCGGTATCAAGTAATGCCTCTAGAGGCCGTCCATTCACTCTTATAGTTTTCTTATACTTTTCCCTAACTCCTCCTGTGCTAAAGTACTTCCCCCGAGATAAGTCTACTTCCATAGGGTCTGTGCTATCGTTCTGTAGGGGACAATTGTGGGCTATGTGCCCCCACTCAGCACATCTGAAATATTGGGGACCCACAGGAAGCTGGGGGTTTTTAGGTATGGGTTTATTCATGGTTTTACTAAAGGAAGGGGGATGTTGGTCTCCGTTATCGCTGGACACTCGAGCCTGTATGGGTTGTCAGATTTGGATGTTGCTTCACCCATGCTCTGGTATTTGAGGGCAAGGCATCTTAGTATTGTTCCATAAAAATCATTTCTGTGACTTCCTCCATGCTGGATGTTTAAGGTCGAAACCACCTGGTTCCTAAATCTTGAATCCTAAAAAATAGAGCCCTGGGGTTGTCCCCGTTGGTCCACTTCTCCTTACGAAAGTGGACTCTGTAATATTCACAATCACAGCCTAATCTTTCCAGGATGGCCCTTTTGATTTTTGGGTATGGAGTAACCCCAGCTGGGTTGGCAGCCTGATACCCTGCCTGTAGTTTACCTGACAGCAATGGGGAAATGTTCTGACCCCACCTTTCCGGCGGCCATGTGGTGGTGGTGGCTACTCTCTAGAAATTTGTAGAGAAATAATCAGGGTTGTCCCCTTCCTTACATTTCTGTAATACTCTACTAGGGAAATTAGGATGGTGCTAGTGATAGCGTCAGTGAGGTGCATGATAGCAGTGTCTTGCACTTTTTGATTATTTGTGAGTAGTATTACCCGCTCTTTCAGGGTGGCTTGGAATGCCTCTCTGTCTCGTTGTGCATGTTGATTTTGTTGTTCAAGGGCCATCTGTAAATGTCTCTGCCCCTCCGCCTGTTGGCTCACTATATCTTGCATAGTAATGAGTTGGGACATCTTTTCAACCTAGATGTCAAATCCCACTTCTGACACCACTTGTTATATTGTTAGCGGAAGGCCAAGATCTTTTGGGGGTTATTGTTTAAAGGTTCCTATAAGGGAGACTATCTTGACACACTTTCTTGGGAGGCAGGTCACACCTGCAGGTCTTTTATTCAGACAAATACAGGTGTCCAAGAAGAAAGAAATATTTAACTCAACAAAAATACAAAAGCGGTCCTGAGGGAGAAGGTTTATACGCGATAGAGGAGAAATTGTTCTTTAATAGTCTCTGGCGTCCTTCACTGGGATGGAGGTGTGATATCGCCTTCCAAAAAGGGGTGAGGATGAAACAAACAAAACGAAAATAAAATATCAGGTCGCTGTATGGGCTCTTTTCTATGGGTGCTACCTTCACCAGGAATGTCTGACAAAATATCGAAATCAAAAATATCGAAATACAAAAATATCGGAACAAAAATATCGAAGTCAAAAATATAGGAATCCTATCCCTAACAAGGTAAGTACAAAAATATCGAAAAATTAATATCGTAGTACAAAAATATCGAAATTAAAAATATCGTTTTATTAAATGTATTAATAATAATGTAAAAATAATTATAAAATACATATAATGTTACAAGTATTAAATAAAAATATTAAAACATAATTAAAAAATTAAAACTAATACATATACATTTAAAATAAATTAAAAACTTAATAATTTAATGTAATTTTATATTTTTTAATTTCATTTATTTGATTTAATTTACATTTATTTTATTTTTACCCTATACGACTGTACCCCAAAAACCCAAAACTGACCCTGAACCCTAAAAATACCCCTTTACCCAAAAACCCAAAACTGACCCTGAACCCTAAAAATACCCCTTTACCCAAAAACTGAAAACTGACCCTGAACCCTAAAAATACCCCTTTACCCAAAAACTGAAAACTGACCCTGAACCCTAAAAATACCCCTTTACCCAAGAACTGAAAACTGACCCTGAACCCTAAAAATACCCCTTTACCCAAGAACTGAAAACTGACCCTGAACCCTAAAAATACCCCTTTACCCAAAAACCCAAAACTGACCCTGAACCCTAAAAATACCCCTTTACCCAAAAACCCAAAACTGACCCTGAACCCTAAAAATACCCCTTTACCCAAAAACCCAAAACTGACCCTGAACCCTAAAAATACTCCTTTACCCAAAATTAATTAATATTATTTAATTACCAATTAATTATTAATTAACAATAACAATAAAGTAAATATATTAGCACATTAGCTGTAATTAATTAAATTTAATAATTAATATTATGTTTCCAATTAATTAATTAACAATAACAAAAATATATATATATATAAAAAATTACTTTAAATAATGTAATTAACTAATTAATATTAATTAATTACCAATTAATTAATAATTAAAAATATTTACAAACATATATTAATTAATTAATTATTATTAAATTACTTCCCACCCTATTCCCCTATAAACCCACAACCCGCTACAGTACTAAAAGACAATATTTAATTAAATTACATTAAAAATTACATAATAAAACATAATAAATACATTATAATATACACAAAATGTATTTAAAAATCGATATTAGTAACATCGAAATTATTGATTTCGATATTATTGACATCGATATTTCAAACTTTGAAATTACTGATATCATACTAATATCGATATTAAGACTGTCGATATTACTTACCTTCTGTATTATGTCCCATCGATATTTAAACTTCGATATAATTGTATTTCGAAATTTAAATCTCGATATTTTGTCTGTGTACCCTTCACCAGGTTGCGTTGCCACCAGATTGAGGGAAAAAGTTGTGGGGTATTATTTACATGTGTTCCCCCTCCTTTTCTTTTTCCCCGCCCCCTCCCTTCTCTTTAGCTTCCAGCAAGCCTCCCCATCTCCTTAGCTTCTGAAATAAATTTGTCCAGTACACTTGCCTGGAACCATGGTCCTCCTGGACTGTGGCAATGGGTATCAAGGTGTCCTCTCCTCCCCTGGGACGTCCAAATACTTCGGCGTTAGGGGGCTCTGAAAACGAGCTTCCGCTGTACTCCGCTCCGGTCTGTTGTTCGGGTCTCTCTGGGGTCTGTTGTTCGGGTCTCTGTGGTGCTCCGCAGGCGTTTGTCTCTCCTGTGGTATGCGCTTCTCATCCCTCCGAGTCTTAGTCTTCTTCCTTTTCCTCATCGGCGTCTGACATCATCAGTGGGCGTCGTTCCAGGGCTAGAGCGCTGACCTCAGTCCTGAGGAGAGCCTTGTCGGGATCCATGATGGAATTCCCGGCCAGCGCGGACTCCGTACTACCCCCCCTCCCATCTGGATGAACCCTAAAAAGATCCCCATTCAAGAAGGTTGTGAGTTTCAGTGATGAAATCGCAGTAAAGGTTTCCCTCTTCATGGCACTCCAAACTCTTCTCCTGTGAAGTAGTCATCTGCTAATGAAGGCAACTAGTCTTTCCCGACCCTCATCATTCAGCTGTTATAACACTGCCCCAGTCCCATATTCTAAAGCACCTGTTTGGACCATAGACCCTTGATAAAATCAAGTGCTTTGAGTACAGATGCTGTACACAGCTCCTACGTCTGTGTTGCAAAGGTTTTCTGGCATCCTTCAATGGATATGAGTTTTGTGGGCTACTTCTTTGAAGTTGGATCTGTAAGGAGGATACAATGGTGAATGAATAAATGAGTAGTTTGTAAAGCACATGAATCACTCCCAAAGAGGTATATTTTCATGCCATACACCTTGACAAATTTCCTGTACCAAACTGTTTGACGCAGGAAAGCTCTGAGTGTGGGTTTTGGGAGGATCCCAAGCCATAATTTCCTGCATTTTGGAATGGAGTGGCTGTACATGTGCCCCACCAACTTGGTGGCCCAGTAAGACAACAGACCCCAGCCTTATCCGACCCTTGCTGGCCTTGGTATTCAGTTTTGCCACTCGGCCTGAAGCTCTTCTCTGGGGCGGGTCAAGTGTTTCTTCCAGGTGGAGCAAAATACTGAAATATCATCTAAATATGCTACACTAAAGGTCTCCAGCCCAGTCAGTATCCTGTCCACCAGCCGCTGGAAGGTTGGAGGTTCATTCTTCAACCAATAGGGTATCACTATAAACTGGAAGTGTTCCTCAGGTGTTTTGAATGCTGATCTCTCCTATGCTTCTTCAATTAGGGCAGTCTATCCTAAGTACCCAGAAGTTAAATCTGCTGAAATAACTGTCAGCCACTCTTTCGGCAGATGTGCTCATCACCTCTGGGGATGGGGTATGCATCAGTCTTAGTGACAACATTCAGTCCTCTATAGTCTATGCAGAATTTGAGTTCTGTGGTCCCCCCTTTCATGTTCACAGGGTATCAAGACTTCTGTGGTTGCACAGGGACTACTAGATGGCTCAATCTCTCCCAAGGACAAACATTTTGGAAATTACTTCCTTTATGCGGGGCCTCTATATGTCTGATAACCTATATATTTTGTTTTTGACTGGTAAGGTGTCACCACTATCAATGTCCTGAACACACCACTGGTTCGATTCAGGTGTCAGTGAGAACAGTCCAGCAAACTGCCTCAGAATGGGGTTACAGTATCTCCACAGCTGCTCCATCAGTGCAGGGGACGGCACTACTTCCTCCCAGGCACGGCCCGTGACGGGCGTGCCACCGGGCGGTGACGTGGGGCAGGGGAGCGGCAGGGGGGGGGGGGTTGTAAAATGCGGGAAACTGAAGATTTCAGGTAAGTACTGAAAAAAAAAACGAATTTCGTTGCGCGCGCTGCATCGCCAAATGTGATGCAGCGCACGCAGCAAAGTTTGTTTTATTTATTTTTTCCGGTACGTACCTGAAATCTTCAGTTTCCCGCATTTTACAACCCCCCACCCTGGCCCACATCACCGCCCGGTGGCACGCTCGTCACGGGCCGTGCCTGCTTCCTCCACAGAACCGTCCTTGGCATTTTGGGGAAGGAAGTCCATTTAAGGCTCACTCCCTGCCCCTTCCCTGCCCTGCGTCACCGCCCGGCAGCATTCCCTCGAGGAGCCGCTACTGGGTTCTTGTGTTTGCGACAATGTGCCTCCTCAGGACACCTCCACTTCATTATGTTTTGTAAATATTTTACAAGAAGATCTTTTATTATTCCTCTTTTAAAGGGTAAGGGTTTTTCTCACATTCGTCATGCCCTTGCTTTTTTCACAGATGCTGAGCAATGAATTTCTGAGATTTCATGTTATTTGCTTTGTAAGATCCATTACGTGCTGGAGGAACTTGCAGAAAAAGTGACTGATTTGTACTCTATTGTGCTTTAGGGTTTGTAGGGTTTCTGTGATGGCCTATTTTATTATTTGTATTCTGTATGTACCTTTATAGTTCCAATGAATCCGAATAAAGTAAATTTCAATTTGACCCCATGGAGTTATGGTCTTCCACATTATGTGATTTTGTGGCACAGAACTATAGTTTTGCAGAGGATTCATGAAAGATCCCAAATCACTGGTACTAAAGTGCTACTGAAGAATGTTAAATATGTATAAGTAATTGTATTTTGCTGCCTCAATATGCGTTCTTTCATTAAATTGCTCAACTTACTTTTAGTCAGTTGCTAAGACAATGTTTATCTGGTGATTAGCATTAATCAGAGTTGCCAACTTTCTCAGAGAAAAATACTGGGGTCTTATTTATGAAGGCCTTGCGCCACCGGTGTGTCACTTTTTCCCATTTTAAAAGTGACGCACCGGCGGCGTAAGGCCTACATAAATAAGGCCCCTGATGTTTTGGTGAGGGGTGAAGGGGAGAGAGAGAGAAAGAGAGAGAGAGCGAGAGACAGAGAGAGAGAGAGAGAGAGAATAGTCAAACCTACCTTCTCAACCCCTTTTTAGATTGTGCAGTGTTCTCTCCATCATCACCGTCTATGCCTTTGATCTTGCACTGATTTCATAATTGAGAGATGTGGTCCAATTGAAGGCCTGAATAAATCAGTCAGACTTATATATGCTCCTATCTCCCAGAGGGCTGTAGCCCCACAGACACCACATAGACACTACCCTCCAACATGTCATGTGAATGGAGCTTTGAAGTTGCATACATGCGCTATATGGTACTAATGAAGCCCCCACAAAATTAAAAGATGAACAGCAGAGCGTGAGTGTAGCCTGTCTAGAAGCAGTGTAAGGATACTTGTGAGGGGAGTAAACTGGTGTAAGTTTCTCAGCCTCTCTCTGTAAAGTTATAACAGTGGTGGAATTCAGCAAACCACAAACCTCTGTTCAAACATATCAAAGTGAAAACCCTTAAGGGGCCATACTCTTCCACCTAGGAACACCTGAATGGGTTACCTGTAGCCTTTTTCTCCCTCTAAGCCCCCTCTGCTACAGATACCCTCCTTTTCATGAGCACCCTTGTAGCCCATAATTGCCTTTTGTGAGACCCTCTGCAACTGTTGTGACTCCACCAATGCCTTCGTATCAAATCTGGGATCCAATTCACAACTAATCAAGAGGCTTTACAGCTCCTGGGTGACCGTTTGAAGCTGAGGGCTTCTAAACGCTTTAGGCAGGCTAAAGGTAACTTTTAAAAAGTGCCTTTTTTAAAATATTTACTTCAAATCCTGACTTTCACAAATGGAAATTGTCTAACTGATAAACCATATTGACCTGAAATGATTCCCCATCTTATTGAATTGTACACTCACATAAGTGCATGCCTCAGATAGTCTAACCAAATGTTGTAAACTTTATGAGGTGATATACTACAGCTGAGCAGATGCATGTGCACAAAAGTAATATGTAGATGTATGCACAATATCCCTGAGAGTGAAGAACCTTGGATTTTTAAGAAATGTAATATGAGAACGAGTGCCATGTATGTTGTAATTCTCTCCTTCCATAATTGGCCCTTCTCCAAAGTTCCTGCTACATTCTTCTGTCAGTCTGGCTGTAAGGACATTACAAAGGCAATGCTTTTAAAATTGAGAAACAATATTTGATCGACACATTGACATTTAGTAAAGCCTACCTCATCGAGTAGAAACGAAGAGGAAACGTGAGCAAAACACGCCGAGGGCGGTAAAACGTATTAAATGTTTATCCTATAAACTGTGTTACAAAATTTCAACGAATCTCTATAATCTGCAAAGATATTTCCCATACAAAAAGAGTGCCATACAGCTGTAATATATACATTTAATACCCGTGTAATAAATGCTAGTGAAATTAGTTCACGTTCCCAGCTGTCCTTTAAATCCGGATTTATAGGTTTCGTAATCACTACGCTCAACAACGTCTTTTTTTGCGTTAGAACGTGTGGGGTCTTCCCAAGAATGTAAAAAGAAAATTACTTGTATCCAGTGGAAATGTTCATGTTCTCCACTTAAAGAATTTAAATTATTAATGTGTTGCTAAATGACTCACTGCACAAACAACATGGACCATGGGTAACCACATATGGTGCAATGTACGTTTTAGAACATGTTCAAGTTCAAATAGCAAATTTTCAAAATGCGTTTATGTTCAGTATAAACTATAGATTTAAAGACAAGAAAAAAAGTCCCCCGGAGCAGTTCATTCATTACGCTAAGATCATCTGCTAAAGGAACTTCAGCCTTCTGTATCTACAGGCCTTGGGCGCAATAAGGTCAGACAATGCACAATTCTTCGCGAGTGCCCTGTCAAAACAGCGCGTACACAAAAGGCTGCTCGGCTAACAGCTGAGACAAAAACAGAAAAAGTCACTTTGTAATAAAATCCACCTCGCAAGTTTCCAAGAAGTACAAAATACTCATCCTTTCAGCAATAAATCAAGTTATTAACACTTAAATGGGAATTTTTAGCTCAGGATCCTACTCGTTTCTTCTTCACGTCTGTCACATCAAAAGAAATTAATTTGATGCAACCTCAACGAAAAAAAAAACCTTAAAAAATTATGCCAGAGTGGCATATTGTGCACACTGTCACTGTTCGGCGGCTGACTGACAACATTACCATCCCATAACTTGGTTTTATTTAGTTATTACAACCATCTCTGTGTAAATGACACTTAGGATTATTTAGGATTATGTTGTAATCCTTTTAATACTTGGTGCTTTAAATTTCAGACGAAACACCAAAGAGCAAACTAGCACTTAGCAGAAAGGTTTAAAGCATGTGATCTGAACATAAATCTTATATTCACCACTTCAATGATGAAGATGTGTAGCATCACTAGCCCATTAAAGACAGAGGAGTGAGAGGCAATACCGCTAGGTTTTTTTACATGTTGTGTCAGTTTTCTTTCTTCTTTTTTTGACAGATGCTAGCAAATAGATTAACTCACTGTAAATTAAAGCACTAAATATTAACTATTTTTTTTAGTTGCATGCATTATAATCCCTCATCCAAAAGGAGAAATTCGTAGATGTTTTTTCATCATTCATAAGTCAAATTTTAAGACACATATTCGGATCCAGTTAATTCTTCGACACTTAATTCCCCATATGTTGGACTGAATATAAATGCACGTTTCAAAGCTAAGTTTTGGTGACCTTTTATCTAAGAATAGACAAACAAGAAAATCTATCTAAGCTTTTGCACAATCGAAATAACGTTTTTTTTACTCAGTCATTCATAACACACAGCTTTGCTTTATCTTTAGGGTCTATGCTTGTATGGGGTTGTCAAATAACCTTATAAACAACAAGCATCTGTAAAGCCAAGCAGGAGGTATCGTTTCCAATGAAATTCATTTAAGGCCTTCATTAGAGTTCCCTTTAAATCAGTCGGGGAAACTGGGGATGGAGTTAACTATTTTTATGGGTATAGTTCCATGAATTAAAAAAAGGGATTATGAAATATTTCCTTCAGAATTTGGGATAACATGCGGACCGGATACTACAGGGTCCAATTATGCATGTTTTTCACCTTCCAAGGGAATACGCAGGCCATCTCCATATATCTACACAATCAATCAATCAGTCATAACACTTGTATAGCGCACTACTCACCCGGAAGGGTCTCAAGGCGCTTGAGGGAAGGGGTCCGCTACTGCTCGAACAGCCAAGTCTTGAGTTGGCTCCTGAAGGCGAGGTGGTCCTGGGTCAGCCGAAGGTGGATGGGGAGGGAGTTCCATGTCTTGGCCAAAAAATGGGTGTAAAAATGACATCCCCAAGTACTTCAGTACTTCCAACTGTCTTCATTTTAGGAAAAAGATGAAGACACAGATCTTTAAATAACAGTATATTGTGATGAAGTAAACAGTGCATCCTCCTTCCCTGTGCCCGTAAGGAAGAATCGCTATCTAACTATATCTCTTTCCCTTTAACCATTTATACATTTTGCAGCCTGTTTGCTAGATTCATACAATATGAAATATGATGAAGCCTTCTATTTCAAACCATGCATGTTTGTACCCTAGGTATTCATAAGGTTTCTTTGCTGTGTGCATGCCCACGTCTACAAAAGTTGGTTATTGTCTAGATTCTGTATCACCAGAGTTGAAAAACTTCAAGAGATCAAAAATGGTGAGGGTAGACATGATGCGCTAGTGTACTAATAACACTTACACTGCTGTATTTAATATTTGTTTCAGTAGAATATTATATTACACAAGAAAAATAGGTTTTGTCTATTTATCCATTAATTCTCGGACAAAAGATAAGAAACAGTGAATAAGGCTGCATTTTCTCTTTCAATAAACATAACATCGTTTGTGTGTGAGAAAAAACGGCCATTTAAATTGGATTTAATGGATATGTCTTTTCCTTGTCACTGAAGCGGGTATGAAGCATTACATTGCCGCGAGCTGTAACAGAAGTACAGAAAGTAACCAGATTTAATTGCCACACAACGTGGGTAAGCGTTTTGCGAAAGTTCGCTTCATTTAAGTTTTGACGGAAAACATATTATGTGTGGATAAATAGTTCTTATTCTAAATACACCAAATTAGTAGATAACTTGGTGTTAACATGTGCCTCTATTGCAAAAAGCTTTCAACTAAAAACGTTCTCAACTTGAAATCAACAAAATGTAAAGAAACACACAATTCTGTGACGCGGCTTCTTTCTGGTTAAAACTATAACATAAAAGGTGCATTCTTTTAGAAAGCAAATATGGTATTAATAGGAAACATCAAACCAAAACGAAATTTGCACTCCCCCTATGAGACTCTTTAAAATAGTGTAAACTTAATCCCATCCATAGATATTCCCATGAGTAAACTGAAATTAAGAAAAACGAAATTCACTTTCAACCTATCTGAAAGAGTCATTTCTGATGGCGGTCTATATTCCTTCCCTTACAGTACAAATTGTAACAATGCTGCTAAGGAAAGGACTAGTATATCTGTACTACAGTAGCAGCCTGTGGAGGGCAGTGAGGCAGGGCGGGGGAGGGGCGGGGGAGGGGCAGGGTGGGGGGGTAGTAAACACCGCAGTATGGATGAACAGAGGTAAGTAAACAATGAAATAAATAAAACGAATTTTGTTGTGCGCGCTGCATCGCAATGAAACTCCCTCCACGGGCCGCTACTGCTGTACTAGTTTTGTTATGATTATAAATGGGGGTTCTGGTTGGCTAGGGTATGCACCTAAGTCAGGCAGAACCCACCACTCTAGTCAGGAAAAGGGAGTTAAACACCCAAGATAACCCCTGCTCACCCGCTTGGTAGCTTGTCAGAGCAGTCAGTCTTATCACAGAGGCAACACACCCACCCACCATTGACACCCTAGGCACACCACAAAAGAGACTCCTCAAAAATATAAAAAATATCCAAATATGTATTATTATTATTATTATTATATATACAATATACAAATATACAATATACAATATAATATAGGCACACCACAAAAGAGACTCCTCAAAATATCCAAATATATATACAATACACAAATATACAATATACAATATACAAAAATATCATCAGTATTATAGATAAAACAAATTAGACCGCAATCACTTTTTGTTTACTACTAGGCAATGGTCATAATCCTAACAGTTAGGGCATTGTAGTGAACATTTTTAGGTCACTTATTTCATAACATCACTTCTACTGCAGGTTATAGGAAGGCCCTGCCAACATAACGCTTATTCTCTGGTCACAGAAGGGAAAAAGATGTACCAGTAATCACTTTCTCTCAATGAACACGGGTCACGAAAAAATAATACCAGGATTATCGCATTGTTGTCACCACCTCAAAGCCAACGATCCTACTGCACACTGCTCTGGTATAAAGTTGTTGCGGCAAGTAATCAGACAATCTGCCTTTACACCACAGTAAGGGCGGCTAAACAATAAATATGCCCCACACGGATTTACACAGAGGCGGGAGACGTGAGGTGCTGCTCCTGCACCGGTGTGCAGCACAGTGGCCTTATGCCACTCAAACATCAGACACTGAATACACAAACAGCCGAAGGCCTACAGAATGGTAAAGTTAGAAAATACTCATTTTCAAACACATAATTTAACAAGCATTTTTCAATGCAAATGGTCTCGCCTTTGGGACCCTTATATGTATTTAGCTATGCAGCATATTAGCCTGGTTGCTGAAATATGTACTGTTCTTTAAAATGGAGGGAAAGTAAGCTCCTCACTGCATAGCAAGCCAGGTATGGGAACACATGGAGAGAAATATTATAGTATGAGAGTAGTATAAAACAATACCATCGTCTGATAAGGAAAACTAAAAGAGAATTTTTAAAAGAGAGAATTGAGCTGGCGGAAAAATTCTTCCAAGGAGCTCTTCGCCATCTACAGGGATCTTACGTCACTTAATAGGACTCTGGCATCAGACACTTATTCTTGGGAGATCTGCGAGGCTCTCGCAGACTTCTTTGTTCAAAAGGTCGAAACCATATATAGGTCCTTCTCTATGGGATCAGAGGAGGTATCCCTGGGACAAATTAGAGAGGCTAGGCCTAGGGGGGACAATCGTCTTGCTCAGTTCGTTGTCCCCGATAACGGCGCACTGTTGAAGATAGTCCGTAGTATCCAGTCAGGCTCCCCAACAGATGCAGCTCAACCCAAGATCCTTAAGAACTCACTAGAAATTCTTATTAACCATATAAGACGTTTGGCTGAGCTGTCCTTTCAAGTAAGCTACGTTCCCTAGGACTGGAAAACAGCTCAGGTTATCCCTATTAAAAAGAAGGCCAATCTTGGCCCCGCCCATCTGGACAATTTTCGCCCCATCTCATTATTACCCTTGTGTGCCAAAGTGTAGAGAAAATGGCCAATACCCAGTTGGTTAAATACATAGAAGAGAGTCAGCTTCTTCACCCTACTCAGTCGGGGTTTCGGGCTAACCACTCTACGGAGTCGGCACTGCTTTTCTCCATGGAACTGCTTCACAGGAGAGTGGATGAGGGGCGGACGGCCGCTCTGCTGTTACTTGATTTGAGTGCAGCGTTCGATACCGTCTCTCATCCCCTTCTACTTTCCCGCCTTACAGAGGCAGGTGTGGTAGGACCGGCTCATGAGTGGATATGCTCGTTCCTCGCTGACCGTAGGTTTCAGGTCCACTGCCCCCCCTTTAAATCGGAGGCACGAGCATTATGGCAGGGGGTTCCGCAGGGCTCAATTCTGAGCCCTACTTTATTTAATGTAAATGTAAATGTAAATGTACAGGAATTTATATAGCGCAAATCACCGAGCGGTTTCTAAGCGCTTGCTTAGGGAACCCGTCCTGGTATTCCCCTGTGAGATAACTCCAGCAGGGTATCCGCAAGGTGAAAGCCAGGCATCTAGCCACGAGGGGCCGTTGCGGAGATTAAGCAAGCTATTGCCCAGAGTCGCAGAGTGTGAACCCGTGAATCGAGTAGGCACCGGAGCGAGAATTGTCGAGTCCATGGACATTTTAGGACTCAAGACCCCTCCGAGCCGGGAATTGAACCCTGGTCCCGGGCTGACCTCTGCTTACAGGTCTGCCTCCTCTAACCAGTGAGCCACACGTCTCCAATCTGTATATGGAACCCCTGGCAAAGCTGGTGGAAGCCTATAGGGTGGATAAAGTGTCCTACGCGGATGATACGCAACTAATAGTGACACTATTCCAGGCCCCGGAGGCCCCGGAGAAGGCGGCCGCAAACTTCTCTGCCTGTCTGGGGGACCTAGCGAATTGGATGAATAACAACTGTCTGCGCCTTAATGCGAGTAAACCCGAGCTTTTAGTAGTGGGGAAAGCACCGTCCATATGGTCCTCAGCATGGTGGCATCCCACACTGGGACCCACCCCCACCCCCTCGGAGCAGGTGAAAAACCTGTGAGTTCATCTGGACGTCAATCTGTCCTTTGAACACCACACTAGAGGGGTAGCAGGTAAATGCTATGGCATTTTAAAAAATCTGCACAAAACCTTAGACCTAATCCCCGCTGCTGGTAGGAAAACGCTGATTCATACATGGGTTACTCCCCACCTAGACTATGGGAATGCACAGTATGTTGGTCTGAGTAAAAAAGGCCTGCATCCGTTGCAAAGTGTGCAGAACACAGTGGCTAGAGTGGCTCTGAAACTCCCCCGGAAGTCGTCCGGAAGTCATGCCCTAGCTACTCTGCACTGGCTCCCTGTCCGTGAGCGTATTATGCTCAAAACAATGTGTTTGGCCAGCGTATCGCTCAGGAGAAGGGCCCCATCTTTCTCCAAAAATTATTGATGGTGTATCAGCCCATTTGGTCTTTGAGATCGCTAGGGACTATGCTCTTTCAAGTGTCGCGAATCAACAGGCCACGGATGGGGGTCGATCCTTTAGATACCTGGCCAGCAAGCAATGGAATACTCTACTGATTGAGCTTCGTATGGAACCATCAGTGATGAGGTTCCGCCAAAAACTGAAGACTCACCTGTTTCCCAAAAAGTAGGGCTCGGTTCTGCCGGGTGCCCCAGAGCTTTCTGCTTGATTAGCTGGTGCACCCTGTTCTTTTTCTTCTCAGCGCGCGGACTCACTGTTCCTAGTGAAACCAGGCGCTTTATAAAATTTATTATTATTATTGTTATTATTGCCTTTCAGCGGGAAATGGTATAGTCCAAAGCTCTGTTTTTAATAAAAAGCAGGGCCTTCAGTGTTCATATCACTGAAAATACAAGATTTGAAAAAAAATATTATTATATATGCAAGACAATTTGTATAGACTGGAAACTAGAGAACGCTAAAAAGATTCTGGTATTTTACTGACCTTTGCAGGTCGTTTTCTATCAAGAAAGTTAAATAGAGGCTTTTGCCAGAAACATTAAAAATAGAAAGTCCCTCAGCAGAAAGCAATTCTGGTTTTGTACTGACCTCTGCTGGCAGTTTTCTATCCAGACACTTAAATAGAGGCAGTTGAACAGAAAAAAAGTCCCTGAGCGGAAGCAGACAAGTCCTAGGGCTAGAGCCCACAAATTACATACAAATATAAGAATATAATAAAGTATATACTAAAGTATATACAAGAGGTCTCAAATGCTTGACCTAAAAACACCTTTTTGGGCCTAAGCACAATTTTTCCATCTTATGCCATTTGAAAGTTAAACCTGTAGAAAGGTTACAGTGTTGCCCCCATGATATCCCAGGGGACAGACAGCATTTTAATAGTAAAAAACAAAAAACACAGTACTTCACTATCAGCTGGTCAGGCACACCAGTACATGTCCTGCCTTTCACATACTCTACTCCCTGCCCACGGGGGCCTACCTTAGGGGTGCCTTTCCTGTAAGGAAAGGGAAGGTGTGGGCCTGGAAAGTAGGGTGCACATAAATTACAGTGGCAGGTGTGGGATACATTTACAGGGCTACTTATGTTGGTGGGACAACCAGTGCTGAAAGCCCACTAGTAGCATTAGATTTACAGGCCCTGGCCACCCGGTGTACTTTACTATAGACTTACCAGCAGATCAAATATGCCAATCATGGATAACTAATCATATCCACAATTTAAACAGAGAACATATGCCCTTTAGCACTTATCAGCAGTGGTGAAGAGCCCAGAGTCTTATAGCCCACAAAAACAGGGTCAGCGAAATAGGAGGCAAAAGGCAAAATGTTTGGAGATAAATATGTCGAACAGTCAAGGTCTAACAATTATCCCTAGTCAATAATGTTATGTCAATTGGGGAAGCAAATGGGTTCTGCTCATCAAATCCGCCCAGATTTTTTTCTTTTTGACCACCTGTTGTGAGATTTTTTTTATTGTGGGTGAGCCTCACAACCAGAGAGTCACCCACATTAGAGATAAGGCTACTGCAACGCAGCAAAGGAAAGGGGCATTTGGCTGGTTGCATGTGAACATGTGTGCACATGTGTAAGGGCTGCATGTGATAGACTTCTGATGTGCGCAGCCTGGTACCTGCACACAGGTAGCTTGGGACAGAGGGGAATCTGCCAAATTGGATACTGACACTGGGATAGTAGCTCGATGTACTGTCACTTCTGCAGTAACACTCCATTACACACATTTGGGGAGGGCTGACTTGAAGTGCAGCTTCACTTCCCTTTGGCTTACAAAGACCAGATACATATTGAATTAGAGCTTAACCTGTGTAATTGTGATTGTAGCATTTCTAGAGTGCAACAAAATAATGACATAAAGGTGCTACAAGCTATTTTGCTGCTCCGAGCTGCAGGGATGTGTTGTATTTAGAAGAATACAGCGCGCCACTGTGCTCTCCGCTCTGTTGGTGCAAAAAGAGCAGTCATGCTCCAACGCAGGCAGCATTGCACCATGGTGCAAGGTTGCCTACACTGCAAGGATGATTGTGTTTGTGCAGGAAAAGACACCATCCTGCATCCAAACAGTTATTAATGGTGTTTTGCTCCTTCTAGGTGTGCTTCATGCAGCACACATAGAACAAAAAAAGGAGAAATAAACGTATTTCTCCTCGTTGCACCACTGTTATGCCTCCTCTGGAAAAAAGTTTGTATTTTGTGCTGCCTCAGATTTCCGAACCCTTGTATATCTGCCATTTAAATCCATGTAAATAAAAAAGCCCTGGGTGTGTGTGGGAACATGCCCCTTTAACATTAAGTACTATGTGAAAGAGGGCCAAATTTACAAGGCAGTGTAAAGCAATTCAAAGGGGCTTTGCGTGGCCTTCTACATATGGGTCAGCACACAGCGCCACCAGAGCTTCCATAAAAGTGATTCTCCGGTGGCACAAGGGGCTTGTACCTTTGTGTGAGAAGTGAGGACCCCAAGCAGAGAAACCTTAAGTGTGGGAAAATCAATTTTGCAAGTTCCAAAAAGAACAGCTTATGGGTCATCCAGGAAAGTCATATTTCTCTGCCTCAGCTCAGGATCAGTGCCAAGGCCTTTTTTCACTCTTCTGTGCTAAGATAATTAAATTTCTCTCCAGCAGCAGGAGAAAAGGCTTCTCCATACAAAGGGAGTAATTAACAGTACTTGACTTCTGAGGTGGAACGGGATGGGGATGAAGGATCTGCACAATCAAACAGCTGCTACACTGTGCCAGGGATGGGCCTGCACAAGCCCATTGAGCAAAGATGGGAGCCAAGAACCCTGAAGTCAACACAGGAGGGGGCTCCCTCTGACGATTTGGTGGAAAAAGCCCAGGCAGTGGTGTCAGCAAGTGGTGGAGCTGAGGCCCGTAGAGTAGATGAGGCAAGTGACTTATCGGACATTTTTAAATGTTCCAAGAGGCTGTGCAGGTGTGTTGGTACAGGAGGTAGAGATGATGTGGCAATCCAGGATGGACCAGAGGTGCCTCACTGCTGGAACCTCCCACCCCCACTTAAAAGTTCTTGAGCAAGGGGGAGAGTTCTCTCTTGGTTGTGCTTTTCTGCTGGACATTGGGATTGGTGGCAGTAACCATGGAAAATTGGAAGGAAGAACCTCCTGAGCACTATAGCTTCAGTTAACCCCAGGACCAGTGGGGCTTTCCCCAGAACTAGGGAAGCTGGTCCCTTACACCCCCTAAGGAGAGCTGTGGGAAAGACTGAGGAGGAGATAAAACTACAGAGGAAGCAAAGGACAAAGGCTGGTGAGCCCCCAATGGTTGTGGCCTCAACCCTGCTTCCTGTGCCTTCTTCTGAAAGAAGCAGTGCAGCTAATTCAGAAGACAGCACACTGAGGGTAGCTGGAGAAGTGCTTCTTGTTTAGGGAGTTGGCTGGGGGCTTCCAGTGGTAGGATTCATGGGCTACCCCCTCAACAGAAAAGGAGGCATGAAGGGGGACCAAGTGGAGCAAGAAAAATTAGAAATTGCTCAGTAGGAGAGCCTCTAATAAAATACTCACTGCTCCGGAGGAATGCTCCATAATGCCCTGCAAGGCCTGAAACGGACTCACCTATTTTTGCGGCTTGTGGTGGCACTAGGACAATAGGCCCTCACCAAGAGCCTAGAAAACAACATGGGGCATTGCAGGAGTGTTGAAGCTCCCCTTAAATGGCCCCAAAGACATTTTTAAAGTACTGACCCTAGGTTTACAGTGTTGATGTAAAGAAGACTACCCCGGGATTTCAGGACTTCTTTTCAAGGTTTCAATCACTCCCTGGGCAGGAGCTTGTGCTCTTCTGCTAGGAATGGAGAGTTCTCCAGGGGGGAAATCTATTGCTGCCACTGCTGTGGTGTAAATGTGTCCCTAGGGTCAAAGTTCATGGTTAAATGTGATTTGTGATGACCTCTAGGAGCTATTTTTTTAGTTGCGTTTTCAATGCTGCAAATACATTAAAAATGTCTTAAAAAACAAGGGCAGCCCTTACTCATTGAGAAACAGGATATAAGGTACTTTCAAAGAACAGAGGTGCTCATTAATTATACAAGTGATAGAAGACTACAAATACAATAATGGCCATATTTAATTGTTCTGTTCACAACACAAATGAATAAAGAACCATCACTTAATGCATGTATCCATCATTATTCTTTAGATATATTTCAAGTGCATAATGTCCCATGTGAAAAGAGGTACCAAGCAAAAATAGTACCAAACAACACATACTCATAATGAAAAAACAAGGCAACATAAACATATTTATTCAATAGAACAACAAACAACCACATATAGCCGTCTAAATCAAGGATTAGAATAAATACAAGCCCTTGGGTGAATTAAGGGTGTTTCCCATTAGTTTGTTTGTGATTTTAATTGTTGACAACATTTCGACCCAGTTGTGGATATTGAGTCTCATCGGGACCAACAATGAAAGTGACACCTTAAACTGTCTTCTTAGGGGTGGTACATCGGATAGCAATATGAGAAACCACCCAAGGTGCTGAAAAACGAAAACAAAAGAGTTACTTACTTGTGGGTACCAATACGAGTATCCCCGAGAAGAGTATAGAGGACGTGGTCACAGGATAAGATTGTAATGCATGGTGCTTGATGCATACAAAGCAGGTCAGAATTGCAAGACTGGTAATTCAGCATGCAAAGTGGGAAACAATAGCCATCAGGACTCAGGCAGGTCAAGTTGCAAGTCCAGAAAGTCAGACTCTGGAGGTATGTCCCTGTAGCACAGAACAGGATTCAGTCAGCTTACCCTTGTAGTCACTTTAGGCGGGGATGAAAGGGGCAGGTCTTGTCTTCCTTCTCAGCAAGCAAGGCAGCAGGCAGCAGAACATCAAAGTAATAGAACAGCAAAGTGGATGTCCTTCTTGCAGCAAAGCCGTACTGCAGCCCTTCTTCTGTAGTATTCATAGGCCCAAAAGTGTACTGAAGAGGCAGGTCTGAGAGTCCAATGTTTATACCCGATTCCTAATTTGAAGTAGGGAAGTTTCTAGAGAATTGTCTTTGAAGTCCTTGAAGTTTCCTGCCTCCTCTGCCCTGGCTCTAAACTGACTGCATGATTACAATGCACTGGTGATAAGTCCTTTGTGAGAAGCAGGGCACAGCCTTTTCAGTTGCATGTGGGGCTGTGTCCAGCTCTACCCCTCCATACTGCTAGTTGATGGTCCATCCAGTCACAGATAATCTCTCTATTATGTGGCTGTCTAGGAGGAATAGGCAAAGTCCAACTGCCAACTACAGCCAGTCATGTGACCCAGGAACATGCTGCAGGCGTCAAATAGTTAGGGCCCTTTCAAAATTGTAAGTTAATTCCTAATTACAATTTCCCTGGCACTAAACGTGAAATGTTTACCGGTTCCCAATTAAACATTAGCACTAATTAAATGTAATAGGGCAACCCAATATTATCCTATGCAGCAGGTAGGCATCACAATAGTGAAAAAACAATGTAAGAGTTTTTCACACCCCTGGACATGTAAAATCTAAAAGTAGATGTCACACCTTTTAAATACAATGTATCCCGACCTCTGGGCTGTATAGGGCCTACCATAAGAGTGACTTATATGCATTAAAGTGAAGGTTTAGGAATGTAAAAAGTTTATTTCACCAGGTTGAAATGGCAATTTAAACTGTGTACCAGAATGCAATGGCGTGCCTGAGACATATTTGAATGGATACTTAACTAGGTGGCACAATCAGTGCTGCAGGGCCACTAGTAGCATTTAATTTGTAAGCCCTGGGTACATGTCGCACCACTGGGGACGTACACGTAAATTAAAAAAGCTAATTTAACAGAGACAGCACAGACAATTTAGCAGTGGCTAGCAGTGGTAAAGTGTCCTGAATCCTAAAAGCCAACAGAATTAGGTTCAGAAAACAGGAGGGTGTAGACTTAATGTTTGGGAATGACCCTGCAGAAACGGCCAAGTCCAACACCTGCCTAAACAAAATGAATATATTTAATCTAAAAAGGAGATTGAATAATAATATACTTGAAATTAATGGAGCTAGTCTCAGAAACAAAGAAACTTCTATCTGCCAATTCCACAAAAAAGTCTTTGTTTTCCTTTCTCAACATGCATTTGAACATATCAACGCTGCTTCTTACACCACCTCCTAGTTAAAAGTATTCTTAAAATGTCATCCAACAGAACAGTCCATGTATTGTACTATTGTTTTGCTATTAATGAATGAAAGACCTACACATTTTTTCCTTTTCTTATATTGAATTGTGGGCTCCTACTGCTCTGCAATATTGTATTCTGTCTTTCTTGGTGATTAACAACATATTAAACGCTGCTTCACTGTGGGTTTGATGGCATTAAAAGTTGTTCATCAAGTGCAGCATTGTATGGTATTTAAATAGTTCATAAAGATCAGATAGGGTCAAATAATTTAGAGATTTATAACCAGATGTGAAACAATACCAGCCCGTTACATTATGTTGTACTCAAATTTAGGAGTTTGGTGGTAGCCCAGATATTACAGAATTTGGCGAATGACACTGTGGGGAAATGCTAGGAGTCAGGATGCTTCTGATTATTAAGCTGTAGAGGAACAGGGAGCAAACATTAACGTGTGGTGGCTACCATGTTGAAGACACTGTCATCCATACTGTATTTGTAAAGGTAGAGAAGAATTAAATGTCCATAAAATAGTCTTTTGCCTAATCCAACAATGAAAAGAACATTACAAATTGGATTTTGATGACATATTAATCCAAGAAAACGAATCATTTTATGGAATATAGAGCTTTTAGATTAATATTAAGCAATATTTGTTTCTCAGAAAACTCAATTCATACAAGCAAAAAGAAACAAAACACATTGGAAAGTTAGGATAAAGCTGGAAATTGGCAGTTGTGTGAGTTGGGAGAAAGCAGACAAGTGGGCAGATTGTGTGGGCTGATGATCACATACCTGCTAATAAACAATATGTGATGAATGTTGCACTTGAAATTATATTTTCCACTTGTAATTCCACTTTGAGAATTTAGGCAAGGAAAAATCAAATGAAAATGAGCCTTGGCCCAAAGGTATTTCCTGGCATGAACTACTTAGCCTTTGAGCAGTGACTGAGAACATAAGCAGTCTAGTTGGCTCTGCTGAGCACCTGTGATGAAGTACAGTATTAGGAAAGAGTATTTTGCTTAATGAGCCATTGTTCATCATTCCAGGGGAACGTGTTTTTCTTAAGGTTTCTTGGTCTTACATTTGTCAAATAAAATACCAAGGCAAAATCTTGGTGGGATTGTGAGAGGTGTTGTCTAAGACAGCATAACAAGATTATAATGTAGAAAAGAATTAGAAAATGTCAAAGTCCAGTTCAACTTAGTTAAAACAAATACAACTTAACATAACTTAAGGCCAGATGTACGATCACTTTTGCATGCGAGAACAAGTTTTTGAACCTGTTTGCACATGCAAAAGCAGCATGGGGAATGTACAAACCCTATTATTTGTGTCACAAAAGCGTGGAAGGGTATACTCAGATGTGAGTCCCTTGCTCATTGCACCATCAGGATTCAAGCAAGCCGGGCCGACGACGGCTGAAATGCCAGAAACCGGTCCCCGGAAGCTTGTTTCCTTCCCAGTGTAAGAATTAACTTGGTAGTTTGGTTTGCCCTGTTCCCATCATGCACTGGGACAGGAACAGACTAATTTGCATATAGCCAGGTTCTGAACTGGGATGGTGCAGCGAGCTAAAAAATGGTGTTTGATCTAGCCCTGATCTCTTGACTGGGTGAGAGTATTCTGCTTAATTCAGAAACTCTGTCCATCACCACCCCTTGTTGTTAAATATTTTGTCCACCCTAAGCGTGGAAGGGTATACTCAGATGTGAGTCCCTTGCTCATTGCACCATCAGGATTCAAGCAAGCCGGGCCGACGGCGGCTGAAATGCCAGAAACCGGTCCCCGGAAGCTTGTTTCCTTCCCAGTGTAAGAATTGGGTTGGTAGTTTGGTTTGCCCTGTTCCCATCACGCACTGGGACAGGAACAGACTAATTTGCATATAGCCAGGTTCTGAACTGGGATGGTGCAGTGAGCTAAGAAACGGTGTTGGATCTAGCCCTGATCTCTTGACTGGGTAAGAGTATTCTGCTTAATTCAGAAACTCTGTCCATCACCACCCCTTGTTGTTAAATATTTTGTCCACACTAAGCGTGGAAGGGTATACTCAGATGTGAGTCCCTTGCTCATTGCACCATCAGGATTCAAGCAAGCCCGGCTGACGACGTCTGAAATGCCAGAAACCGGTCCCCGGAAGCTTGTTTCCGTCGCAGTGTAAGAATTGGCTTGGTAGTTTGGTTTGCCCTGTTCCCATCATGCACTGGGACAGGAACAGACTAATTTGCATATAGCCAGGTTCTGAACTAGGATCGTGCAGTGAGCTAAAAAACGGTGTTGGATCTAGCCCTGATCTCTTGACTGGGTGAGAGTATTCTGCTTAATTCAGAAACTGTGTCCATCACCACCCCTTGTTGTTAAACACAATTTTTTGCGAGTCGCAAAGTAGGGTTTTGCGAGTTGCTATTAGGTAGGGGAGTTCCCTTCCCTATGTAAGAATGTTTTGTGTCAGCAATTGCGAGTGCAAAACACTTGGAAATTACCACCCTCTTCAATGTGCTACTGGTGAAAGCCTGGATGGGCAGCAGTAGGCATTTGAAACTGGTGAATAAAATATTCAGGTACCACCATCCTGTCTCAGTGGTGATTAATATAAGTAAGAAGACTAACAAAGCATTGAAAAACTGTGGTATACTACGTCAAACATGGTGAAATCAGGAGGAAGTTGTTCACTTTGAGGGGTTATTCCTCATTCAGCAGTGCAACAGAAAGGTGCGTAAGTGAAGCGTCCCTTTTGCGAGACATTTAGAAAGCTGGCATTTTGTCCTTTAGCCATTTGGTGCCTGCAGTCTGTCCCTGGATCACATGACTGGGTGTGGGGGACAGTTAGGCTTTTTGGGTTCCTCCTAGACAGCCAAACACAATGAGATCTTAGGTGTGAATGGATGGACCATCACTGGTACACTTGAAAAGGCTATGTCCTGCCTGCACACAAAGGGCTGCATTGAGCTCCTACACCAACTCTTCGGTACACTTCTGGACCTGTGGATACTTTGCCAGGAAGAAGAACTGCCACTCTGCTAGAATGGTGCACTAAATGAATTGCTGCCCTGCTGTGCTTACCTGCTGTCCTCTTGCATGGGGAAGAAGACCTAAATCTGTAAATTCACCTTGAACCCAGGACCCCAGAGTGACTCACAGGGCTAAACTACTGGCCTCTTGATCTGAGCCTCACAAACATTAAAAGGCTCCCAAACCAGCTCCTGGGCACATCCACAGCGGGTTCCAAACCCCCAAATGCAGCCTCACAGGTCCAAGACCCTTGTTGTGGCTAATGATTAGGCCTAGACGGTAAATTTCACTACGCTCACAGAATTTGCGATATTTTCACATTTTTGCGTTCCGCGGAGAGCGCGAAAATGTCAAAACGTTCGCAATCTGCCGCAAAACGGAAGTTTTTCTTGTTCGCGCTTTAAAAATGCGTTCTTGCACGCGCGTTCGCCGGCGAGTTTTCCTATCCGTTCGCGTGCACCACAAGATGTTGGATTGTTGGTAACCTGTCGCGCTATCCCGCGCGAGTTTGTGATTGTGAACACGTCATTCAACCCGGAACAGGAAATAAGCATCGCGAGCAAGATGGCCACACCCATTAGTGATCGCATGGGCAAGTTACACACCCCCTGACCCCGACCACAGTTCAGCGACTCTATTGTGGACTTCGTCAGCACACACTCCCTCGCCTCCATGGACTACATCTTCCTCGGGGACCTGAACTTCCACCTCGAGAACAACAACAACAGCAACTCCACCACCCTGATTGACAACCTCGCCAACCTCGGAATCAACACCCACCCACTCTGCCGGCCACACGCTTGACCCCTTATTCTCCGCAAGCCCCCACGTTTCCTTCAACTGCACCGCCAAACCCCACTGGACCAACTATCACTGCATCCACTTCATCTTCAGAAAGCCCACCACGGACCACCGCACCCAACCGATGTTCCGTCGCTGCTGAAGGAAAGTCACTGAAGACCAGTTAACCACCACCCTCACCCAGAGCCCACCCGCTAAACCCACGGACCACGACACTGCCGCCCGCAACCTCAGGCAGTGGATCGACGACTGCGCCAACACCCTCGCCCGATCAAGCCACCCCCAACAGCCACACCAGCAAGAAAGCCACCTGGTTTACCGAGGATCTCCAGGCCTCCAAACAAACATGCAGAAAACTGGAGAAGAACTGGCTCCATGAACGAACCCTGCACAGCTACGCAGCCCACAAGAACACCACCCACAGACACCATCACCTCATCAGATCTGCCTAAAGGGCCTCAATCAAAGACCGCCTAGATAACAATGCACACAACAGCGAAGAGCTCTTCAACATCGTGAAGGGACTCTCCAACCCCAGCTCTAACACCAAAGACATCCCACCTTCACAAGACTTTTGCGACTTGCCGGCCACCTTCTTCCACCGCAATATCGCGACTTCCAAGGCAGCTTCAATGTCACAACAGCCCGACAACCACTGAGACCTCCGCCCCCAAGACCACCACCCGCACCAACCGCCTTCTCTTCTTGACCAGCATCAATGACGAGACACCAGCAAGATCATGAATACCATCCCCCCCTGATCACCGTTGGACCCATGCCCCCACCATATCTTCAACAAAGCCAGCACTGCCATTGCACCCCATCTCCAGAAAGTAATCAACATCTCCTTCGAGACAGCAACCTTCACGGAAAGCTGGAAGCACGCCGAGATCAACTCCTTACTCAAGAAACCCAAGGCAGACCCCAAGGACCTTAAGATCTTCCAGCCCATCTCCCTGCTCCCTATCTCGGCGAAGGTTATCTAGAAAACCGTCAACAAACAACTGACCTGCTAACTTGAGGAGAACAGCATCCTGGACCTGCCCCAGTCTGTGTTCTGCAGAAACCATTGCACCGAAACCACCCTCATTGCCGCCACCGATGACATCAGGACCCTTCTAGACAATGGAGAAACAGCAGCCCTCATCCTCCTGGACCTGTCAGCCGCATTCAACACGGTCTGCCACCGCACACTACGACACGCCTACATGACACCGGGATCCAAGGAAAGGCCCTGGACTGGACCACATCCTTCCTCTCCGGCAGAACACAGAGCATCTGCTTTCCCCCCTTCTCCTCCAATGCCATCAAGATCATCTGCGGCATACCCCAGGGCTCATCCCTCAGCTCGACGCTGTTCAACATCTACATGGCACCCCTCGCCCACGCACAACCTCAACATCCTATCCTACGCCTCTGACACCCACCTGATCCTCTTCCTCACCAAAGACCCTCACGCCGCCAAAACCGACCTCCGCGAAGGAATGAAGGCCATCGCCGAATGGATGAGGAACAGCCGACTGAAGCTGAACTTGGACAAGATGGAGGTCCTCATTCTCGGATCCACCCCTTCAGCCAGGGATGACTCCTGGTGGCCGACAACACCGGGAACTGCCCCAACACCCACCAACCACGCACGTAACCTAGGGGTCATCTCGACTCCACCCTCTACATGGCTAAGCAGGCCAACGCTGTCTCCTCCTCCTGCTTCAACACCCTCCACATGCTCTGCAGGATATACAAGTGGATCCCCACTGAAACAACAAGAACAGTCACCCAGGCCCTCGTCACTAGCATGTTGGACTACGGAAACACCCTCTATGCAGGAACTTCAGCCAAGCTCCGGAGACACCTGCAACGCATCTAGAAGGCCTCCACACATCTGATCCTCGACATCCCCCGCCGCAGCCACATCACACCCCATCTGAGAGACCTGCACTGGCTCCCCATAAACAAGAGGATTACGTGCAAGTTCCTCATCCACGCACACAAAGCACTCCACAAAACCGGACCAGTATATCTCAAAGACGACTCAGCTTCTGCACCCCCACCCGCCAGCTCCGCTCCACCGGCCTCGGCCTTGCCACAGTTTCCTGCATCCAAAGAATGACTGCCGGCTGCAGATCTTTCTCCCACCTTGCCTCCAAGACCTGGAACACCCTCCCCACCCGCCTACGGCAGACCCAAGATCTGTTTGCCTTCAGAAGACTCCTCAAGACCTGGGTCTTCGAGCAGGAGCAGCACCCCCCCCTGCACATTGAGACCCTCACGTGTAAGTAGTGCGCTTTACAAGTGATATTATTGATTGGAACAATTGCTGGGGAAGGATATAAACAATAACTTGAATTCTTAGGGATAATAAAGAACACCCAACTACAAAAAATCTCTCTACACATACAGAACCACTACTTCAGCTTAGTAGTGGGTGTTGTGCCTAGCTTACCATAAACCATTATTGTACATACAGCTATACTCTTATGTCATCAATTATTCTTCCCTGACCAAAGAGATTCAATTACTGTGTGTGCCTCTGTACTTTTCAGAACGTCTATGTGTTCTATCTGTGCTGCACAATGCAGCACTTATAGGAGTTACAAATCAACATTTATGCTTGTTTATGTGCAGGAAGGGACACTTCCTGCACATAAACAATCATTCCCTCAATGCAAGCAGCCTTGCATGCTGGTGGGCTAAATATATCATCTACTTCATGGAATAGAACATCTGATTACCTGTAGCCTACATATTCAATAAGGTGGTAACCAGACTTTTATTCAGTACTTAGTCAGCAACCAAGCTCTTAGCCAGCACTGGGGATTAACTTACATCATGTCTGAGAAGGTAGCCATAGCATATACTTTTGTTTATGTTTATGTTTGTTGATTTCTAGAGCGCATGGCTGCCCGTGAGCATCCCAGCGCTAGTGATAGAACCTGTGAGGCCAAGAGAGGGGGATTAGGGGAAAAGCCAGGTCTTCAGAAGTTTATGAAAAGAAAGAAGATTAGGCTGAGCACGGATGTCCAGTGGAAGAGAATTTCACAGTTTAGAGGCATTATACGAAAAAAGGCAGACTCCTGATTGAGCCCTCTTGATCCTGGGTGTCAAAGTCGGATGAAGATGGGTAGACCACAGGGTTCTGTTGGTTTTATAGGGGACGATAAGATCTTTTAGAATAGGGGGGGCCTTGCCATGAAGTATATTGTGAGTAGTGCAAAGGGCTTTAAAATGAACTCTTTCCAAAATGGGTACCCAATGAAGTGACCTGAGAGCCGGTTTTGCTGAGCTTCGGTTGTTGGCGCCAGTAAGGAGCCGGGCAGCGGTGTTTTGTACAACCTGAAGTTTAGCCGTCACTTTCTTTGGAACACCTAGGTATAGGCATTCCCATAGTCCAATCTGGACAATATGAGGCCCTGGATCAGAAGCTTTCTGGACTGAGTGGGGAGCAGAGGTAGAATTTTTCGGGAAGTACGAAGAAGGCCGTAACAAGTGACAGCGGTTTTCCTAGCTTGGGTGTTAAGCGTAAGGCCTTGGTCCAACCAGATCCCCAGGCTTTTAATATCAGACTTCGGGGTCGGGCGGACCCATGCATGGGGGCCACAATGTCTCAGGGCGAAAATGTGACTGGTTACCTATGACCAAGATCTCCGTCTTGTCACCGTTAAGCCTAAGGTGGGACCTGTCCATCCAGCCGGCTATATCCCCAAGACAGGAGTAGAGATCGATTGAAGGGTGGTCCTGCTGACTTAGGGATACAACGAGCTGGGTGTCATCTGCATAGGTCAAGAGTTTAACGCCATATGAAGTGACGATTTTTTCAAGGGGAGACATGTACACATTAAAAAGCGTAGGGCTCAAGGATGAGCCCTGCGGGACCTCGCTGTGTACCGGAGTGATATTGGAGATGAAATTGCCCTCTACCACCTGAAATGAGCGGCAGTGTAGAAAGGATGTCAGCCAAGAGAGGGCCAGTCCAGAAATGCCCAGGTCTCTGAGCCGGTAGACCAGTGTGCCATGGTTCCCGGTGTCAAAGGCTGCACGCAGATCCAGGAGGATCACTGCCACTGATCCCCCTGAATCTATGATCTTTCCCGCCTCTTCGACTACCGCAATCATGGCGGTCTCCATACCCTGGCAGGGGCGAAAACCCATCTGTGAGGGTTTGAGAGGGTCCCTTGATTCAAGGTAGTCAGATAGCTGCCGGTTGATAATTTTTTCTGCCACCTTGCTAATACCTGGAAGAAGGGAGATGGGCCGAAAGTTGTTCAGTTCCAAAGGGTCAAGATTGGGTTTTTTAAGTAGAGCTTTGACTATGGCCTTCTTCCAGTTCGGGGGAACGACGCCCTGTGATAGGGATGTGTTGATCAGATTCGCCATAGGAGTAAGGATGGTGAGTTTGACTAATTTTAAGATGTTCAAAGGCGCTGAATCTAACGGGATCCACTCTTGATTTATTGAAAGATGGGGGAAAGAGTGTACATTGTAATGGGAGCAAACATGTCCAATCTGGGCTCTACTTGCTTAGGTACTGGAAAAGGCGGTTCTAGTGGATTGTCAATGGACTGCAGGGGGAAATTCTTCAGAATTTTTTTAATCTTCTGGTCAAAAAACTCAGCTAGCTCTTTGCAGCGGCTATCGGAGGGATCCACGGGACATGGGGGGTCCGGGGTTTTTAAAATCTTTTTCACAATTTGAAAAGTTTCTCTTGATGAATTAGAAGCCGATTTGATTTTTTCTTCAAAGAAAGCGGCTTGTGCGGATTTAAGTGCTTTCTTATAGTTTAGAATCATACGTTTATGAGTACATAATGAGTTGGTGGGAGCAATTCTATTAGACTCCATCACTAGTGGGGGATATGAATCTTGCATAAGTACTCCCATGAAGTAGATAACTGGAAATTCCTGACCAACCTAAAAATGTAACTCAAAAGTACTCACCGCACTATGAAGGGGATGCTAGGACCTCCAATACTAAGAAATTATACCCTGGCGGACGAAATCCAGTCTGGGAGTTTTCCCAGGGAATGGAAAACACTCTCACTCAATTCAATGTCATGCTTCATCATCTGGGCTCTCATCACCATAGTTACCAGGAAAATATTGTAAACGTCAACATGCTTCTGCCCCACAATTTCTGGCCTCAACTGATTTGCGACATTCATCAGGGCAAACTGCCCCTTCTTCCTAACACTGTCTATAAGTTAAAGTAAAGTAAATTCCCTTTCACTACGCATTTTTTTTGCTATCTTTTGTTCCCATATACTTCATCATTAGGGAGGCACACCTGAAGGTAAACATGGTGATTAAGGGCAGGATGATAAAGCATGTCACTTCAATGACTGCAATCCTTTGTCCCCCATAGTGTACCATAGGGAGACACCGAGATTCCTGCATGGTAAAGTATAGGGAATTTTTATTTAAAATAATTCATTTGAAAATAAATATGTAAAATATTTTAACATAACATATTATTGTATATTTGCTTTATAGATTTACTTTAAATGTAGTACAACATTTAAAATGCTACAGCAAGTTCAAACTAAAAATTAAACTTACAACTAAGGAAAAAAAATTATGCAGCAATAGTTATTAGCATTATACATATGATTATCTAAAATTAATGTAGCCATATTTTATAAAAATGTTCTGCTTCGATATTTTTTATTCAAAATTGGCTAAGAGTCTGTTTGAGTAAGAGGAAAATGGATCCTTATAGCCAGAGTGGGGGAAGTATATGGGTTGCAGATCGAAGAGTTTGACATAATGTACTGGAGGAGCAGTCCATTATGTTGAAAATGAGACAGTCTTTGATGCTAGTGGACACCAATGGTTATGGACATATGACCAGGCTTCCCTTTAATAATAATAATAATGACAGGTAAGCAAGCTATGCATAATACGTGTGTAGACAAAATTAAACAGTGAAATCGAGAATACTAGCCCATGCTATTGCCAGATGTTTTTGTTTTGAAATGTTGGGTGATTTTTAGAGAAATCTGTTTGAAGCAGTAACTAATAGTAATAGCAATATTATAATAATATGAAAACAATGGTTTCTCACCTAAGCACCATCAACTTAACACTTAACTCTACCATTCCCATTTGCCCACACATAGTAGTGCAGCAATCACAGTTGCACTCCAGCACATTTAATACTTTGGCCTGGATCCATTCCGCAGATCTCCATCGTCCTACCTATCCTGTGATGCCCCCCACCACAAGCCTGATCATTTACCTGCCTAACATCCCATATAACAACCAGCTCACATAAACACATCGCACCTCCACCCAAAACAGAGGAATTACACACTACATATTTCTACTTGGCCTAAGAACCAGTACCACACTATGTGCTTCACTCAAGAAATATTCACAAAATCATCAAAATATACCAATTGAGTTAACAAAAAACTTTCAACACCTTTGAACAGGCTCTGCATGATTCCAGAAGCCCTGCATTAACATACAACCCAAAAAGTCCATAGGACTTTTGTGGCAATTTACAAATGGGTAGACCAAACCCTAAGAAGCATAGTGATGGAAGGCGTAAAGTACAAATATCAAAAACCCATTCCACCATGTCTGCAATGATGACCCATATTCATTACCAAATGTCATTAAGTATCCGGGGTCACACAAAAACAAGGGGGCAGATTTATAAGCCCCTTGCAACACTTTTGCGCCACCATTGCGTCACTTTTGTGCCGCAGTAGCAGCATCACAAGTCCAGCCAATTTACAACATGACGTATCTAGGGAGCTGCATCACGTTGTAAAGCCCTGCGTCACATTATACCTATGTCTGGTATAATGTACGCAGGGTGGGCGTTCCCACGCAAGAAAGGCTCGTAAAAGTAATGCTGTGAAATCTACAAGATTTCACTGCCTCACTTCTAGGTCACCACCTTGTCAAACGCTTACGCCTGCTTGAAGCAGGCTTGAGGATTGACGCAGTGTAGTGAGAATAGGCCGCAAAATGCATTGCTGGAGTTGCATCATGCTTGAGACATGACTCCAGCAATACGTGACTTTTGCCCCAACAGATGCATCGGAATTTCTGACGCATCTGTCAATCCTTGCGCCACGGTGCGCTAAATTGTAAATATGGGGCATTCATGGTGGCACAAGTGTTTCTCAGGGTGGCGCAGGGAAAGTGATGCATCTCTACAGATGCGTCACTTTCTTGAAGCTCTGCCCCATGTTTGTTTAAGAGATCAGCTTTTGCCAGCTGCACACAGGTATTAACTACAGGCCCATCAGACCTTTGTCTCACACGCATGATACAGATTGTAGCGAGGCAAAACAGAGTGCCAGATGTTCAATCTGCTGTTCATCAAATTTAGTATGCTGTTGCACATTCTCTATACAATCACACATATGTATCACCCCTCTTCTTATTGTTAAAATGAAATTTAAGCAAAGCTTTATCTTGGAAGTCCAAAGGATACTATATTGTACCCAGATATGTCTGATTGTGAACTTGTTGTCATCACCTACTGCAGCGATGGAAAGAACAGTTAGTTACACATCCACTTGCAAGTATGTTCTGTGAGAGGACTGAATTGTAATTTATAGTAATTTACTAAACCAGTCGCTATTTCCTGGCTCATCTAATTCAATGCATCTCTGCTGGCACTCCCAGCAAAGATATTAATCAATAGCAATAGTAAGAGCTTGCTTTACTTAGTAGAAACATGCCCAAGTAAGTCTTGCATTTATGATTCCTCGCGGCTTAACACAAGACAGTGTGTGGCAAATTGTTGATATTAATTTTTAGAGACTCTTTGCCCCGGCTCCCATTAAAACGGGCCCTCTTGGGAGAAAGCAATCACAAACCCTGCACCAAATCACTGAGACACAGTCTCACATGGGAAGCCAGGACTGCAAGTGATATTTCACTTATCAGACAGAAATGCTTATCTTTTCCTTCTTTTGTCTCTTTTTACTAGTGTAACGATCAGGCTATTTTCACTCACTCACGAATAAGGATGAGATGGCAGGAAGTGCAATATGGGATCTGAGAATTAAAAGCTTTCCGTCACCTGACAAATCTAGGCTGGTTTATTATTTGTGACTCCTGCCCACAGCGCACCTACCAAGGCACCCATCACTCCAAATAAGGTATGGCAGGTTTAAATTTAAATAAGCCTTGGGATCCCTTCGCAAAGGGGCTCTGTCAAACATGTCTGTGTTTCTGCCCACAGTGTCATCTTCTCGGTGCCGGCTTCTCCCTGTCAGTGCCATGCTGAGGTCTGCAGACTCTCTCTGCAGAGCAGCCAGTGCTGTAAGGGTGCATGCCATTAGTGTGTGTGCAACTTAACTGTCACATCTCAGAAGCCTGAGATCAGTGGCCTCTCCTCAAGGCATAATAAAGAGGTACAAAGTGAAATTTGCCATTACTCCAGGCAACACAAATTGCATTCGCTCCACGAGATGAAATCAGAAGAAATGTTCAGTGAGGTTAGCTGGATATGCTTGGTGTCACATTATACAAGGATAAAACAGCACTTTGCTGATGTGCAATAATGCTAGATATACACTGTCTTTTTTGTAATTATTCTTCTAACACATCTTTAAAGGGACATCTCAAATTGATGTGTTTTCTTCTTCATCTGATTTAGGTCACAAGTCATTTTCAGTCATTTGCTTTTACAAGTAGAAATGCCTTTTTGTAGCAATAACATTAGATGAAATTTTTTTTATTTTTAAATACCTTAGAGAAATAGAAAAAAAAACCTTCCCAGATCGTGATTTGGATTGTCCATGAAATTAATATTTCTGAGTTAAAACAGCAATTTAAGAGGTAAGTTAATAGTACCCTGAAAGGAAGCTTAATGATAAAATAAATAAGCTTTTTTGACAAATATATATTACTTGTGGGAGCACGGAGAGGATAGTTAGAGGAAGGATAAGGGAATTAGAAATAGATGTATACTCTCTAATTAACACCTTCATTTAGAGGGTAATCCTAAACATTTAATAATGCATTTCCAACATGTATGGAGCTTCTCACGTAAAAGGTACAGGCTAAAGTGAGGTGGAAAAGTGTGCCAGTTTTTACATTCAACAGCTGTACATTTCTATGCACAATCGCATAAATTAGTCTATATTAAAAGTTTAATTCCAAAGAGTGACACAACCTTTATAACAACAAAACCATTAACCTGGTGTCTTATGTACTAAGATTCACATCAAGAAATTGTAAATTGCACATGACAGGGGCCCGACCTACCTTCACAAGTTGCTAACTATCTACCGCCCTAGGCGCCTTTTGAGATCCATGGGCAGTATGCAGTTTGCGATACCCTGCATTTATAAAGTACGGATGGGAGGGCGATCTTTCAGGATCCTGGCCAGCAAAGAATGGAATGAACTTCCTGTTGAGCTGCGGATGGAGCCATCAGAAACCAGGTTCCGGCAGAAATTGAAGACCTATCTATTACCTGAAGATTAGTATAAACGTAGGGTTTCTCTTCCCCTATCCCCTCTCCTCTCTGTGGATTGATCTTGTTTTTTAACCGTGTTGGAACGCATCCTAGCGCACTGTCTTTAGTGTATTCAGGCGCTTAATATTTTTTTTTATTATTATTATTATTATTAAATGACGATTTGCAATTAGCAAGTTTTTCTAGGAATCTACTAAAATGAATTTGGTGGAAATAGGTGCAATTGGCACCTTGACTTCTATCAAATGCATTAGGGTTTTGTGAACAATGTATGTATTAATAGGTTGATTCACAAAATACCCAATGCGAAGTGGGTCACAATTTAGCTACCTTATTATAAAGCATGGGGCGGTCGCAAATTAAAACTTTAAAAAATTGGTTAGTGTCGCATTCATGTAAGCCTGCTGGGGTCAAACTTTTTTCAGGGAAAAGACCTGAATGTCTGTCGTCAGGTGGATGGGGTGAACAACACTTTGGTGCAAAGCTTGTCCAACCAACTTCAGCACATCGTGATGCAGCATTGGAAAAGCAACTCTGGGAAAATAGGTCTGACTTGGTACCTTCTATTTCAGTCAGATGGCTGCTACAAATTCCAAGAATACCACTCCTTCCACAAAAAAAAGGGGAAGAGGCCCAGCACAATTTTTTTTGCCAGCTTCCCATTTTACAAACGTGCGATTGGGTAATTCCGCTAGTAAGGCTCCTCTTACCTAAACATGCCCTTAATAGTAGCCTGGATTGTCTTTGTTCTGGGGCCACTAACACAGACATCTATTGATAAGTAGACAGTGGTGGTAGACTCAATGTGTGTCCTGGTGGGGCAGTCACTGTATGCTGTGTTGTCTTCAACTGACACTGAATCTTGTGCCTTTGTGAAGTCACAGAGGTGGATAAATCTGCTGGTGCACTGTTGGGGACAGGGCTGCTTTGCATGAATATGTCACCCTCTTCTTCTTCATCATCACCTTCCACCATGAGTAGACTTGAGGCTGATGTTCCCTGGCTCTCCTCACCACCACAACCAGGTTCAGCATTTTTTTTAAGTTGCTCCTCCCACTTGATTGAGTGGTGTTTTTTCATATGGGTCATTTAGCCTCCAGTACCATAATGTGTACCAGGCATCCCTTGACGAACATTCGTGTGGCAGATGGTCCATACTGCGTTGTGCTCCCACTCTTCGCTAACTGTAAAAAAGTCCCAAACTGGAGAGGAGTACTTTTTTACTGTGCCACTGTCAATGCCTCGAAAACAACTGGAGGTAGGAGGGCATGTCATCGATTGCCTCTCCGCTTCTCCTGAGGTAGGAGTTGGTAAAGGTCTCAGCGGGGGCTTTACAAATATGGGGCTGGTGGCATTGCTACCTGTGCCACATCCCTCAGAGCAGGTTGAATAGCAATGTCAGAATCCTCTGTGTCACCTTCCAGAATGACTACCTTGTCACCGTCATCCTCCTCATCACCCCATTCCAAAAGTCAAAGTCTTTCAGGAACTTTTCTTTTCCCTTGTCTCTCCTGTTGTTTCCTGGATTTTGCCAGGTTCCACTCCATGTCCCCGTCATCATCATCAGAAATAGTGCGAGTAGAAAGTGGTGGAGTGGTACTCTTGCTTTTCCTTGCTGGAGATAAGGGAGCCAATGGTTCTAAAAGAGGAGGTTCTTTCTTGGAAGGAAGCTCAACCTCCTGTTCTGCTCCAACCTCACTCAAATGTACTATTGCTGGCTGTGGCTGCTGTATACTTTTCTCTTTTTCCTGAAAAGATTGTGTATTACTTTGCAAAAGGGACAAATCCAAGTCAAAGTCACTACTTATCTGCGTTGACATGATTGCAGTGGCTGCCTCACTGATATACATGGTCCTGGGCTTAGGTTGGTGGGGTGGCCCTGTTGATGCAGGAGCGCGCTCTCAGCTTGCTTGCCGGAGGCCCTTGGGGCAGGTACAAGTTTGCCGAAAAAGGTTCTGGTCAGCACCCTATTGGTGGAGTTCTACTTCGGGGCACAGGCCACTTTCTTGGTTGCACCTTCCTTTAGGGCCATCTTGACACTGTCAGCTGGCAGTGGGACTTAGCTCCATAAGCTGAAGAGATCTCTGTGTTGCACAGGTAGGTCTTCTGCCTGGAAGTACTGTGGGTGATGTCCCTTCTCTTGTGCACCTAAAAGCAAATGAAGAACAACAGTGAAACATGACATTATTGCAATTCAATTAGTAGTACAAACAATTAATATAATTTAGTGTATCAACTAAAGTTATTTTAAATAAATAACAATACGGTGTATCCATTTGTAAAACTACACCAATATAAACTTTCATGGAATATGCTCAGGAAGGATAAGAAAGAGTAACAACAACAACATACAGATGGAATTGTTTGCTTTATGTGCACCAATGTGGAATGTGGCACTCAGGGAGGTGCAGGTGACAACGTAATTATTCTTAGACAATGAATGCTGCTGTGCGCCTGTAGCAGACATGGGGTGTATGCAGGATGTTAGGAAAAGGGGAGAAAAAAACTAACAATTAAAAAGAATCAAAAGAAAAGTAAAGAAATCATATGAAAATACAATTAAATAAAAAAGACTGAAAATGTAAAAAAAAAAAAATAAATTATACATTTGTGAAATTATCCTCAGGCATATAATTTATTAAACTGCTATCTCATTCATCCAAGCAACCCTATGGCAAAAAGGCACACTGGCTGGACGCAAATGATGGCTGCCAGCCAGTACCACATGGTTAACAACAAAAAAACTGAGCAAGAAGGCATGTGGAACAAAGAGAAGACATGCAGGCCTACGGCAAAAGCACACTAGCTGCCTACACAAATTGGCTACCAGTCAATTGGTAACAACAACAAGCAATCAAGAAGGCATGGGGAACCAAAAAGACATGCAGGCCTATGGCAAAAGTGCACAGGCTTAATACACAAAATGGCCACCTGCCACATGGTCACAACAACAGCATGGGCGAATTTTGCGGATCTCGCGTTCGCGAATTTTGCGGATTTGCGGATTTGCAATCCGCAAAATCTGCGAATTCCCGCGAATTTGCGGATTTTTTTTTTTGTGTTCGCCCGTGTTTCTGCCAGTTCGCGAGGGTTTTTACAATTTCGCAATTTGCGAACTTACCTGTCGGGTCGCAAGTTTTGCGAACTTGTTGTTTCTACGTGTCCAGCCTGGTTGGGACACTCTTCTTCATCACTGCCACTCTCTGTCACCACTGCCACTCTCTGACTACTCATGCCACCCTCTGGCCCACCCATGCCACCCTCTGTTTCATCACCACACCCTCTGGTTGTCCAGTGTACATTATTTTCGGCAAAGCAAAGCACACCTTCCCTGCCTCAAGTGACCTGAATTAATTTGGGGCTGATTAATGTGTCACAGAATATTTTTTTAGCTGGCACCTGCTTCCTTAGTGCGCCCTGATTAGTGATCTTTTGCACTTGCTAAGTGCTTTCATTGTTGCAAAATTAGTTACAACACCTGCCCTGCCCCAACTGACAATAATGAATTAGGGGCTGATTAATGGATTTGAACTTCCAGCCTGGCTCCTGCTTGTCTCCCTTAGCTGTAATTCAGGACCTTTGTGGCATATGTGTAACTATTCTGAGGTTCAGAGCAGGGTCACATAATAGTTTCAACTGGCAACTGAACTCTGGAGGGGCCCCTCAGGAAGCACTACAGGAAATGGCTACTAATGATGAGCCTGAACTTTTGAACCTGGTAAGTAGTTACTTTCAGTTTTGCTAAGAGCGTATTTCTGCAATTTTGCACTTATTCGCGGGGCGCGAACTCACGCGAACAGTGCGAGCAGTGCGAGCAAAATCCGCTGCTCGCGGATTTGCGGATTTTGCGGGAGATTCGCGAATCTCGCGGATTGCGAATTTCCCGAAAATCCGCAAAATCCGCGAGCGGAACGGATTTTCCGCCCACACCTAGCAAGAAGGCATGAAGCAAAAAGAAGACATGCAGGCCTATGGCAAAATCACACTGGATGACTACCCAAAATGGCCACCGGCCATATGGTGAAACAGAAAGCTAGGTGGCATGGCCACAACAAATAAAACATGCAGGCCTCTGGCAAAGCACGCTAGCTGGCTACACAGAATGGCTGCCAGCCACATGGCCACAACAACAAACAAGCCAGAAGGCAGGGGGAGCAAAGAAGACATGCAAGCCTGTGGCAGAAACACTAGCTGGCTGCACAAAAGAGCCATCAGTAACATGGGCACAATAACAAGCAAGGAAGATGACATGGGGAACAAAGGAGATATGCAGACCTATGGCACAAGCACACCGGCTGGCTACACAAAAAGGCTGCCAGCCACATGGTCACAAAAACAAGCAAGCAAGACGTCATGGGGAACAAAAAACAAATGCAGGTCTTTTTGGCAAAGTAGACAAGCTGTCTACATACAATGACCACTGACCGACCACATGGTCCAATGGCAAGCAAGGAGGGGAGGCATGGCCACAACCAAATGCAGGCCTGAGGCACTTACTACACAAAATGGCCTCAGGCCACATGGTATGGGGATCAAAGACAAATGGTGGCCTATGGCAAACACACTCACACTGGTAATACAAAGGAGGAATGGTTTGGTAAGACAGAAAAAAGAGCATTATTTCAGAAAAGCCAAAAACAAAAATGAAATGGGGTAACTGCGCACATCCTCCAAAGACATCAAATATAATTACCATACCTACACACTATTTGCTGAAAATAAAATGTGAAATAGTCCCAAAAAGCCATTCAATCCAATGCCATCCATTGCCTAAATGATGTTTCAATTCAACAAACACCACAGAAACAGTTGTTTTATGTACTCATGATTAATACTAAGCCAACTGGAAGGAGGGCCCATTGACAGACTAGACTATATAGTGAATTGAATGAATATTGCACACTTATTAAAAACCTCTGGGAAAATGGACTGAACTGTACAACATTTACAAAAGAATAAAAATTACATGCAAAATAATAACTAGACCCCCACTAAAACTGCGGGTCTCCCACCACAATAAATGATAAAAAATCGAATAAAAGTATACATAAATCCTGGTGCATTCCCCCAAACAAACAAATACCACCCTTATACATCAGGTTTCTAACTTACTTGTGAAATCTGGGGCACTTCCTTTCTGTTGGAAAAAAAAAGTTTTAAAAAAAGGCTTCATGCACAAAAAAAAGCAACTCCAACGTCCAGTTGGAGAAGAATATCCAGTCCAAAAGTCTCTCAGCTGTATCTTGAGCCCAGAAACTGCATTTTTGATCGGTACTAGATTGGCACTGTTGTGCCAAACCAAAACACGAAGCTGTGACCAATAAACATTCCACTGCTTTGCACCTAGAAAGGCGGAATTGAGGAACCCCGTGTTCCTCTGTGGATTGCCCAAATTTGGGAAACTTCGCGAGCCGAGCAGAGTTTTACTCCCAGGCCTAGATGACATCTTTTGGTTATATAGCGCAATGTCAGCTTCAAGCAACTGTATTCTCCTTTGAGGGCATCTGTTGGCCGTAGAATAAAACTGCAGCTTTCTTGGTCCTAATGGTTGCCAATAGCAATCTCATGGTGCTCTAGGTCAAAGGAGTACCGGCCTTTTACATCTTTGGATTGTGAAGAAACTCTATCAATATGTGTATGAATACAGCAAAAAAAATAAATTCCTGCTGAAGTGCAAAACAAAAACATTGCTTTGTATAAACCGTCTGTGAATGAGATAAATTAAATGTAATATTACTGTATGCTTTTCAGATAAACAATATAGTTCCTCATGCATACCGCAATATTCAAAAAGACACATCTAAGCTGATAGACAGTCATGGTAATGAAATGCAACTATATAGGATTATCCAAGATATGTTTAACATTCCCTCAAGCCAAAAGTGGAAGAAGGCTGACCTGAAGTCCCTTTCTACAAGAATAGAGTATGTATTAAATACAATGGGCCTCATTCACAAGGCCCTGTGCGACATCGGAATATCACTTTTTCTGACGGTCTGGAGGCCCACACTGCAGGGACATATCTACAAAGCCACTTAAAGCCACCCTGCGTAGCTTTACATGCCCTTGTAGATATGGACTGAGGCAATGCAGAGCAAGTCACTATATTGCCTCACTCTGCAATATGGAGGCATGCCATGGGTGTTACAGTGGGTGTTCCCACGTAACACCCACGGCATTTAACACATTCCCAGATTAAAGAGATTTTGTAAACCTGGGAATGTATCAAAATCCTCCGCCTCCGCAGGGAAGATGTATGGGAGAATGCAATAAAAAGAAGCACCTTTATATTTCCTCATTTTTCCTTTTTCTATGTGTGCTGCATTCTGCAGCACATGATGAAAGAGTAAAACGTCTCTTGTTATTACTTTTGTGGAGGAAAGTGTCTCTTCCTGCTCAAAAACAATCATACCTGCAATTCAGTCACCCTTGAACCATGTTTTAAAGGTGTCTGCATTGGCACATGGCAGCCTATTGGCGCTAGCACAGGGGGAAAAGGACAGGCCATAGGACAGAGCAGCAAGAAAGCTTCAGGTACTGGTCCTAGAGCTAAATCTTGTGAATGAGGCCCAATATGTTTGCTAAAATGGTGAAATATATTTTTATTTTTCGTTTGCACATATTGTACATCATTTCGCAATTTCATATAATGCATCTAACCATAACCGTGATACATATACATATTCCTTGCGGTTAAATTACATTACAGTTTATTATGACATAATAGGCATTCTAGACAACAATAAAATAAAACAACAGATAAAAAAGCAAAAGGACATTCTAGATAGCCTAGATAGCATTAGATAGAGTATAATAACTATCAAATCGTGTAGTAAATTAAATCAATATCAATGAAGCTCAACGAAAATCTAATCCCTCCATCCTTCTAGAAATGGGCTCCCATATTCTCAGGCGAAGCTGCCTACCTCTCCTGCCTTTCCGTGCATAGATAGGTTTTTCCAGATTATACGCTGCCAGCAGATTAGCCAACCAAATTTGCAGTACCGAGGGAATTTTATCCAACCAAGCCCTAGCTATACTTAATCTATAGACTGCCATGGCAATAAACAAAAATTCCCTCTGGGGGTTATCGGCCTCTAGGCCAATCCCTAGCAATATCCGGGTAGGAGTAAGCATTGTTTGTATACCTAATGACCTACCTAGAAAGGTCTCTATATGTCTAATAAGAATATGCAATTGGGGGCAGGTAGCAAAGATATGTACCATTTTTTTAAGACCTTTATTGTACAAAATGCGTCTTACACAGCTTACAGCTTACAACCCCTCAGGGCCAGCCGCGTGGATCAATAACCATAGAAAATATTGTCAGGTGAACACAGCTGTATGGCCGACAACCCTGAGGTTCGGCGGTGTAAAGTTTTGGCAGCACTTACATTCAGTAATTCACATATCTCAATAAGTAAACAGGTCTGTAGGGTTTTCTCTTTATGTAGAGCAACGGTGGTGTTTTGTCATCGGTGACATTTGGATAACAGCCCGCTCCCATGAGTGAATATTATGGGTGAGTGTGTCAATAAGTTTCTTTTCCCCATGGGGATGCGGGGCATTGAAGTTAAGGAGTAGGTCTATGTAATACCGCAAGTGTGTTAATGGACGAGCGTTTATGCAGCTTACTATGCCTAGGACGAGAGGCTCGTGTTGGCGGCAGCGTTTGGCAGGAACCGCCATGGTCATGGCTGTCGCTCTTAGTGGTCCTGTGTCTGTGGCGTCTCTCAGTAACGGTGGTTCGAGCGAGATAGCTGGAATTGTGAGACACAACCCGGATCTATCTGCCCGCCCTCAAGTTGTGCGCGTGGTAGTCGTTCCCTTCAGGCCGTGTTCCTATGTCGCTGTGTGTTATTGGCGCTGGGAAGGAGGGGGCCTGGCATGTCGGCTAAAATAAGGTACCTAAAGTTATTTGTGCAACGCGCACAATGTCTTCTTTAACAAAATTGAGAAAGCCTGTTCAGGGAACAGAACCAGCGCTTTGATAAGGATCTAAACCTTAATGTGGGGGGGTATGTACAAAGGGGGGACAAATTGTGGGTGGGTGTATCTGTGCATTTTAGGGGAAAGGGGGGGCAGTGTTGCAGCGTCAGTGTAGGTCCGGTGGCCGGGGAGTGGGATGCATCATGTAGTTAGCTTGTTTGCGTAGGGGGGGTTCCATCATAGGGGCATCTTGATGACGTCTTTAAAGTGCAGCCAGTGGGGCAGCCCCGTCCAGGTTGCATAGTGAGGGCTTGATATATGGAAGTGGAGGTGGGGTGAAGAGCGCTTTATCGCTGACAGTGGGGTACGTGTTTTAGGCATTCCGGATCATGGGTGATGTGCAAGCGAGGCGCAGTGTATTGTTCGCAGTATGGCAGAGATATAGCGGCGTGAGCCCCGGCTTGAATTACTCTGCCAGAGGGGAGGGGGGGAAGGGAAGGGACGGGGAGCAGCGGGCGCAAGCGCACTCTGCGGTGTCCCTTGTGTATGTGTGGAGGTCGGATATGGATCTCTTCAAGTGATCCCCTGTTCCAGGCATTTCTGTTGAAAGGATTGAAGGATGTCATCCCAGTGTTGTGCAATGGGGAATTTCCTAAGCCCTGCCGTCTCTTCCCGCTGTAAGACTGTGCTTTCCGCTCATGCCCAGTTGGTGAGGGACATGCACCAGTGCCGTATATGTGGGGGTGTATTGGCCTTCCACCGCTTGGTGAGCAGTCGTTTGGACATAATTAGCCCGTGGTCCCAGAACCGGACCGCCACCTTGTTCAGCTTTGTGCGTTTGTATAGTCCTAGGATGCAGGCTTCCCATATTTTCGGCACATTTTTGTTGGTGCAGTGTGTAGGCAGTGCTGTTACCTTATCCCAATGTTGCTGGATGTTGGGGCACAGCCAAAGCATGTGCAAGAGGTCTGCATCTACCAGGGAGCAGCGCCTGCAGGCAGTATCTGTGACTGAAAAGTATGTTTATCTTGTCAGGTGTGAGATAGGCACGGTGTAATATGTAGAGTTGTATGACTTTGAATCGGGGGTTGCGCGGGATGTTAACCGGCCCAGTGGGCACAATTGCCCACTCCTTGTCCGTCCAATCTCTCCCCCTGTCTGCCACCCACTTCTCTCTCAACTGCGAGGTAGAGGGTTGTGTATGAATCAGGAGGGCTTGCGCTAGCCAGTGCACTATGTGGGAACCATTGCCCATAACATGGACGTACTGTATGAAGTACTGTGTCGGTAGCTCCTCGGACATGTCACCCCAGGCGGCAGTCAGCGTGCGGATGAGAGACGCGTGCAATAGGAATTGTCCATTCGGGTGGGACGTATCTTCCGCGAGGTTCGCAAAGGGGAGAAGAGCACCGTCAGTGTATAGGTCTCCTAGTGTTTCCACGCCCGCATTGGACCAGCTCTCCAGCATTGCGTCCGTCAGTACTCCAGTTGCCATGGGGGTGCCCAGCAGAGGGAGTATCGGGGCATACGGTATCGTCGCTCGGGTGAGTCGTAGGCATCACAGAAAACACCTGTGCGCCACTGCTAGGTACAGCTGTGGGGGACAAGGAGCTCGGGTCAACGGATGAAACAGGGTGCACACTTGTAACTGAGACCAGGTGGTGACGTCCTTGGCGGCATCCTCTAGGTCTTTACCGCTTAGCCATCCCGACACCTACTGCATCTGCGCCGCTGGATAATACAGCTCCATGTTGGGAACCGCTAGACCCCCCGAGTCAGTGGGCAAGTACAACTTTTTCAACGCCACCCGCGGTCGGCCCGTGTTCCATATTAAGCCTCGGAGTAGGACCTCGAGGTCCCGGAATACCCTGTTGGGGGACATAGGACAGGATATTGGCAAAGTAATACAAGAGTCTTGGCAGGACTATAATTTTTTTTGCCAGTGTTACTCGGCTGGGCACATTCAGGGGCAGAGTCCTCCAAAATCTAATTTGCGCCCGAATGGATGGGAGCGCTCGCATCAGGTTCCCCTCCAAGATATCCGCAGGGTTATGGTAAATGTGGATTCCTAGGTACCTGAACATCGTGGAATACCATCGTAGCCTTTCGCCACCGATGTATACGTCGCTCTCAGGTGTGTCCGGGCCAAAGGAATAGGCTCCAGACTTAGCCCAGTTGACTCTCAAGCCCGACATCTCCTCAAAGGTGCAGAAAATGTTGGCGAGGGATTGTGGGACATTAGTCAAGTCTCTGACGTAGAGGAGGAGATCATCCGCGTACAACGATATCACGTGGAGGCCGTCCGCCATCGATATTCCCCACTCCGCACCTCGGGTCCGGAGGATCGTGGCTAGGGGTTCCATGGCCAAGGAAAACAGCAGAGGTGACAGGGGGCAGCCCTGTCTGGTGCCTCTCCGTATGCGGATAGCATCGGAAAGCAACGCACCAGTGCGGACACGAACTGTGGGCCTACGGTACAATAAGCCAACAATAGTCTCATAGCTGTCCCCAAATTCAAGTTTGTCCATGACCGCCCGCAGGTATGGCCATTGCACCGAGTTAAATACTTTCTCTCGGTCCAACACTAGCACCCGGCGCGTGGCCAGTAGTGTGTTGCGTACTCCTGTATGTGGAATAGGCGGTAGATGTTATAGGAGGTGTGACGTGTTGGTATGAATCCGTTTTGATCATGGTTTACCAGGGTTGGGACCAGGGGGGCCAGTCTCCGGGCCAGGGTGGAAGCAAGGATTTTATAATCAGTATTGAGGAGGGCCAGGGGATGGTAAGAGCCCAATTGCTCACCATCTCTGCCGGGCTTGAGTAAGGAAATGAGGTTAGCCTCATTGAGCGTGGGGGGAGGAAGGAGTCCTCCACAGCCGCAGCATACATCATTAATAGTTGGGGGATGAGTATGTCCGAGCCAGCCTTATAAAATTCGGCGGGTAAGCCATCTGGACCAGGGGATTGCTGTTTGACAGGTTGAAGATGGCTTCATGGAGTTCCTCAGGAGCAAGTGGTGCTCCGAGGTCTTCCTGTTTCGTAGCCGTCAGCTGTAGGGGTGAGAGATATTCAGCTATGTCAGGTTGTGGGTCGCGATATAAATCTGTGTAGTGAGTAATGAACGCTTCATGTATTTGGTGTTGTGTGTAGAGTAACCCGCTCCCTTCTACTTGTATCGCCGATATTGGGGTCATGCGGTATTCGCGTGCAATCAGCCAGGCTAACAGTTTGCCAGGTCTGTCGCCCTGGCGATGCGTGCGGGCAGAGTGTGCAGCGAAGTTGAGACTACGCAAACGTTCCAGGAGGCGTTTATGTTCTGCTTTTGCTTCGGTCAGGGGGCTGCTTGCGCCTCCCACCCCGTCCCATTCGTGGTCCAGCAGTTCAGTTTCTAATCTCGTCAGGTCACCCTCCAGTTGTCTTCGCATGTGGCCCTGTGTGCCCAAGCAGTGTCCCGGGATTACCACTTTGAATGCGTCCCATTCGATCTGGAGGGAGGATGCTGTATCAGGATTATCTTCAAAGTATTGGGCAGTTTGTGAGAGAAGGGAGTCGTGGAAAGCCGCGTCTAGCAAGAGGTCCGGCTGGAGCCGCCAGGTGGGGATGGGCGGGTGTGGATGCTCCCATGCGATGGTCAGAGTGTGTTGGTTGTGGTCGGAATGTGTGCGGCCTATGTATTGTGTGTCTGTAACCAATGGGAGGAGGTCAGCGGTCACCATGAACCTGCCTAAACGTACATGCAGATCATGCGCGCCCGACCAGTAGGAATACGTCCGTGTTGTTGGGTTACGTGTCCGCCATGTATCGTGTAGGTCCCACTGTGTAGCCCAGCTGATTAATGCCTTCGTGGTGACGTGTGTTGGTGCACTAGTCGGGGGTGGGGAAGATCTGTCTAGAGTCATATCTAGGACGCAGTTGTAGTCACCCCCTAGTATCCACGGGACCCCATGCCAGGCCGCCAACACCACCGAGAGGCAGGTAAAAAACTACCCTGGTCAATGTTTGGGGAATACAGTGAAGCCAGTACTATTGGCTGTCCATCCAGTCTACCTCTGGCTATCACATACCTGCCGTCCGGGTCTACATGTGTGTCCATGACCACCCATGGGGTTCCTGGACGGACCCACAGGAGCGCCCCACGGGCGAAGGAGGAATACTCCGTGGCATAGAGTTGCCCGGGCCATCTGCGGTGCAGAGCGCGCACCTCCGCTTTGTTTAGATGCGTTTCTTGTAATAGTGCTACATGAAATTTATGGTGCTTCAAGTAAGAGTAAATCTGGTAACGTCCCGCTGGTGTATGCATGCCCCTGACATTCCATGTACATATCCTAATTTCAGCCATTATCGTCACTTGTGTAGGAGTCACCTCTGTCATCCGGTCCCAATTCCCTGAGTGTGGCCCCCCACTGATCTCCCGGCACCTTCTCCTTTTCCAGACCAGACACAGCTGCTGTCACATTAAGTAGCAACTCAGACAGTTCCCAAGGGGTGAGGGTAAAAGGGAAAACATGGAGCCTAAAAGAGGCAATACAATAAGGAATACCAAAAGGTCGGCTGCGCAACATGCTGCCGTCCAAACACTCAAGTGAGTTAAATAAGCTTCTAACTATACAGTTCTGGGGGGTGGTGGGCAATTGGTACAGTAGTGACACAACAGTGGTGTTCTCAAAGGGCCGTAAGATTATGGGCCATATCCAACCGGCTGTACCGGGCATCAGCAAATGCAACGTGGCGGGAGAGCGTTCGTCCGTTGCAATGATTGGAAAGGAAGTCCGTGCGAGGGCGCACACCTCCAGCAAGGTTGGGCCGGGGATCGCCAGCCCAGCAGCAAGTACAGTGGGGGGCGGGGAGGCGCCTCAATGACACAGGTCTAGCATTTGTAATGTCTGTAAGGTGTACTCACTGTGTTTCACCCACTCCATCCCATGAAGAGCAAGGGGGGGATCCCCCTTCGGCCTCCGTCACCCAATTAATCTGCGCCCCATGTCGGGCAGGGGGCGCGAGCACACAATAGTCATCACAGCGTGAATATTCCGAGGACCCCAAGGGGGCTCCCCTCAGCCAAGTAGATCCACTGTTTGTGGTGTGACATCGGGTGGGTCCGTGGATAGTTGAGAGTCCGGTATGCCGTAGATTGCTTCGTCGTCACTGGCAAAAGTGCGCGGACTGGCGTGTGGGGCTGAGGACGGCGCCAGAGAGCTGCTAATTTCCGTGACTATGTCCGCTGGCGGGGAGTGGGTCGCCGTTTCCTGCGAGTTGTGAGGCGTAGGTGATTTGCGCCTGCGTGTTCATCTTGATCGCCGGGAGCGAGTCATCGTAGCAGTGCCCCGCGTGTATCGAGGTGTCCCCTCCACTCCGCCATCCAGCCAGGCTTCAACCTCCTCAGGGTTGGTGAAAAAGTGTGTGTTATCCTGCGCCACCACTCGTAGATGCGCGGTAAAGAGGAGTGAATACTTGAGGCCCGCATGTCGCAGCCTGCGTTTCACTGCTAGAAAGGAGTGTCTTTGTCGTTGTACTTGGATGGTATAATCCGGAAAAAACATTACTGTGGCATTGTCTATTCGTATATATCCTAATTTCCTGGGTTCGCGCAAGATGGCGTCGCGGTCTCTGTAGTTAAGGATGCGAAAGGTCAGCGGTCTGGGGTTAGATCCCGGGGGGAGGGGTCTCATGGATACCCTGTGGGCCTGCTCCACCACAAAGTGTTGCAATAGTGTTCCCTCCGGTAAGAGGTTTCTTAGCCAGTCCTCCACGTGGCGCGTACGGTCCGTCCCCTCCCATTTTTCCAGTATGCCAACCAGTCTGATGTTGTTTTTTCGCGCCCGCCCTTCTGCGTCCTCAGCGCGCTCCTCCAGGAATTCAACCCTGTTGAGAAGGTCACGTATATGTTTGTCCGCTTGATTCACTCGGGGTCCCAGATCAGTTACCGTGGTTTCCTGCGCGGTGGTGCGGTCTTGCAATTTCTTGTGATCGGCCTTGAGATGAGTCAGATCGATTGCCACACTGTTGATCTTATTCTCTAGGGAGGTGCGCGTCTGTTGTAGGGACTCCTCCAAGCGTTCCATCACAGCTAGGACACTGTCCAATTTGGATTTCACATCTGTATCCATTGTGGGTGGCGATTTGGCCTGCTTCCCTTTTATGGATGTGTTGCCGGTTCCAGTACACGTCCTCACCCCTCCAGACATGGGTAAGGCGGTGGGTGTGAGTGATCACTGCTCACAGAGGAGGCTATGTTGAGACAGCCGGGGTATAGGCGCCCCAATACTTGTCTCCTCCGTCTGGTGCTCGCTGCCCCCCTCCGCCGGTGTTGCGCTCTCTGGGGAGTGAATGTTTTAGTCGGGGGTACTCTAGGTTTATCTCCCAAGGGGGGGGGGTTTGTCTCACCACGCCTGGTCCCTCCGGGTTCCTCAGCAACAGTCAGAGGATAGTCAATGCTGGGGGGCGTCAGCCATTAGGGGGGGGCCTCTCCAACCATAGAGCATGTGGAGTCTCTCTCTCCAGAACACGATATGGATTAGGGCTGGGTGTATCCCGGAGTCTGTAGGTGCCCCCGCTCCGCTGATGGCTCCGCTGCTATGCGGGTGGCGGTGGCGGTGACATAACTGCGTACCTGGCCTCATGCGCAGCCCAGCCGTCGTTGTAAGGGCCCGCCGCGGTCTACCACATCCTTCACCCCTGCAGGTTCCTTTGAGCGCGGCCACTTGTAGCCCCTGTTCAATAGTTGTGATCATCCTGCCGCCTCAGCACCACAGCAGACTCCCATGACGCCAGAGCACAGCAACCGCTCAGCATCGTGTGGCTTCCGGCGCGAGGGCACCGCTCTTGGGGGGCAGGGGGAGTCACCGCGCCCTTCCCCGTGGACTGTGCAGGTTCCCACGATGCGCCGTGCAGGCCGTAGCCTGAGGCCTAGTATGCAGGCAGGAGCCGCGGCCTCGCGTAGCCGGGCATTCTGGGGCGGTGGTGAGCAGTGTATCTGCAGCCCTCAATGTGGTGTGCTTTCCCCCGGCACAAGGTCTGCCGGGGCGCTATTGACGGCGATCTGTCCTCCGGCACCTCTGGGCCCTCTCCCCGCACAGCCAGCGGTGCAGTATCCGAGCGCGGCTCACCTTCTCTCTCCCCAGCCACAGCAACCACAGGGTCCGGCGCCGCCCGGTGTGTGGGTCCGCCCCGTTCCGTCAATCCTCCGGCAGGGTCTCCCAGGGATGGAGTACAGTCGGGGTGCAGCCGTGTAGGGGGGGAGCTGCCTCAGCGATGCAATCTGCGGGCAGGGGGAAGTCTCTTGGTTGCCATCCCAAGCGGTCGCTGGTGTTGACAAGGTGCCGTGCCGGCCACCGCTTCAGGCCTAGTGGGCTCGCCGGGACAGCAGCGTCCGGGGCGGCCGCGATCTTTTTGGCTGTGCCCGTGCGGAGCCCTACAAGCTGTCATCCCCAAAATTGGTTGTCAGGCAGGCAAGTGTCTGCTCCGGTTCCGCCTGCAGTTACAGCCGTGTCCGGATGCTTGGGTCGGAGAATCGGCCCGGGGAAGGGGAGCTCGGATCAAAGCTCTACCCTGCCACGGCTGCCTCCATTGCGCGCCAAACCACGCCCCGCGAAGATATGTACCATATCAGCTTCTAGAGAATTACAGCGAGGGCAGGAGATACCCGTAGTACCGCCCCACCTTGCTATCCTGGCTGGTGTAAAGTACAACGAAAATAGGGTTTTGTAGTGTTGAGACTGTAAAGGGGCAGAGCAAAGAATTGTGCGACCTAGGTCCAGTGACTCCTGAAACCAACCTGGTTCACTGCCCATGGAACCTAATCCTGATGAAAGCACCATTACACACTACAGCTAATTCTGAAGCAAGCACCATAAAATGTGAAACCGTAAAACATATACTTTCTCATTTGATTTTTTAAATGTATAATGCTTTCAATATTGCCACTGTAAAGACACAGTTTAGGCCATGTCTTTTGGCCTTGCAGTTGCTTGCTGATAAATTCCTTACCAGGAAATCATACATTTGATGACTTGTGTTGTCTGAGAGTTTTCCTTTCTTGTCCCTGCAAGTTTCATTGTTATCCTATCTTATGAAGGCAAAGTCCATTTCCATCTTAGGGGCATATTACCAAGCAATAGCGATAATTATCGCTATTGCTTGGTTAGAGACAAAAATTTACCGCTTAGCTGCGGCGATTTTTATCGCAGATAAACCTTGGTATTACCAAGTTTTATCACAAATGCGATAAAAATCGTCCGAAATGCATGAATATCGCTGAAAAGTCAGCGATATTCATGCATTACCGAGCTAATGCTCTTAGCCATGTTATCCACCTTCCATTGGATAACATTTCTAAGAACTGCTAAGGGCAGCTGTTAGCTTTTGGAGATATTCGTGCTTAGCGCGAATATCTTCAAAAGTTGGTAATAGGAGATAGCGATGTTAGCGACTGTTTCCAGTCGTTAACATCTTGGCACGCCCTCTTTGCATGTCATTAGTGATAAATATCACTGACATGCAAAGTGGGGCCCAAGATGGTCGCTATCTCCTACTAGCTGTCGCTAACTGGTGTTAGCGACAGCTAGGTAATAGGGAGATCATTTTATCTCCGCTTTCTTGGCTTTTAAAGCCAAAAAAGCAGAGATAAACCCCCTTGATAATATGCCCCCTAGTTAGCAGCTAACTTGTTGCTGTGCTTTAATCCCAACAACCTCCATGCTTAATCATTGGTTACCTCCTGAACAGAGACCTGCATTTTATTCATGTGTATAATTTATTTTTAAACTATGTCACTCTTATAAAGCAATCCAGACTGAAACATAAAACGTATTTGAAATCAAGGATATTATGCAATTATTTTAAAAACAATATGAACATGGTGTAACTCTTAGGACTTTATAACAAGTACAGCGATTCTGGTACTGTTGTCTGACCACCACCCTCGGCACTATTACTAGTGTGGCTTGAGACTGCCACAAGGCTGCCTCCTCCACCGGGGTCAAGGATCCCGCTATGAGGGCGATCTTCAAAGGGCCTGAATATGCTTTCGGTGATAATGACTGCACCGCCTAGCATATTATGTCCTGCATTTTCACCACCCATTCATGGCTGGTCCCCCCCACCCTGTCTGAATCTGGCCATGGGGGTGCGTGTGGGGAGGCACACGTTGTGCTCCTCTGGAATTGCACCTTCGTTCCTGCACAGTGTAGTGTGTATGACATGGTGCATGCGCACACTGTGCACAGTGATATCAATTTGGTAGAATTTTTACATTGTATACATAATTACATATTTATATATATTACATATTTATTTATATATTATGATTTGCACATGAGATGCTGTGTTTTTCTATGTGTTATTTAATGCAATTGAAACAACCGTATTTTTTTTATGTCCATGTTAATCACGTGAGAGGTACTGGTCACTTTAAATAGACTTGGGCGACTCCTATTGCACGTCATGTGAACAAGGCCAAGGCAGGCTAAAACGCGTCATGGCGGTCATAGTGGAAGACATTCAATAAACTAAAAAATTGAGCACTTAGTGGCAGATTTATGAGTTCTGGCGCATCAGCAGGGATGCGCCAGAACTGATGCGTCACGCAATTCCATCCTTGCGGCACCACAGATGCACCGCATTTACAATGCGGCGCACCATGGTGCAAGGAAGGGCAGATGCGTGACGCATCTTGTGGTGTACGGGCGGTGCATTGCTGGAGGAGCATCGCAAGTGCGACGCAACTACTGCAATGTACAGAGGCCACCCATACATAACGTGGTGCGTCACTTAAGGATTTGACGCAGCAGCGTCGTAAAACTGACTCAGTGAAATCTTGTAGATTTCACTGCGTCAGTTTCCTACGAGGGAACGCCCACCCTGCGACAGAACGACCACATGAAACCTGACGCAGGTTTCATGTGGTGCAGGGCTTTACAACGTGACGCATCTGCCTAGATGCGTCACGTTGTAAATAGGTCGCAGGGATGCGCCACGTTTCCGCGCCGTTGCGTGACGCAACAGCGGCGTAAACGTGGCGCAAGTCTGACATAAATCTGCCCCTTACTTACTGGTTCGCATCCGTTTGTTCCGTTTATTCTAGTGGGAGAGTAGTTTCAGCAATGGAGTTTGTGGAATATGCTAACACATTTAGGCCACCAGAACGTCACAAAACGTGATATTCCAACAGCACACAGGGCTTCGTAAATGTGTATATGTGCAGAGAAGAAAAATGGCAAGCCACATTCTGACTGCCATTTTGAGTTGCTTCTTTAGAATTCTAAAAAAATGATTTCACAACAAGAAACAACTAAGTCTTCTAATCCACCATATCTGGTCATGCATGTTCAAAATGTTTATTGTCGTAAAAAAACTGAAAATCACACTTTGAGAGATTAGTAAATTTGGGGCAGATTTATGTTAACTGGCGCATCCCCAGGGATGCACCAGTTAACGTGCGCCACAGCTCCAGCACCCATGGTGCGCCGCATTTATAATGCGGCGCAACATGGTGCAAAAAAGGCACAGATGCGTGACGCATCTGTGCCGGAAATGTGGCGCATTGCTGGAGTTGCGTCAAAAGCGCGACGCAGCTCCAGCAAGGCTCGGGGGTACACCATCCGCACAATGCTGCGTCAAGACCTACGCCTGCTTCAAGCAGGCGCAGGGTTTTGACGCAGCATTGCCCTGAAAGTGACTGAGTGAAATCTCATAGATTTCACTCAGCCACTTTCAGGAGGCGTTCCTGCGCAGGAACGCCCCCCCTGCGCAGGAACGCCTCCTTATGGCGCAGTGCTTTACAACGTGACGCATCTCCTAGATGCCTCACGTTGTAAATAGGGCGCATTATTTGCCGCAATTGCGGCGCAACGGCCTCATAAATCTGCCCCCTCATATTTAACTCGCACGTATTTGACAGAATATGAATAGTCATAGGTTTAACACTTACAGAATCCGACGCCCTTCACTCCAAAGAAGAGATGGCAAGTAAGGAGCGAATACTGTGTGTATTTTTCAGCGTTTAAGTCAAATGAAAGTTTGACACGGAAAGCAAGCAGATACAAAGATTGAAAGAGAAATACTTAAATTAACTAAAGCATAGGAAATGTTATGGCATGTCAATGTATATAGAGCGCATTCATTTATGTCTTTAAATACATTTCGAAACATGTCAGAAAAAAAGTCAAAATTAACCATTCTGGAGCTGATTGACAAGTCCCTTGCGCCACCGGTGCGTCACTTTTAATATGGGAAAAAGTGACGAACTGGCTGCGCAATGGGCTTGTAAATAAGCCCGTAAGAATGGCCTGTAACTGCAATCAGTTTTCATTAGGCGATTTGTAGTGATGAGAAAATAGCTGCATTCTACAGCATGAACACCTGATGGCAGCACACCATAACACCAACTTTCATGTCAGCTCCTTTGGAATTGCAAAACTTATTGGTACTAAAGTATATTGTCTTCGTCTTCTTTTTGCTATTATTTTTAAGTCTGATGGGGGTTTGTAAAGCCAAACAAACAAATCTGATGAGACCGTGTCATAGAAGTAAATATGAAATCATAACAAGAAAATGCCTGATACAATAACTCCAGTCATACAAACTATCAGACTGAATGTAATTCGTAATCATAAAAAAGGCACATTATTTCCTTTAACAACATCCCAGATTGGCAGTTTTACCATTTATTTCTAACTTTCCTTAATAGCAGGTTGTTTGTTGGAATTCTACTTGTGAACTCACAGTGGTCAATAACTTGTAATATTCCTAACAGCAATCCCACGTGTACTCTGAATCGGGCGCATCAGGGCACAGTTCTATGTTTTAATAAATACATCATTTCTATAATCAAGTAATGCTCAGCCGCCACTATATCCCCATGGAAAACCACGCCCTGGTGGCCTCTCGAATTTGACAAAAAAAAACATATTAGATCGGTCTTATAACTCCGCCCAGTGATTGAAGTGGAAAAAAACAAGTGCTGGTATTCTGTACTACAGTACCTGCTTGTTTCTGAGAAGTGCCGCTACTCTCCAATTAAAAGTATTACATTTCTCTTGAGATGTGCCATTACTCTCCCTCTCAAAATAAAAAAGTGCAGGTACTCAGTACCGGACAGTACCGGCCCATTTAAAGCATTGATTCATCCCCAATATTATTATATGGCTGCGCCTGCACAGTATTAACACAGGAGGTGTACATTATACATGTATTTCTTCCTTGCAAGATTGGCTGACATTTTGACCTTTTTTTGACGGACGGTCCTTTTTTTCATCATTTGTCTGAGGGATGTGTGACCTTACAAAGCATGCTCTTACCACGCATGCTGTTACAACGCAAGTATTACAACGAAAACCTTTACAACGCATTACACTTGGGGGTGCTGGATAGTGAATAGTTTAATTTACTATTCCAACTCCAGTCCCCTTGGACACTAGGGAAGGTGTTGGCTAGTAAATTAAAACTATTCCTTATCCTAGAGCGCCTCCCAGTGTAATGCATTGTAATGGTTTTCGTTGTAATACATGCGTTGTAACAGCACTGCGTGGTAAAAGTTGCGTTGTAAAGGTTGCATACCATTTTCTAGTGTTTTCATTAACCCTGGAAGGGTAACTTCGCTCCGCCAGCGGAATTTTCAGAGATTTGCATACTCGGCACTTTGCGGTGAACGCAGAGGTAGGCAAAACTCCACCTCCATGGTGGAGCAGAGTTAACCGCTCCCTCCCCCCTCCCAAATGCTTTAACATGATAAAAAGAAGGCACTTACCTGTGTTTCTGCCGCGTCCCCTGCCTGGCCATTCTCCTTCCTGCTCCTCTTGCTATTACAAAAAACAATACATTGTACGTCTTGTGTGTGCGCATGTGCACGCGCAAGACGTGCAACATAGTGTTTTTTTTTATGAAGAAGGACACGAGGCAGCGAGGAGCAGGAAGGAGAGTGGCCAGGCAGGGGAAGTGACAGAAACACAGGTAAGTGCCTTCTTTTTATCATTTTAAAGCATTTGGGAGGTGGGAGGGAGCAGGGAGGGAGCGGAGCGATGTGTAGCTCCACGGAGTTTCTTCCACCTCAGTGGAGGCACTACTTCAGCTCGGCCCATGCTTAGTTCTCAAGCAGAATGAGGTAGCAAAAAGTAATTTAACTAACTCAGATGATACAGTGAGTTAAAAGTGGCTTCTTAATTCCCCTTAGTGCCTCATTGTCCTTGTTCTTTGTGTTGATGAGCACTATTAATTAAGTGATTTAGTGTTCCCCAGCCAGCCCATAGCCAGGGGTAGATGTTAAGGTGGGCATGGCCCCAAGGAACAACTACAGGAGCATTTCAGTTCTCGATGTTTGACATTGATTTGGTTCCCCCATAGTATTTTTCTAATATGTTGGGATTTTAAAGAAAGCAGCATATTTTGCAATTGTTCTAAAGTGTTACCATTTTTCTACATGTACCACTTTTAGTCATAATAAATAGTAAATGGTACATTCTAGAGCAAAGTGAGAAAGAAACGGTGCACAGTCAAAATATCGACTACAAAATATCGAATGGACATAATATCGAGTACAAAATATAGGCTGGACAGAATATCGAATGGACAAAACATAGACATCAAAAATATCGTTTTGAAGGTAAGTAATGTAATATTGAATTTTAAAATATAGATAGTTAAAATATCGAAGTACATAATATAGGTTAAAAAAATATCGAACATTTAATAATATCGAATATTTTATAGTGTAGTTTATGTGTTAAAAGTGTTTATTTATGTTATAATGTAATTTAATTAATTAATTTAATGTTATTTAAATGTTGCGTAATTTAATTCTGTAGCGGGCTGTGGGTTTATAGGGGAATAGGATGGGAAGTAATTTTATTATAATTAATTAAATATGTACATTTATTTATTGGTATTTCTTTATAATTAATTGTTATTTAATTTTTATGTTGTAATTAATTCATTTTTAATTGCCAATTAATTTTATTTAATTGATAATTATGTTAATTTAACTAATTTAATTTCTGTAGCGGGTTGTGGGTTTATAGGGGAGTAGGGTGAAAAGTAATTGAATTTTAATTAATTAAATATGTAAATGTATTTATTGGTATTTGTTTATAATTAATTTTTTATTATTTATTATTTTGTAATAAATTACATTTTAATTGCGAATTAATTTTATTTAATTGATTAATTGATAATTATGTTAATTTAACTACATTAATTTCTGTAGCGGGTTGTTGGTTTATAGGAGAGTAGGGTGGGAAGTAATTTAATTATAATTTTTTATTTATTTTATTTTTATTTTAGCGATTTCTAAAGTGCCTGGTGACCCAAGGGCTTCCCCGCGCTATTAATTAAATATGTTATTAGTTAAATATTAATTAAATATGTTAAATATGTTAATTTATGTAGTGTTATTTATTTATAATGAATTGTTAAATGATTTTTATTTAATAATTCATTACATTTTCATTGACAATTAATTTTATTAAATTGATTAATTGATAATTATGTTAATTTTAATAATTTTACAATTTGGAGTGGGAATAGTAATTTTTACCCCTACGCTATCCAATGCTTTCCCTACTGTTGCACTCTCTGGAGTGGGAATAGTAATTTTTACCTCTACGCTATCCAACGCCTTACCTACTGTTGCATTTTCTGGAGTGGAAATATAAATTTTAACCCCTACGCTATCTAAAGCTTTCCTCACTGTTGCACTGTCTGGAGTAGGAATAGATAATGTTACCCCTACGCTATCCAACGCTTTCCTTACTGTTGCACTCTCTGGAGTGGGAATAGTAATTTTTACCTCTACGCTATCCAACGCTACTGCCCTGTGGCATTGGACCAGCATCGATATTTGTGCCAGTGTCAATATCCCCATGTTGGTGTTCCATTATCTGTGTCAAGTAGAAATACCCTTGTGTCAGCATCACTGTGTGTTAATGTCCTAATTTATCCCAGCTGTGCCTGCTGCTTGATCACCGCTGTGCCTTGGTGGGAATTTCATTTGGGGCATATTTGTCGCCTCCAGTATTGTGTTTTTGTGACTTTTGCTCTGTTTTTCTCCCGGTTTTCTGTCCTGGCCCCCCCCCCTTTTTTGCCTTCTGTATCCCGGTTTGCATAGCGGCCCCCTGCGGCCATGCTCCCTTGCCACCCGCTCCTGCCTCCCAGCTGATCCTCCCTCCCTGCCTTTAAAGGTTGACGCTGCCCGACGGTGGAGGTGACCAGGTCAGGTCATTCCCCCCTACCACCGTACAGCTCCTCCTGGTTGTCGGCTCGCCGCTGCCCTGAGCACAAGTTCGTGTCTGCTGTGCCTGCTGCTTGCTCAATGCTGTGCCCTGGTGGGGGCCTTCAGTATTGTGTTTTTGTTTTGCTCTGTTTTTCCCCGGTTTACTGCCCTGACCGCCCCCCCCATCCTCCCTTCTTTCCTTCTGTATCCCGTTTTCCCACCACGGCCCCTTGTGGCCACGCCCCCTTGCCGCCACGCTCCCGCCACCCAGGTGGTCCTCCCTCCTTCCCCACCTTAATGATGACCGCTGCCCGGACGAGCAGCGGACGAGTTCAGCGGGTCCGCACCTTGACCGCACCCAGCACCAGAACCCCTGGACCCCGCACATGCCACGACACCAGACTCCTAAACAATGCCAGCACTCTCCACTCTCTCAACACCGGCGAGACAACCGCTGCTTCCAGGCCGCTCCGATACGCACCCACGGACCCTTCTCCTGCCACATCTGCAACTTCACATGCGACAGACCTGCCAAACTGCCACTGACCAGACCCAACCACCTCTGCTGTATACTCCTCAACACCCGCTCTGCACGCAAACACGCCATTGAACTCTGGGACCTGCTCGACAACACCTCCCCAGATGTGGCCTTCCTGACCGAGACCTGGTGGAACAACTCCTCGGCACCTGACATCACCATAGCCATCCCGGACGGCGACAAGATCTCCCGCAGAGACCGCACCAACGGAATGGGAGGAGGAATAGCCATCGTCCACATGTCCACCCACCAGGTCCACACCCTTGCAGACAACTCCCTCAACTCCGCCGAACACCTTCACTTCCGGATCCACACCAACCCCAACATCACCCTCAGAGGAACACTCATCTACAGACCTCCTGGACCCCGGTCCCTCTTCAGCGACTCCATCGCCGACCTCGCCAGCACCCACAAACTCGCCTCCACGGACTACATCCTCCTCGGGGACCTGAACTTACACCTCGAGAACAACAACGATGCCAACTCCACCACCCTGATCGCCAACCTCGGCCTCCGACAACTCATCAACAAACCCACCCACGCCGCCAGCCACACGCTTGACCCCGTCTTCTCCACAAGCACCCACGTCGCCTTCAACCACACCACCGAACTCCACTGGACCGATCACCGATGCATCCACTTCACCTTCAAGAAACCAACCACGCACCATCGCACCCATCAACTGCCCCGACGCTGCTGGAGCAAAGTCACTGAAGACCAGCTGACCACCACCCTCTCCCAGAACCCACCCACCCCACCGACGCAGACACTGCTTCCTGAAATCTCAGACAGTGGATCGATGACTGCACCAAAAACTTCGCCCGATCAAGAAACCCTACATCAACCACCCCAGCAAGAAAGCCGCCTGGTTCACCGAAGAACTCCTGACCTCCAAACGTACATGTCAGAAGCTGGAGAAGAAATGGATTCACGACTGCACACCAGACAGCCACACGGCTCACAAGGACGCCATCCGCAGACATCGCCACCTAATCAGAACAGCCAAGAGAACGTCCTTCAAAGCCCGACTGGACAACAACACACATGACAGCAAATAACTTTTCCACATAGTGAAGGAACTCTTCAACCCCAGCGCCAACACAAACAACATCCGCCCTCGCAAGATCTGTGCGACTCACTGGCGACCTTCTTCCATCGCAAGATCACCGACATCCACGACAGCTTCAACTCCTCATCCGCCCTGACCGCAACAGACCCCACCCCGAACGTCACCTGCACCAACCAGCTAACCTCCTGGTCTTGCATCAACGACGAAGAGACATGCAAGGTCATGAACTCCATCCACTCAGGTTCTACGTCAGACCCCTTCCCACACCACATCTTCAACAAAGCCAACGCAACCATCGCACCCCAACTATGGAAGATCATCAACATCTCCTTCGACACAGCGACATTCCCGGAAAGCTGGACGAACGACACAATCAACGCCCTCCTCAAGAAGCCCAAGGCGGACCCCAAAGACCTCAAGAACATCCGGCCCATCTCCCTTCTCCCCTTCCCGGTGAAAGTCATTGAGAAAATTGCCAACATGCAGCTGACCCGCCACCTCGAGGACAACAACATCCTAGACCCATCCAAGTCCGGATTCAGACGCAACCACAGCACTGAGACCCCACTCAATGCCGCCACAGACGACATCAGGCGCAAGCTAGACAACGGCGAAACATCAGCCCTCATCCTCCTGGACCTGTCAGCCGCCTTCATCACGGTCTGCCACCGCACACTAAGAACACACCTCCAAGAAGCCAGATTCCAGGAGAAGGCTCTGGACTTGGCTCTGGACTGGGCTCACATCCTTCCTCTCTGGTAGAACCCAGAGAGTCTGCTTCCTGCCCTTCCGTCATCATCTGCGGCATAACCTAGGGCTCATCCCTCAGCCTGACCCTGTTCAACGTCTACATGGACCCCCTCGCACAAGAAGCCCGTCACCACGACCTGAACAACATCTCCTATGACGACGACACCCAGCTCATCCTCTCCCTCACCAAGGACCTGCACACCGCCGAAGCCAACCTCCACGAAGGCATGAAGGCCATCGCAGAGTGGATGAGGAGCCAGCCACCTGAAGATGAACTCAGACAAGATAGAGGTCCTCATCCTAGGACACACCCCCTCTGCATGGGACAACTCCTAGTGGCCGACCACACTGGTAACAGCCCCAACACACACGGACCACGCACGCAACCTAGGATTCATCCTCGAATCCTCCCTCTCCATGTCCAGGCAGGTCAGCGCCATCTCCTCCTCCTGCTACAACACCCTCCGCATGCTTCAAAGGATCTACAAGTGGATCCCGACCGAAACAAGAAGAAAATTGACCCAAGCCCTCGTCAGCAGGCTGGACTATGGCAACGCACTCTATGCAGGAATCCCGGCCAAACACCTACAACAACTTCAACGCATCCAAAACGAATCCGCCCGACTGATCCTCAACATCCCCCACCGCAGCCACATCGACCCCACCCCTAAGAGACCTGCACTGGCTCCCCCTCATCAAGAGGATCACCTTCAAGCTCCTCACCCACGCACACAAAGCACTCTACGACACCGGACCAGCCTACCTGAACAACAGACTCAGCTTATACACCCCCTCCTGCCAGCTCCGGTCCGTCAGCCTGACCCTTGCTTCCGTCCCTCGCATCCAACAAACAATCTCTGGTGGCAGATCCTTCTCCTTCCTCGCCGCCGACACCTGGAACACCCTCCCCACCCATCTGTGGCAAACCCAAGACCTGCTCACTTTTAGAAGGCTCCTCGAGACCTGGTTCTTCGAGCAGTAGCAGCAACCCCCACCCCCAGCGCTCTGGTTCTTCGAGCAGTAGCAGCACCTCCCCACCAGCACCTTGAGACCCTCATGGGTAAGTAGCGCACTCTACAAGTTCACTGATTGATTGATTGATTGATTGATTGATTGAACGATGTGACCCCGGTCAGTACCCGTGTCAGTATATCAGGACACTGTCTAATGTTATGTCTGACTGTATAGTGTCAATATGCATCTGCCCTGGCATCTCAGTGTCAGTGTCCCAGCATAACTATCCTGAGTCGGTGTCCTAGCGCTAAGGATTGTGTCCCATGTATGGGCCCCAAATATTACATTTACCATGTTAGTATTGTTGTTTGTTTCAGTACTCCCTGTGCCCTGGTGCCAGTTTCCTAGTTTCAGTGGAGGCCCCACTGTGTCAAAGTACTAGCCTTAGTGTCTCACATGATGGCATGGTTTGCTTTTAAACTACTTATCCCATCCTAGGCCCACTAGTACCAAGGGGATAGAAGAGTCACAAGGCCTGTACAGATGTACAACTGATTTGGTGATATAAAAAGTGTATCAGGGGTGATAAAGTGTACCTGGAAGAACATTGAAAAAACAAAATGCATTTCAGGAAGACCATTTTCAAAAAGGGAGAATTAAAAAGTAAAACAAGTATTTCATTAATATATGACTTAAAGTGAAGCCTGTAGAATTATGATAAGATCAGGGTAATTTTTATAGATAAACATGCAAGAGCAGTTTTACTAATCATTTGAAAATTAAAGAAACAGTTTGAGGTTTGTTTCACAATGATGTAGAGCAGTGCTTAATTTGTAAAAAAAAGAATAGGTAAATGAATAAGTATGTGTGCCCAGAACTTTTAGCGGGAAAGCACTCACTTCCTTCTCAAGTGCATCCCACTTCTACGAATGTTGTTGCCCATTTCCAATACGGCATGGGAAAGGGTCAAAATAATACTGTAGCAAGTGCACCTGCCTTCTTCAAAGTGGTCAAATAATGCATTTTACAGCCCTAGATCAATTTTTAATTTAAATTTGATAGAAAGCCAATACATCTGAAATAGCACTCATAAAAGAAGACAATGTTTTGTTGACCAGTTTTTGTTGGGCGTGAAGAGCCCTTTTTTTACACCACTACTGATTCAACCATTGCTTGTACTATGAATAAAAGCTGACTAGACTTAGAGCCTTAGCCACTGTATGTGGTGCAAGAAATGTGTGAAAGCGATAGTCTCGATGACCTGTTTGGGCTAGAGGTCAAGATTGGTACACACCTGGGGCCAGGTGTACAACCGTTTTTTGCAGTCCCAAAGGGGAAATCGGGGCGTTTGCAACCGCAAAATAGGTCTGCCCTATGTACCAACCCTTTTTTGTGGGTCGGTACCCTATTACTGGTTCGCAAAATAGGGTTTGGGACTCGCTAATATTAATGGGCATGCCAAGGGCTTTTCCTTACTAATACGAGTCATACTTCAATGTCTGAATGTTTTGCGACCGCAATTGCGGTAGCAGAACACTCGCAGTTTACCACCCATTAAAAAAAGGTGGTAAGCCACTCTCAAATGGGAAAGTTGAAAATATTATTTTAAAAGCAGATAGTGGTCCCACTGACAACTGCCTTTTCTTAAAAATTGAAACAGAAACCTTTTTATTTTGATTTTTTAAATGCATCCCGTTTTCCTTTAAGAAAAACGAGCTGCATTTAGAAAAAAAAAACTGCTTTAGTTAAAAAACAGTTACAGACATTGTGGCCTGCTGACCCCAGCAGGCCACCATCCCTGGGAGTGCCAACCACTCCCAATGAGATCTCAAATTGCACCTGCCTCATGAATATTAATGAGACAGGCAATTTCGACCACGTTAGGAATCACAAACAGTGTCTAAGACACTGTTGTAAATTCTATTTTGCTAGTTGCAAAATGTCACAATTTGCGACTCGCAAATTGGAAGGGTGGTACATTTGGCCCCTAGTTACTAATAGATTCCTTTTCTGACAGTAGAATTCACTGAAAAATGAGGCTTTTCAATGAAGCATAAATAACTTCTACTGCATAGTACAACTTTCTGAACCTGCATTACTTAAGGCAAGAGACAAAGTGCAGCTGGTGATATAGCTGTGATTGATGTGTGTGTGCAATGTTTGTTGTATTGTGGCCTGTGTGCTATATGCTTAGTGTACATGGCTTCAATGTGCTGTAATCATGATGACTTATTTGTGTGTCTGTGGTCTATCTTCGTACTTCATATTTGGTGTGCTTTGTGTTGTGCTATATGTTGAAGTTTGTGTGTGCTCTTGTATAATTGGGTATGTAAAAGCTGATTGACAGGATTAGTTGTAAATCCTTCAAGAGAAGCTGGTTATCCAGCAGGAAGAATAGTATGATTCTTATGAGTTCTGTTTTTCTTGAGGTTGATAAGCTAGATGTAAAGTCTGCAGTGCTTACAATTTTAAAATAAATGCCAGCTCCCAAACACCTTATTAGTTAGTCACTCTCAAATTTGCCTACTTCCGGTATAGTGCAGTACACAATGGTTAGAACATAAGTACCAATAAATTGCAGTCTGCACTTGTTTCAGAATCTGCAGAATTCCACATTCATGCAATGTTGGATTAACCTAGAGTAGTTCTTTGTTTGGTGCAGTAGCATTTCTATTCCTGTTTTCCATTGCATTCTGGTATTTGTAGCCCTGAATATAAAATAAATGCCAATCTACTAGAAACATGATTTAATGCAAAAAATTAATTAGAAACCCTGGACTTTTTCAAATGGCCCCTATAGCTTATCCCAATCTGGCCCGTCATAATCTCCGGCCCACACCAATGCTCTTTGTCAGACTCTTAATCTGAAGGGTCCTCAATTTCAGTGTACTCACTGTCAGTTTGAATGGGCTGGTAATCCCTTGCCTAAATCTATTTTAGCCTCCTCTTCTAATTAGACCTCCTTTCAACCCATGGCTGATCTTCCCCAGCCTAAAAACATTACATGCATTAGCTTAAATTTTTGCTCCCGTCTGAAGAATCAAGTACATTTATTTAGTGTTCTCCTTGATGCTGAACCTGATGTGCTCTTTTTAACAGAAACTTAGCTCCACGACGGCTCTTCACCTGACATAATTTCTGCTCTTCCCACCAATGTTGCCCTTCCAGGGATAAATAGACCACATAGAATAGGAGGAAGCATTGGCAATATTTACAAAAAGGATTGCAAATGCAATATTAAGGAACTACAGATTCCTAATTGTGAAACTTTACTCTTCTCCATTTTTTTACCTCCAAAATTCACCCTCTCAGGGGCTCTTATTTATCGCCCCATGGGCCTTCTAGAAACTGGAGTTCAGCATTACCTGACGATTTAGCTCCCCATGTTTTCCAGGCAACAAATGTTATCTTGCTTCGTTACATCAACCTACATCTTGAGGATCCCAAGAATAAACCAGCCTCGACCTTCATAGATGATTTGAGCTCACTGAACCTTTCCCTTCTTAATTCTGCCACCATCAACATTGTAGGCGTCCTCTTAGATCCCATTTTCTCCAACCTCTCCACCCTTTTCGTTGATCCTCCACTCCAACTTTGTTGGACTGATCGTTATGCAGTTCTGTGTAATATTCCAGTCCCTTGCTTTCTCATTATGCGGCCTGCACCATGACTTACGAATAAACACTGGGCTAAACTGGATATGCCTGAGCTCAATATTTGATTCCTTAATACTAGTCCTATCCTTAACATCAAATTTGATGCTGATCAAATTATTGTGCATAAATGACTTAGGGATGCTACTGACGCAATTCTTCCTTTAACACCCATAACGCAACAAAGAATGCTTTCCGCTGCCCCTTGGTTTAATGAAGCCCTCCGATGCAAAAAGATAATGCTGCAAAATATTGGTAAGGGGCTGGAGGAAGCAATATGCTCCAGAGTCCAAAGCAGATTATGCTGTTGCCTTGAAAAAATATCATGCCTCCTGCAAATTGGCCCGGGCATCCTATTACACGGAGAAGATCTCCAGCATCCAACACTGCCAAAAGACTTTGTTTAGAGTGGTGATTGAACTCTCGCAGCTAGCACTTTTACACCTCCGCCCACTCTTTCTCAAGAACAGTGTGATGAGCTAATAATCTTTTTCCTCAGCAAAGCAGAGCTGATCACCTACAAATAATAGTAGATGCTCACATGCTAGTGAGTCCCCTTTTCGCTGCCACTCATGTGCTTGGTTATCTGGGACCCTCTCACTGACCTCAGGGGTCCTGCAGGGCTCCATGTTGAGTCCACTGCTTTTTAACATTTACCTTCACCCTCTGATGGACGTGATTGGGGAGTCGGGCCTCACTTTGTTTTTTTATGCTGATAATTCACAGATTATTTTCTCACTATCTAATGCTCAGAACCTAGATCCTTCCCCACTTAGGCAAGGTCTGACTAATGTTGGTTGGTGGATGAACAGAAATGCTTTTAAGCTTAATGGTAATAAAACCAACATCATGATTCTGGGCAATAATCCCAAACACTGGGGAGTTAACCACTCGCCGGTCTCTTTGCAACCCTTACCCATTTTCATTGATAAAGTTAGGAATCTTGGCTTTGTTATTGATAAGAATCGTTCACTTAAGCTGCAGGTCTCCAAACTCACAGTCTCTTGTTTTTCCATTATCAAATGAAAACCCAAAGAATGGTTTTGCAGGCCTTGGTAATGTCCAGATTGGACTTCAGGAATGTTCTTCATCTTGGCGCCGGTAAATCACTGATTCACGGTTTACAGATCATCCAAAATGCGGCCGCCCTCCATCTCTTTCAGCTGCCTAGACATACTTCTGTTTCTCCCTTGCTCCACAAACTACACAGGCTTAAGGTCAAGAAGCGTATTAAATTTAAGGCCTTATGCTATATGTTCCGACTAGGCACGCCCTCGTCCCTTCATACATCCAAGGTCTGGTGTTACCCTATGTGCCCTCCCGACTGTTGAGATCAGCTAACCTCGCCCTGTGCACCATGCCCAGGTTTCGCCTGGCCTGCATGAAGGGTCGCTCCTTTGCATACTTAGGCCCTAATTTCTGGAGCTCCCTTCCCTTGGCTCTCAGGAATTGCCATTCTCTATTTACGTTCCATAAGAATTTGAAAACTTTGCTCTTCAACTGCTTTAAATGAGCTCAGAGGATTCTGCTTTCCGGCTTTTGCACTATGTTGCTATTTGCTCCAGCGCCAGGAGACCCTTTTTGTAGCTATACGCTCTACAAGTTCTTTAATACTAATAATAATAAAAGGGAAGTGTACCATAGAAGTCATGGACATTTATTTTCTCTATTAACTCACAATGAACTGGAGGATTTTTTCAAAGTTGAGAAAGCAAAAAATAAAGGAACTTTTGTCTTAAAAATGATAGACTCAACCAAACTGGTTGCACATGCCTGTCTTAGGTTGGGAATGGAAAGACAGCCTATCCTCCCTGCACCCAACAAATAGAGAAAAACACCCACCCACCTCCAAGCAAATCAGTGGAAACATATGCTGGCACAAAAATGCATTTTGTTTAGCACCTATTTAGGGTATGAAGCACTATATCCCAACAATACAATATGCAGATTTTGACCCTGCTGGTAGCTCTACCTAGTGCTGGTACCAGGCCATAAAATGTATTGCCTGCAGCTGACATTGCTGTCTCCCTCCCTGCCACCCGCCATCCAATGAGAACCCTGGTCTTGCATGTCTCGATACACAAGCTATTGATGGTGACCAGCCTGACTCCTTGTGAAGAGGTCGCTCCAGCCTTCCTCCCTACCTCTTAGCGCTATAGTGGTATAGTAGCGCTGCTTCTCCCCACTGCCATACTTTAAATTGATTCTGCACCCGGTCTCCGGCGTAGCGCTCCGCATTGCTGTCATTGTTTAAATTATTCTAATTTGCCTGTGTGCATAGCGCTGCTTCTCCCCACTGCCATACTTGTTAATCAATCTCTGGTCTCTGGCGTAGCGCTCCGCATTGCTTCCTTTGTGTGTAATAATTAAATGTGCCTGTGTGCGTAGCGCTGCTTCTCCCCCACTGCCATAACCTTAATTGAAATTGATTTGAACCCGGTCTGTGACATAGTGCTCCGCATTGTTTTGCTTAGTGATTCTATTAACATTGTGTGCTCCACTGCTAGATCGCATTAGTCGCATTGGCCCCTGAGCACAATTGCTACCTGATTGTTTGCGCCCATAGCGTCCTGTGATCCTTGTTGTTGTTGCTTCCACCATTTTGTTGTGCCTGCAGCCCGTCCCTACCCCTATGCTCCCGCCTCCCAGTTCCCCCTCCCACGCACGAGTCACCAGGAACGGCCCGGCTGGGGATTCTCTGTGACCAGCCTGACTCCTTGTGAAGCAGTCGCTCCAGCCTGCCTCCCGACCTCTTAGCGCCATAGTGGTATCGTAGCGCTGCTTCTCCCCACTGCCATACTTAAAATTGATTCTGCACCCGGTCTCCGGCGTAGCGCTCCGCATTGCTGTCATTGTTTAAATTATTTTAATTTGCCTGTGTGCATAGCGCTGCTTCTCCCCACTGCCATACTTATTAATGAATCTCTGGTCTCTGACGTAGCGCTCCGCATTGCTTCCTTTGTGTGTAATAATTAAATGTGCCTGTGTGCGTAGCGCTGCTTCTCCCCCACTGCCATAACCTTAATTGAAATTGATTTGAACCCGGTCTGTGACATAGTGCTCCGCATTGTTTTGCTTAGTGATTCTATTAAGATTGTGTGCTCCACCGCTAGATCGCATTAGTCGCATTGGTCCCTGAGCACAATTGCTACCTGATTGTTTGCGCCCATAGCGTCCTGTGATCCTTGTTGTTGTTGCTTCCACCATTTTGTTGTGCCTGCAGCCCGTCCCTCCCCCTACGCTCCTGCCTCCCAGCTCCCCCTCCCACGCTCCGCCCCCTCCACTTCTCCACTTATGACAGATGCATCAACGCGCAGCGTCCACGCACAGCGGTCGTGCCCCATGCGCGCCAAAGGTGCGCCAAAGGTAAGCCCGTCTGCGGCCGTCTGCACTTGGATCGCGCCCAGCGCCTGTCCCCCTGGTCCCCGCCGTTCTCAACCCACTAAAATCACATATGATGCCGCAAATCTCCTCGCCCTCAACCCCGGACGCTCACCTCAATGCTGCGAAACCACTCCAGGACGTATACACGGCCCATTCGCCTGCCTCTCCTGCAAGTTCAATTGCTTCAGGACCCTCACCACACCCACTTCCTCCACACACAGCTCTGACTCTAACCACCTGAAGTGCATCCTGCTTAACACCCGCTCAGTCCACAGACACGCAACTGAACTCTGGGACCTACTCGACACTGCGTCACCGGACATCGCCTTCCTCACAGAAACATGGATGAACACATCATCAGCACCCGACATCGCCATAGCCATACCGGACGCTTACAAGATTATCCGAAAAGACCGCATCAATCAAACAGGAGGAGGCATCGCCATCATCCACAGGAACACCATCAAAATCACGACCAGCCCCGACGATAATCTTGCAACCGCCGAACATCTCCACTTCCAGATCCACACCGACCCCAGGACCACACTTAGAGGCACCCTCATCTACAGGCCTCCAGGTACCCGCACTCAATTCAGCGATGACATCACGGACTTCGTCAGCCCACATGCCCTCGCCTCCGAGAACTACATTCTTTTAGGAGACCTCAACTTCCACCTTGAAAACAAACACAACAACAACACCATCACCTTTCTGGAAAACCTGGCCAACCTCGGGCTCAAACAACTTGTTAACACCCCCACCCATGCAGCCGGACACACACTCAACCCTATCTTCACTTCCAGCAAGCATATCTCCTTCGATCGCACCACAGCTCTCCATTGGACGGACCACAGCTGTGTTCACTTCAGCTACAAAACCACCCTGAACCACAACCGCCCACAACCTATTCCTCTGAGAAACTGGAACAAAATCACCTCCGACCATCTCCTCACATCACTAAACCAAAACCCTCCCTCCCTCTCACTGGACCCAAACCAAGCGACCACCAATCTCAAGCAATGGATCACCCACAGTGCCGACGAATTAGCACCCCTGAAAAAGCACCAGATAAAAGCAGCCAGCAAAAAGGCTCCGTGGTTCAATGATGACCTTAAAAAATCCAAGAAGCTATGCCGCACCCTGGAGAAAGCATGGAGAAAAAACCCAACCACCAACAACATGGCCACCCTTAAGGCAGCCACCCGCAAACACCACCAACTGATTCGATCCGCCAAGAAATCAGCATTCAAGGATTGCCTCGACAACAACTCTCACAACAGCAAGGAACTCTTCAACATCGTCAAAGAATTCACCAACCCCACCACAGCATCTAACAACATCACTCCCTTCCAAGACCTCTGCGATGCGCTATCCTCCTTCTTCTACAACAAAATTGCAGACATCCACAACAGCTTCGAGAATACCCCCAGCGATCAGCCCTCCCCACCCACCTCTGATCCTACTCCGCCATCTAACATCCTTAGCAACTGGAACGCAATCACCACTGAAGACACCACCCGCTTAATGAACTCAATCCACTCTGGCTCGTCAACCGACCCCTGCCCCCACTACATCTTCAACAAAGCTGACTCCATCATTGCACCCCATCTCCGTGACGTCATCAACTGCTCGGTCAACTCTGCCACCTTTCCAGATAGCTGGAAACACGCCGAACTCAGCGCCCTTCTGAAGAAACCCACAGCAGACCCCTCGGAACTCAAAAACTACCGACCCATATCCCTCCTCCCATTCCCGGCCAAAGTCATTGAGAAAGCCATCAATAGCCAACTCGCCGCCTTCCTTGAATCCAACAACTCCCTTGATCCATCTCAATCCGGGTTTCGAGCCAAACACAGCACCAAAACCGCCCTCATCGCAGCGACCAACGACATCCGAACACTACTAGACAACGGAGAAACTGTAGCCCTCATTCTACTCGACCTCTCCGCCGCCTTCGACACAGTCTGCCACAGCACCCTTATACAACGCCTCAGCAACATCGGCATACAAGGAAAAGCCTTGGACTGGATCATCTCATTCCTCACTGGGAGAACTCAAAGAGTTCGACTTCCCCCATTCAACTCAGAGCCCACTGAAGTAATCTGTGGCGTACCACAAGGATCTTCACTCAGTCCCACTCTCTTCAACGTTTACATGAGTCCTCTCGCCCCCATCGCGCGTCAACACAACCTCAACATCAACACTTACGCCGACGACACCCAGTTAATCCTTTCCCTCACCAAAGACCCCAACACCGCCAAAACCAATCTTCAAGAAGGCATGAAAGAAGTAGCCAAATGGATGAAACATAGCCGCCTAAAACTCAACTCAGACAAAAACCGAGGTCCTCATCCTAGGATCCTCCCCCTCTGCCTGGGACGACTCTTGGTGGCCCTCCGCTTTGGGCACAGCACCCACTCCCACAGACCATGCACGTAACCTTGGCTTCATCCTAGACTCCTCTCTCTCGATGTCCAGACAAGTCAACGCAGTCTCATCCTCCTGCTTCAACGTACTTCGCATTCTCAAAAAGATCTTCCGCTGGATCCCCCTCGAGACAAGAAAGACTGTCACCCACGCACTGGTCACAAGTCGACTGGATTATGGAAACACCCTCTACGCCGGAATCACATCAAAATTACACAAAAAACTCCAACGCACCCAAAACGCATCAGCGAGACTCATATTAGACATCCCTCGCCAAGATCACATCACCGGACACTTAAAAGACCTCCACTGGCTTCCCGTCAACAAAAGAATTACTTTCCGCCTTCTCACCCACGCACACAAAGCCCTCTACAATCTAGGACCTGAATGCCTCAACACTCGACTGTCCTTCTACAAACCCACCCGCCAACTTAGATCGTCCAATCAAGCCCTCGCCGCAGTCCTGCGCATCCGAAAATCCACCATGGGTTGCAGATCATTCTCCTTCCTTGCTGCCAAGACCTGGAACTCACTCCCCACTCACCTCCACCGTACTCAAAACCACATCTCCTTCTGAAAAGAACTTAAAACCTGGCTATTCGACAAATAATAAACCCCTTCCCCAAGCGCCTTTAGATCCACCGGGTGAGTAGTGCGCTATACAAATGCCTGAACTTGAACTTGAACTTGATGGTGCCCTTAGAAGAATATTGAAAGATGTATTTTTATTTAGTTCACTAACACCATACCCAAGTCTTCTAAACCCTGTAGTTCTGCACACCTGTAGACACATATAAGCATGTATTTCTCTTCTATGATAGGCTGTTGCAACAAGCAGTTTGACAAACACTTTTGTCTAAGACTGAGGGTGAGGGAAGCCTTCTTCAAAGAGAAAAAGTTGTGTCAGGTAGTTTCATCTCTTCAGGAACGAACAAAGAGGATCATGAATGGCTACTGTGTTAAAATTATTCACTGCAGTACTAAAATAAATCTTTCTGATGCACCTATTTTCTTATGAGAATGCAAAATAATGTTGCTTCCTCACTCATCCACCTGCTTTCCAAGACCTGCTTTCCCCCATTTTAACAGTTTTGTGTTCACGGCCATGGGATCACAGAAGGCAGTGTTGTGTAGTTCCTATAAACCTATATAGAATCTGCGCGTTTAGACAGCATACACTATAAGATTGGTGCCAGACTGATTCTAGATACCCTACTGGGTATGTTAGCCTGCATACCAGTTAGCGCTCACAGTGCCACTATAAACCCCTCTTACCAAAGAGAGAACAGAGTTTTGGCAACTATCGAACACGACAACCCTTTCCCATCAGGGATCGTGGAAACAGTGTGATACTTTTTGCTCAGTCACTCATGCTCACTTCGTCTCATAGAGATACACAGAATAAACGGTGGGGGCATTTTTCAATAAGCATTTATAGAACCAGCGTCATTCTAGTGTAAAATAGGTGCACTCAAACAACCATTAGACATTAACAGATATAAATGATTATAAGCACTAACAAAGTAAAAGGAAGGTATATTTCTACCATCATGCTAGAACTATGAACACATGCAAATATATAAAATATATGATTGTAGAATACGTACTCCTACTATGTGACCCTAACCAGATGTACCTAAGTGGGCCTAGCATGTATGCAGATGTAAAAGCCAAGAGTCAACCCCATTACATGAAGTGAGAGACTGTGGGACCCCATCTTAGTCTTGAGATGGACACCCCGCAAGGAACGTCAGACCACTGCGAGCTGGAGTGTCTGCATGTAGGATCCTCAGCTTCTTGCGTCAGTGTGTTGGCATGGAAGTCATTTTCTCCTCTGACAGCGCAGCAAGATATGGTGTTTATATACCCAAAGTGGTATCCCCTGGGTATATACTTTTCTGTGTCATGTCAGACTAGGATGAAGGAAGGAATGACCCTTATACACAGTCATTATGCAGGAGATGGTAGGCCTGCTGTCCAGCTGTGAATCAAGAATACTCAAGCATAATGAATGAGGCTTAAGCTTTTTGGAGAAAACCCCCTGTCATCTTTGGACATTATAGTAACTAGGTAAAAGGTCAGTACTAAGAACTGTTTTGCAGTGTAATAACGGGAATGTAGGTGAAAGGTGCGCTCATTACCTGAGCCAATTTTCAGGTACCTATATGGAACATAAAAGCAGAACCTCAGTCTCCCTTCTCAGCCCCAGGTTGTGACAGTGACAGAAAAAAAGGTTAAGCACCAAGATAAACGTTGCCCCATTAGTGCATCAGATAGCTAGAAAACAGGCCACAAACAGCCAAAAAAATCAACCCTCTCACCTCTCAGAACAGTCCTTCTGCTACTGGTAGATTGCCCCACAGGCCAGACCTACCCCACTCAGTCCCCATATACTGGCAATATGTGCTCTGTGCTGAAAACAGAGAATGCCTGCAATTTAATTTACTATGTCAAACTATAAATAGAATCAAAACCTAACCTTCAACTTGATTCATGGCCAGAGCATCTGCGCTGCTGTATTCTATTTTGTAAACAGATTTTATCAGCATTTACAATAAGACATGCCTAACAATGTCAAACAACTTATCCCCACTATCACCACCCTTTCTTAAGTCCAGTCCCCATTGTAGTATGTATACAATACATATTTATTTTGCAAATTTCATTTTTACCCATTTTCTTCCCCAGAATCATCTAAATGATCCAATGCAAGAACATTTTTAATTGATCCTCTTCCTTTCTTCATATGACTATACAATAATGCAAATGTCCCAAATGATAAAATCACCCTGTCACTATACAAAGCCCCTAACGCTGTTTGAAGAGAAATGTTGTTCCTCTTTTGGCTTGGGGCATGGCGGATAGGACCTGGGAGAAGTCTCCTTCCTCCTGCCGTTCTGTGCAAAATCATTACAATGTTGCTGCTTTCCCTGTCCCAAAGTCTCGGATCCTGGCCATAGTAGCACCTTTCCCTGCAGGCAGATTCTGAGTCCTAAAGTCCCTAAAAAAGCAAAGACAGCTGTGTAAAATGTGATGTCCCGTTTCATGCCCCTAGGAGGACCTCACCAATACCATGAATATTGCAGAGCAAGCTTTTATCTGAAAGAAATCACTGACATGCTGGAGTTGCATTTAGGGGTGGTGGAACAGTCATTGTTATGGGGTTTCCTGGTCCCTTAAGGCCCTTTCACTCCTGTGGCCTCTCAGCCTGCAAAAATGTAATGGAAGACCATGCAAGAGCATTAAACTGAGATTTGGAAAGACTTTGGCTAGCAGCTCCAAGGTAAATTTAAGCTCCTATAATTTTTCCATCTCCAATCTGGAAACATTTTCTCAACTTCTCCAGTATAATCATATCCAGTAAGGTATCAGGAGCTGCCTGTGAGGCCCAGTATTCATAATCAAGGAAAGAACATAGGGCAATGCTCCAGACCAACCCGAGGAATGTACGAACTCTCAGTGACACAAATCTCCCATAATAATATAGAACAACATCTCTCTAACAAACTGGTGCTTCACAAGTGTCCAAATTTAATCTACATCATGGAATCCAAATCTCTGGCCCACAAATAGGAGTGCCCTTAACCTAAGCCAGATAGGCCTTCCTAAAGGTCAAGACTGAATCTCCACCAATGTTGGGGTTAGAGCTAAATATAGGATTAACTTATACAGATGGCCGTATGTTATTGGACATTGCAGCGACAGCCCTTGATATAATTTTCACCCGGTAATGCATGGGAATAACCATTGCTTTACTGATTCACAAACTGTTGAACATTTGCCCTCACATACAACAGGGAAGACTGTTGACTTGAATCTCAGCAGGTGGACCCCTAGCCCTGACACAACGTGCCAACCATTTTGAAAGAGAGGTGGAGAGAAAGAAGGCTGAGTTGTAGCTCCCATGCTGAAGCCTTCTCCTTTTTCAAATTTAAGGACTTAAGCTGAAATTATAACTGCCTACATGCAATATTTTTACAATTTCATGATTTTCAGGGATATTTTGAAAGTTTCATGGCTGTCAGGATATGAAAGTAGGACACATTCTAGCAGTGCAAAAGACTTGTTAGCATTAAAGACCAGATAGACTGAATCCAAGTTCAAGTTTATGTTTATTTGCATATTCGATGTAAACATTTCATTATGGCTAACACAATACAAAAATAAAAAAATATATAAAACCGGCAAGTTCAGTATCATCTGTTAAAATTTTATCCATCAGCAAACATATCTTAAAAGTTTCTCTATTGATCACCATTCCCAATCGAATGCTGAAACAGAAGAGCCAACAAGTCAATGAATTCTACAACACAAGTGCAGTACTGTTTTGAACAGCCTTGAAGAGTTAAAAATGTAGGCCGTCTCAACCATGCATGTCAAAAACTATTTAAACAATGACTTCAAAAACATTTTCTCACAGCAAATAATCCAATACGCATACATAGAAAATGTTTCAGGTCCAGTTTGACTGTCCCACAAATATGGCAGGTAGACCCAAGTGCTACAAATGACAAATCCCAAATTACTTTACTTTCAGAGAGATAGAAATAATAGGATAGATTCTTGAAGATACATGTTACAGATTTCCTTTTGCATCACAGCCAACTTATTTCACAAATACGGATCACAGGTGGTTAAACAGCAACACAAAACAATGTTTGATTAAGGTACACCAGGCTGCTCCCAAAATGGAAAAAAAGTAGGAAGAGGCTTAATATACATTCATGATTCTTAATTTTTACCTGATCACCTTGGGGGAAGGGAAATAGCCAAGAATGGTGACCAGACTATAAATATTTTAAGTAGACTCAGTAAAAAACCTGAGCATCAATAAAAGCAGATGAAATAGCTTTCTGCACCTCTACCTTTTTTTATCTCCTAACTTTTCTGAGTAATCTTATTTTTCATGCTTCATGAATGAATCAGGCTAGAAGGGATATCTCAGAATGTGGTGAGTGACATTTGCACTTTTTTCACAATATGAATAATTTTTATACCGATTTGCAAAATACATTTTGCAAAATAAATTTGACTGATGTCTCTAGTAAGTTGTCTCTACATTGGTGTACCTTACACTAAAAAGTCACCTGAGATAAAGATGGGAAACTAGTGGAGTACCAAATGTCTTATTTGAGGAGAAATGTCTCACTCGAGGAGGAAAGTTCTATGGGCAAGATAGTTTTGAATGTAAAAGAGTCCCATTTGAATAAAAAGACAGGCAAAATATCACGCTCCACAACATTTATTAGGATCAGAGTGTATAGGTTCTAATTCTGGTGTATAGAGAGTTTGAAAGAATTTAGTATTTTCATTAATGTCTTTCAAAAGAGAATTAAGTCATCTCTTTAAATTGTTTCTATTTTATTTCGCTCCTTTTTAATATTAAGATAGTTTGCTAAGAGTTTACTTGCCTTGTTTTGACCACCATAATCTCTAGAACCAGAATTAAGAAAATAAGCGGATGTATCTTTCATGGAAAGTTTATTGAATTCAAATTTGGTTTTATTCGAATTATCTAAACAGGTCTTGGATTTGGTTGTGAAAGAAGATTGTTCCGTGAACGTAAGCTATTTCATAGGCGTCTTTTGAATTTGCTTTCCTTTTTGGGTAAACATAACTAATGACAAAATCTCTACAAGCAGCTTTAAAAGCATAAAAAATTTTCTGAAATGGTAAGTTGGGAGATTAATTCAAAGCAAAAAAAAATCCATTAGAAAAGTATCAAAATTTTGAGTAAAAGTGGTTTCCAACAAAAGAGATATATTGAAGTGCCAAAGCCTAACATTTGGAGGAAGGACTAGATCTAAAGCTATTGGTGCATGGTCAGAAATTTAAATGGTGCCTATTTCAGCTCGTAAGATTTGTTAAGATAAAGGTTTCGAAAAAAAGATGTGATCAATCCTAGATGGAGAGAAATGTATGGGTGAGAGGAAAGTGCATTTTTTTAAACAGGGGTTGCAAATTCTCCAGGAGTCAATGAGAGATATTTGTTTGATGGCTGGTTGTGGTGAATTGTTTATGAAAGAAGGAAGGAACCAAAAATGATTTGGAGGAACAATCTAGAAAAGGGTAATTACAAGAAATAGGCATGAGTATTAATGTGATAATAAAATGTTCTCTTGAGATCTTTTACAAAGAATTACAACTCCATTATGGTAACTGTTACCAGGTGAGGAAAATACATATTCTACCCAATTTCAAATAGTTTTTTGGGACTCAGAATCATGAGTATCCTGCAGCAAGGCAATATCAGCAGTCAATTTGGCTAATAGAATAAGAATTATGTTGCTGAATAGATGAACCTAAACCTTATACATTCCAGGTAATGATAGATAAAGTCCTGGATAGAAATGTACAATAAAATGAGCATACTCCAAAAGTGAAGAATAACCAGAATATAAATTCCTTATTTGAGTAACAAATTACACTATACATTACTTAGCAGAAATAGAAGTACAAAAGAAAAAAATGCCATGAGAGAAAAGTAAATTAGAAAACATGAAAATTAGAAGAGAGAAGAGAAAGAAGAAAGGGTGATAAAAGAGAAAAAAAAGACATGTGAACAAAGAAAAGAGAACATGGAAAGGAGGAAAGAAATAGGTATATTGACAGGGACAAAATAAGACAAAAGATATACCAAATACCAGGACAAAATAATTGGGAGTGGTGCAAGCCCAAAAGAGATGATCACAGCCAGGTTTCAGAGGCAGCCAAGTGGGAAGACATCCAAAACCTTAGGTAAGGGTAGAAAAATAGGGGAGTCTGCAGTGCACTACACACAAAAAATACCTTAGCAATAAAGACAAAGCAAAAAGAAAACCCATTATTATCTCTTACAAAATATACCCCTAAAGACAAGTTAAATATGAGGACAAAAAGTAAGTTAACCAAGATGTTACAAATGTACAAACAACAACATGAGACAAAGAGAGAATGTTATATAATGCATTCAAGCAAAAGAGCATTTAGAAGTGTCCAGTGTTTCCATTTTGCAGTTATCGCTAAATTTCTTCAGTATGGAGGGATCTTCATATGTCATTGGCTTGTTGTTGTACGTTACTTTAAGGAAGCATGGGTGTAAAATACCATATCAGGCTCCAGGGGAACATAGTGTGAGATGCCTGTCACAAAATCTATTCCTCCTGTCTTCTGTGGCTTTAGCCAAATCTTGAACGAAAAATAATGGATTTCCGACCATGTAAATCATCCTATGGTTTTAGCTGCCTTGATCACTGTGAGGAGACCATGCTATTCTAGAAAGAATATTATGACACTCATAGGCTTTTGTGATGAAAAGGCGTGCTGTGATTGATGACCAAGTCTATGAGCAAGTTGTACGTTGAGCTTCAGGAATTGAGTCATGTCCAAACTTTTTGGAAGGAAATTTCGGAAAATGGAAATAGGTTGAGAACCTTTCATCTCCTCTGCAAGGCCATAATTTTGAACATTATTACGCCTATTGTGATTTTCTAAATCCTCAGTGACTTTCTTAATATATGAGACTTTGACTTTGAGCTGTGTAGCCTCTTGAGTAGTGTCCTGGATCGAAAGCATCTGATGTTCCATGTTTGTGACTCAATTTTCCATCAAAGACCATTTGTTGTCCAGTTGCTGAATCTTTCTATTAGTTTCCTCTATTTAAGGCTTCAATGCATGGATCTCATCTAAAAGAAGCTCCATAGAGATGGAAGAAATAGGTTTGACAGGAGACGGTGTGTCTTTCTTTGGTCTTTTATTTGTTGATAACGGAGCTATTGTTGGTATCTTGGAAGGTTGTTTGGAAGAGATTGTAGGACCACAGGAGGATAACGATGGATAAGAGTTGTGAGATACAGTATAAGAGTGGTCCATATTGAATTCCAGTGGACAGAAGGAGTTTTTGGTACCCACTGTATATTGAGAACTGGTCATGCTTGCGCCGTGTAGCTTCAAATTTATAGTTTTTCCCCTCACATAAACATAACTATTGAAATAAAGGAAAATATCTAGGGAATTATTTCCAAGTGAAGTAGAGTTAATATATGATCAAACAATCTCAGAAGGCAGTTTAATGTAGTGCATCAAGAAACACAAAAGCAGACTTGAAGAAATACTTTGTTGAAAAATAAACTTCCCACAAAGAGCACAGAGCAGCAGAATTATTTATGAAGTAATTAGGCTTGAATAGTTATGCCATTAGCAACATAGCATGGTGCTTGCAAACTCTAAAAATACCTCATGACAGGAATCAAGATGATAGTAGCAACTTAAGCATCAATACAAAAAGAAGTCATCACAGAAAAAGCAATAATTATGCCTGTAAACTGATGTCTGGGAATGCGTTCATTATTTACAGTCATTGCGGTTCATGCACAACTTGAAAGTATCAGCCTGGCATCAATAGTAGGGGTATGTGAATGAAATTACCTCACGGCTGCAAAGGCCCTCCATCAGCCAGTGACCTTATTCCACAGGCTCTAAGCCAAGCCAAGCCATTATTACTGGCTTTAACTTCATCAGTAGTCTGTCCTAATGTTGAATAGATCTGATCAGGGAAGCCCTTTTTAGATTCAGAGGGTAGAGAGGTCCTTTCTCAATTGAAAGATGTATGGGGGATATGTTCTCCCTAGTATACTATTCATTAAACTTATAAGTATCCCACCTAATGTGTCTGGTGTGATCAATAATAGATAGAGAGAAAAGGAGAGTGAGAAAAGGGTTATATGGTCTCCACTGTGGCTCCACGCTTTTCAGTGCGGGGAAGGAAAAAAATCCTTATCTTTAAATAACCCTCACACCCTCTAGTAGTATCATGCTTCATGATATTTTTTGCAAGTGGGTAGCTGTAAATTTTGTGCCCTAGCTTAGTCGGCTCCAAGGAAAACCTAGCAAACCTGTACATTTTTGAAAAGTAGATACCTAGGGGAAACCAGAAGGTGGTGATTTGGGAGCCTCTGTCCAGGTAGTTTTTCTCAGTATCCCTTTCAAACTTCTAACTTGATTAAAAAAAACACTTTCCTCATGTTTTTTGATGGAAAGTTCTGAAATCCGCAGTGATCCACAAACTTCCTTCCACCTAGCATTTACCTAAGCGTTCCGAGAAAAAGACACCTCATTTGTTTGGCTAGGCATAGGGCACATGAGAGGAAATGACCCAAAAAGCAACATGGATACATCAGATTTTCCTACCTCAAACTGACCCTTTATTTGCAAAGTGGGTAGCTGTGGATCTTGGTTCTTAGGTCAGCCGACATTAAGGGAAACCTAGCAAACCTGTCATTTTTGAAAAATAGACACCTAGGGGAATTCTAGATGGGGTAAATTATATGCCTCTCACCCGGTTGTTTTACCCAAAACTCCTTACAAACCTCAAACTTTGGCTAAAAAACTAATTTTCTTCATATTTCTCTCATGCAAAGTTATGGATTCTGCAGAGAGCCGCAAACTACATTCCACCCAGCATTTTCCTAAGCCTTCTGAAGTAAAATAGTTGCTCACATGCACAGCTTCAACCACCTGACCACACGCCCCAAAGACATCTAGATTCCCTTCCGTGCATACCTACAATCTATGGAGCGGGATGAGTCTGAATTAAGTTTTGTTCAGTATACATAACGGCCTATATATTTCTCTGTTATACCAGATCCTTGTGCTTCTCTGTTAATATGATGGTAAAGTGGTCAAGTCTCTTCTTCTTTATTATCCTCAATTGGTGATGTGCTCGTTGTTGTTAATTTGAAATGCTCAATAAAGAAAGTTAAACAAAACAATGGTACCTCACTTGTGTTGATAGGAAACTGCCCAAAAAGCAACATGGATATATCACATTGTTCCACTCAAAGTTTACATGTTTTTTACAAAGTAGAAAACTGAGGAGTTTGAGCCCTAACTCAGGCAGCACCTAGGGAAACCTAGCAAACCTGCTCCTTTTTTAAAACTAGACAACTAGGTTAGTCTAGGGTGGTGGGCCTTCTGTAGATCCCATAAGGTTACTTTTACCTACAATGCCATGCAAACCTCAAAATGTGCCTGAAATCACACATTTCCCTTATAGTTCTGTGATGGAAATGTTTGGAATCTTCAGGAATCCACAAAATACCTTCTCCCCAGCATTGCCCCAGTTGTGCTGATAAAAACACTGCCCCACTTGTGTGGCTTGGGCTAGTACCTGTGACAGGAACAGATCAAGCCAAGTTAAATGGGAGCCCTTGACTGCGTACACCTATCAGCCTTGGTCTGATTCATTCCTGTTGCTGGTAACAGGGCCAACCACACAAGCGACACAGTGTTTTTATTTATCGACACAATCTGAGTGGTAATAGTTTTGCTGATTTCTGCAGATACCAGACGTTTCCATCACAGAAATATCAGAAAAATGCATGATTTCAGACAAAGTTTGAGCTTTGTAAGGCATTGTCGATAAGAACATTTAATGGGATTCATGCAAGGCACTCCACCCTGGAAATTTATGGTTGCCTACTTTAAAAAAATGTCTGTGGTTGCCAGGTTTCCAATGGTGGTGTACCAACACAAGTAGACCTGACTAATTCCGAACAAATGAACGTATCTTAAAGACACATGAGGACTTTAGAACATTTTTCAAAACTTCCTCCAAGGCAAGGTCCACTGCCACTAGCCTGTGTGTCTATTTGTTCAATTTCAAAGCAAAACATCAATACACCATATGAAAAGAAATGTTTTCCATACAAGATTTGTAAAAAAACGTGATAGGTAAGAAAGCACCTCACAGTAGTAACACTAAGGGGGGCTTGCTGGTTGGTACTCACTAGCTCACCCACTTATCATCATTGGTTGCTTTCTTACCTGAAGGGAAAGGTGTGTGTTTCATCATATAGTTCTCAGAGGTGAGAAAAAGAAAGAGTAAAAACAGTGCATAGGCAGATGTAAATGCACTGTCAGTGCATGTGTCACTGAAGTGCCCTCTGGTCCCTGTGAGAAAAGAAATGCAATTCTCAATGTTTAAAATGAGGTACAACTCACTAGTTCGACCTCATTTTATTAGGTGCTGTGAGCGTCCTCAATAAAAAAAATGTTTATATTGAACCATTTTCAAAAGCAGAAAGCTGACATGTTTTGTTGCCACCAATTTATGCAACTTCATCAAGGCTGCCGGGGTAAACAGTATTCACCTCACTTGAGACTCACACCGGACCTGTGGTTGTATAACATTAAAAAAAGAAGAACATGTCAAGAGTAAATACAAACTCATTTCCAAATGCATTCACAGGTTATCTCGAAACTGCTCTGAAATATGCATAGTTACCGAGTGGTTGCAATCGTCCCTCGTACCTGCAACCGACTTTTCGGGGACAACGCGCCAGATGGTCACGTGTCCCAGTGGTGAACGCGATCGTCAATGTAACCTACAAATGTACACACATTAAAACATATTACAATAATCAAATGCACCGATCAATGTGTCCTTATTTCACATTCCCTCTGATCTAACATCGGAATGTACATTAACAGTGTTTATATTTTTGTAAAACCTTAAAACACCCCTTCTGGCAAAAATACTCTTTCCCGACCGTGGACATGTTTCCATGGCCACGATTCCCAACCATGAATGGCCCATCTCAGTTGATAATCACCCGGAACTGAGGGAACTTGCACCTTGGAGGCGGACCCGTCCTCACCCTTACACTCGTACCCCAAACCGGCACCAGCCCCTTACTGCTACCGTATGCTGCTGGCATCTACGTGCTCCGTGTGAAGTTCATCAGAGGACGCGGGCATCTGGTATTTGAATACCGCCCTCTGCCAGGGATCACTGAGAACCGGAAGTGGCCACGCCGGTTTCCTCAGTGAACCCAGGCAATCCCCATGTTTACAAGGCGGCCATCTTAGAGTGGTATAAAATACTGCATTCCAAAAGGGTACCGCATGTATTCTACAATATTTATCTTAAAAAAAAACACTCAAATTAACATTTTGTCATTCTTTTCAGTATTGCATGAAAACAGGCTGACCAAAATGAGTTCAATACAGAACCTGAATACTTCTTATCTTTACAAATCCCAATTGTTTTTACTAACCTCAAGACCTTTTGAAAATTGCTGCATTGTTCAGCCAAAACATGACTAGATCATTGCCAGGGTCTCATGGATGGATATAGTTACTCTCAGTACCCACGGATATAAATCCTGGTAAACAGCCAGTAATACCGGAGTATGAAAAGCCCTCCAGCAACCCAGGGTCTGACCATCACATGGCAGGAATTTTATTGTCTGCCAACTTTATTCCCTTCAATGGAATCATTCAGACCAACATTGTCCGTTTTCTTAGAGAAAATCCATTTTGCCTCTTTCCTGGCCAGACTACTGTCAATAATATGTGTTTCACCCAACACCCTCTCGAGCACCGTCCACTTCAAATCCCTGAAGTTATGTTTCTTTTCTTGGAAATGTTGGACACGACGAGTTGTCAATCTTCCTTCTTTGAGGGTACTGAGGTGTTTTTGTAAGCGAACCTTCATCTTGCATGATGTGAGTCCAATGTAATGCAACCCACATGTACATGTAAGCCTGTAAATTACATGTTGGGTATTGTAATTGCAACATTTATTTAAATACCACACTTTACTACATAGGAGAAGAACACTTTAAGTGGCTTGTGTGAGATCACACACAGAACACCCGCCACTCAGGAATTGACCAGCTGGCAAACTAGATTCCTGTTGCTTTAGGCTGGGACGAGTGTTGACCAGTTTGTCTTTAAGATTAGGGACTCTTCTGAAGGCAAATCTCGGTGGCGGCATCTTCTTCTCCCAGTGTCCAGTAGTGACCAGTGTTTCCTTATTAACTGTCTAACTTTTGAAGACAGTGGGTCAAATGTCATGACAACTCATCCTTATGTTTAACATTCCTCTCTAGTAGGGCCCACGTGGTGTACTCAGGGCATGTTTACGTGCTCTCTTGATCACTTTAGCAGGATAATCCCTATCTCCTAATTTTGTGATAAGCTCTTCAGATTACTCCAAAACTTCTCTGTGGAGCAACAGTTCCTCTGATGCCTCAAGAACTGTCCTACGGGAAGGTTGTCATGCAGCACTCTTGGATGAAATGAAGCAAAACCAAAGGGGATGATGGAGGGAGTGTTGAACATTGCAAGCACTCACCCCCAGTCAACTGATCTGGGTTAATCCATCATCATTCTTTAGCTCACTCTGCCACCCCAATTCAGACATGGCCATATGCAAATCAGTCTGACCCTGTGCCTCATGGGAACAGTCCAGCCTGAACTGCCAAGCCATGTCTTCCCTGTATCGGGCACACGCATCCTGGGACTGGTTTCTGGCTAATCAGCCGTCCTCAGCCAGGCCAGCTTGAATCCAGTGGCACAGTTAGCAAGGGACCCATGTCTGGGCATACCCTGCCTACTTAGGACGAAAAAAGCAAGCCTCAACTGCCAAGCCATGAAATAAGCGGTAATGCAGCAGGAGTTTCTATCAGTAGGCTTTTCATGGACATTTGTAGATAACCTATTGTTTATTGTTGTTATATCTACATCTAGGTACACTGCAGAGATACGACCAGACCCTTAAACCCAGTCGCAAAAATGTAGAAGACCCCCAATCAGTCCCCAAAAATTGTGCGATACTGCTACCTGTCTGAGGCCTAGTGGAAAAGGGTGACAAAACATACTTTGAAAGTAAAGTAGGGCCAAATCCCCCCTTTTCCACCATGGATTTTCTTCAAACCACTTGCAACCAAAATTAGACATTTCTCGACAAGTGCTCCAAGAGTAGACCCCGGCACCCAGTTGCCAAAATCTCGAACACCCCCAAACAAATGCAATACAGCTAACCCTAACAAGCCCTAAGTTAAAAATATTGTCAAACGCTTTCTTCAACTAGGACAAATCGCCCCTTTCCCACCATGGATTTTCTTCAAACCACTTGCAGCCAAAACTAGGCATGCCCAGTATTGCTCCAAGACCCCCCAAACCTCCCCCAAACACCAGGACCCCCCCCCAAGCAGCCCCCCAAAAACATGAAAGTGAGCAAAAGCGCTGAAAAGTAGAAAACCCATTCACCAAGGATTTTCTCAAAAACACTTTTATCCGCTATTAGACCTTCCCAGCAATGCCCCCAGGCCGTCAACCCAAGCAAAAACAAGTTTAACACCCCCAAACAGCCAAAAAGCAAAAATGCAAAAACAGGGACTTAGACAAATTTAGGCCTCATTCCCAAATCACCCCATGCGTGCTCTGCAGCTAGGCCCTAACTCCCCTTTGCCACCATGGATTTTCTTCAAACCACTTGCAATCAAAACTATCCATATCCAGCGTTGCTCCAAGACCCCTCAACCCCCCACCCAAACACCAGGAACCCTCCCAAGCAGGCCCCCCAAAACACGAAAGTGAGCAAAAACTCTGAAAAGTGAAAAACTTTTCACCATGGATTTTCTCCAAAACACTTTTAGCTGGTATTAGACCTTCCCAGCAATGCCCCCAGACCCGTCAACCCAGGGGAAAACAAGTTTAACACAACAACAACCAAAAAACAAACAGCCAAAAAGCAAAACCGGAAAAACTCACTTTGAAAAATGTAGGCCTCATTCCCAAACCACTCCATGCGCGCTCTGCAGCTAGGCCCTAACTCCCCCTTTCCACCATGGATTTTCTGAAAAACAAATGCAATCAAAATTAGACTGTGCCAGCAGTGCTCCCAGAACCAAAAACCCACCCCCAATAACCTAGAATCCCCCCAAACAGCACCCCAAAAACAGGCAAGTGAGCAAAAACGGAAAAACTTTTTCACCATGGATTTGGTCCAAAACACTTGATTCCGATATCAGACCTTCCCAGCTATGCCCCTAGACCCCCGCAGCCACCCACAAAAAATCAGAACACCCCCAAACAGGCAAAAAGCAAAAATGCAAAAACGGGGACTTAGACAAATGTAGGCCTAGTCCCCAGATCACTCCATGCGCGCTCTGCTGCTAGGCCCTAACTCCCCTTTTCCACCATGGATTTTCACCAAACCACTTGCAACCAAAATTAGGCATGCCCAGCATTGCTCCAAGAACCCCCCAATCCCCCCCAAACTTCAGGAACCCCCCCCAAACAGCACCCCGAAAACAAGGAAGTGAGTAAAAACTGAAAAACGTTTTCAGCATGGGTTTGGTCCAAAACACTTGATTCCGATATTAGACCTTCTCAGCTATGCCCCCAGACCCCAGCAACCACCTGCAAAAAAGCAGAACACCCTCAAACAGGATAAAAAGCAAAAATGGGCTACCTTCAATTCAGTCCAAATGCGCTTCGCAGCTAGGCCCTAACTCCCCTTTTCCATCATGGATTTTCTGAAAAACAAATGCAATCAAAATTAGACTGTGCCAGCAGTGCTCCCAGACCCTAAAACCCACCCCCAATAACATAGAAGCCCCCCAAAGAGCACCCCAAAAACAGGCAAGTGAGCAAAAACGGAAAAACATTTTCACCATGGATTTTGTCCAAACCACTTGATTCCGATATTAGACCTTCCCAGTTATGCCCCCAGACCCTTGCAGCCACCCGCAAAAAAGCAGAACACCCCCAAACAGGCAAAAAGCAAAAATGCAAAAACTCATACTAAGAAAATTTTCAGCCAACCAGTCAACATCGGTCCAAACGCGCTCTGCAGCTAGGCCCTAACTCCCTTTTGCCACCATGGATTTTCTTCAAATCACTTGCAATCAAAATTATGCTATCCCAGCAGTGCTCTTAGACCCCCAGACCCTCCCCCACAAATCTATAACACCCCAAACAGCCCCCCAAAACACGCAATACTGCTAGTTCTCAGTTTAAATTGTGCCAAAACGCTGTCTGCAACTATGCCCAAACCCCCCTTTTCCTCCATGGATTTTCTTCAAACCACTCGCAATCAAAATTAGACTATCCAGGCAGTGCTCCCAGCCCCCCAGACCCACCCCACAAATCTAGAACACCCCCAAACAGCCACCCAAAAACATGCAATACTGGTATATTCAAAACATGGCAAATTGCGCTGTTCACAAAACATTGCTGTATTCAGCACTACCACTACTTCCATCTCTTGAAACTTACCTGGACAGTCACTTGTTCCAGTGATTCACAAGAATCTCAGCAAGGCAGAACAAAATCGAACCACTGCGCTCTTTGAAGAAGAAGGTCTACGACTAGTTTTCACCCAAACACACGCGCCCGCAAAACACCCAAAAAGGCCAAAACTCTGCCAATTCTGGACCAAAGAAAGCCAAACCCCCCTAAAACCTTGTCAACATCATTATGAACAAGCCTGCATCGGGCCCGAGCCCTAGACTCAGCGTGAACCATACCAACTTAAACCCAATAAACCCTAGTAAATCGCACTGAACCCTAAACCCTAGATATGCTTTGTCTGTCTGTGTCAAAGAGCCTAGGTATGCTACATCAGGAGGATGCTTGACTGAGTGGTGCCTGCCTTGACTGTCTGCATGGCCCTGCCACAAGCATGGGCCAAAAATCCGTTCCGCTCAAGAATTTGCGATTTTTCGGTAATTTCTGGAGATTTGCAAAACACTGAAAAACAGCAAATTTTCCAAACATAACGGATGTTTGGCCCAAGCTTGAGGCAGTGCCATGCAGACGGTCAAGGCAAGCACCACTGAGTGAATCAACCTGATGTAGCATACTTAGGCTCTTAGTCAGACAGACAAAGCATATCTAATTGCATGCAACAAGCCACATAGCCCCAATTTTACATGAACTGCTGTCTAGAGTGGACTCTGCCTGGCATAACAACAACAGTACACTGCCTCACCCTCGACCACTACATACCACGAATAGACAGACATGTAGTTCTGCTGTAGTAGTTGTTTTAGATTGGTTTAACTATTTGCCACTCTCGAATTGGCCATAGTTGTTCCGTAAACCGACGCTGATGATCCATCCATCCCAGTGAGTGACTGTAAAGAAAAAAGATATATTATTTAATCAATCATCATGGTATATTGGAAAGTGAGCCCGCTCCAAAGACATTTTGCATATTGTGAAATGCAACATAGTGGCCCCTGAATTTGAAGTACAATTTGAATTAAACAAGATAAAAATAACAGAGTAGTTGACATGAGTTACAATTACTGTGTAAAAGATTAAATAATAACTAAGACAAAACATATGATTCATCATTTCATGCACAAAAAAACAAACAGCAATTGGTTTCATCCAGCCATTGCTGTCCACTGCATGCCATCTTCTCAATCATTCATTACCTGTTCTACTTTTTTTCCGTATCTTCTTCGGAAAGTGAGGGCCCACAGGGCAGCCTCTCTTGTCAATATCAGAAGTAACTCTGTCAGCAATCAGCAAGCATGTAGTCAGTCAGTAATTTCAGTCCCACTTGAGGGGACACGTCGTAATCCATCCATCTGCCTTGAGGGAAATGAATAGGGGGAGTCTGGAGGAGGAGTATAGAGGAGCATGATTGAGTTGTGAACTTATGAACCTCAGGAATGCAAACTGCGGCACCTTCAAATCAATAAGGAATATAAGATGAAGACAGCGCTGCTGATGGACTTGTTGTGATTAGTGTTTTGTTGCGGTAAAAGTTGCAAAATAAAGAAAGACACACAGGAAAAAAGTGAATAAGGACAAAAAAAAGAAGTCATTTTTAGGGCTCGGTTTCAGGGAAGTAAAGCTCCTCCTCAAACACCATGAATTGAGATGGGAGTAGGTCAGGTAACAGTAGAACTTCCGTCACCTAAGTCGGTGTCCTCATCTTCCTGCGTGCATTCACGTACTTTGTAATCTGGTGGTATGAAGTGCTGATTCATCTTGATCAGTGTGAACCTCTCCACATTTTTGGCTGAGAGGCGGGTCCTTTTTGAAGTTACAATGGCACTAGCAGCACTGAAAACACGTTCAGAAGACATGCTTGCGATTGGGAAAGACAAAAAATTTAGAGCCAGGTTGGTGATCAGTGGCCAAAAAGGCATTTTCCTGTACCAATACAGCAATGGGTTCTTATTAACAAAGACCTCTGTTGGGTCATCCAGATAGGCCTGCACCATCGACTCAAGGTTCTCCACGGTTGCTCCACTTTGCGTACCATCTGTGGTCTTTGCAGCACTGGAACAAGCAAACCCTTGATGAGTTAACCAATCCGCTTCCGACAATATTATGGCTGGGCCTGGTGCAGGTGAGGATGATGATACGGTTGCTGCTGGTGTTGTTTACGGCTGTGAGGGAAAGTGACTCCCTTCGCCCACAGATTCAGAAGTGGAACTTGACGCTGGATGGCCTGCTGATTCAGTTGGACTTCTGCCGGCTCCTTGAATTTTCTGCCGATCTTTTTTTAACCGAGTGGCTGACACAGCTAGCCAATGTTTGTACTTGAAACATTTGCTTCATCAAAAGGAATGAATGCTTTGCTGGCCACTGCCTTTTTGTACAGTGGATCCAGAATAGTGGCACAAATGTAATGTTGTTCTGTATGTATGTTTTTAAGACTTTCATTGTCAACTAGGCGGCTTAATAAACTCTCCGCTAAATGATATGCGTCTTGCTTTTCACCATCATCTCCGAACGTTGAAGACACCGCATTCAGTTGGTGCTCTAGCATGACTAACAATGGGATAGCTTTGCCCAAGGAACTGTCCTCCCTGTTGACTTCACGCGTGCAGACCTCAAAAGGACGAAGCATGTCTGTCAGGCTTTTAACTAGCTTCAATTCCTCCAACTGTAGCCTCATGACTTTCATAGTAGAACCCCGTTGAAAGACAAACTCATTGATTACCATGCACTGCTCAGAAAGACGCTCAAGCATGTAAAACGTTGAGTTCCAATGTGTTGCCACCTCCTGGATGAGTCCTTTGACTGGCAGTCTACGTTCATGTTGAATGCCCCTCAGCTGCTTTCGGGCCTTAAAAGAATGGCTGAAATGTGTGCAGACTCTTCGGCAGGTGGTGGGTAACTTCCTGACTGTGTTTAAATTTTTCAAGAAATCTTGCACCATGATGTTAATACTGTGCGCCAAACACAGCACTCTGAAGTACTCACCATCCTGCATGGCCTTAACTATATTACTGCCATTATCCGTGGCAACATAACCAACTGTGCGATTTCTTGGATGCAGCCATTGAGAGACCTTACTGTTAAACTGCTCCAAAATGTTTTTTGTAGTATGAGATTTCCCCATGGCAAACATGGCTCATGTTGCACGTTTACGAGTAGCTTGCAAAAGTGTGTCCGTGACAACACCTGCACTTGACTTGTCTCTAACCCCTGCAAAAGAGACCCAGTGTGCAGTGATGCATATATAATCAAGGGCTTGGTAACTGGTCCACATGTCTGTTGTCAAGTGGATAGTGTGAACAGCACTCTTCTGCAAAGCAGCCCCAATCACCTCCAGCACATCTTGATGTAGTGCTGGAACCCCAACTCTGGCAAAATAGGACCGGCTAGGAACCTTCCATTTAGGGCAGACTGTTGCCACTAATTCTAGAAACCCCACCCCTTCCACAAAAGAAAAAGGGAGAAGGTCCAGCTCTAGCATTTTAGCCAGCTTTGCGTTATACAGAAGTACCGTTGGGTGGTTGCGTTCAAATGGCACCTACGACCACAACATTTCGCGAATGGTGGGCTGGATCATTTTACGTGATGATGATGATGACGTCTTCAAACCAGTTAGGCCCAGTGATGTAGTTTTTCGCATTGGTGTCTCTCCCAGACTCTTAGTGTGCCTCTTACATGTTGCAGGGGTAGAGGGTGTGGGCGATACCACTGCAGTGCTGCTGCCAGCGGTACTGGGTGTACCAGAAAAAATGTCTGTCGCTTCTTCACTTCCCCCCTGCACGATCAGCCTCTCGTCATCATCAGATGCAATATCAATGGATACATTTGGATTTGTTTTTCTTTTGTCTTCCTCGATCTTCCTTATGTGTGCTTCCCAAATGATAGTGTGGTGTTTCTTGAGATGACCTCTCTGGCCTCCAGTACCATAGTTGGTACCAAGCTTACCTCGACTAACTGCTGTTTTACAAATCGAACAAACAACCATGTTTCCCGCACTTTGGCTAACAGTAAAGAAGTCCCAAACTGGAGACTGGAAATGTCTGCTGGTGGTGGAGGTGCTACTTTGACTTTCAATGCCGGATAAAGTGAAGGATGGGCGTGGCTGAATTTGTTTCTGTTGTTCACTTACAGCACCACTACTTGAGGTCGAGCTGGATTGAGGTCCCTGCGGGCCCTTCTGACTAAACAATATGGTAGCTGTAGGTCGTGTTGGTGTTGTAGTTGACTGCGTTGGTGGTGGTACCAGTGCCACGCCGCCCACATCCCGCTCAGCAGCCATTCGGGATAGGGTCAAAATGTCTGTCTGCTGCATGCCCGCTGGGGCTGGAGTGACGACTGTGATGACTGGGTCATCGTCAGACTGTTCATCAGCAGCAGAAGACACCACTTCTTGTTCGTCGTCATCACCCATAAGTCGAAGCCTTGCGGGAGCCTTCCTTTTAGGCTTAGCTACCTTTGTCGTCTCATGGCCTGACCCACTCTCAGACTGCATTGCTGGGTTCCAATCATGATCAAGGTCATCAGAATGAAGGGGGGTTGTAGAAGAACTTGTAGTAGTAGTAGTAGTAGCCCTCCTTGACCTTTTTCTTGCTGGGGATCTGGAAGAAAATGGATCATCATCAGGAGGAGTGGCTTCCTCGGATGATACCTCCTCTTGAATATCAATTTCCTGATGTGCCCCTACTTCTGGAGAAACAAGCGTTGTACGCAGTTGTGCCGCCCCATGAACCTCTAGTTGCACCTCTCCATGCTCCTCTCCATGCGCCTCTCCTTGCACCTCTCCTTGCGCCTCTACTTGCGCCTCTCCTTGCGCCTCTCCTGGCACCTCTCCTTGCGCCTCTCCTTGCCCATGTACTTGCGCTTGTACTAGTTGCACCTGTGGTTGTCGTTGCACCTGTGGTTGTTGAACACTCATCAGCTGAGTTACTCCCGGCATTGATTGGATGGTACTTTCTTGTGATGAGCCAACATCACTGGTCGATGGTGACTAAGCAACCAAAGTGGCTGCCGCAGCAGCACTCATGGTCTTGGACCTATCTTGGCGTGGTGGCACTGAGCCCAATGAAGCAGAGGTGCTGCTTCCAGCTTGGTCCCCGGCGGACACCGCTGCTGCTGCAGGTGTAGTTTTTTTCCCATAAAAGGTGTCGGTTGGCACACCAGTCTCCTTGGTAGGTGGTGCCACTTGCTTCTCCTGCTCCTTCTTACTGGCAGTGTCACTGGCAACTTTTTTTTGCTGAGGCACTACGGCCACCTTTCTTTGGGGCCATCTTCATCAGATGTCAGAACAGCAGGTCGCAGTTGCATGAGTTGCAGAGTTGTCTTGTCTGTGGCCACACGTGACGTCATGTCATCTTCCTGGCACTGGTGGTTCTCTTGTGCACCTAAAAGCAATGGAAGCCAGAGGAAAATCAGTTAAACACCCCAAAAAGTAAAAAAACACGCAAAAAATCACCACAATCCAATGCCATCCATGCCCTCAATGATGTTTAAATTCAAGACACCCGACAGAAAGACTAGGTCCATGCACCACTGAGTACCCCTGGGCATAATGGTTGAAAGCAAAGCAAACTGGGTGCAGGCCTGAGCACACTGCCTGGCTTCAAAATGGCCCCTTGACCCCTACCACATGGCCAGGCCCTGCTTGTCCCAGGCCTCAAAATAGCCTCCACCCACATGGCCAGGCCCCAACAACACCCAAAAAAGTCGAAAAACACACAATAATCACCACAATCCAATGCCATCCATGCTCTCAATGATGTTTAAATTCAAGACACCAAACAGAAAGACTAGGCCCATGTACCACTCTCTACACCTGGGCATAATGGTTGAAAGCAAGGCAAACTGGGTGCAGGCCTGAGCACACTGCCTGGCTTCAAAATGGCCCCTCGACCCCCACCACATGGCCAGGCCCTGCCTGTCCCAGGCCTCAAAATAGCCTCCACCCACATGGCCAGGCCCCAACAACACCCAAAAAAGTCGAAAAAACACACAATAATCACCACAATCCCATGCCATCCATGGCCTCAATGATGTTTAAATTCAAGACACCCCACAGAAAGACTAGGCCCATGCACCACTGAGTACCCCTGGGCATAATGGTTGAAAGCAAGGCAAACTGGGTGCAGGCCTGAGCACACTGCCTAGCTTCTAAATGGCCCCTTGACCCCCACCACATGGCCAGGCCCTGCCTGTCCCAGGCCTCAAAATGCCCCCCCCCCCAAATGGCCAGGCCCCAACAACACCCCAAAAAGTCGAAAAACAACCGAAAACCACCCAAATCCCATGCCATCCATGCCCTCAATGATGTTTAAATTCAAGACACCCCACAGAATGACTAGGCCCATGCACCACTGTGTACCCATGGGCATAATGGTTGAAAGCAAGGCAAACTGGGTACAGGCCTGAGCACACTGCTTGGCTTCAAAATGGCCCCTTGACCCCCACCACATGGCCAGGCCCTGCCTGTCCCAGGCCTCAAAATGGCCCCCACCCACATGGCCAGGCCCCAACAACACCCCAAAAAGTCGGAAAACACAGAAAAATCACCACAATCCAATGCCATCCATGCCCTCAATGATGCTTAAATTCAAGACACCCCACAGAAAGACTGGGCCCATGCACCACTGAGTACCCCTGGGCCTAATGGATGAAAGCAAGGCAAATTGGGTGCAGGCCTGAGCACACTGCCTGGCTTCAAAATGGCCCCTTGACCACCACCCACATGGCCAGGCCCTGTCTGGACCAGGCCTCAAAATGACCCCCACCCATATGGCCAGCCCCAAACAACACCCCAAAAAGTCGAAAAACACACAACAATCACCACAATCCCATGCCATTCATGCCCTCAATGATGTTTAAATTCAAGACACCCCACAGAAATACTAGGTCCATGCACCACTCACTACACCTGGGCCTACTGGCTAGTGAGGCTTTACAGGCCCCCCAAAATTAAAAAAAAAATCAACATATAACAGTGAGCTAAAATTCCAATACATAAATGAGAATTAAGTTAAAAAATATCACAGAAACAGTTGTATCATGCACCCATGACTAACCCTGGGCCTACTGGATACTGTGGCTACCCACAAAATATATTTTTTTAAGTTGTGAAAAAGTTTAAAAGTGTAGTTGCAGCTACTGCAATGCCCCAAACAAACAACACCAACTTACTTGTAAAATCTCAAATCCAAAAGTGATCCAAACTCCAAAGTCCAAAAAGTGCTCAAATACAAATATCCAGCAGCAGCCACAAAAAGTAATCCTTCCAGCTCCAGATCCAAATCAAAAGTGACCAGGACATGGACAAAGCACTGGGAGGAGCCTGCTGGACAGGAACAGGAAGTTGGAGACTCTGGGATACTTCCTTCCTCCCACCCCCCCAAAAAAAATTGACTCCTGTACCAAAAAGTGCAGCCAAATGTCAATCTGAGGAGTTATTCAGATCAAAATCAAAATTTTCACAATGTTTATGCTTCCTGCGGTGGATTTCTTGTGCAGAATTGCAATTTTTGCAATTTCGTGAATGCAAGCTGTTAAAATCTCCCGCTGGAAGTCAGCTGCTCACCGCATCTACGTGTTCGGCATTGTTTACTCCCGCAATGCATGATCGCGGGTCTTTATGACGTACTCGCGTTGTCAAACTCTCGCTGTGCAAGATGGCGAGCCCCGATAACGTAATTGCGTTCGAAAAACTCTTGCGCGATCACGCAGCAAGATCGAAAATGGCGCAGCACATGCAAACCGGGAGAAAAACAACTCAGCAGACTCAGATTCATTGTAAGTCAACGCCGTGCGCGCAATATTGTATTTTTCAATCTCGACCAAGCAAAATAATATTGCAGCTTGCAAATTTGTGGATTTTTGGGCAAATTAGCGCGATTCCAGGATTGAGAAATCGTCAAAAATCAGCATATTCGCCCACGAAACGGATTTTATGCCCATGATTACTAAATACGCGCGAGCACCAGACTATTTAGCTGTGCATGCGCAACTGCGAGGGAGGCGGTCTAATGAAACTAACGTAAGCACCACTGCGTGTGTGCCCAGGCGCGAGGTTCAACCTGCCGCATGCGTGCCTGAGTGAGCGCTGTGCTGCTGTATTAAAGGAAAGCACAGTGCTGTGTTAAAGGAAAACAGCACGAGTGCTGTGTTAAAGGAAAACAGCTGACAGTAGCGCGAGCCCCATTTTTTTAAAGGAAACAGCCAGTAGCACGAGCCCAATATTATTAAAGGAAAACAGCTGTCAGCAGTGCTCCATATTAAAGAAAATGCGAGCACTGTGTTAAAGAAAAACAACTGCAACGTGAAAAAAATAATAAAAATAGAGCGAGCCTTATATTAAAGGAAAAACAGCGTGCCTGCATATTCATGTATGGACAATAAGTAAAACAAACAAAAAAACATATTGATTGAATTTTAACAAGGTGACAGACAAATTTAAAAGGATTATTCTGAGTACAACTTATGCTAAAAATTTAGAAATAGAATAAGAATTTAATTTCATAATATATAATAATGCTTATTAAAACATGACTGGAGAAGAAACAAGTAATGAAGTTGTTGTAAATATAAATTCAGACATATATAATGAGGAAGATGATATTGATAGCATTTCAAGTACAATTTTGAGAAGACCGTTACCTTTCAGTTTGTCTGAAGAAGAATATATTGCACAAAGGTGGGAAAAGTGGACATGGAGATTTAAACATTTTCAAAAAGCAATGTGTAAAAAACACTCTGATGAACAAGCAAAAGACCTACTACTTAACCTTGTAGGTGATGATGTTGAAGACCTGATAACTACATTTCTAGAAGATAACAAAATACCTATGAAGGGATTATAAAATGTTTAAATGCGAAGTTTGACCCTCAGAGAAATCTAGACTTTGAAAGATATAATTTCAATATGGCATGGCAACAAGAAAATTAAACAATGGATAATTATGTCACTAGACTTAAAAAAACGAGTTACATTTTGTGAATTTGATAAATTCAACAATGAAGAAGCCATTCGGCTAAGAGTACTACAAGGATGCAACTCAATACAATTCAGAAAAAAACTCCTAGAAAAAACATATGATGTACAAGATATTGTAGTGTAGTTCCTATATTCCCATAGGCTCTGCACATTGGAATAATATATACTATAGTTTAGACGTAGGACTGAAGTCGACTAGGTCTTTACCGAATATATTAAACTTAATAGTAAATTCTAGCTAGCTCAGAGGTCACTAGAAGCTTTCTCGAAATCACAAGAAGGGATTAGTTTCTGACAACCGCAAAAACATGACAACTTTGTTTCCCCAGGATAAGAAACGTATCTTTAGAGTCGCAGAAACAATAGATAACTATTTTACTCAGTCAATCATGCATGTTTCGTTTCAACAGAGAAATAGAGAGACGGGCGTTTTCAATAAAAGTATTTATTGAAAAGTCTTCTTTCTCAAGCATTGGAAATGAACTGCTACAATCGTAATACTGGTTATGAAGTACAATGTATATAATACGAACAGTATTATAAAGTAGTACTGTAAAAGCATGATATGGTTTCTAAGCCATAAAAGTGCATAAAATGTATAAAATACATACAGTAATAAATAATGACTAAAAGTACTCAACTGGTGCTTCTAAAATACGCCTACCCCGGTGTACCTAACCTAACTCTTGTACGAGGGAAGAAGTAAGTGAGGAGTAGCTTAAGTTTAGTAGTTCTCTGCCAGGAATCTATTCCAAGAATTCTCTAAGAGGTCTAATCAGCTCCGTACCTTGGTTTTAGAATGAATCGGGAAAATTACACTAGGGGCCTAGATTTCATTACAACAAAATAATTTGCATGGTAAAAACAGAAACTACATTTTCTGGTCATATATTTTCAGAAAAGGGGATGAGACCAGATCCTATTAAAATAACAGCTTTAAACGCAATGCAGAGACCGAAAGATGTAGCAGAACTGAGATCTTTACTTGGAAAAGCAAATTATTGCGCAGGATATATAAAGAATTTTGCAGCTTTAAGTTCACCTCTAAGAGAACTGACAAAGAAAAGACAACAATGTCATTGGAATAATAAGTGAGAACAAGCATTTAAAAAAATAAAGATTGAAATAACAAATGCGGCAAATTTGAAATAATTTGACCCATATCTATGTACAGAACTAATAGTGGATGCCAGTCCTGTAGGTTTAGGTGCAATATTAGTACAACATAAATAGGGCTCCCGGTTTTCCGTTTTTACGGATTAATACATATAAATACAGACGGAAATGTATTTTTCCTTTTCCTGCATTTTATATGTAGAAACAGAAAAATACGAGTACATTTTGCAGCGCTGCCTTGGTTCAGAGTTGCTGTGCCACGCCCCTGTTCCGATGCAGGGAATTCCTTCCAGTGACGTACTATGGACGCACTGTGGACCTATTAGCTCAGGGTCTTTAAGTGACCCTGAGCAAATCCTGGTTGTTTTGGCATTTCGAGGGATCCAGGACTCCACCACCCGAGATAGCCTGCGCCAGCCCGCCGCCATTTGTACTTCGAAAGGTACGTGAATGTGCCCTATGTGTGTGGCCTCAGGGGACAGATCAATACGCCTTAAGAGCCGCTCCTGCCTCTCTCTGTCCCTCTGTAGCTCGGGCTCCTGCCCTCCCTTCCCCACCCCACGTATTAAGTGGCAGCACCAGCTGTTCGCATTCCCCGTGTTTATTTTCGTTTTCTTGTTTCTTGTGATCTGCTTGGCCGCCGCACCGCAGCCCTCACCTATTACTGTCCTCTCTGCCACATCTGATTTTGGACGTACCAACATGTCTGCTGGAAAAAAACACTCTTTGCTGTAAATATTGAATTTCAGAGTTCTAGCCGAGAAAGGTTGGGCAAAAGTATGGAATTGTTTGTGTGTGTGGGGCCGGGGGGTAGGTCAAAGGGTCTAAGTCTCCCAGCACACACACGAGTACAGCTCTCACACACAATACACTTTCACACACAGTATTAGAGAGCTTATGTGGGTCTGAGAGCTGTACATGTTGGCTGTCTGTAGAGCACTCTCACGCCTTATGCTGTTACACCCAGCGGTCTCTCTTCACGAGCACTCTAATAGTAAAAGCTAAGTCTGACTAAATGTGCAGGTTTGATTAATACTCTGATAGATACCAGCAGCAGTGCAGCAACCTTTGCCCAGCCCCCACTCCCTGCCCAGAGACTTTAACAAACTGACTAGTGAATACACATTCCTTGTAGCAGGTGCTTGCACTGGGGCCCACACTACCTCTCTCACTTGCGCCAATGTGAGATGAGCTCAAATCAGAACATGGGGTTCTGGCTTCAGGTTGTCGCTGTGAGGCCGCTATTAATCTGTCCCCTGAGGTCTGAGTTGCATTGGCATTTTAACTTGTTGTTCCCTTGGCTCGTGTCCATGTGGAAGCTGTCCCTGCTGCAACTCCCCCCTACGCATGCTGTGGCCCCCTGTCAAGGCATTCTTAAAATTTATTTATTTGCGCTTTTTTATATAGCGCAGACTTTACCTGAAGGTGTCAGAGCGCTTCACGATAGGAACAGTAACGTTACATGAGGAGAAAATTACAAATGTGAATAGTACAAGAGCAAATGTTACGTTAAATGAGAAAAAGTGATAATTGTGCAAGTAACGACAGTAAACAAGATACAGGATGACCAATAACAACTGGCGCAGGTGTGCGTTGTCAATTTAAATAAATGTGGAAAAATACTAGCTGCAGTGTTGTCTTTTGTTTGGGACAAAAATAAATGTGGATAAATACAGAAAAAATGCCCAAAAAATAAATATGGATAAATACAGACGGAAATGGCAAAAAAATAAGTACCATAAAACCGGGAGCCCTAAACATAAACCTGGAAGAGAAACCCTAAGATAGTCTTTCACATGCTAGCAAAAGCTTATCTGAAATAGAACAGAGATATTATCAGCCCGAGAAAGAAAGTTTAGCTGTCGTTTTGGCATGTGAACATTTCCATGATTTTATTTATGGAAAATCATTTGTGATCATCACTGATCATCAGGCACTAAATTCTATCTTTGGAAATCCAAAAACAAAAATGCCACCAATAATTGAAAGATGAGGAATGGAACTCAAGGATTATGATTTAAAAATTATTCATAAACCAGGAAAAGAACATAATCCAGCAGACTATTTATCCAGGCATCCATCAAAAACAACAGATGAGCAACAGCTAGAGGTGGAGGAATACATACATTTAATAGTAAGATCAGCAGTTCCATGGAATTGTCAAAGAAAATGAGTTAATTGAAGAAACGCAAAAAGATAATACACTGCAAGAAGTAAAAGAAATCTTGCATGAAAACAAGTGGAGATTGATAACTAATGGGAGTCAATTTCAATTGAATGTAAAAAAAATGATATACTAGCATTCAAGAACATAAGTTCAGAATTATCTGTGACATCCTCAGGAATATTTCTTAGAGGAACTAAAATAGTATTACCAGAAAGTCTTCAACGTCGTGTAATTGATTTGGCTTATGAAAGTCATCAAGGTGTGGTTTCCAAAGCTGGATAAAAAAGTAGAATAAATTATTCAATATTGTTATGTCTGTCAATGCACTGTAAAGGAGAAAGGAATTGAAGAAATACACATGTCTGATTTACCAGATGCTGTATGGTCAAATGCAGCAGCAGATTTTTATGAGCCATTAGATTCTGTCTCTCTCTCTCAAAGACGTGGGGCTAGAGGGCTGCCCTGCCAGATCATTAATATCAAAAGTGGATGCTGTTCCTCTATTAGTGCAGCCTGAGCAGTAGGTGTGTACCATCCATCAGAGAATGATGATGGTGGTAGAGGGTAGTAGGAGTGGTCGGGAATCACAGGGGGTCCCTCTTTTTTGCAGAACTAGGGTCCTCACAAACCTAGCAACCTAGCTGTCATGCTCATCATCTGGACCTGCTCCTCATTGGGTTGGCGCTGCAATCCACAAAGAGCACCCGTGAAGGGGCTCTTTGTCGGAGATCTTTTGTTCCTTTGCTGTTTTATGAAGTGGGTGTGTGTGGCCTGTGAAAGTGTAGATACAGTGAAGTGTAGTCAGTGTAGTCTTAATAAAGGTTGAATATTCCAAAGGATAGTTTTATTTAGGTTGGTTATCCACCTTATTAAAAAATGTGAAGAGTGGCAGCTCCCCTGATGTGAGGGTTCAGTTGAAGCTCTGCTCATCTCTTTATGGTCAACATGTTTCTGCCTTGTGCTTATTAAATACCCTGGAAATTCATCAGGACCTTGGAAGGAAAATCTATCTACACTTGGTGGCGCTGCTAATTGCTAACTACCACTGGGAAAGAACACTACCTCAAGATTCTCCAGTAGTGCTGTTTGAAGACCTAGGGAAAAATAAAGTAGATGGAAAAGGCGTGAGTTTTCTAGAAACAGTATGTGAATGTCCCTATAGAGGTCGCTCGAAGTGTTAATCCGACCTCCTAGTTTTCGCCTAAAAAACAAATGGTGAAGAGCAAACATGGACACAGACAACATAAAAGTGCACCAAGAATAATGTGGATATGGGGTGTGAATTGCACCCCAAGTGCAGGTTAAAAATTATACAGGTGGGAGTCCACTGTATATTGGAAGACTGATCTCATAGTTATGTCTTATGGCCATTGTTCGAGGGTTGTATATAACAACAGACATACAGGCAAACAGACTCTGGGGTTTAGGCAAGGCATGATAAAACCCATGGTCAAGTGGGAGGTGTTTAGAATACCCCGGTTGAACTCACCGTTGCGGTGAGTCAAAAAGACACCTCGGAAGATGGTGTCCTGTGAAATATAATGTACAAATTGCATAGGTTGCGAGTTAATTGGTGGACCACTGTGTTTTAACCGCATCGCTGCTGCGGTGATTTTTGCGCTGTGCGGCTGTTTTCGATTAACCGCGATACATGACGAGCTCAGCTCGTCATCCGCACACGTCGCCCGTGGCTGATGACGAGCTGAGCTCGTCATCAGCATCGAAGGGGTTAAAAGCAATCCACCCCTTTATGTGTGCGGACAGTCACTACGTTGAAGGGCTACTCCACTGTGCCAGAGCCCACCCACAGGCGCTGGCGATATCCAGGCACTATTCATGTGTGCTGCCACTACACTCGTAAGAGTGTATGGCAGCCCTAGTGCTCACATCGCATAATATCAGGTTAAGCCACCGAACGTGTGGGGTCGGCAAGTAGGAATGGAGCACGCGGTCCTCGTGACAGGCAGCTTAACGCACAGCAAGTGGTGCACGGTGTTATAAAGCCGGTAGGTCCTAGGGCCAACGCTCACAGCCTCTATCAGGTACTCACATGTCCAGCATGGGGCCACAGCGGTTCACCTACCCTCTGCATCTGCACCGGAATGAGTTTGAGTGACTCCCGGGTGGGGTTAAAACCTAGTTTCTGGGTCTCGTGTAGGCTGGGAGGGTGGGTAGAGACATGTCCACGTGACCTGCAGGTAATTCCAGGCAGACTAAGGCACACTTGCAACTATTAAATTCTGGACATTATTTGCTAGCAATAGTAGATGAGTATTCGCATTTTCCTATTTTAAAATTAATATCTTCTAAGTCTACTTCAACAGTACTTCCAGTATTAGATGAAATATTCTTGGCATGGGGAATCCCTAGATAATGGACCACCATTTAGTGGAGATGAATTTTGAAAATGTATGAGCTATTTAGGAATAATACATAGAAAGATAACACCAATGTGACCCAGAGGAAATGAAATGGAAAGATTGATGGCAACAATTAAAAAAGCAGTACAAAGAGTAAAACTTTCACAAATTTCAATAAACCAATGGTTGTGTCAAGTTTTAAGATATTATAGAAACACTCCACATGTGTCAACTGAAAAATGTCCTTCGGGGCTAATGTTTGGGCAATTAAGATGAACTTGTGTTCCGCAGCTGCCTTCAATTTCTCCAAAGGTACACAAAGAAGTGGTGGAAAAAGATAAAGAATCAAAATATAAAATAAAATATTACGCTGAAAAAGGAAAAAAATAACAAAGCCAAGATTATCAAGCTGGTGACCTTATATTAGTCAGCCCACACCTTTGGAAGAAACAAAAATCCGAGGCACAGCGATGACTGCAGGAAATGATAATAGAATAATAACAAGAAACAAGTCCTTTTTCAGAAAAGGAACACCAAATGCTGAACAAGGAATTATACACTCAAGTGACCAAAAAGATGGATGGATGCACAGAAAATCTGAAAGAATTTCAAGAAGACCAAAAAGATTAATTTAACAGTGCTGATTTATTTACTTTATTTACATTATTTATTTTGTTTCATTTGTTTTAGGGGGGAGGGGGAAGAATGTAATATTGTGTAAATGACATTGTGATGTCATTCATTCTGTGAAGAATTAAAAAAATTGAATGTGGAAGGTTTTTAAAAGAATGTATATATATATATATATATGTGGCATTCAGTTGAGGTATTTGGATGAGTCTGGATGTTGATTTACGAGCTCCATTAAACAACAATATTGAACTGTTCTTACTGCATCCAGTGGATTCTTTTACACCCTCAAACTCTACTACAGCCTGCTGAGGGCAACAAAGAAGACAGCCCTTGCCGAACACATCAAAACCAGTGGCAAAAACACCAAGGAACTTTTGAACATTGTTGTGGAATTCTCCAACCCAGCTGTCAGACAACCTTGTCCGTCTCTTCCACAACAAGATCGTAACCCCAATACACAACTACAGACTTCCTTGACAGACACGCCACCACACTAACTGACAAGAACCATACACTGACCACCGAGAATATCCTTTCCACCCAGGACACCACCTTTAACATGAAACCCATCGACTAGGGAGCTTCCACAGACCCAAGCCCGCACTACATCTTCAACCTCAGAAACAAAAGTATCAGCAAGGAACTCAACACCCTACTCAACATTTTCCAATACCTAGACACATGCCAAAGTGAGACCACTGCTAAAAAAAACCCTTGTCTTATCCCAGCAAACTCAAAAACCGCCAGTCAATCTCCCTGCTACGAATTCCCAGCGATGGTACTGGAAAAGATCATCAACAGTCAAATTCTGCCACACTTGGAGCAGAACCAGCTATGCAAAGCCATCTAATTCGGCTTCTGCAGCAATACCATCCCGGATACCACCCGGATTACAGCTACCGATGACATCCTTGACCAAGAAGAAACAGCAGCTTTGATATTCATAGACCTCTCATCAGCCTTCAACACCATATCCTACCACACGCTGATTAGTATCCAAGAGGACGCACTCAGATGAATCCCCTCCTTCCTCAATTTTAAACCTCTGAATCCAAGTAGATCACCTGCGGTGTCCCCCAGGGCTCCTCTAATCAGCCCCATGCTCTTCTATGCATATATTAACCTTCTGGCTGTCCTCATCAGATCCTATGGTCTGAACATAATTCCATATCTAGACAGCACCAACTCATCCTCACACTCACAGACAACCCCACCACCACCAGAACCAACTTTCATAGATGCATGACAAACGTCACTGACCGGAAGACAAACAACTGCCTGCAGCTGATCACAGACAAGACAAAAGTACTGATCTTTGGCAACAGCAGCAACATATGAAATTACTCCTGATCAGAGCTAGGACCTACACCACTATCTACAACCACACCAGAGACATGAGCTTGCACAAACACCTACTATCATACAGAAGCAAGGTTGGGTCAGGGGTAGTTTGGACTCAAGCCTAGAAAATTCTAAAAAGAACATGCATAAGAGTCCGAGTTTGCTAGTGCTTTCGGATGTTTCCAGGGCCCACTGAAAATAATGGTATTAACTGTAAATCTTCTACAATACCGCTGTAAATAACAGTCTAGTCATGAAGTGACCGGAAAGGAATGGGAAACAGCGCCTGAGATAAACAACGAAAAAGCTTAAGGATGCATCTCACGTTCATTACATTTACTACAAGCCTGTTGGCTGGTTGCACCCTAATGGCATACCAGGGGGCATTTGATCAAGAGAGAACCCTACTTAATTTCTGTTCAAGCCAAATAATTCCTTGAATATCCATTGTTTGGTCCTCTAGCAGACAATGCCCTTTTTCATTGCTACCACTCGTATGAGAACACACTAGTCTATCCCATATTGTTTTGTCTCACACTTTACTTAAACTAACATGATTACCCTGAATGTTCCCAAACTGTGCCATTTGCTGCCCTTTCTGATTTTTTTTGTGTAGATGGCAAGTGCATGAAATATCACAACGTCAGCTGTTCCCATAGATGAGCAGTTTTTCGAAAATTCTTCACAAACCAAAGAATTACATTAAAAAAATTAATCTTCAAAATAACTTGAAGGCTACTTTTTTACAATGAAAAAAAATATATACACATTTCAAAATATTTTGCATAGAAGCCTCAAGAACATATACTTAAACTCGGAATGGATTATTTCGTGGTGCGAAATATAAACTTCAATTGAAAATTAGAGATTCATATAATGATCTGCCTGAGTTCAAATTCTGAACAATTATGACATGCTCATGCATAGCCTCATCATCTCAAGGCAGTAGCCCTACGAATGGCCTCATCACAAGTGACCTCTAATTCCAGTTATGTTTCTGCCCCAGAATTAATATAACGGGGGTTCCCAGTAATTCTTGGGTTGGCAAAATAGCAGGGATAGTGGGATTTGGGGGAGAAACATGCAGAAATCATACATATGATGCCAATTTCCACATGTTCTTACATAGTATTCACTCTGGAAACTTCACTTACTTGTAGCAGGTGAAATCTCAGTGTGAAATACCATGGAACAAAGGCATTACGGCTAGACTTATAATTAAGAGGGCATCAGTAACTTCAGTTATCAGTTCAGTGACTTCAATTCATATCCCAAGGCAAACACTAATGGTAGAGAAAATATTGCTGATAGGTCCATGTAAAAAACATTTGCCTAGTGAAACTTTTGGTGTGTCATCTGACGTATGGCAATGAGAGTTTCTCTGGGCCACTCATTTAAAGAAAAAATATATTTTTTATTGGAATCAAAAAGAGAATACCCGGAATGCAATCATCAAATGGAAGAAGAATAACATATCAGAGACCCATATCTTAAAGGTAAAGGTGTAAAACAGTAATATTTAGGATAAACATGGTAGAAATTCAATCTAATGGTATAATCTGAGTAAAAGATGAGCGGAGTACATGTTTAACAATAATCAATTTTTATCTTAAGCAAGAATAAAGGGAGAAAAGAAAGAGATAGGAAAGGAATAGGAAAAAAGAAAGGTAAAAGATAGGCTTATAGAAATGAGGGTAAATGCGAGTGCAAAGACAAAAAAGTGGTAAAGAGTAACCATGGTAAGTCAGATTCAGCAACAATAATTTTGGTATTAGTAATGGAAGATCATTTTTATTTCACATTGTGCTAAAAATCCAGATCAGATTTAACTGAGCCATAAATATTTTTGAAAAGTGATGTATTTTTTTAAAAGATAGTGGCATTAAGCAATACCCATCGTCAATTCGTATCACGTTCAGTTGATAAAACCTGGATTTTTAATATTTTATGGCGTCAAATGGCAACACCACCTCTAAGATTAATAACAGGGGAAAAAAAACTTGGCACACCCCTTGACACTTAAGTTTAAGTAATTTGACTTCATTACAATGAGTTTCTTGCAAAAAATCTATTTGACAATTACATTTCAATAAATGGGAGAGTACCTTTTGATATTTAACAGGGTGACCCAGACCATGAACATTGAATGAGACAGCATTAAACATGTTGACACGTAGAGACAAGGTGCATTAATGTTGATGACAAACTGGAGAAACAATGACGGAAATAAAAAGACACTGTACGTCAATAATTGAATAACATGAATATACATCCAAAAAGGAGAACCACATAGATGCTCATAGAATTATACAGAAGGAAAGAGGAAGGAGAAGCAAGAAAAATAGAGGAAATAAAGAAAAACAGAAGAGAAAAAAAGAAGAGTTAAAAAGAAACAAGAATGAAGAGACAGATCAAGTACATAAAGCCTGATACGAAGAAAATGGAGAATATAAATGAGAACTAGGCATGTCAGCACTCAGAAGCAAGAATACCCACAGTGAGAAAAAACTAAAAATAGTAAAAGATAATCAGTACATATATACCATATTGAAGAGCGAAATAATTAGCATTAGCAAGTTTATTTGTATCCATAGACTGCTCTGTGATATTTCGCGAGGACATTTTTAATTTAATCGGGTCTTCAAAAGAATGAGAGACACCCTCATGAGTAATTTGGCAGAGACAAGGATGTAATATGCCATAGCGAATGTTCAGAGATCTCAATTGAGGGCAAATTCTTCACGTCTGTCATTGGTTGCGCTGGAGATATCCTGAGAGATGAAGATGATATGAACAGACCAAACAATACAATGTTTTTCTCTGACAGTTTTCAAAGCATGCATCAAATTGGTGAATTCAAAAAGAGCATTATAGTGCCTTGGGGTCTGGTAGAATGAGGCTGAAGACGACCCAAGCGATGTGGCCACTGGTTATTTAAAGTAGCGGAGGAATGAAGATTGAGAAGATCAGGTAGAATTGTTTTCAAGAAGGATGGAAGGTCAGGTCCCTCAATGTTCTCAGGTAGACGCAGATTATTCTTTCTATTGCGGTTTTAAAGATCTTCAGTATGTAATTTGAGTTTTTTAATTTCTTGTTCCAGCATAGGTATTTAGGTAGCCATCTCCTGGAGGTGGCCCACTTGCTGTTTCATTTCCAACCTTTTGCCTTCCATAGCAATCCAACTGTCTTCAATTTGTTGCAGTTTGTCATTGGTAGCATCCATGAAGGGTTTAGGAGCACATACATCATCTATAATAGCATCTAGAAATGTATTATAGGATGACTGGATAGGAGATGGAGGATCGTTTTTGGCTCTCCTAGGTTTAATGCCAGATGAAGATGGTTTAGCGCAAGTAAGGGAGTTGCTGGCCATTTTGATGAAGTGCACCGATCATTGTGTGAGCTTCCTGGAGGTAGAGAGCCTGCCCATGCAATAAATAACTGGTGAGTAAAATTTGTTAAAGTTGTACAAAAATGTAAACAATGTGCTGACAAGATGAACGGCCAACTACATGTGACTAGCACACATCTTCACAACAGGTTGAGGAGCAATGATTTTTGATAGTTCCCATCCGCTTGTAAACATTCAAGGAAGCAAGCGTACAGAAGATCTCATGAAAATCCACCCCACAGCTCACAATTCCACCATCATATCACTGCGAATGCATATTAAACTCAAATCAATCAATCGAAACAAGAACTTCAAAGCTAGGATATCATTGGAGGACAGTATATAGAATCAAACAAAGCAAGAATCTTGCCTTCAGTTTCATATACTTTCTCCTTGCATCTGATCCACATTGTCTATAAGTAAATTCAGCGGCTGTAGAGCATAGTTTGCAATTAAGGCCACATGCTTAGGATAGGTTTGAAAAAGACACACAATTGATGGACGAAATGCAGAACAAATCAAGACATTCACCCCAGTCAAGAGATATGGGTTAAATCCATCATATTTTGCTCACCATGCTACCCCAGTTTAGACCTGGCCATATGCAAATCAGTCTTGACCCTGTGCCTCATGGGAACAGTCCAGCCCGAACTGACAAGCCAGTTCCTCCCTGGACCAGAAACAAGCATCCTAGAACCGGTTTCAGACTTTCACACCTCATCAGCCAGGATAGCTTGATTCCAGTGGCACTGGGAGCCTGGGACCCACGTCTGAGCATACCCGGTGCACTTAGGGTGAAGAAGCAAAAGACAAACAATTGATGGACAAAATGCAGAACAAATCAAAACATTCACCCCCAGTCAAGAGATCTGAATTAAATCCATAATTTTTTTGTTCACCATGCCACCCCAGTTTAGACCTGGCCATATGCAAATCAATCTTGACCCTGTGCCTCATGGGAACAGTCCAGCCTGAACTGCCAAGCCAGGTCCTCCTTGGACCATAAACAAGCATCCTAGGACCGGTTTCACAGTTTCTCCCCTCATCAGCCAGGTTAGCTTGTTTCCAGTGGAACAGTGAGCCCGAGACCCATGTTTGGGCATTCCCTGGCACATTTAGAGCGAGAAAGCAAAAGACACACAATTGAGCGTTCTATTGGATTTTCCCATGCAACACCCATTGAATGTGAAATCTGCCTCAGATTTACAAAGTTAGGAATACCTGGGAAAGTGTCAAATATGTACGCCTCCCAAGGTGAGGCATGACAATTTGAAATATCCTGCACAAAAACAATTCCTGCATGCAATGGAGACATCCTTGTACCACTGTGCAAGGTTGCCTACATTGGTGGAAAAGGGGGTGGTGATGAACAGAGTGTCTGAATTAAGCAGACCACTCTTACCCAGTCCAAAGATCAGGGCTTGATCCATCACCGTTATTTAGCTCACTGCACCACCCCAGCTCAGAACCTGGCTATATGCAAATTAGTCTGTCCCTGGCCCAGTGAATCATGGGAACAGGGCAGACCAAACTACCAAGCCAATTCTTCACCAGAAAGGAGACACGCTTCCGGGACCGGTTTCTGGCATTTCAGCCGTCGTCGGCCCGGCTTGCTTGAATCCTGATGGTGCAGTGAGCAAGGGACTCATGTCTGAGTATACCCTGCCACACCTATAGTGGCCAGAAACGATTCAGAAAAGGGGGTGGTGATGAACAGAGTGTCTGAATTAAGCAGACCACTCCTACCCAGTCCAAAGATCAGGGCTTGATCCATCACCGTTATTTAGCTCACTGCACCATCCCAGCTCAGAACCTGGCTATATGCAAATCAGTCTGTCCCTGGCCCAGTGCATCATGGGAACAGGGCAGACCAAACTACCAAGCCATTTCTTCACCAGAAAGGAGACAAGCTTCCGAAGATTGCTGAAATGCCAGAAACCGGTCCCCGGTAGCTTGTTTCCTTCCCAGTATAAGAATTGGCTTGGTAGTTTGGCCTGCCCTGTTCCCATGATGCACTGGGCCAGGGTCAGACTAATTTGCATATGGCCAAGTTCTGAGCTGGGATGGTGCAGTGAGCTAAAAAACGGTGATGGATCAAGCCCTGATCTTTGGACTGGGTAAGAGTGGTCTGCTTAATTCAGACACTCTGTTCATCACCACCCCCTTTTCTGAATACATTGGTGGTAGCCAGCAGAGGCAGAAAGGGCATGAATGCACCATACTGCTAAACTATTGTCCATTCCTGCCCTTTTTGCATTGGAGTAGGGCAGCACAGCAAGGTGCCTTGCTGTGCTGAAATGAGCCATATCTTTTAAGATATATCACATTCTTGCTCTCCTGCTGCGCTGGTGCACTTGTGGCTGCCAAGCACCAATGAAGGCACACTAGCACCATGCTGCAAGGGTGGCTGCATTACAGTCAGGAGTGTTTTGATGCAGGAAGGGGTATTTCCTGCACTAAACAATACTCTGAGGCTTTTTCCACTATCTATGTGTGTTGGAGCATGCAGCACACAAAGAAAAAGGAATACACAATGAAAAATAAACATATTATTCCTCGTTAAGCATCCCCTGTAAAGGCATACCCTTTTGATACACTCCCAAGTTTACTAGTGTTAGTAAATTTAGGAATATTTCAAAAACCATTAGTGGATGCATAGGAATACCCATGCTCCACCCAATGGAATGTTTTAAGGGGAGAATAGGGAAAGGCAGTGACTCACGCTGCCTTGCATTACTCCAGATTTACTATGCAACACAGACGCACACACAGAGGCTCTGCATGGCAAAGTAAATCTCACTTAAGGGCTTGCATTGTCCTTGCATCACCATGCACAAACCCTTGATTAAACTGGCCCTAAGGCTCTGATTCAGACTTTGGTAGAAGGGTACTCTGTCATAAATGTGACGGAAATCAAGTCTGCCTTATAATAAAGCCCATACTATATAATACATTTCTTATAAGTACGTGGGATATACTCCACATTTGTGAGGGAGTAACCCATAGCACCAAACTCTATAACAGGCCCTAAATGTAATTTAACTAAGAAAGCAAAAATTCACTAAATACCTGCTCCTTTTTGATTATCTGTGCAACCACTGTTATTCCAGATCTTACCCTTCCACATAAATCTCAGAGGTTAGCTCACTGTCACATCTTGTGCATATAAGTAATGCATATCTAATTAACAAAAAGCTCATGGAAATCTATGAAGGGCTAATTCTTTCCTTGGTAAAAATGACATAGTTATAAATATGAACATTAACTTACACAACAAACGAATTGTAAATTCTGGTGTACAGTAATGATTGCAATAATCAATTTTCCTAAATAATTATCCGTTTTATGTATAATATTGCATTTTAGGGCAAACACATAATGCTCATCATAATTCAAAAAGTTTCCGTGACCTATTTATTTATAAAGAATATCACTTAGCGGTTACATTAGGGCAAGTAACAGCTGGTGACAAGGAGATGTCCTAAAGTGTTTTTCTATCTTTGCATTCTGCATGTAAAGCAAGATAGCTTTCATAAAAAAATACCTTAGTTAGTGGCATTCCCTCCTTTGGGGAGAAAAACATGTCACACCACATTTTCTGTATTTTGCAATCATGTTTTCAGCAGTGTCAAATCTCTGTTTTATTAGCATGAAGGGTAAACGAGAATGATATGCTGATGCTGCTGAGAAAACTTTGAAGTTGTTAACTTTTTATTTAGCTTATTTACGCGCATCCCTGGTGAGAGCTTGTGTGCTCGCCAGGATGTCTCTAGGCACAATTTAACTATTACATTTCAAGCAATAATTGTTTAAAAAATAAATGGTGCCAATTAAACCATGGGTCATTCAGTTGTCATATGCTGGTGGCTGGCAGTGCTTTGCCTCTGTATTTGCTTATTATAGCGCTGTTTCATCACCTGTATCCCCTTCTTGGTGCCTAGAAACATGAGGGAAACTAAGGGGTCCATTATGATAACGAGCGGATCGCCACCGCCTGTATGGTGGTGGCATACCGCCCGCTGAAAACCGCCGTCCGCTCCCTAATTACCCCACGCCAGATTACCATGGCGGGGGGACCCCAGCGGACGGAAAAGACTGTCCCCCGATTTTCTGCCCGTTTGCAGAGGCGACCGGGCGAAAAAGTAGCTAACATGGTGGTGGTGTCTGGGAGACACCGCCATCCATATTAGCATGTGTGCAGGGATATGCCTTTCCGTGGCGGCAACCTGGCCACGGAAAGGCAGGCGCTTTCTGCCATTGGGGGCCCTTTGCGGGCCCCCAGGGACTCTGGGGGGAGGGGGGTGCACATGGGGGTACCTATGCTACCCCCCAGCAGTGTGCATGGAAGTGCACAACATGCCTTCCTGGCATCGTGGTGGGCGGTGCTGAGTGCCCCGCCCACCATAATGTCAGGAATGCTGGATGCATCCGCCACTCTGGCGGGCGCATCGTAATGTCCCCCACGGGACCCCCATCCTTATGGCGGGCGGTCCATTTTTGCATCGGGATGGCGGGCGGACAAAATCCGCCCATCATCCGAATGTGCCCCCAAGGATCGGCATTCATTCCTCTGGGCAGAAGTGATAGTGACGTCAGTAGGTGTCTAGAGGTTGAAAGTGGTGATTACCTCATGTATTGGAGGCCTGAATGGTATCCATAGAGATGCTGTGACCATTCAGGAAAGGTAGGAGGGGGTGACTCAAGTAGTTTTTGTATGAGCTGAAATTATCTTTTAACTGTAGATTTCCAGGTATTGTACTTGAAAGTATGTTGGGTTGATTTGTCACTTTTGTGAAAAAGAAATTCTAGGAGTGGTTGCAATTGATGGTCAGCCCCTTATTTCGCATGGTCTTTGAACTATACATTGCAGAACGCCATCTCAGAGTATAGCCCAGACTGTACAGAGACTAGTTTCTTTGGGAAATCTAGCCCTCTTGCTTCTACGGCTTTTAAGATGTTTTAGGTCTAAATGACTCCATCATAATTTAGATACATGCAGATTCTGTATGAGTTGCTTGGTATTCTCCGTACCTTTGAATCTCTTTTTTTGGGTTCCATCATTTGGGACTACAGGGTTATGCCCTTACGCCCCCTCAGGTTTGCAAATCCAAGGGGCCCCAAAGCCCTATGTTATACCATGTCCAGAAGGTAGTCAGAAGTAAACAAAATAAGCTTCCCTTTAGCTGGCACTTCCTGGGAAACGTTCGTTTTAACACCTCATCATCGTGGACTCACTCGATCCCAGGATAATGAGTGAAATTATTACATTTTATCCAGACATTCCAAGGTCTACTTGCTTAGGTGGTTTGCACCATACCTCTTGTTATTGTTAGTGAATTGCAACATGCAAATACTATGCACTTCAATTTGTCACATAGCAAAAGGAGCAGGTTGAACAAATCATATGTGGTTAACTGATATTTTTAAACATCGACTGAAACACATCCTGCCCATTTAGGGAAACAGGATTTATAATGCTGTCAACCACGCAGGTAGGTAATAATGCGAACGTTACATCGTCCTCGTTGTTACCAAGCATGGAATTACATCGCAAGTCATTTCTATGACTTGTGCTAGATGGCGCGCAACACCAAGGAATGTGTTGGATTTTAAATCCAACACATTCCCTACTGTTGCGTTAACTGTAGTAGGAATAGTAATTTATACTATTCCTAAATCCAGTGAGTCATCTAGTGCAAGTCGTAGAAATGACTAGTGATGTAAAGCCATGCGTGGTAACTACGCGGACGATGTGACATCCGCGTTGTAACCTCCTGCGTGGTAATGTATGTCATAGTAATGTCATACATTCGCCAAGTTGGCATTATCGTGCCCTAACCATTTAATGCCTGCTGCCAATGTCCGAGGTCACATGACTGTGAATGCCTTAGCTGTTAGGCTTTGGGTATTCCACCCAATCAGTGGGACAAAGAGAGACTGGATTTTGGCAGGATGAGCCACCACCTCTGTGAGCTATAGGAACATTATGAGCTCCAGAGACCTGGCCTCTTGTGACATGAGTCCCAACCCCTCAAGCGGTGTTAGAGGTACTCCTCCCTACCTAACTGAGGGTTCCGCAAGAATCTATGCAGCCCAAAGAAATTCGATGAAGGACCTCTCATTTCAGCCCATGTTAGATCGTCTTATCAGAACTGATGAAGTGTGATACAAATCAATACTGGACTTCACATCCCAGCCCTCGCAGCTCCTCAGCAGAACCAACACAGCATGAGGCAAATCCTTGCGTCAGAGATACAAGGTAAAATTGTTCCTAGGACAAACCTGATCCTTGTATCCAGACTGTGCTCCATCATGGTCAGGCTGAACTTGTGACTTTTTGCTGGTCCAGTGCAACCAGAGAACCTCAGCTGGCGCTTAAGGCTTTTAGGGGCTATATCTACCCCACACTTTGAAATTGCATATCTCTGGTTCTATTAAATGGACTTTCGTCATTCTGGTATCATTGCATTTAATAAAATGTACTCTATTTTTCCAAATTGGATTTTGATTTTTCTTGAGTTGTGTTTTCACTTTACTACTGCTCGTGTGCTACATAAATAATGCCTCTAAGTTAAGACCGACCGTTGTTGTGCCAAAATTACATACAGCTAAGCATGGGTTAATTTTCTGACTTTTGTGGGTCACCCTCACAAGGATTGAGGTGGTTGCCTGAGCGAGGTCTCCCCTCTTAGCCAATAACCCAATTTCAGCCATACATGATACCAATCCACATAATTTTATATTCCACAATTTATAGCAATGCTTGTAGTGAGGGCGTAAGTCCACCAGTGATTGCATTATGCAGAAAAGAGACTGGCCAGGGTGAGTGTCTTGTGTCAGAACCAGGGATAAAGATAAAAAGTTTCATCCACAAGTGAGTTTGCATTACCTTGCTTAAAGGGTCCAGTAAATTGTGGGTGGTAATTTTTAATTAACATAATTAACATAATTGTGTTACTTCCTTGGACTTAATTGCTTAATGTCCATAATGAATAATCTTTTCAGAGCTTGATTCTACCACAGATGGACCATGTACTTTCCTGGCACAGTATTTGACTTTTACTCTTAACTGTTTTGGCACAATAATCACACCCGGGATAGAAGGTCTAGCAAAGGAATAAAGTCCATTCTCATCCTGACAAAAGCTCCTCGACATTAGGACAATAAAAAGGGGCTGAAGTATGTTGCCTACTATATGATGAAGAAATCTTATTCTCAAACTAATTACCCCACCACTCTTGCTTTAAATCCTGCATGATTAGGGTTCTAATTAATTATTGGAAGGATGCAAATTCCCACAAAATACTTTAAATGAGAAAATAACCAATTCTGGACTTCTGCGTCCATGCACACTCATAAAAAGAGTTCAGGGTGTAAGGCTGTCAATCATCTTGCTTGCTGGAGAGGAACAATACCTATAATGAAGCATGCCATTAAGCGTGGTTAAGATGTTTGCATCCTTCTAAAAAACAGCTAAAAAATGTTCTCAGCATCCCAGATTAGCCAAGCCACCTTGTGCAAAATAGGCAGGTTTTGAGAAGGCCTTTAAGAGGGTGGCTGCACATGGGTTGGACGGACAAGAGAGAAGGAAACAGGTTACAAAATATACAGTTCATGTAAACCCTTATATACTACTGTTCTTAGCCGTTTATTATTTGGCTTCAAATCATTTTGAAAACAAACTATTTGAATAACATAGGAATAATATGTGAAATGGAGGAGGGCATAGTGTTTTGTGTTCTGTTTCCTAAAACAAAGATGCCAATTTCTTCAAGATATACACCTTGCTCATAATGAATATCTATTGAATATAATTGGTGATAAAACATGTCCGAAGTGATGTTGAACGCAGGCTGAGTGAAATTCAAGTATTTTATTATGCCAGGCACAGAGCGAGGGCAATAAACTGCATCCAGTCCAGCTTCCAGTAGTCAAGTGCCCCACCTCCCCTGCTCGCATTCTAAGAACATTGAACTGCCTGCAAATGTTAATAACACACAAGCACAGGCACTGGCCCTAATAACTACATGTAAACCCACAACAATGTCTGTTCAGAATCAAGTTCAAGGTGGGGTCAATGTGTTACTCTAAATTTCCTTTTGGAAAATTCTAACAATCTTAACACATTCAAGACAAGAATTGTTGTGTATTATGGTGCACTTTGTGATCAAGAGCTCAAGATTATCAGTGGTCTCGCTTTAGGGTCCTAATACTGTCAATCCAAACACTTTTTTTCAGAATTGGTCATTGATATTTCATCCTTACCTTTCCATATAGGCATTTGATGTAAATTAGCACGGAAGAAGATATTACTAAATCTAACACTGTGAAGTCTTTTAATTGATTTTACTAGTGGTTATGATTTTATGCACCACTCCAGCATTTATTTAAGGCCTAAGGCACGTATATGCTGTTTCTCAGACTGTTTTCTACATTTGTGGTTATCATTCTACACCAATATATGTTTTATGGGTCTCGAGAGTGTGCATATTCATATTCATATTTCTCATGTTTCACATAATATCCTTAGGAATCAGTGTAAAACAGTGTTTTCAACTCTCTCTGGAAATGAGCAACATTTTTGACTTATGAGTATTGTTTTTATATAAGGTTTGCAGACTGAGAGCACACACATTGGCTGTGAAGGCTACTCCAGGCGATCTGTTTTCAGCTTTCAGTTTCACAACAAATGTTATGCACCCTTCTCGGTAGCAGACATTTCAGTGCTAATTATTATTAACATAGATTATCAAGAAGAGACTTCATAAGATGCTATAAGAAATTGGGTGATTTTTTTAGGCTGGAACCACAGTCATTGGCATTGTGAAATCACTTGCAAACCGGAAATGAACTTGTGCTCAACCATCTGCGGTTTTGCAGAGGATGCGTTGCACTGAAGAGGAGATGTGTTTGTTCTGCTGGAATCACAGATGGGCTGGCAGAGCCCTTTCAGTCCCACTTCCAAGCATCCAGGGCTAGGATGGCCACACTTGGGAGAGCAGGACTCACAGATTGGAGAGCCAACTTGGTGATTATAAGGTTGTTTGGAAGTCGTTATGTCCCTGAGGCTTCCGGACAGGAGGCCAGCCAACTAGCCCTTAACGTAACTCTGGCTTCCTGGGTTCTGAGATGCAGATCCAGTCCTTCTCAGCCAAGCAACAGGGCAGCAGGGCAGAAGGTCAGTACACTCGGGAAGGCAGTCCTTCCGAGAAGCAATCTAGCAGAGTGACAGTAATTTCAGCTGCACAGAAGTCTTTCTTCTTGGCAGAGTCTACAGGTCCAGAAGTGTACCGAAGAATTAGGGTCTGAAGTCCTCTATGTATACCTAGTGCCCACTTTGAAGTGAAGGAACATTCTAGAGGTTTCCACCCTCCAGATGTGTCAGGCATCCTCTTCCTCTCTGTCCTGGCCACGTCTTGTCTGAGGTCACAATGAACCAGAGTCAAACCTTTTGAGAGTGCTCAGGCAGGCCTTTGTGATGTGCAAGTGTGGTAGGCACAGGTCCACCCCCTCATTAACTCAGAGTGGCCCATCCTGCCACCACCTATTTTCAATTCATGTCACTGTTCTTGGAGCAATACAGAAATACCAACTGCCAGCTACACCTAGTCATGTGACCCATGAGCAGGCTGCACACACCAAATGGCTAAGACAAGAAAATGGCAATGTTGTAAAGTTTGTAAACCGTAAAAGTACATGTCTACCCTTTTAAACACTACACCCTGCCTTTTGGGCTGTTCTGGGCATTCAAAAGAGGTGACATATATGTATTAAAAACGGAGTTTTGTGGCTGTCATGAGGTTTATTTTGCAAGATCAACAACTTAAAACTTTACACTGAGGCTGCAAAGGCTAGCCTGTAACATGCCTAGTGGCTACTTCCAGTGATTAATTTTGTAAAAACATGAGTGCCATGGCCCTTGCCAGGAGTCCATTGCAGCTTGCACGTCCAATTACCACTCCCAGCATGGCCAATGACAGTACCTACAAAACTACAAACCATCACGCACATACACGAGTGACAATTCAGTCTGAACGGTCCCAAAAGCTTTATGACTAGCTTGGGCACCAGGCATTTGTTGTGTTTAATCTATATTGAATTAATAAATAACTGTTATTCTGCTTACCTCTAAATGGCACAAACAGCCCCACCAAGTGGCAGTTATCATAAGGACCAGTGCTGAAAAGTGACTGCCTGTGTGTGTGTGTGTCCAATATTCCACAATAGAATTGGTATCATTCTGTTGATGCACCCATCAGCATGAGGAGGACGCCGGAAAGATTTGCAGGATAGCGCTAGAGAGTTGTTTCTGGAATTAAGCGCCCACTGTGGCAGCATCTTTCAGCTTGGATTACCAAATCTGAACATTTCATTGAGACTAAGCTACAATACTTATTGTGGAATATTGTACATTTTCTGAACAATCGCGTTCAATAAAATATTAGTTCCTACCTGCGATCCCCCTCACCTGTCCTAGCCCATTATCGGCGCAAGACCATTTCTTTTCGACTTTTGCCAAAGTGTGCCCAGACTCCTTTGGCTTGTCTCACCGGAATATCCACCGATACCCTGACTGGGTTGGAATTATAACCAGTCGTGGGGATTACCCATCTTTTACATTTGGATCTAGCCCTGAAGATTTGGAGTGCACCCCACTCCAATGAAACACGTGTCGGCTGGCGCAATAAATGCAATTGCTACATATACCAACTGCCCCTCGTTGTTGTTTCGAATAAGACCAAAAAATTATCGAATTTCTGTATCTAGTTTATGTGTGCATAGGTTTTTTGTCCCACTTTTTGTAAATGTATGCTTTAGTAATACATTGTCAAAGGGTTGTTTGGGTCACCCCTTTCCTAGTAGCACCACTTCATCATAACAATTCCTTTTAACCAAACCAAATATCCAGTGGTGTGCAATCTGTCCCTTCAGCTAAGTACCCTGTTCTTGCTTAAAAATTGTCAGGGTTTTGAGAGTTGCTGCCACCTCTGTTTATAAACCAGCAATGAAAGCAAAGACGATTTCCAGACCCCAGTTGGTGAATGTGTGGTACCCTTGCCCTTAGGAGAGGGTAGCTGTTACTTTGTAAATAGTTTCATTATCGTCATCAGAGTCCCTCCCTAAGATGGTTGCCGCGGTGGTCCCTAAAGATTATCTAAGGCAGTGTCAGGTCTAGTTAATGTGCCTCGCGCGCAGTTTTGTATCTGCGCACTTCAACTGCTTTGTTGCCTGAAGTGGCCGCTGATTTTCCTCGCTCCGTGTCAGTATTCGTGACAGGAGTTCTGAGGGAGTTTTTGGCGGTCTTCTGGTAGAATAATTCCTAGTTCAGAGAAGTCATTGAATAGTAGGGGTTCAAGACTTTTCGTGAAATTCGAGGTTCCACATTTCCTGAGTTTCAAAGCGGAACTTTACTGGCGACAGAATCCCAGTGTGGAGATTGCTATCTGCTAAGCTTGACTTCTTGCATTTCCACACTAAGGAGACAACAGCGCTTCCGAGGATAAGGAGTTCGAAGGAGAGCGGCACGACAAGAAGTAGTAAGCTATTTCGTTGACTTGCTCATTTCCCCGTAACTGCGAACTAAGTCTCTGCAATCCATCATTGCGCTTCCCCTAACCTTCCCTTCCCCCTTTCTTCCTCCCTGGTTCCTTTTTGCGCGCTCTGGATTTATGAACTATCAGAATTCAAGCCAAGGTTCAAGCGCCTGCAGTTACAACCGAATCCCAATTAAGGCATTTCCAAGGATATTCTCAGGTAAAGAAAGTTCCTTTAGAGGGTAGGAGGGAGGCATTAATAGAACATTCAGTAATGTTGATGCCTGTTCTTCCAGATAAGAGTATCCAGCAGTCTACCCATTCACTGTAAGAAGAGTGGCAATAACTTGGGAATTCCTGGTAGGACAAGTTCAGTTATAGAGAGTACAGTCATTAGGTGGGTTGTTGCTTATGTTCTCTCCCCAAGCTGTGTATTAGGCACCCGTGAAGTACAGACAGCAGAAGTCCTACGCTCAGCGGTCTGAAAGTGGTGTCAGAAGATCTCAAGTTGTCTCTTCTCTGTCCACTTCCCCTTTTCCCTTCTGCTGGTGTCTTTGCCTACTAGGCGAGGTCACTGGTGGAGGGGAGATTGGGTTCAGCAACTGGACTGCCCCTGCGAGAGAATTCAGGCCTTCGTGACAAAAATACACACAAATTCATACCACATATATATAGAAAGAGACAAAAGCAAATGTAGTGCTGTTTTTAGATATCTTTATATATTTAGTATTCTGAGAGATACCTTTGCTATAATAAGATGTACATACTATGTGTTTTCATAGCAAGAAGCATAAATCCATATACACACACTCTTACGCCTATATGTTATGTAACTAATATATATATATATATATATATATATATATATATATATATATATATATATATGAATACTCCATCCTACTCCAACAAAGAAGAAGGCATGTACTCGAAGATGTCAGGTATGGCTTTCTTTATTGATTCAGGTCTCATACGACCCCATGGCTAGAGAGACGCATTTCGACTTCACAGAAGCCTTTATCAATCTGATTGGCACCCTGTATCTTGAAAGTATATATAGCCCTTCTCCCTTGCAGACCCTAATAGACATCAAAGAAATACTGTTGCACTTTAACCACGTGTAAATGCAAAACGTATCTACAAATGTAAAAGCATGCTCCTGACACTGAAAGTGGAGAAATGTAGCTGGTGAAATTACGAAATGCATTAATGTTCATGAAACACATAGTGTAGTGAATTTAAACAACACATTGCATCGAAATGAATCACCAGGCTTCGTTACATTTAACTTTGCATAGTACGTGTAGAAACAGCAATCCAGGATAATATAATCACCGGTCTATCGGGGGAGGAAATACATCTTTTGCAAGTTCAAATGGTGGCGCCAATCCCTCTAGAACATTAAGCCCTTAATATTAAAAACACACATTTAAATGGAAATGCATGCTAGCGTGCTGCAAGTATTTCAAACATAATAAAACAGAGGCATTGTATAATCTGTCGCCCTAATTCAAATAAACATGAGGCCAACATGTTTTTGATTTTTCAAGATGAACTACAGGAATTTGTTTTAACTTTCACCCAAATGAAATGAAATCACTACAATGTGTCTTAGTCCTGCGCAAGAGGCCGGGAGCCTGAATGATGACAAACATGACACCACGGAGTTTGAAGGGAACACCAAGTGTGTAATTCCTTAATCCAATGTCCGCTTCCCGGTGCATACTCACATCCCCAGCAGGGGGGTAACGTCCCGTCTGTATTGGCACTGGAAGTAGCAGGACTTAAGCACCCTGTACACCGTATGGGGCCCATTGGAGGGCTAATCAAATAATCCTAAATTGAGGCACAGGGACGGGACCCATTGGAGGGTTAACACTGCCTACAAAGACTCCACTTCCCAGCATGCAGTTGTGATAAGAACGTGACCATCACAGCACACCGGAGGCTAATAAATTCAGCATTGCTGTGGGAGTAGAGCGGCGAAAGAACTTTCCCTGTGCTGGCCTCTGAAGAGATGCACAAAGGCATCGAAACGCGTCAGGCCGAAGGATACAGCAACTGAAGGGCATACAATGTGCTTGCAAATAAAGGTTTGTGACCAAACTTTCAGCGGTGTGCGGCTTCAAAGCCCTGAGCTATGTTTTGGACATATATATATATATATATATATATATTACCTACTGGCGGTCGCCAGTAGGTATATATAGTTAGGATTTTTTCTCTATGGGATTTTTAAAAATTCTATGTCTAATAACTTTGGCGTTTGTGGACGGAATTGGCTGAAATTTTCAGGAAAATGGAACATTTTGTTTCTGAGCAGCCCCTGACAATTTGGGGGGGTTTCATCAAGGGGGGGTCGAGAAAAAAGGGGGGTCCCAAAACGCGTTTTTCCCATGTTAATTTCCATAGCGCGGTTGGCCTCACTTTTAGCTCGAACGGCTGAATGGATTTGCACGAAACTTGGCAAAATTGTAGGGACTGTTAGCCCGATGTGCCTTTGCTAGGTCTCAATATATGTGCTCCAGTGGATTTTGAGTAATTTAGGTTCAAAAAAAGATATATATCTGGGCGGAGCCTAACCACACATCTGATCTGATTGGCTGTCAGCACTTCATCCAAGAAGTGTTGGCAGCCATCTTGGGACCAATATACATGATAGCACCTCATTAAAAAGCATTGTAGTTAATAGAGGGTTTTAGGACTTTAGTTACATTATAAATCATTTGTTGATGGTACCATACTCGTTTTAGGAATTGTGGTGGGTTCTAAGGTGATTTTACCATGTGAAAAAACCTTCTGCTGTGATATCATGAATATTGTTTGAAAGAAAACTAATATCTCATGATTTTCCCACAGTGGTTTGGAAGGGGATCTATAAGCTAAACTGAAAGCATATTTTCTGTAAATTCACATTATCTTTCTCAGTCATGTGAAAATGAAGTCTGACATTCTCAGTAAAACATGTACATCCAACAAGGACAGAGACTGTCAGTTGATTCCTTTGTGTTCTACTGCAGCCTCCTAGAGTGTTCTAAAGAACAACTAGAGCGCTAACAGTCCTACTTATTACAAAGGTATGGCACACCTGAAGCCATCTTGATTGGAATAAAGTGGTAACTCTTAAAACATTTAATTTAAAAAGAAACAACATGAGGGGGTATATTTTGCCATAGAAAGTATGATTAGTGCTGCAGAATGAAAAATTAGGGCACATTTTGAGTGACTTCTCAAATCCTTTTCTATTTCATTAAAACATTCTGACATGCAGTCTCCCAAAATGGCCACCAGAGACAAAAGAGCCCAAATGTAGCCCAAATATCACCCAGATGTAGCCCAAGTATAGCCCAATGCCAGAATGTCCCACAGTGTTCTAAAGAACAACTAGAGCGCTAACAGTCCTACTTATTACAAAGGTATGGCACACCTGAAGCCATCTTGATTGGAATAAAGTGGTAACTCTTAAAACATTTAATTTAAAAAGAAACAACATGAGGGGGTATATTTTGCCATAGAAAGTATGATTAGTGCTGCAGAATGAAAAATTAGGGCACATTTTGAGTGACTTCTCAAATCCTTTTCTATTTCATTAAAACATTCTGACATGCAGTCTCCCAAAATGGCCACCAGAGACAAATGAGCCCAAATGTAGCCCAAATATCACCCAGATGTAGCCCAAGTATAGCCCAATGACAGAATGTCCCAGAGTGTTCTAAAGAACAACTAGAGCGCTAACAGTCCTACTTATTACAAAGGTATAGCACACCTGGAGCCATTGTGATGGGAATAAAGTGGTAACTCTTAAAACATTTAATTTAAAAAGGAACAAAATGAGGGGGTATATTATGCAATAGAAGGTATTATTAGTGCTGCAGAAAGAAAAATTAGGGCACATTTTGAGTGACTTTTCAAATCCTCTTCTATTTCATTAAAAAATTCTGACATGCAGTCTCCCAAAATGGCCACCAGAGACAAAAGAGCCCAAATGTAGCCCACATATCACCCAGATGTAGCCCAAGTATAGCCCAATGACAGAATGTCCCAGAGTGTTCTAAAGAACAACTAGAGCGCTAACAGTCCTACTTATTACAAAGGTATGGCACACCTGAAGCCATCTATATTGGAATAAAGTGGTAACTCTTAAAACATTTAATTTAAAAAGGAACAAAATGAGGGAGTATATTTTGCCATATGAATTATGATTAGTGCTGCAGAAAGAAAAATTAGGGCACATTTTGAGTGACTTCTCAAACCCTCTTCAATTTCATTAAAAAATTCTGACATACAGTCTCCCAAGATGGCCACCAGAGACAAAAGAGCCTAAATGTAGCCCAAATATCACCCAGATGTAGCCCAAGTATAGCCCAATGACAGAATGTCCCAGAGTGTTCTAAAGAACAACTAGAGCGCTAACAGTCCTACTTATTACAAAGGTATAGCACACCTGGAGCCATCGTGATGGGAATAAAGTGGTAACTCTTAAAACATTTAATTTAAAAAGAAACAACATGAGGGGGTATATTTTGCCATAGAAAGTATGATTAGTGCTGCAGAATGAAAAATTAGGGCACATTTTGAGTGATTTCTCAAATCCTTTTCTATTTCATTAAAACATTCTGACATGCAGTCTCCCAAAATGGCCACCAGAGACAAAAGAGCCCAAATGTAGCCCAAATATCACCCAGATGTAGCCCAAGTATAGCCCAATGACAGAATGTCCCAGAGTGTTCTTAAGAACAACTAGAGCGCTAACAGTCCTACTTATTACAAAGGTATAGCACACCTGGAGCCATCGTGATGGGAATAAAGTGGTAACTCTTAAAACATTTAATTTAAAAAGGAACAAAATGAGGGGGTATATTATGCAATAGAAGGTATTATTAGTGCTGCAGAAAGAAAAATGAGGGCACATTTTGAGTGACTTTTCAAATCCTCTTCTATTTCATTAAAAAATTCTGACATGCAGTCTCCCAAAATGGCCACCAGAGACAAAAGAGCCCAAATGTAGCCCACATATCACCCAGATGTAGCCCAAGTATAGCCCAATGACAGAATGTCCCAGAGTGTTCTAAAGAACAACTAGAGCGCTAACAGTCTTACTTATGACAAAAGTATGGCACACCAGAAGCCATCTTGATTGGAATGAAGTGGTAAGTCTGAAAACACTCAATTTAAAAAGGAACAATATTAGGGGGTTAATTTTGCCATAGAAAGTATGATTAGTTCTTCAGAAAGAAAAATTAGGGATCATGTTGAGTGACTTCTCAAATCCTCTTCTATTTCATTAAAAAAATTCTGACATGCAGACTGAAACATGCACTTTGAATACCAGCAGCAGACGTCCCTAGTGAGCAGTAGCTTTACTACAGTGATCTAATGTGCAACTAGAGTGCTAACATTCAGAATTTATGGCAAATGTGTGACACATCTGAATGCCTTCTTGATGGAACCAAAGTAAACAAGCATTGAAAATGCAATAGATCTCGCCCTCGTTTAAGTTAAAGCCATTCTGTTTGTAATGAGGTGGCTTTTTAGCTTTGCTTTTATTAGTGTTTTTTCAACTTTCATGTAAATAACATGCATCTGTATGCATATAAGTATATGTATGCATGCATTTATGTTTGTATTTATATAGATATACAGATGATATATGTTTATATATGTATGTATGTATATATATTCACTGAAAAAACCATAGGCTATAGACCATATATAGTTAGGAATTAGCATTTACAAAACCTTGAAAATTCACTGAAAAAACCATAGGTTATAGACCATATATAGTTAGGAATTAGCATTTACAAAACCTTGAAAATTCACTGAAAAAACCATAGGTTATAGACCATATATAGTTAGGAATTCGCATATACAAAACCTTATTTTACTCACACAAAACCATTGAAATTCCATATATAGTTAGTTGCACTAACTATATATCGCGCACCCGCAATCCACTGCTGATGATGTCACATATTACATCATTCATGACATGGTCAGTGACATCACTGATGACATCACTGATGACATCTCAAATGACATCACTGATGACATCTCAAATGACATCACAGATGACATCACTGATGACATGAAAAAGAAGAAGGGAGTTAGAGGGTTACTAGCTCGGCTCGCCCTCCAGTCATTCAAGTCAAAAACAAAAAAGGTTTCTGTTTCCAGATACCTGAGAGCCTTGCTAGAAGAAAGACAGCCAGTACTCAATTGGGTTGGCTGTTGGGATTGTGTATAATGTATAAAAAGGAAAAATTATTCCTTTTTTAGGTGTCCCCTCACTCACCGGGGTTGCCCCACGGTGACATGCTTCATCATTGGGGCCATCCCAGTCCTCTACGGGCTGGGGCGTGCTACGACTTGCGGAGTTACGTAGGAGCACTTAAATGGACTATGTGTGGTGCATGTGTATTTGTGGGGAGTGGACTATGTGATGAGTTAAAAAATACCTGCCCAGTAGGTTACTAATAAACTTTATTCTGACCTCTAGGTGGTAGTATTAAAAACGGGGTGGGGAGATAGGCTGTCCTAAACTTAATGTGTCCAGATGTACCTATCAACTCCTAAGTCGACATGTTTCGTGCATACCCCAAGCACTTCTTCGGGACTACACAGGTACCAGCCCTGTGTTCGCCACTCCTTAACTCTGTCACTGAGATATTTACAAAAAAGTTTATAAACTGCAGCAAACTCTGCTAAGTGCATGTGTTTATACCTACGTATTTTGTTCCAAAAACACGTGGTTCCTGAAAGATAGAAAACAACTTTAAAATTCAAGGGGTGATTAGCCCCATTAATTATCACACACAGTTTATTACAGAAGTGATGTATTCTGTGAAATTCGGAAGCGGACTCAATGGTCGTGCTTGTTTTCATGCACAAAAAAGTGATACTTTTCGTGCATTTTTGAACGTGGTTTTTTTAAAAACACCTTTCTTAGTGTCACACCCATACATTCATCAGTCATACACACTCATACATACTTTTTTGAGACCTAACTGGGCCCCATGGAGTCGGAGGGGTATCGGTATCCTAGCAACTCTAATGGGAGAGAAATAGAGTTGTTAAGTCACCCAGCACTGCTCGTTTTGTTGGCGATGTTCCGGTTCCACATCGGCAGTCCTTATTGCCATATTGTCACTTACTTGTGCTCTGGTTACCTCCTGCATTCAGGCACCTACTCTGTCTCCCTCCGGTCCGGATGTTATCAGACTGGGGGTTCCTTGGTGTTTATATGTTGATGTCGTTCGCGGTTTCCCAGTGTTGGCGTGGGAACGCCCTTACGCACGCTAGAGCGTGTAGTTCTCTACCCGTGTCCCGCCTACATGGCGGCCATCTTAGGGGTATCGATCTTCGCTCTTTAGTTGTTATCAAGTGTCTAGTATGATAATTTTAGTATTAACACACCTCTAAATTAATTTAGGGTGTTGGACGGGGTATTTGGAATATTATCAGGCTATTAACCCGCCGAGTCAGAAATTCGAAATAAAGATGGTAATTATTTCGGAAATAAGGCTATGTACCGGGCTCGCTAGTACTACCCTCCGGATTTTAGTGCGGAGTATCACAACCATCCAGTGATAGTTTTAGCTTATAAGAACACAATACAGTATTTCATCAGGGATTATAACCATCCAGTGATTGATTTAGCCAATAAGGATAAACTTCAGTATTTTGTCAGGGATTGCACAGTTATTACCAAAGGGTGGTAATGCTTATACTCGTGAAACTTCATGAATTTCACACATTATGGGTCTGATGTTTATGTTGTCTGCATTTGTTGTTTAAGTAAACTGTCCCCAGGGAATGTCATCATTCAGTCCCACTATATGGGAACGGAGTCTAAACACCCAACGTTGTTCCTTTTCTAGCAATTTCTTTTCCATGTCAGCATGTGGTGGTTGAGTTTCCAGCACTACCCAGCGCATATCGTTGGGTGTGTGTGCCTTTTCCAAAAAGTGTGTTGTCATTTTGGTGTTCGAGTGTTTGCACCTGAAGTTACTGCGATGTTCAACAATTCTGGTGTTAACCTTTCTGGTTGTCATTCCTACGTAATGCAAATTACACACACATGTGATCATGTAAACGACCCCTGATGTATTGCAGTTTGAGAAGTTTTTTAAGTCCCATATGAGGCCTGTGTTACAAATCACCTGTTTTGTGGTTTCAGTCAGGTGGCACACACTGCAGTTGGAACATGGATGGTGTCCAACTGGTAAGGGGTGCAGACGTCGGACAGGGCCTTCCATTAATCTTGGGCGTGTGTGTACCATCAAGTCCTTCAGGTTTTTCCCTTTCCGATGACTGAACATTGGTTGGGTGATGTTAAGACCTCCGCTGTTCAATGTTCTCCAATGTTTTTTTACGATCTTTGTCACCTGCTGTGAAGCTACGGTGTATGTAGTGATGCAAATAGGTCTTTTCTCAGATGGATTTTGCGGTGGTTCTTTAGGCTTGGACTCCAACAATGAATCCCTGTTATTGTTGGATGCCCTTTTCTTAGCTTTCTGGACAATCTTTTTGGGGTACTGTCTCTGATATAGTTTGTCGCATAGTTCCTTGGCCTGCATTTCATAATCACATTTTTCAGAGCATTTCCTTCTTAATCTCAGAAACTGTCCAAATGGCAGGTTTTCGCGAAGTTGGCGTGGGTGGAAGCTCTCAAAACTCAGTAGGCAATTCCTAGATGTTGGCTTAAAATGTGTCGTAGTTATTAGTGTCCCTCTTTCAGCCTTAATGTTTAAGTCTAGGAAGACTAAATGGTCACGACTCATTGTTGAGGTGAACTTCAGAAAAGGGTCCTGCAGATTTAGCCAATTTAGGAACTCATTTGCCTCCTGCTCATTTCCATTCCAGATGAGGATGACGTCATCGATGTAACGTCTCCACATTTGGATTTTAGTGGAATAGGGGTTGTCTGTACTCAGGATCTTTTTTGTCTCTAACCAGTGCACTTACAGTCCCGCCACACTCGGCGCGAATGTGCTTCCCATGCTAGTTCCATGGGTCTGTTTGTATATGGTTTCCTGGAAGAGAAAGAAGTTCTCGGTTAGGGCAAGGCGGCAACATTCTAGCACTACATGTCTGGGTGTTTTGTAATCCCACTGGTTTTCAAATAGGATGTCCTCCAGAATCTGCAGTGTCTCTCTGTGAGGCAAGCTTGTATATAGGCTCTCTATGTCGAGACCTATTAGTACCTGTGTGGAGGGGTCAAAAGGTAGGTCTTTTAGAAGGCATAGTACTGATTTTGTGTCTTGTAGGTATGTTTCTGTCTTCTGTACCAGCGGTCTCAGAAAAG